>NC_081415.1:540187664-540924331 GCF_030272615.1 Cryptomeria japonica
CAACTGGGGTTTGACTGAGGAAAACCCCTATCCACAACCCCCTTTTCTTCTCTTTCTATGTGTAGTTTGTAGGTGCACAGCTGTAATTGCGGGTTTGGGCTTCATTTGTAGAGACAGAAGAACCTTTTTTGTTTTGAGGATTTTATGGCAGACCATGTACATTCCCGCCACGGTCTTGACGATTTTTCTCCAAATTTGCAGGGCAGATCCGCATCAGTCTAATTTGCTTAGATCTGAAGTTAAAACACGATCCCGAGCTGGTAGCTCCTCATTTCACTCAATTTCTACTTCTTTTCCACATAGTCAACAAGTCAACTTTCTCATTTACAAAAGAGGGCAAATCACACTTTAACCAATTGCAATCCACTCAGAATTCACATCCTTGTTTCCCTTAGATTTGGATCTAGCAAATTCAAGCCCTCTTTTGAATGTAAAGTTTCTTCCCAAGTGAAAATCATCCTAGTGGCTTCCTTTCTCTCTCCTAGGTGGGGAGTCACTAGTATCCAATTTTCCACTTTATAGGAGGTACATACTCTTCAGGCAGCTAACAAATTGAATGATGTCATCATTTAGCATGGCACACAATTATCACACCCTCTTGTCCCAGATGACGACGCAGTAGTTGATCCATCTAGCCATGGTGAGCCCATTCAACATGTGTGTCCCAGTTATTCAGGTATATGCTCTGGGGTGGATATTGAGGCTAATGTAGATGGTTCCGCATCCCATCTATGTATATGTTGCAGAGGTAGATGTTAGAATAGCACTAGAGAGGATGTGGTGTTGAATGATGATTTGATGGATATAGTGTTTGGTGGTCAAACACAAACACAATTGCATTTATTTGAATAGATAACATTTTATTTAAATAAATTTTCATTTATAGATCGATTTAAAGTGATACAAACAATAGGCAATTTAGGATGCAACAGTTGGTGTTAATGCATCGTCTCATATTCCTCCCATTGTTGTTGTAGTTGTAGCTTCGATAACTGAGGTATAAATTTTATAACATGTTAAAATAGAATAGTACCTTGAATTCCTTTTTTTATAAGATATACTAACTCTCTTTAATGTATTATTATTTTCTATTTTGTAGGTATTGTCAGGGGATCAAATGTCCCAAATTCATAGTGTCATGCTCTCGGCCATTGATTTTGGTTGAGAAAGCTGTGGTATCATATTTTGTACACCTCTTATTTATGCATTCTTTTGAATATGCAAGTCATTTAAATTTAGATTTTTTATATATATTTAATATTATCTACTAATATCTCTAGTATTGATTTTGTTTCTTTTAGGGTACTCCACGCATTTCTAGGACACCTCCTAGGCAAAAGAAATCCTCAAGAATGCCTAAATGTCAGAAGTTAATTGAAAACATTTTTAATTGACACAATTGTTTGAAAAGAATGAAATTGTCTTATTTGAAACTTGTAGATTGATTATTCTTTTTTGTTTCTTTTATATACAGTGGCAATTGGGATTTGTAGAATTGATGAATGCACCTAATATGTTAGAGGATCAAGAGAGGGAAGATGTATGTATCTCTACTTTATTTTCCTGATTTGATGATTATATGCACATGTACATGTTTACTTTAGATAAATTATAATCATATCATTTTTCATACAAGAAATACCCATAGCTTCTTAATTAATGGCGAGCCCTCCTAAGTCAACAAGAGAAGCATCTCAGGCTCTGGTACACTTTTATTCTATATATTGTAGATTTTTAGTGTTTTTTATCTATATATATTATTACCTTGTATTAATTGTATTTAGCCAATAATAGGCCCCTTCATGGTTTGGCCATAATGTGGATCCTCACAAGTTCCATTTTAAGAGGACTCTTAAGTTTGACAAGGCAAGGAGAGAAAAGATAGTAGATCCTAGATCAACAAATGGGGTAATCTACAGTTCAATTGCAAAGAAATTATAGTTGAATGTATAGTTATGTTGATAATTGTGAACTATTTTCTACAAAAGGATTTTAACTTGGCTTTTGAATTGTGGTTGTGCAACCATCTACAGAGCCCTGTATTGCATCAAAGTGGCTTGATTTTGATGATCCACCAAAACTATAGGATCATGTAGTGTTAGTTGTGGTGATCGAAGGACCAATACACTTAGATATATTCTACATTTTTATTGTATATTGATCTGGACATGGCATATGCCACATTTTTGTTAAACTTTTATTGACTTGGCATATATGCCATTTTTGTATACATACACAATTATTGTGCATTTTGATATATATACATGTTGATATTTGATCCAATAAATGTGCATTGTGTTCATTATTGTGCATTTTGTTGATATTGATATAGATATTCAATACATACACAATTTGCTCATTATGTTCATTATTGTGCATTTTGATATATAGAAATGTTGATTTATAATTAATATAGTTATTTTTTGCTCAAATAAAGACATACAATTCATTATGTGAGCAATATATCTAAAGTGCTCCATGAAATAAGTTTGAATAAAAAACAAACAAGCTTACATAATTGTAATAAAAGAGCCTCCAATACACACTCATTAAAATTTGTCTCTACCTAAAATAGTAGTTGCAAGCTAGGTATTTCCAAAACTAGTGGCTTGCTAATCTTTTAATTCAGCTAAATAAATGCCTTTTTTTTTATTCTACCCCATATTAAAGACTTACTAATTGTCATCATGGAATATAAAGCATTGTAGCTATGGAATATGCTTTGATAAGCTTTCTCAGATATTGAACTACCCCTACAAAACTCCATGTCTCAATCACAATGAAAGTCTTGGATCACTTTAAAATAGATACTTCATAGACTTGGCTAATCTTTGATCTCAGACTTAGACAACTATTAGGTGTATTTGGTGACTGCCCTTTATAAAGTTAAATGAATATTTGCCTATGTAATCAGCAATATGAATATAAACAACAAAAATCTATTTTCTATAATAATGGGTTAAACTCTATTTCATTTAATCTATATATCTCTATGGTATTGAAATACCCTCTAGTTTTTAGAAAACTAGTTTGTGTCTATTTTTATACAATTTTTTACCCTTTTTATAAAAATATTGTACTTTTGGTTTGCTGATTTTTTTCCCAAATGATTTTTGTTGCTATGATAAAAAGCATTGCAATTGTGTAATATGATTTGATATAAATCATTGCACTGCAATTGTTTCTATGATATAAAGCATTGCAATTTCCTTCTTAAAAAGTTAACTGAATATTTGCTAGTGTAATTATCAAGTGTCAACCTTTGTTACTAATTTGGTTTTAAGAAGAAGAGGATGTGAACATAACCAAAAAACTTAGAGACCAAATACAATAGGATCCCTAAAAGTTTACAGAGACCAAATACAATTATGATCACATTTTATCAATGGTAATGATCACTAGATTTTTTTTATTCCTTTCCTTTATATCTCTCAATGTAAGTGGTGCAGGAGCACCCTCATGCTCACAATGGTCAAATTTTGTTTTTTGTCTTGTTTTGTGTTGTTTCATCTAAATAAGGTCATTTGGGACAATTAATTATCATTTGGATTCATTTGTGAAAGTTTGGGGTCATTTGGATAAAAGATGTAAAAGTTGCCCAGTTGTTGTCAAAGTTGCTCAATTGTTGTCAAAGTTGTCAAAGTTTGGGGTCAAATGATGGAAACCAATTGTGTGGTCATAAATAGGAATCTTCAACACAACCCAAGGGTTGAAAAACTTTTTATATAAGTTTGAATAAAATTGGAATCAATTTGGAAACTATTTCTATGTGTATTCTTGCAATATTGCTTCTCTTTCACATTGTGTGAATTGTACGGATCAAATAAAGACCTAAGACTTGTTGGAAATGTTAGATATGTGATCTATTTTCATTTGCACATGGTTTCATCAATTTTTACCCAATACTTTAGGAGATATTGCGATATTTAAAAACTATGCGAAAATCGTCATATTCATGCGATGCAAGGTTGCTAGATAGGCTAACTTTCATTTTGTTTATTGTGGGCATGAATTAATAGCATAGGCGCATCTGGGTGGGTAGGTTTATAGTAGGAAAGCTCATGTTGTGCCTCCCAACTTGTCGAAACATCCAGAGCCATACCCTACCAGTGCGATCTCTCAAGTGCCCTAAGTCCAAAAAATTGTCAAACTTTGATGAACTATTTATCGGAATCCAGGATGTATACGATTGATCTGTTTAAACCTATAGGGTCATGTGAGGCCCATCTACAATGAACTACCTTGGTTTTTGAAGAATCGGGGCCATTTTCACAAGGTAACATTTTTTTTGTTGGTGTGAAAACCAAATTAGGTCATGTACTCATAAATAGTCATACAAAATTTCAAGCATAATAAAAAATAAAAAATGCATCACCAAATTCTGTTTATGCATTTATAATCAAACAGTACAAAATTTACATATACAAAAATTTACCTCTAAATATGGACAAATCAACTCTTGGCTATTTAAATATACAAAAAAAATTATTTACAAATCAGCACATGGGTATTTATATATAATTTGGCATTTAAATATGCACGATCCAACTTATTGCCATTGAAATTTACAAAATTTGGCATTTAAATATGTACAAATCATCTCATGATCATTTAAATATAGAAAATTTTGCCTCTAAATATGCACACATTATCTCTTGAGAATTTATATATATAAAAAAAGAATATAGAACAATTTACCGATGATATATACAAAATTCTCTAAATCATTCTACCCTGAACCATAGAATCATTGTAATGCTCCAACATATTTAACACTTGTAGATGACCCAACATTGATCAATCAAGTGAGCCTTCCAGATTGGCTCTAACCTGTATTGTGTCAAGTATTGCCTCGTGGTTAGATTCACGAACTTTCCATAAATTCTTTTTATGAGGTCTACCACGATACTTAATCAATTGAATATTTGTTGCAACAACAAGGTTGGAGAAATGAAGAATATGTTTGTGTATTTCAAAGTCCTCGAGCAACCAAACATCAAACTTATTGATAGGGTATCCCCTAAGCCATGTGTATGTCATGACAAGAGACCCTATTGGGTACTCAATACCCTCTCCATCAATGATTGTGGTTGTCAATTTTCTTTTAGGCTCAATACAATGACACAAAAAGTACTTAGTTCCTTCTTCATTGTTCTCTTTTGCAAAAAATGCGTACACATGACCTATATTTTATAGAATGATAATTAACACCAAAAATAATGTGTGATGTGACAAAATGAGCCAAAAAAATACTTTCAAAAAAATTAACCAAAAAAAATTATCTAGTTCCACTAGGTTTGATACATGGTCAAAATCCATTGATGCTTCCATCTGGTTCAATTGAAGTGCTTTGGGAACTTGATATGTATCAATGGGAACCAATGGTCTACAAGACCATTTGTCAACTCAATCTTGTGATTCACATTCTTCCCACAAAAAATGCATACATGAAGAGCAAAAACATGCAATCTGTCTAGTATAAATTACTAGTGAACTTGCATTTAAACTTCTAAATGAGTGCATGTCACTCGATCCTACAACTGTACAAAAATCTTGATAGTTTTCAATGTCAGATTCACTGATCAACCAAAAATATCTATGAACCGTAGACATGCCTATATTACCTGGTCCTATTGTAGAGTTACACCATCACATAGTTATTGTTGCATCTATCAACTCAGCACCACCTTCGTACTTTAATTCTTCTCTAGCTAGGGCTCTTTTTACACATGGTCCTATGCGATCGTTCTCTCCTTTTCCATGTCCATCCTCAGTGAAATTCCAAAAATTTTATACACTGCTTGTCACATGCATCCTAGTCAACCAATAGAACATCCTTGCATTCTTGAATTGTGAGGTGCAATTATCTAACCATATTATGTGTTGGTAGTATCATATGTTTCTTTCCCTTAAATTATCATAGAAAACTTTAAAGAATCCTTACACAAACTCTAATGAATGAGTACGATCATCACTTATGAAGAAGTGATACTCTCTTAAAACCTGTTTATCCTCCTTTGTACTATTATCTACATGCATTAATGTTGTGTACAAAAATGGTAACTTGTATAGAATGGTAATACATAGATTGCACTTCATTTTGAGGTCGTAGTGTATAACTCTCAGCAAAATCAATGATAGAGACAATGGTATAGGAAATGTGTCCTTACATAACTTTTATTTCTCATCTAACCATTGAGCTCTATGTGTATGCATTATGTACTCATAAACTAGATTTTCTTGAAACATTTTCATAAATTTAGCTACACATATATCGTTTTTCACTAACTCAAGTCTCTTCGATTCTAATCCATCTTTAACCCCATATGTGATTGTCTTGTATTTTCCAAAAGAAACTAGTTTCTTACCAATTTCATGTGTGCTCTCCAAATGGATACATCTTGGTAATTGTTGCAAACCACCACATGTAGCACAAGAACCTTTCAAACACATCATCTTATAATAAATGCAACCATCATCTCTTTTACATAGCACACTTGAAATAAATTCTCTTGGTGACTTAGGAGGTGCTTGTATATTGCATTCCTACAAAACATAGTTAGTGTACAAAGTATAACATATATGACGATAAACATCATAGTGCATGAGAAATTTAATATGCATCATACAACAATGCGTGGTGTGTACATGATTAATCTTAACATAAAAAGGTTTTGTCATTTCAAAAAATCTTTAACTAATTCTTATTTGAGGAAACTTTTGAAGGAATCTTTCATATAATTTTGTTTGAGTCATATCCAAACAATTTTTGGCAGGTGGCTCACAATTTCTAGATCCCATTTGCATTCTAACAACATCTCTTTGGTTGGGAAAAACTCTTGTGTTGTCATGCCAAAAAATTTCAATTAATGTTCTTAGTGCATAAACAACCTTGTCTTTGCATGGTAGTCTACCCAAGAACACCCAAAGAGAATTATTGTTAGCATCATGTACTTTCTCTTGCCTCTCTAATGATTTACATAATGTTGTTCTACTTATGTTTAATGATTTACTTGTTTTTCTTACCAAACGATCCTTTTTTATATTCTTGCTCATTATGGTTAATGTAATAACACATCAAGTAACATTAGAATCTTTAGTACGTGACTTTGAACCAATTGCTTGATATGCATCAAATAGATTTCTCACAATAGATCTTTCACTATTACTTTCAGATGATCTTAAGCCTAGAATTTTCATTGTCTCTTTAAATTTCAAATTTCTAATCGTTTCAACAATTAATTGGCATCTTGCAGTTTGATTTAAGTTTTCAAAATAGTGTTTCCATATTCTTTTAACCATTCTTCTAGACAACTTCATTCTTGTAATTTATTGGCATTGGCTTCAAAATATTCTCATCGATGTCATTAGATACTTTGGTTTCTTATGAATAATTCTAGTTGGTGTTAACATTGGTGCATTACGTGCATTAGGTACATTCACCACATGAAATAAACTTTGTGTATGTTCATCATTTGATTGATTATTCATTGTGATCTCTTCTTAAATTACATTAGGTCCATTCGATAAATCAAATGTTGTTGGTGCATTTTCATCATTTGTTTGATTATTGATTGTGATTTATTCTTCAATTGCATTAGGTTCATTTGGTACATCTAATTGAGATGTTGTAGATTACATATCTTCTTGTCCCATTATTTTTAGTTCACGTAATCTCTTCATACATTGCCTTTGTCTTTCCTTTTGGTGCAGGAGCACCTAGGACTTAGATTGTTTAGTTTTTTCAATTTTGGCTTGTAATGACGCTAGCCAAGTCAGTGGTGAATAAGGACTCCAAGAGGGTCAAAGATTTAGATTTTTGAGTCAATGTAGGCCTAGGTTGTGTTCATACTTCTTAGGTTTGCATTTTTGTGTAAATAGTGAGTTTGAGTAGGTAATTGACCTTTTTGATGATCAAAAGTGTCAAAACTTGGTATAGGAATTAGGGAGGGTTAAATTAGTATTAGGAAAGTTTTAAAATTCATTTGTGATGACTTGGAATAGGTCTTATAGGTTGGAAAGACCAAAAGTGCAAAAATTGCAAAGTTGCAAAAAGTTGTCAATGACAACTTTTGAAGGTTGCCATGACAACTTTTATCCTGAAATGGTTAGCGATGGAGTTAGGGATTTTTAAATGCCCTAGGAAGAATCCACACATGGGAAATCTATAATAACCCTATCTTTCATGGTTACCAAGGTTGGTGAATGTATTTTGCAAGATCAACAATCTGAAACTTCTCATTTTCAGACTAGTTGGCAGCATTTTGGCTTGATTTTACTCATTTTGTAATTAAAGATGGATTGAATCCATTGATCCAGAAATGGATTGAGTTTCTTTAGTGTGTTACAGTGTTTTTGGTTCAATTTAGAGCTTTGTAGATACTGTTCAATAGTGTTTTCTTTCTTTAGTGTGTAAACAACTAGTTTTGGCTTGTATATAGCAGTTTTTTGGTAAATATGGTTGCCCCATGAGCTACACACGTGCTTCAATCATGGCTCATTGGGAAATGATGGGAAACAACCTGTATAGTGTACATATGTAGGGGAAATTTCTGGAGAAGAGATTTGATATGACTGTCACCTTATTCTAGGTGAGTCCAGGAGCAACCCGACTAGAGGACATAAGGTGAAAATGAAGTGCCAAGTGCAGAGGTGAATGCCAAATCACTTTCTAAGTTTTTGGAGGGGTCCAAGGAGTTGGGAAAGAGTTTCCAATTCAAGGAGGAGCCTTGAAGAGGTCATTTAATGCACAAACCTCAACTTGACCAATCATTGCCACCTAGAAGGCCTAGAAAACCCTTCAAAACCTTCATTTTGGGGTTAGCACATTGAAAGGTGGAACAAGAAGCTAAAACCAAAAAAATATATTGAGGTTAGGTGAATAATTGAAGGAAATCCAATGTTTTTAGGGGGTCTTTTGGACCATTTTTACCCAAGCCCTAAAAAACTGGTTTTAGAAGGCCTAATTGGGCTAATTCCTTGTAGCCCTTTTCTAGGCAAGATTTGGAAATCGGTAAGAAACCCAATGAAGGAAAACCTCAAATGGACCCTAAATGCATAAAAAACATGAAAGAAGACATCTCCACACCTCTGCATCATCTCACAATGGTAGGAGGTCATGTTTTCAATTTGAAGCCAAGAAGCCACAATTGAGCATATGGGAAGCATTGTGAATTGGTAGGGTTCCTAGCCAAAACACTTGAAAAAAAAACCTTAGAGTGATCAAGCATTAATCCCTAGAAGAGATTGAGAAGGAATTGGAGGTCTAGAGAGAAACTAGGCTTGGTGAGTTGGTGGAATTGAGCAACACCAATTAGGAGAAGTGTTGAGTTGACTAAGTGAATCCCCATCAAATTGGTATCAGAGCCTATAAGATTTGGGCTAGGTGAATAGATTTTCTCAGTGGAATCTATAGGAGACAACAACATGGTGACCAATGCAAAATTGGAAAATAAAGTGGATGATCAGGTGGAAGAGAATAGACTCCCGAAGGAGAAGTTGCTATAATTGGAGAGTAAGCTTGGAGAGGTAGAAACCAAGGCAGATGAAGTGTTGGTAAAGGTGGAAGGAGCAAAAGGGAAGGGTAAAGAAGTGTCAGAGATAGACAAGATACCTGACCCTGATGCTATCCTAGAACAAGAATCTTTCCTAAAGGCATTGAAGGCCTAGAGTGGCAAATCACTGGAAGGATTGTCATTGTTCACTGGTAAGATGGAGGCAGAAGTAGTCCTAGAATGGATAGAAGGCATGGAGAACCATTTTGAATGTGAAGGCATAACTGAAGCCCAGAGAGTCAAGGTATCCAAGTCAAGGATGAGAGGAGCTTCTCTCACATGGTGGAAATTTGTGCAAGATGAAAGGAAGAAAATGGGCAAAGCACACATCTCTTCTTGGAAAGGGATGTTAGTCAAAACAAAAGAAGTTTATCTCCCTGATGACTATGAAGTGCAAATTCATAGGAAGAGGCAAAACTTAAGACAAAAAGATCTTGATGTCAGTAGCTATACGGAGGAGTTTCACAAACTTAGCCTTATATCTCATGCGGTGGAAGAAGAGAGTCTCAAGGTTGCTAGGTACCTAAATGGTCTACACTGGAACATCCAAGAAGAAATTAGTTTAATGAGCCCAAAAAAAGTCTATCAAACCTATCAACTTTCCCTTAAGGTGGAGGAAAAACTGAAAAGAAGACATGACTCAAGCAACAATAGGGGCAGGGGTAGAGGAAAAGACAATAGAGGCCATAGAGGAGGCTTTGGAGGAATAAGTTCTGAACAAAGAACACAAGGAGAGTCTAAACTCACTGAGCAACAAGATAGTGGCAGTAGTAAAGGAGGATTCAATCAAGGGGATCCAATAGTGGTTTTAGAGGAAGATCTAGTGGCCAAGGTAGAGGTTCCTCATACTTTGCAACAATGAAGTGTTACCATTGTAACCAACTTGGTCATCCAGCATATGGGTGTCCACAGAATGGATCATCATCTCAAGGTGGTGAAAGAAGAGTGAACTATCTTCAAGAAGAGTCTTCAAGCAGAAAGACTTTAGAGGTTACCTTAGAGTTAGAGGTAGGTGACAACTTGATGATAAGAAGAACCTTGATCAAAGAACCGGTCAGAGAAGAGCCAAGCCAAAGAAGGTCCTTATTTAGGATCAAATGCAAGATTATGGACAAAGTGTGCGAAGTAATCATTGATTCAGGGTCTACGGACAATATGATGGATACTAAGAGGGGGGGGGTGAATTAGGATACCAATAAATATTGAACTTAAACACTTAAACAGTTTAGCAGTAAACTGGTATAACAGTTTTACTAACAAACCGGTTAAGACAAATGCAAACCAAATAGCAAATAAGGCATTGACCCACAGAAGCACAATCACCATAACACAAGAGATTTTGACGTGGAAACCCAAATGGGAAAAACCACGGTGAGATGAAACTCACAAGTAACTATCTGCAGAATAGTAACTAGACCGGTTAAGGTCAGACCGATTAAGGTCATACAATGTTCTTCACCAGAACAGATCCTGTTAGGAATCTCAATCTCTGTTAGGAGATAAGTCCGATTAAAGACTACCTTGTGAGAGGATTTCAGATCCACAGATGTGAACCACCTTGTTAGAGGATTTACAAAGGCTTTTCTGGGCCTACCCGGTTAAGGGTTTCTGACTTGTCGAAGATGTGAGTAATCAACAAGTGAATGATCTAGCAAATAGCATAGTCTGCTTGGTTAGATCCATGATAGCTCATTGCTAATGCATTTCAGCATTACTTCAGTCTTCAGTAAATCCACACTTTGTTACAGTACATAGACTTGATCTTCTCTTCTAAGATCGCACATACAAAAACTCATCAACCACCAAAAACCCTAACAGCTACATCTCTTAAAACCCTAGACATGATGTCCTTAAAATGGAATCTGATTCCATTTCAGTCCAATAGTATTACATTGCAAGTTCCTAGGTTCATTGCATCTAGACACATTTGATAACATGACACAAATTGTAATACCCTAAAATTGGTCATCTAAACCATGGGCCCCTAATCTCGACAACATCACCAAGGTCCTAACCAAAGGCAATTAAATCAATCCTGAGCACATTATTAATTCTTTAATTATCAAAAATCACATGGTAAATCAACCACTCAACATTAATTAAATATTTATTTAATTAATTGAATCATTTTCCAAGAATATCATTTTGATCAATTATCCCATTTTAATTTATTAAATATCCTTGCATATTTAATTAAATTAATAAATTTGCCATTCAATCATGCAAAAAGGATTAATTTATTACAAAAGATGAATTAATTTATTACAAGGAGTTGAATCAAAACAAAACAAAAAAAAATTCAAAAAAAGAATTGAATTAAGAGAGAAATCAAACTTGAGATATTATTTCTTTTTCTAAATTTAGAACTTGAAATGAGAAGAGCAATTTAATTGAATTATGGAATTATTCTCTAAAATTGGAACTCAAAGCTTTTCAGAAAAAGAAGTTCAGTTGCATTGAAAAGACTTTTTTCTTGAATAAATTAAAGAATTATCTATTTTTATCAGATGTGCATGGAATTAATTTATTATTATTTTCCAATGCAACTTGGACTTCTAATTTGAATGCATTTCAATTAAACTATAATTGGAATCTATTTCAAGGTTAACTTAACCTGATTTCTCAATTATTTTCAATTAATCCTAAATTGAGCTTTTTGTGATTGTCTATAAATTCAGTCTTCAGCTCTCATTCCAATTCACCTCAAAGATTTTTTAGAACATGCTTGGAGATTATTATCACGCTAATTTCACTCTGGAGTCATTGAAATCATTGTGGCTTTTTTAGATTACTTGCATCCATTTTATATTCATTATTGCTTGCATCCATTGTTGCTTGAATTGGTTATTATTGCTTGAATTATTCATCCATCTTGCATCCATATAGCTTAATATCATATAGATTAAATCCTTCATCTTGGTGTAGTCTAGTCACTGGTATTTCTTATAAAAATCTGAGAGCAATCTTATACTCGCATCTTTTAGAAGGCAATTAGTCTCTTTGCTATGGTTTATTTCTTATTGATTATTGATTACTAACCATGCATATAATGACTTAATTGAAGTGTTGTGCTTGCAGCTATAGGTTCACTTTTTCACACACACATTCTCTGGCGCCCACCGTGGGGCCCAAAGACTACATTTTTTTGGCCTCCAAGACTGATTGCTTTATTTTTTGTTATTTTTCAGGTTTCAGATTTTTCGGTTTTTCGTTCGTACATCTTGTACGACAATTCTTACAGACTGAAATGACAAATTGCAGGTGTCGCACGAATTACAAACATATTATCGTACAAGTAGACCCTCTATCGTGCAAGCAAATCCTCTGTCGTATGATCAGAAATCATCTGTCATACGAGCCAACATCATCAGCAATCTGGTCTCGTACTATACTACATCATGTCTCGTACGAGTCAAGTATATGTCTTACGATTCTGTATTTTTTGGTAAAGGAGGCAAATTTCATATTTTTTTCATTTCTGATTGATTATTCTGACGACTGACCCTGACTATTTATCTATCTATCTCAGAATTTTTCACAGCCTAACTAGTTTTTGCAGAACGCTTGTCGCACAAAGATAATATGACTATTGATTCGTTGTCTTTGTAGGTTGCCTGAAGGAGAATCGACTAAACATCGTCTATTCTTTAAATTCATTTTTAGGAACCTAACTTGCTATCTGGTTAAAGAACAAATCTATCTTTTGTGCTTTTAGAAGATTCTAAGAGGTAGGAGAGTATGCTCTTGTCTTTTTCTAGACAATCACAAATCCAGACCCTTGAAGCTTTTTCTTTGTTTGAGATTTGTACATCTTTAGCAGGCCTGCCCTCCCGAGGGGTTGAAAAACTCTTAAAGCCGTTACGGCCAGTGTGAGGGGAACAACCTAAGTGGGAACGGCTAGACGCCAAGTACTCCAACCCACTATAAAATAAACGTGATTTGATGAAAATCAAGTCAACGACAGTGCTCGGGAATAGCTCTCCTTCGTACCTTCGGGTATATTAAACCTTGGTTTTCAAGGCTGGGAGACCTCTTAAGTTTATACCTTGATGCACCGAATGGATCCTTGACTAAATCCAATTTAAAATTAGAAGCTACCCAGTTCATCTCCAAAAGGGGGATAATCTTTGTGCAAGAGAGATAGTAACTCTCCCAAGATACTTGTCATTTCGTGCCCCCATTAGCGTTTGGAGTCGAATAATACGGTGTTGAGAATCCATTGCGTGAGACTCATCGGCCGTATTCTAATTAGCTATTGGGTGTGTACCTGAGTCTACAAGAAAAGGTTTTCTTTCCTCACCAAATTCCTTAGGGTTTGCATGGTGCGATTGGAGTCACTATACATACTACTTGTTTTCTGTGTTTTCATCCCTGAAACAAAAACTGAAAATCAGCGAAGACCAGAAACAACTCAGTGAGTCGAAACTCTGTCTGTCTCAGAAACTAGTCCATCCTAAGTCAAAACTCTGTCCGTGTCAGAAACTAGTCCATCCTCAGTCAAAACTCTGTCCGTGTCAAAAACTAGTCCCTCCTAAGTCGAAACTCTGTCTGTGTCAGAAAATAGTCTATCCTGGTCAAAAATCAGTCCATCTTAGAATTGGTCATACTCAACAATCGAAAAAACTCAAAATTTCTCGGCTTTGTCCTGTGAACAGTCATACGAGTCTGATAATTCATCATCCTGTATCACATCCTATGTCATACGAGTCTTCTGGTTTGTCGTCCTAGACCCAATTTTGTGTCATATGAGTCATTTCATTCTGTCGTCTAACTCTGTATCCTGTGTTGTATGAAACATAACTACTCTGAGTCTTTTGTCATCCTGCACATGCCCATTTGTCGTATGATATGAGGCAGTAACTCGTACGAAACAAAATTATTGTCGTCCTGTAACTGCTAAATTATCGTCCGGTCCAAAAAATCCTGTCGTATGAGTCTCTGGTTTTGTCAGAATAAAACAATCAAACTTGCCTAAAAATAGCTTATAGCAAACATAATACTGGTTATCATTTTCCTGAGCATACACAGATCAAGACAGTGTACCTCTGCCATTTGCGTTGCACAATTTGGTCGATCACCTCTTAGCTAGTTCAATAAACTACCTATCAAATTTTATTCACTTAGATAACGTCTTATACAGGATAGATCATTCCTGAAATCAGACTGCATCTTACACTACGCTTAGAATCAACTCAGATAACATCTTAGACAAGATAGATCATTCCTGAAATCAGACAAAATCTCAGTTGTTTGTCCCAAACAATACTCTAAACAGAACAAACTAGCTCTGAAATTGATCTTGACCTCTGCATCACAAAACAACTCTAGGTCACACTAATCCATAAAAAAATGCCTATTCAAACCAGGAGTTCTCATAAGAAACAAGCCAAAGGCAAAGAAGAAACCTTCACTTATCAAGATAATCCATTCTATGTGAAGGATCCCCTCATTGACATGCCGTCGTCATCAGGCAGACCAATTTTTGATGAACCGAAATCTCCCACTATACATGAGACAGAACACAATGATGGAAACAAAAATGACCGTAATATTCCTGAAAATCATAATGACTCATCATCATCAAGTGAGATTGACGAAGCTGTTGAACCTCCAGAAAAAGAAATCCTTGACTGTCAGAAAGACAAAGACTTTAGAAAAATGATGAAAACTATCATGACCCAAGAAAAGGAAGACTATTTCTTAGAACTAGCAAATCAAGGTGCCAAACTTCCTATTGGATATGATGTTCAGACACTTGTTACTAAAAGGGAAGACTCACCTATAATCATGGTACACAAACAGTTACTAGCTTTGTGGACAGAGCTCACAGAGCTGAAGAATAAGGACAAGTCCCCGAAACAATATTCTCTGGAAACAATATGTCCCTATCCATTTGACAAGAATTTACACATGCCTCCATTCCCTTCACGAGTGGAAATCCCAAAATTTTACAAATATGATGGTACCTCAGATCCTCAAGATCATGTTAGGGAATTTAGTGCTGCTTGTATGGAATTCATGCACGATCAAACGTACCTCATGCGTCTCTTCCGAAGGAGTTTAGGGGGTCAAGCAATGGAATGGTTCTCAAGTCTACCCAAAGGAATAAAAACATTCGAAGAACTAATTGAACTATTTTTACAACAATACTCATACAACATTCGACATCCTGTGACTATGATTGATCTTTGTAATACTCAACAGAAAACAGGGGAACCTCTTCTTACTTTTCTCCAACGCTGGAGAAGGATGTTCTCTAGGTACCCATGACCTATTCCAGACTCTGAGAAAATGGATATATTTGTCAATAACTTGGTCCCTGAATTGAAATATAGCATACAAATGCAAGTACACCCATCATTTAACAAAATTGTGGATAATGCCATTCGAATGGAAGATGTGCTCATAAAGAAGGGAGATATCACACCTTAGAAAGAAACACAAATAGGATCTAGCTCTAAAGAGAAGAACAAGTATTGGAAATTTGCCAAAGACAACAACAAGAATGTTGTTAATGCTGGAGTAGTAGACACTGTCAAAACCAACTCAAAATCCACAATATTCAACCTGGCTAGTGGTACACAAGCGCTTAAAGCCGCTGAGATTGCAGCAGAGAATCCGCCAAAGAAAACAAAGGAATGGTTCAAAGAAAAGCCTTGGCTTTCCAAACCTAAGCATGATTTTACTCCTCTTGAAGAATCATATGAGTCTACTTTCAAAACTCTATTGGCAAACAACTTGATAACACTACCAGATAACTCCAGACCATATGATCTGGATGTCAAACCAAGATGGTGGAGAGAAAATGAATACTGTGACTTCCATCGGAATAAGGGTCATAACATAAATAATTGCATGAAGCTAAAACATGAGATTCAGGATCTCATAGATGTTGGTAAAGTTGTTGTTGGGAATCATCCAACCAATGCTGATCATAAAGCATTTAAAGACCCTTTGCCTGCTTATGAACAAGGTGATTCCTCAAAGACCAAAGGAGGTGCCAAGGTAAATTATGCTTATGCCATCTAGGACAACATTATCAACATGATTGAACCTTCACACTCAGAATATTGCAATGTGATTATAGTTCAAGATAAACCAAATGAATCATGATATGAAAAAGCTCTGACCAGATCTCAAAAGAAAGTTACCCTCCAAGGAGCTAGTTCTTCCAAACCGGCTCAAGAAACATCAAATCCAACAGCCGTGCCAAACAAACAAAAGGAATCAACCTTGGACAAATTTAAAAGATTAATCTCATCATCATCCTCTAGATACAGCGTGGTTGAATAGTTAAAAAGGACAAATGCTCAAATTTCAATTTTTGAATTGCTACAACTCTCATCTACTCACAAGGAAATCCTAGATAAAGCATTGCTCACTACCAACATTCCAAAAGATTTAGAAATTGATTGGTTTCAGTCTATGGTGGGTCATCTGACTTCACCTAACTATTTGACCTTCTCTGAGGAATATGACAATTCATTAAATCATCCACATAACGAGCCATTGCATATTGAAGCCATGGTCCACAAACACAGAGTTAAACATGTTTTGATAGATGGAGGCACGGGGTTAAATATCTGTACTTATCATCTTCTTACACAACTAGGATTCTCTGAAAATGTCATTGATCCAGGCAAGAAAATAACAATTAAAGCCTATGATGAAGAAGAGAGGACCTCCAAAGGTTTGGTATCATTGCCAATCAGAGTGGGACTGGTAGAGAGAGATGTCCTTTTCCAGGTTCTTGATATTCCATTGCCATACAATATATTGCTGGGTAGGCCATGGATTCATGAAATGAAGGTAGTACCATCAACATATCACCAATGCTTAAAGTTTCCTTATAATGGAGCTGAAGTCAATATTCCTGCTGATACAAATATCATCTATAATGCATTGACAAAAGGTGTAGATACTTTTGTGCCTCATAATAGGGTAACCTCTCCAAATGAAGATCCACAAACATTGATGAAAGACTTAGAAAAGAGATTGAAGATTATAGATACCAGCATGGATGGCTACAAGATAGAACTAGTATTATCATTAGTTTCTCTCCCTCCATCGCCAAAATAGTTGGGCAAGCCATCAGAGGCTATGAGAACACAAACTTCAGCTCCAAATACTATATATGATGGTCTCTTCATATAGTCTTCTACCTCCTTGGCGGATGAAATAGAAGAGGATGTTGTGCTTAACTAGCTCTTTAAGGAAGATAGTCCAAATGAGGACGTACAACATTGTGAGATTTCCTCAAACCAATATGGTCATGGTTACAAAATGATTCAGCGCATGGGGTACTCAGGTACTGGTCCTTTGGGCAAACAAAAAGAAGGTATTACTGAACCAATTCAGCTACAAACCAAATCCACACATGATAAAGCTGGACTGAGATACAATCCTAAAAAGACATTAGAACAAAAACATGTTTCTAAGTCTAAAGGCTTGAAAAAGATATCGCCTTTAACATTACATGAAGCAAACACTAAACAAACAAAAGTAGAGTGTAGACAAGAGAAAGAAGAATCAACAGTCAAGAAAGAAGAAATAGTCAGTGCTCAAGCTTCGACGGTATCAGCTACGATAATACAAGAAGTTGAGGTTCCTGAGGATATAAGAGATGAAATGGTAAGAATCAGAGAATTGTTTGCACCATTAAAAGTTCCAGTCACATATACTGGCAGGCAACAAGTAGATGATTCAGAGACTGATTCAAATGAGTATGAATGGGGTCCTGACTATCTTTCAGACACATCAGCTACAGAAACTCTAGAAGAATCTAGTGGTGTCATAGCTGATACTCAAGAGCTGATGCGCATAAAACTAGAGAGGGAAATACAAGAAATTAGACAAAAGAGGCAAGCAAATTATGAACAAGCATTGAAAGAAGGAACAATACCAGAAAGCTTCTCATCTATGTGTCCTTATCCTAAAACAGAAAATTAGTTACAACACTACACAAGAAGAGTTAGAAGTTGTAGAACAAGAACTAGTTATCAGTCCAGAAGTAGCTGAATGGAGTAGATGACAAAAAATCATAGAAATAATGAGATTATGTCAACAGGTGTGTCAGATACAAATGACAAATGAACTACAATATGAAGGAATTTGTAGCATTAAAGATGTTAGTATTGATATCATACATATGCTTACTAAATCACCTGAAAGAGACTTGGAAACTTCATTTGATAACTCTGATGATTCTGATGACTCTGATGATAGTCCTGTTCATGATGATACCCACTCATCCTCAAATTCTGAATCATCTAATACAAACAATGAAAAGATGTCTACTAGTTTTATTGTTGTTAAGCCACGACATGACGTCCAGTCCGACGTAGTAAACGACGTTACAAGTATGTCTATTGGATTAGATCGACTAAATATTAACATGAACTTTAATAATCATGATCTAACTCTTCCTGGTCTCGAGACACTTATGCAATGTTTCATTCTAGAACTTGATCTTTCAATCCACAGTTGTGATAACAATATCGTGAATGCTCTTGAACCTATCCAAAATTTGTCCTTAATACATCTCGAATTGATTGACTGTACTTTACAGAATCAACCCATGGATATACCTACTTTTGCTAATGACTATACATTATCCTATTATCTCAATGCAATCGAACCTATTAACTCTTCCACCAGTGAATGGAGTGAAAATATGACTGAAGAGGATATCAAGTATCTTAGTCGCAAAAACAAGAAAAAAAAAAAAAAAGATCTGATGGCGAAAACCATATAGTGGCGGTGTCAGAATCTAAAAAAGAGAAAATAAAGGACGTGCCTAAAGGTGAAAACCTCTCTGAGGTGCCTGAAGGTGAGATACTTGGTATACTGCCCAATCATTTTCAGAAGCAGTCTTCCATATTGATCGAGCCAACTCATCCATTGAATATTGGGAATCAAGAGAAACCACAAATTATTCACGTAGCTCAATCACTATCAGCAGAGGAATTGAAGGATTTCACTCGGCTATTCTTAGAGAAGAAAATAAATTTTGCATGGACGTACTCTAATATGCCAGGCTTGGATCCTGATCTCATTATGCACCATCTCTCAATCACACCAGGAGTAAAACCAGTTAAACAAAAACTTCGTAAGATGCACTTGCATGTCGCACTATTGGTCAAAGCTGAACTAGAGAAACTACTCAAAATTGGATTTATCAGAGCAATAGATTATGTTGAATGGATTTCCAACATAGTACCTATGTCAAAGGTAGATAAATCTATCAGAGTTTGTATAGATTTTAGAGATCTCAATAAAGCATGTCCAAAAGATGACTTTCCATTGCCAAATATTGATATGATAGGCGACATGACAGCTGGGTATGAGATGTACTCACTAATGGACGGATTTTCCGGCTACAAGCAGATTAAAATCGCTCCTGGAGATCAAGAAAAGACAACTTTCACCTGTGCATGGGGAACCTTTTGTTGGAACGTTATGCCATTTGGGTTAAAGAATGCAAGAGCGACCTATCAGAGAGCAGTTACAACTATCTTTCATGACATGATGCATAAGAATATGGAAGATTATGTTGATGACACCTTAGTGAAGACTATGAAAAGATCAACGCATATTCAATAGTTAGGTCCTATACTTGACAGAATGGAAAAGTTCAAGCTTTAATTAAATCCAAAGAAGTGTGCATTCAAAGTGACATCTGGTAAACTACTTGGCTACATCATTTCAAAGAAGGGCATCGAGGTTGATCCTGAGAAGGTCCAAGCTATAATGGAAATGCCGCCTCCAAAGAACATCAGTCAAATGAGAAGTCTACAGGGACGTCTCTAATCCATTAGAAGATTCATTTCTCAACTAGCAGACAAGGCTCAACCTTTTACAAAAGTATTGAGAAAAGGAATAATATACAACTAGGATCAGCAGTGTGAACAACATCTTCAGTAGATAAAAGAATACCTGTCTAATCCATCGATATTGATGCCACCTATTCAGGGTGAGCCACTAATCTTATATATATCAACAACTGATTCATCACTGGGGGCACTTCTGGCGCAACAAGATGACAACAAAAAGGAAAGAGCTATTTATTACATCAGCAGGACATTGGTGTCTTATGAAATGAGCTACAGTATAATAGAAAAAGCATGCTTGGCATTAGTCTTTGCATCACAAAAATTGAGGCACTATATGCTCGCACATTTAGTCAAGTTGGTGGGCAAAATTGATCCACTCAAGTATCTTCTTAATAAAGCAACACTCATCGGACGATTGGCAAAGTGGGTAATGATCCTTACAGAGTTTGACATTGAATATGTGGAATGCAAAGCCATAAAAGGACAAGTAGTTGCTGATCAACTTGTTGAAGCTCCACTTGAGGATACTCAACCACTACATATTGAGTTCCCAGATGAATCAATAATGTATCTTACTCAACAACCCTGGAAGATGTTCTTTAATGGTTCCTTTACTCAAAATGGTTCAGGTGTTGGCATACTATTCATTACTCCTCAGAAGTACTCAATTCCAAAGTCTTATAAGATTCTATTCCCTTGCACAAACAACATTGCAGAATATGAAGCTTTGGTGAATGGAATAAAACTAGCAATTGAATGGAAGGTGGCTGAATTACATATTTATGGAGATTCTTAGCTGGTCATCAATCAAATCAACGATACATATTAGACTCGAGATGAGAAATTGATGCCTTACAAGAGGATGGTAGATGATTTCAAGAAGTATTTTGCTTTTGTATCATTCCAACAAATTCCTAGATCAGTGAATAGAGTAGCAGATGCTATGGCTACCTTGGCATCTATACCTGAGCTACAGGAGTCCAATTTTTGCTTTGATTTCCTGGTGGAAGAGTTATATTACCTTGCTTATGATTCTCTTGAGACCCAAATAGTCTGTTCTATTATTAGACATGACTCATCCCGATACAGCCACATCTATTCCTATCTATGTGATCAAATTATCCCTGAAAACCTTACTCGTAACGAGAAAAGAAACCTAACTCAAAATGCTTCGCGGTATGTTATCATAGCTAACGATTTATTTAGATGAGGTTTGGATGGTACTTTGCTTAGATGACTAGAAACTGAAGAATTTAAACGTGCATTATTAGAAGTTTGTGAAGGTATTTGTGGATCTCATTCGAATGGTTTTACTTTAGCTCGGAAACTATTACGGGCTAGCTACTACTGGCTAGATATGGAAAAAGATGCCATAAAATTTGCTAAGACTTGTGAGAAGTGTCAGCTTCATGGAAATCTCATACGTGCCCCGGCAAGGGACCTCATACCATTTATAACACACTAGCCTTTTCAGCAATGGGCCTTTGATCTCATTGGTCAGTTATACCTGGCTTCATCCAACAGACATAAATTCATCATAACTGCCACTGAGTATTTCACCAAGTGGGTAGAGGCAGTTCCACTCACCAAGGAAACTGGTAAACAAGTCACCTTATTTGTCCTAAACTATATAATTTGTAGGTATGGGATACCTTCATCCATTGTGAGTGATAATGGAGGACAATTCAAAAATAAAGATCTGGATGAGCTTTGTGAGAAATTCAAAATAAAACAACACTGGTCATCAGTATATTACCCTCAAGGTAATGGACAAGCTGAGGCGTCTAAAAAAAACCTACTGACTATCTTGCATAGAACAGTGAACAAGTCTGGGAAGGATTGCCATTTGCAGCTCAATCCTGCACTATGGGCTTACATAACCAGTATCAGAACACCTACTGGGGCTACACCTTTTTCTTTGGTGTACGGGTCTGAAGCAGTATTACCTATTGAAGTAGAAATACCATCTCTAAGAGTTTTGTTGCAAGGTCTTGTTACTGATGAAGATCGTAGAATATCTAGATTGCAAGAACTCGAATTGCTGGATAAGCGTTGGAAAGTGGCGTTTGATCACCTCAGAGTGTATCAGAAGAGAGTGTCCACAGGGTATAACAATAAAGTTTGACAAAGAGAATTTCAAGTTGGTGACCTAGTTCTGAGAGAAAATCCAAAAAATCAACAGTTTCGCGACAACAAAGGGAAGTTCGAACCCAACTGGCTAGGTCCCTACATTGTTACTGCAGTATTCGGCTCTGGTGCCTATCAACTCTCAAACTCAGAAGGAGAACAACTCCATGAACCGATTAACACCATCCACTTGAAGAAATTCTTCGCTTAGCACTTTCTGCTCCAGCAAACTTGTACAGTTGTAAAAAGTCCTGAAAAAATCCTAAAAATAAAAAAAAGTCCTGAAGAAATCCAAAAAAAAAATATATATAGAAAAGAAAAAAAAAATATATAAAAAGAGAAAAATTGCCTTGGTGAAAACCTGGTAAACAGGCACCTTGGTAAAAAAAAAAATGAATCTCTGCCAAGCAAGTGAAAACCTACCAAACAGGTGCCTCTTATACTTAAGCGCTCCATCTATCAACGCAATGTTGGCATTTCCCGCTTTCAAGTATCTTTTGCTTTCGCTTGTACATATTTTCAATCACTTTTGTGACATCCTGGTTCGTTGGAACCCTCATGACTTGAAACAGATCAACATCCTAGTCTTAGGTTAATCGACAAAGCATATTACATATCCTAAGTAGTGTCAACCAAGTCATTATTCCGTCAGTGAAACCTGGTCGTCCACTCAAAGTCAGTTACCTGTCTCCTGACTACTACAGAGTTTTTATCACTAAGTTCACAAGCAAAACAACATAACGAAAAACAATTACTAAACAGTTTGAGCTATGAATGGAAATTTTCTTTGTATGCTGTCTTTTATATTGATTTTTGATTAATGTCCCTTTGAGTAACTCGAGGAAGTCTATTGTGACTAAGAGAAGCAAGGATTGGGGGCGTAATTTTTTCTTTGTTTTCTACTTGTAGGAATGATCCCGATGATTTGGAAACATATAATTTAGCTGGGTGTCTGTGATAAGAGCCTTCACATTAAGGTGAAATTGCCTCACATACCTTGACTCCGCTTATTTAATGTATGCTATAGGGAGGTCCATGTCATTTCTTTGTTTGTTTTGAGGGAATTTCTTTATGATGCAATTCGGGTCCCTGCGAAATCTGTCCAAGGATATGAACAAAAAAAGGGTCATTGCGGACAAGATAACTAATATCGCACATTGAAAAAGAAAGGAACTCTAACCTTCCTGTTGTGTTCGTTATGCTCAGTGATGAATCTTAAGTATTTTAAATCTAGTGAGTAGGTTTAGGTTGCATTTTGCACATCATTTTGCATTTCATTCTTCATTTTTGTGAATCTAGAGTGATTTTGGTGTGATAATAATGATCTCTTCATTTGCTGAATGAGAGCTGAGAGCGTCATCATTTATTATGCTAAGTGGTCTATTTATCATTATTTCTCTGATCGAGTACTTATGTTTTGAGATGTTTAGCTGCATACATAACATTTCATATAGATTCATTCATTCATTTTATTATAAATCATTTGCATTCATCTTATTGCATAGAAAAAACAAAAAAATTGCAGTACTCATTTTCATTCATTTATTTACATATGAAAAGAAACAAAAACATAGACATTCATTATCATTTGCAATACATACATTCATGCTGAAAGAAATACATACATGTAAAATAAAGCATATAGAAACATCTCATAATCAAATTGATATAAGTACGATGAAGTCAAATTGGATCTCGTATATATATATATATATATATATATATATATATATATATATATATATATCATCTCAAGTCTAAGAGTACAAAATGATGTCCAATGACATGTACAAACTCCCATCGAAGCAAGAATCGTATCGGCTACAAAAAATGGGTGTGTCTACAAAAAATATCCTAGCTACAAAAAGAATCATCTAGCTGGTGCCCTCTCCCTCATCGCCTAGTGGAGGAGGAGGAGCTTGATGCCCAGGATCTTGGCGCGGTGCTCGTGCTCCCTCCGATCTAGCCATATACTGTGAATAGGGCTGCACCTGCTGTGCAACGGGAACTAGGACACTATATGCCACCACATAATATGCAGCTCTACTACTCTGGAGCAGCACCTCTTATCAAAGAGACTCTATCTCTGCTCTCGACTCAGCTCTCAATGCTATGATATGGCGATCATGCTCTACCCTAACCTCGACTAGCTGTCAGTCTCGCTCCGCTAGCTGAGTCTGAGCCATTGTCAACCGTGATTGCATCTCTGCAAGGCGTGCTCTCATCGACTGACCCATGTTAGCCCCCTGCTCTCTCGCAGGCTCTTTGCCACCATCTCCACCACCATCTCCACCTGTGGCTCCACCCTGCTCCTCCCGCTACTAGCGGACCTGCCTCAGAGCTACTCGCTCCTCCTCTCTACCACCCAACCTCACGCCTACTCTCCCAAGGGATCCACCCTCACCCCTCTGCTATCCAACATTAGCTCACACTCTACTGCTGCTAGCACCAGGATCACCACCAATCCATCATGGAGCATCTGGTCTCTAGCCCTGTCCCTGCCTATGGCCCTGTCGCTGTGCCTGTCCCTATGCCGGTGCGGGGGCATCATCCTCCACATCCTCAATATGAGGAGCATGCTCTCCAGGATCCGTAAACCAAGGGAATGGATGCTGCTGAAAATAATCCTTGTATTGGGGCAATACCCCCACATCTGCTATATCCTCCAGGTAATCCCACCTCAGCCGGTGTAAACCTGTCAGCTCCTGCATCGCTAAAGCGTAGGATAGCCTAGGTGACCATCCCTATCTCTCCTCATCAGCATATCGAGCATACACTGTATACTCCTAAGAGATACCCTACGGCTAGCCGTATTGCCTCATCACTCATGAAATGATGAATCGCTCCACAACAGTCTGCGATCCCCCAATCAGTGGCTGTGTAACAAAAAGATCTCTCCTTACCGCCTGTTAGTCATCCCATAACTCCAACCCCCTGTATGATCTCCATATAATAGCTATCAGATCATCGAGCCGTCATTGCCAGAAGTCTGTCTTGCCCAGATGGGGCTACGTAATATATCCGGCATACCTATAGATAATAGGCTGCCCGGGCTCTCTGCTATCATTGACTATCGGCTGACAAACGGGAAGGTGCTCCCAAGCCCTAACTTGTAAATTGTAAACCCCTGCAGCCATGCTCCGCCCATCTCTATAGACAATCTCATGCATCTCCCGATACATGTGGACCAATAAGCAAGAGCCCCAGCCAAGTCTCTGAGGGGTCTCTATCAACCTGTCCAGCATACGGCCCCATCGACTCTGAAAACCCTATTGCCCTCTGTCTGGCATCAAGAAGCAACCAATGAAACCTGCTAGGACACATGCCAGTGGATACTCCTCACTATACCTGCCCATCAATATATCCCAACTCATAGGAGTCAAGATATCAGGATCCCTGAATACGTTCCTAAGAGCCTGTAGTCCAGGTAACAATGCAGTATCATAATCTACCTTATCCCCAGCAAAAGGGATATGAAGGATCCTGTACACATCCTCGAGAGGGATAGTCAACTCCCCAACTGGCAAATGAAAGGTATTATGCTCTGAATGAAATCGCTCTACCAATGCTGTCAGCATCCCATGGTTCACACAGACATTAGGTAACCTCATCAGGTGAGTAAAACCACACATATCAATATGAGCCTGCTCGACCTTAGACAAATCACGAACCAAAGCCATAGTGGGAGGATATACACATCTGAAGAGCACAGGAGGTAAACACACCTGCACAAAAACCCAACAATGATCATCAGAAAACATTCCACATGAGCCTACGAGAGAAGTTAAACATCACGCAAATCCAAATAAGTCAAATGCAAAACCAAAATTTCATGTTTACACTTTCAAAAATGGTCATTGTTTTTCGAACGACAAAACACAGTTAAACAGAATCTCATACGAGTCAGGAATGGCTCTCGTACGAGAAAACAACCTCAAATGACACTTTATTGGACTCCGCACGACAAAATGGTCTCCTAATTGACCTATCGTATGACACAAGGGTTACTCCCATATGACAAATCTAATGGTCTTAAACGATAAAAGAAAAATTGCCAGTTTCTCGTACGAGACAGGATCTTGTCTCACATGATAAATTGAGACACCCGACCCAAAACCCATCAAAAACGTGAAAAATAAACAAAAAAAATCAAAATTGGAAACATAAAGAGGCTAAAGATCGATCACTTACTGCTGGTTCATAGTTTCGGGGTCGATTGTGACGTCTCTGGCGTTTAAATCGATGCTGATGAGTAGGGACCACCATTTTTCTTTGCAGAAGGCCTTTTGAATTTTCAAACTTGGAGGGTTAAAATGAATTGAAAATGACACTTTCGTCCTATATATAGCCTAAAACCTAATTTTTCAACCTGCTCTGATGGTCATGAAAATTGTACCCTTAGCTAATATGCCTGCTCTGATTCCATTTTCGGGATCGAAATCGAAATTCGAGATCGTTTTACTAGTCAATTTCAAAATTTTGACCACTTAGCACTTTTTTCATCAAATGCTCATTTTTTTTCTTCAAATTGCGCTCAATTTCAAGAACTGAATCTTAATTCAATTTCATTCTATGCTCAACATCACAATCAACTCTATGCTCAAATTCTTATCAATCATCGCCGAAATTTTCAAAAAAATCCTCATCATCAATTTGTGCTCAAATAAGTTATTTTTTGTCACACAATTGCCTATAATCAATCCCTCGCTATCTTTTGATTTCACTCCCGAGGGGGCATACTCGCGACCTTATGACTTCACATCTCACAAGTCGAAATGTTTTTTCAAAAGTCGAGCAAAATCTTTTCAACTAAAGAAAATCAATCCTTATCGCTAAGGGGCATCTTAGCTTCATTGCTTCACATCAAGTTGAGATCTCTCGATCATCTGAATCAATCAATCGCTAGGGGCATATCAGTTTCATCACTTCAAATCAAGCTGATATTTGTCTTTCATCTGAATTAATCTCTTAACATTAATCAGTTTCATCGCTTCAAATCAAACTGATTATTCATTTAAACTCAATCAAAAGTTTAAAGAGTTTCTTTGATCACACTAAATCTAAGAAGGAGTTCAGTATTCGTTTCTTGATCAAGCTAGATGGTTTATTCTTCGCTCATCATGTCTTGATCAATCAAGTTCAAGATTGATTTTTATCATCAGTCACTATATCTAAGATCAATCAAGTTCTAGATCATTGAGATCCGCTTCTTGATCAATCAAGTTCAAGTTTGATATCTTTGTTTTCTATCGTTCCTCAGTTCAATCAAGTTCAGGATCAGTATCACTTTAATCAGACCTCATTTAGCTTTGTCGCTTCGAATCAAGCTAAACATCTTGCTTTTTTATTTAGTTTGTGATCAATCAAGTTCAGAACTGGCATCTCCTAGACATCACACATTCTTTGAATCAAAGCGCTGCTCGCACATTAATTCAAAGAGGGGCAAATGTAATACCCTAAAATTGGTTGTCTAAACCATGGGCCCCTAATCTCGACAACATCACCAAGGTCCTAACCAAAGGCAATTAAATCAATCCTGAGCACATTATTAATTCTTTAATTATCAAAAATCACATGGCAAATCAACCACTCAACATTAATTAAATATTTATTTAATTAATTGAATCATTTTCCAAGAATATCATTTTGATCAATTATCCCATTTTAATTTATTAAATATCCTTGCATATTTAATTAAATTAATAAATTTGTCATTCAATCATGCAAAAATGATTAATTTATTACAAAAGATGAATTAATTTATTACAAGGAGTTGAATAAAAAAAAAACAAAAAAAAATCAAAAAAAGAATTGAATTAAGAGAGAAATCAAACTTGAGATATTATTTCTTTTTCTAAATTTAGAACTTGAAATGAGAAAAGAAATTTAATTGAATTATGGAATTATTCTCTAAAATTGGAACTCAAAGCTTTTCAGAAAAAGAAGTTCAGTTGCATTGAAAAGACCTTTTTCTTGAATAAATTAAAGAATTATCTATTTTTATCAGATGTGCATGGAATTAATTTATTATTATTTTCCAATGCAACTTGGACTTCTAATTTGAATGCATTTCAATTAAACTATAATTGGAATCTATCTCAAGGTTAACTCAACCTGATTTCTCAATTTATTTCAATTAATCCTAAATTGAGCTTTTTGTGATTCTCTATAAATTCAGTCTTCAGCTCTCATTCCAATTCACCTTAGAGATTTTTGAGAACACACTTGGAGATTATTATCATGCTAATTTCACTCTGGAGTCATTGAAATCATTGTGCTTTTTTTAGATTACTTGCATCCATTTTACATTCATTATTGCTTGCATCCATTGTTGCTTGAATTGGTTATTATTGTTTCAATTATTCATCCATCTTGCATCCATATAGCTTAATATCATATAGATTAAATCCTTTGTCTTGGTGTAGTCTAGTCACTAGTATTGCTTATAAAAATCTGAGAGCAATCTTATACTCGCATCTTTTAGAAGGCAATTAGTCGCTTTGCTATGGTTTATTTCTTATTGATTATTGATTACTAACCATGCATATAATGACTTAATTGAAGTGTTGTGCTTGCAGCTATAGGTTCACTTTTTCACACACACACAAATCACCATCAAAGTGTCGGTGGATGGTAACTCATCACAAAAATACTGGTTGGTAACTCATCACAGAGTATTACCGGTTCATACAACTTTATCGATTACCGGTTGGTAACTCATCACAGAGTAATACCGGTTCAAACATTAAATCGATTACCGGTTGTCCAAAAATGAAGTCTGGGATAGTGATAACTGCCACTTTAGTTTCTTCACTCCACTTGAAATCTTCGAACCACTTGAGATCGGTAAACATTTTCTGCAAAACACCAATAGCCTAAAGACTATAATACATAATACTAGTTTGGAACAAATACCAGTTGAGCATAACTCATACATAGAAAGTGATGTCAAAGCAAGTGTGTTTCCATTAATGACAATCACAACATAAACATAAAAAATGCCAACAATCTCCCCCTTTGGCATTGATGGCAACACTTAGGAAAATTTTTGACATCTAAATGTTTTACAACAAAAATATGCCATAATCAAAATTACTCCCCCTAAGCATATGCACTACCCCTTTTGCAGAAAATACAATGTATACTACTCCCTTACAGAGATAAACATGAAAGTATACATAACATGCAGCAAAATTTTAAATACAGAATACTACTCCCCCTTTGCCAACAATGACAAAGTACAGCTGAATAACCCCTGTTTCCATTATCATTAAAATCATAAGAGTTTATGACAATAAAGAGTGAAACTTATCAAAAACTGATTTAAAGTCCTGCGTAAATGTCTTCATGGATAAAGAACATGACTCAAGCAATGAGGTAGCAACCTCCCTTTTTGTTTGCATCTGGGATACCTATTCCTCCATGACATCCAAGGTACTCATCTCTTGAGTAACCGTTAAGGCATCCAGATTGAGATAGCATTTCTGAAGTATTTGCAGTCTTGGTAGTAGAACCAGTTGAAGTTCCTATGAATCTCATGTCCAGTTGCTGATCTCTAACTTAGTTCTTGCAGATTGGAGTTGAAACCGGTGAATGGTTTGCCCATAAGCGGTGAAGGAATCATAAGGCATTTTGAAGGTGCTTATGAATGTCTGCAAATCAGTTTGCAGTTTGTCTTTCTGAGAAAGAACAATATCAAAGAATATATGAGGTTGACATATCTTATTGAGCAACAGATTCCCCTCATCTAGAGCATCTCTTATGTCCTTATGTGCCTTCTAAAGTTTGGACCGAAGCTCATTCAAATTCTTCACCATGGCAGTGTTCAGAGCCTTTTGATGCTTCTTTTGAGCATTGGCTTTAGCAACATCTTCCAAACATTGCACTTGGTCCTCTACAACTGTGCATAGGAGCTTCAATTGAGCTAGAGAGGAATTGGTACTTGGGAGATTGTTACCGGGAATCAAACTTGTGAGAGTTTCCACTGCAGTTTGAATCACATCTTCCTCCTTTTTCCTCCTTAGTGCTTCCAATCTCTCTCGAGCAAGCTTAATACTTTGTAGTAGCTCCATTTCATTCACAGATTGGAGGTCAATGGGACTAGTGATGTAAGCCGGTTTGGCTTTACCACCGATTGCCTTTGGGTCTCTACATGTACACTCTTTGCTGCTTCCTCCTTTTCCTTAGCTTTTTGCTTATCTTCTTTTGCCTTCTTCTGCTCCTCAGCTTCTTTCTTTCTTTTCTCTTCTTCCTTCTTCCTTTCTTCTTCTTTCCGCTTCTCTTCTTCTTTCCTCTCCTCTTCCTTCTTCTTCTTCTCCTCTTCCTATTTCTTCTCTTCTTCCTTCTTCTTCTTCACCTCTTCCTGTTTCTTCTCTTTTTCCTTGTTCTTCTTCTTCTCCTCTTCCTGTTTTCTCTTCTCCTCTTCTTTTCTCTTCTCTTCCTCTTTTCTCTTCTCTTCCTCTTTTCTCTTGTCCTCTTCTTTTAGCTTCTTCTCTTCTTCTGCATGTTTCCTCTTCGCTTCCTCCTTTCTCTTTTCCTTGTTTTGTTGCTCCTATCCAGCTGTTTCTATTGGTGTATCTGGAGTAAAATCTTCACCGTTCAAAGCATCAACATCAATAGGGTCCATTTGCTCAGTGACCTGTTCTCCTTCATTGTTATACACCTCATTCGGTTTTGCTATTTTTGATTCTTGTTCAACCTTTTTGTTGGCTTCGGACACTTGGTGCAATCTTAGAGTAGCTTGGGCATGAGAGTGGGTATCTTTTACCACCTCAGGGACTTTCCCTTCTAGCAACAAGAGTCTCCTTCTTTGCATAAAGAAGAGGCATTTATATTTTCCCATAACTTCATAAAGTTCAGAATTAGACACATTAGGAAAATGTTGAGCAAATATTTCCTCTCTTATCTCATGTTCCTTTTCTATGGCAATGCACCATTTGTTGTCTAAAGAATTATATAAAGAATCCAGTGTCACAGATTTAATTTCTGATGGCGACCGGTCATTAATACATAAATATTGAATGACTTCCTTTTCTACTTCCTCCTTCTCATTATCATTGAAATCATCAAAATAATCTGCCAACTCACTCAACACTTTTCTCCTAATGTTCTTAATAGTTCTTTGACAATGTGTCAAAGGTTTGTAAGAGGAAATATCAATATTTACCGGTGTTGATGATGCCAGTTCATTGTTGGTTGTCTTTGCCTTCTTTCTTGTTTGCCTGGTCTTCTTAGGCTTTTCTTCAGATTCTGTATCTTCTGAGTCCAGTGTGTTGCCTTTTGTCTTCTACTTTCTCTCAAAGACTTTGGCGGGTGCAACTTCCGGTTTCTTCTTTGCCGGTGACAGCTTGGTCACTTTAGGACTTGCTGAAGTAACCAGTGTTGATACAGATGGTACTGCCTTTCCTTTCTTCACAAAGGGCTCCTCAACTAGTGTAACCCTTTCCAGATAGGTGCCGGTTCTCTTCATTTTAGGATCAAGCGGTGAGGCAAGTAGGGTAGAAGCATAGCTGTCTAGCATGTCGTACATCACCTAATAACTCATAGGATCCACTTCTTCCTTTCTGGGCTCAACAAACTCCATTATGCACTCATCTATTTTTATGATAAAGCAGATATCCTCTTCATATTTCTTGACAATATCACTAGATATTCTCACCCTTTGGATCATCTTGCATTTGAACTCATCAAAGTATTTGTTCAAGACTTCAGGATAACTAGTTCCAACCACTTGAAGACTTTGCCTAATTTGCTTTGTAACTAGTTGGTCAGCAGACCACTGAATATCACCGACTCCTGGGAAGTAGCTTTGGAAGTAGAAGAACAATCTGACCAATAATTGTCCGAATTTAAATCTCAAGGCATTGTCCTGTTTGATTGACTTCAGGTTCACTAGTAGTTGCCTTTGCATACAGGTGCATAAATCAAACAAGGCATATTCCATGATCATCCTGTAGCCAATATTTACTACTACAACAGAGACAGAGTTAATTCTGCTAGCATGGAATGTACGGTAACCTATCACCATGCAGGCATACTTGACCAAATTGTCCTTGATGGTATTGATGGTCATTCCCTATTGGTTACTCACAGAACTGGTGAGCTTGGTCATTTTGGTCTTGCTGATCTTCCTTAGGGCTGGCACTTCTCCAACGTTACAGAAACTGGTGACGACATGAATCACTTCTGGTGTGATGTCATGTGTCCACTCCAAATACATTTTATCACCGTGAACTCTACTTAGAATGATGCAGATGTGATCATCTGTGAATTCTTCAAGGAAATAGATTGCATTGTGGAGCTTCTTCTTTTCTAAGATGCTGGATTTTGGTTTGATCTTCTTGTCCTTCTCGCAAAACAAACTCAACTAAGAATGGATCACTAGAGATCCTAGGTCTTCAATTTTATAGTCAATGTAATCCAAAATACCTTCCTCTACTATAACACCAGTGGGTATTTGGGATAGGGCATTATATTTTGACTTTCATTGGAGGAAATCTACGAAATCAACAGGTGCACTAAAACTAGAGTGCGATGTTGGAGCCATGATAAATAGAGAACCTCAAAAAATACCTTCGAAAGTCAAGATTTAGGACTTGCTGATTCTGCTTTGCCACTCACTACTTTAGTTGCTGGGTTACCGCTTTGAGTTCTACACTTGACCGATTGATGTTATCTTCAGATTCTTCTTCAAGGTTTTTGAAATCTCTTCAAATCGCAAGACAAATCATCTTTTGTCACTCTGCACTTGAAAACTTCTTCACTCGAAATATGATAAGTGAAAATGACTTAAAAATCCCTTTTAAATGAATTCTCCACCTACCATAATAAATGCTCCATCACTAGGGCATAAACCCTAATTTTCCTTTTACCATTTCTGGTCTTCCACCAATTGACAAGTATCACATACCGGTTAAGGTCTTTTATTGGTGTAAACCAGGGTTTCAAAATATTTTACCGATTTGTTTCCCCCTAAGCTTTCCTGTAGCTTAGTTTGCCGGTTTAGAGATTTCCACACAAGGTGCAGAAACTGGTTCTTCTTGAGACACTTCTTCTGGCTTCTTTTTCCAGGTTTTCTTTATATTTGCTTGAACAATTTCAACATCAATCTTTCCTTCTGGAGTGACAGGTATATCATCCGATATATTCTTTCTCGTTCTACAAAATCTTGTTGTATATCATCTGGTATATCATTCGATATATTCTTTCTCGTTCTACAAAATCTTGTTGTATATCATCTGGTATATCATCCGATATATTCTTTCTCATTGCAATGATAGCAAACCATTCCAGGTGCTCTCCAAGGTCCATTATTCATGTTTCCATTCTTCCTTATGCATGTTGCAGCTGTGTGACCACTACCATGATAGATCAAATAGGTTTCTCTCCATTCGGTTGCCACTTGATAGCCACCGCTTCTTGACTGATGATTATAGGTATTAAACTGGTTTGGATTCCGATTCCCAGAGGGTTTAGGAAAGACTCCTTGAATCCTTTGAGGATACCTTCCGATGTTGTGCATGACAGACCTACATTCAAATGCTTTATGCCCAGACTTGTTGCATGCATAACAATTTCCATTGAATCTATTGGATCTAGGCTTATTGTTTAGAAAGTAAGGAAAGTTATTGTAAGCCTTGTTTCTACATACATTAGCAGTATGTCCTTCCTTGAGACAATTAAAGCTAACAGGTTTGAAATTTTTCTTACCTTTATCCTTTGGTGTTGGTTGCTTCTTTGATTCTACATCTTTTGCTCCAGAGGTCTCACCTTCCTCATAACTAGAAAAACCAAGTCCAGTGGTATTCTTCACCGGTTTTGTTGATTCAAGCTTTTACTCTATCTTGACAGTGCTCTTATTGAATTTGGCAAGTATTTCCTTTGACTTAGTGAGTTCTTTAGTAATAGAAGCATTGGATTCCTTCAAGGTTGCATTCTCAGAAATAGCCATGTTTATTTCACCTTGCATTTCCTCTTTTTCCACTTTGCTCTCTTGGAGATGAGCGGTAACTGCACTAATTTCTTGCTTCAGCTTGGAGATCTCATGATCTATGTCTTTTACTAGATCTTCATCTTTTCTCTGGTTCTCAAGCTCTTGACACATCCTGATAGTCAGTCCTTCAAGTTCCCTTCTCAGGTTGGCATTAGACTCATTCAGCTTTTCAACTTCTTCAACTAGGGCTTCCATGTCTGCTTCATCAGAGGAAGTGTTTTCAGTTAGCTCCATCAGTTTCTCAGTGTGCTCTCTCCTTTTTGCCAGAGCGGCCTTATACTTGACTTTGAGTTCATCATAGGCTTTCTCAGACTGAGTGAGTTGATGAGTAAGTTCCCTCATAGTGTATTTCCCCATATCTGTTTCCAAGTGGTTAAACTTATAAAAAAGGTTGGATTTGATACCAATTGATGAATACTAAGAGGGGGGGTGAATTAGTATACCAATAAATATTGAACTTAAACACTTAAACAATTTAGTAGTAAACCAGTATAATAGTTTTACTAACAATCTGGTTAACACAAATGCAAACCAAACAACAAATAAGGCATTCACCCATAGAAGCACAATCACCATAACACAAGAGATTTTGACATGGAAACCCAAATGGGAAAAACCACGGTGAGATGAAACTCACAAGTAACTATCTGTAGAATAGTAACCAGACCGATTAAGGTCAGACCTGTTAAGGTCATACAATGTTCTTCACCAGAACAGATCCTGTTAGGAATCTCAATCTCTGTTAGGAGATAAGTCCGATTAAAGACTGCCTTGTGAGAGGATTTCAGATCCACAGATGTGAACCACCTTGTTAGAGGATTTACAAAGGCTTTTCTGGGCCTACCCGGTTAAGGGTTTCAGACTTGTCAAAGATGTGAGTAATCAACAAGTGAATGATCTAGAAAATAGCATAGTCTACTTGGTTAGATCCATGATAGCTCATTGCTAATGCATTTCAACATTATTTCAGTCTTCAGTAAATCTACACTCTATTACAGTACACAAACTTGATCTTCTCTTCTAAGATCGCACGTACAAAAACTCATAAACCACCAAAAACCCTAACAGCTACATCTCTTAAAACCCTAGACATGATGTCCTTAAAAAGGAATCTAATTCCATGTCGGTCCAATAGGATTACATTGCAAGTTCCTAGGTTCATTGCATCTAGACACATTTGATAACATGACACAAATCACCATCCAAGTGTCGGTGGATGGTAACTCATCACAAAAATACTGGTTGGTAACTCATCACAGAGTATTACCGGTTCATACAACTTTACCGATTATCGGTTGGTAACTCATCACAGAGTAATACCAGTTTAAACATTAAACTGATTATCGGTTGTCCACACATGAAGACTAGGACAATGATAACTGCCACTTCAGTTTCTTCGCTCCGCTTGAGATCTTCGAACCGCTTGAGGTCTTCATACGGCTTGAGATCGGTAAAAACTTTCTACAAAACACCAATAGCCTAAAGACTATAATACATAATACCAGTTTGGAACAAATACCGGTTGAGCATAACTCATACATAGAAAGTGATCTCAAAGAAAGTGTGTGTCCATCAATGACAATCACAACATAAACATAAAAAATGCCAACACAATATTGTGTCAGAAGAGGCAGTGAGTAAGCTCAAATTGCAAAGGATACCTCACAACAATCCTTATAGAGTCACTTGGTTGAACAAAGGCCAACATGTCCGAGTCAATGAGCAAGCATGGGTGGATTTTACCATTGGGAGGTATAAGGACAAGGTGTTATGTGATGTATTACCCATGGATGCATGTCATCCTCAATTAGGAAGACCATGGAAATTTGATAGACAAGCTATCCATGATGGAGCCAAGAATGCATACTCATTCAAGAAACATGGAGTCACATTCAAGATTCAGTCTATCCTTGAGGAAGGTGAAAAAAAGGCAGTAGGTCCTAATGTTCTTTTGGTGAGTGAGAAATAGTTCTTGAAGACACTTGAGGAAGGTGAAGGTATAGGGTTTGCACTTGTGATGAAGCCCAAAGAGGAAGACCAGAAAGAGCAGCCAGATTTGCCAATAGAGGTACAAGATTTGTTGAAGAAATTCAAAGGTATAGTAAGTGAAGGACAGCCAGCCACCTTACCTCCTAAAAGAACCATAAGCCATCAAATAGACTTCATCCCCAAAGCATCCTTGCCTAATAAAGTAGCTTATAAAATGACTCCTCAACAAAACGTTGAAATTGCCAAGCAAATCCAAGAGCTCTTAGACCAAGGCCTAATTAGGAAAATCATTAGCCCTTGTGAAAAAACCATGTTAGCACCAAAGAAAGGTGGTACTTGGAGATTGTATACTGATTCTAGAGCCATAAATAGAAGCACCATCAGATATAGGTTCCCTGTTCCTAGAATAGAAGACCTAATGGATTGTTCAGGGGAAGCCAAGTACTTTACCAAGATTGACCTTAAAAGTGGATATCATCAAATTAGGATTAAGGAGGGTGATGAATGGAAAACTGCATTTAAGGCTACTAAGGGTCTTTATGAGTGGCTTGTAATGCATTTTGGCTTATCCAATGCTCCAAGCACCTTCATGAGACTCATGAACGAGGTTATGAAGGACTTCATAAGTAAATTTGTGGTGGTATATCTAGATGATATTCTCATTTTCAATAAAGATAGGGTAGCTCACATTAATCATTTGCGAGATGTATTACAAAGATCGTATGATGAATAGTTAACCATGAACTTGGTTAAGTGTGAGTTTGTTAAGAAGGAGTTGGTTTACCTTGGGTTTGTGTTGTCTCAAGGAAACCTCAAGATGGATCCCAGCAAGGTTGAAGCCATTGTAAATTGGCCTACTCCTAAGTCAACAAGAGATGTGAGAAGCTTCCATGGGCTAGCTCAGTACTACAGGAAGTTCATTAAGCATTTCAATGCTATATGTGCACCAATGCTAGACACAATTAGAGGTGGAGTAAAAGAAAATTTTCAATGGGGTGAAGAAGTAAACAAAGGTTTTAAAACCTTGAAGGAGAAGATAACTACTCAACCGGTGCTAGTGTTGCCTAATTTTGAGACACTTTTCATTGTAGAATGTGATGCAAGCAATGTTGTAGTAGGTGCTCTCCTAAGACAAGAAGAAAGACAAGTAGATTTCCATAGTGAGAAGATAAGTGATGCCAAGAGGAAATACTCCTCTTATGATCTTGAGTTGTATGCTTTAGTGCAGGCATTGAGGAAATGGAGACACTATCTCCTCCCTAAAGAATTTGCGGTCTATACGAACAACCAAGCATTGAGTTTTCTAAACTCACAAGACAAACTCAGTCATAAACACATGAAATGGGTGGAGTATATGTAGGCCTATACATTCACCACTAAGAACAAGAAAGGGCAGTTAAACCGGGTAGCTGATGCATTAAGTAGGAGGCTTTTGACAGTCCAAGAAATCCAATTGAAAAGCATAGGCGTCGATAGTTTTAGAGACCTGTACCCGGAGGATGAGGACTTCTCAAATGCCTACAAGGTGTGTAAGGAGTATCAAAATCACTTCCATAGTGAATATTCTGATTTTACTTTGCAAAATGAACTATTGTTCAAAGGTGGCCAGCTTTGTATGCCTAGAGGGTCAATGAGAGAAAACCTTATTCAAGAGAAGCATAATGGAAGTCTTAGTGGACATTTTGGAGTCAATAAGACTCAAGAGTTGGTTCAAAGATACTATTATTGGCCAAGGATGAATCAAGATGTGAAGAAGTATGTGGAGACTTCCATAGTTTGCCAAAAGGCCAAGGGTACTTGTACAAATGCCGGTTTATACCAACCTCTTCCCATACCAAATAGACCTTGGGAATGCATTAGCATGGATTTTGTAGTATGTTTACCAAGGACAAAGTAGGGATATGACAACATTTATGTCATTGTGGATAGATTTAGCAAAATGGCTCACTTTGTGCCTTGCAAGACTACTCATGGTGCATGCCAAATTGCTCAATTGTTCTTCAAAGAGGTAGTGAGGATACATGGTTTACCCATGAGCATTTTTTCAGATAGGGACTCAAAGTTCATGAGTCATTTTTGGAAGACACTATGGCAAAATCTTGGCACGAACCTTTCTTTTGGATCAGCCTACCATCCTCAAATAGATGAGCAAACCGAAGTGGTGAATAGAAGCTTAGGAAACCTATTAAGGTGCCTTACCAAGGAATATGGTCAAACATGGGATCAAGTACTCTCACGAGGTGAATATGAATATAATGACACCATAAATAGGACTACTAACAAGAGCCCTTTTGAAGTGGTATATGGTGTGCACCCAAGAGGCATTTTGGAGTTGAGAGACTTAGGAAGTGCAACAGCAAGAAGTGGATATGCAGAGCACTTTGCTCAATCAATGAAGGAGGTCCATGAATTAGTCAAGCAAGCATTGATGGAGAATACAAGAAAACTCAAACAAAAAGTTGATGAAAGAAGGAAGAACCTACAATTTCAAGTAGGATATCTTGTCATGGTGCACCTAAACAAAGAAAGGCTACAACAAGGAGTGCCAAACAAGTTACAAATGAGGAGGATAGGTCCATGTGCCATTATAGCCAAGTATGGAGAAAATGCATACAAGGTGGATCTACCTAGTGACATAGGGTTGTCGCTGATTTTCAACATAGTAGACTTAGTTGCATATAAGGGACTAGTTCAAGGTTCAGATTGTAGTCACTTCGAGGTTTCAGATGATGTGAACAACCTTCAGTTACCAGCCAAACCAAATCCAAAGGCCGAGAAGGTGTTGAGTTCAAGGATCACCAAGAAGACAAGGCATCAAGCCTACTGGGAGCACCTAATCAAATGGAAGGGCATGGATGATGATGAAGCTACATGGGTGATGGAGACAGAGTTTAAGAAGCTTGGAATTGATCAGAATCTGATTCCTAAGAAGGTGACATGATCTTCTTTTGTTTGGGAGAATGGTGCAGGAGCACCTAGGACTTAGATTGTTTAGTTTTTTTCAATTTTGCCTTGTACTGACCCTAGCCAAGTTAGTGGTGAATAAAGACTCCAGGAGGGTCCAAGATTTAGAGTTTTGAGTCAATGTAGGCCTAGGTTGTGTTCATACTTCTTAGGTTTGGATTTTTGTGTAAATAGTGAGTTTGAGTAGGTAATTGACCATTTTGATGATCAAAAGTGTCAAAAATTGGTACAGGCATTAGGGAGGGTTAAATTAGTATTGGGAAAGTTTTAAAATTCATTTGTGATGACTTGGAATAGGTCTTATAGGTTGGAAATACCAAAACTGCAAAAATTTCAAAGTTGCAAAAAGTTGTCATGACAACTTTTGTCTTGAAATGGTTAGCGATGGAGTTAGGGATTGTTCAATGCCCTAGGATGAATCCACACATGGGAAATGTAAAATAACCCTCTCTTGAATGGTTACCAAGGTTGGTGAATGTATTTTTCAAGATCGACAATCTAAAACTTCTCATTTTCAATCTAGTTGGCAGCATTTTGGCTTGATTTTACTCTTTTTATAATTAAAGATCGATTGAATCCATTGATCTAGAAATGGATTGAGTTTATTTAGTGTGTTACAATGTTGTTGGTTCAATTTAGAGCTTTGTAGATACTGTTCATTAGTGTTTTCTTGCTTTAGTTTGCAAACAACCAGTTTTGGCTTGTATATAGCAGTTTTTTTGTAAATATGGTTGCCCCATGAGTTCCACATGTGTTTCCATCACGGCTTGTTGGGAAATGATGGGAAACCACCTGTATAGTGTACATATGTAGGGGAAAGTTTTGGAGAAGAGTTTTTCTATGACTATCACCTTATTCTAGGTGAGTCCAGGAGTAACCCAGCAAGAGGACATAAGGTGAAAATGAAGTGCCAAGTGCAGAGGTGAATGCCAAATCACTTTCTAAGTTATAGTGGGGCCTTCAACGAGTTCCAAAAATCCTTTTATGGTCATTGAGGCCATTGAACAAATAAATATTTGTGAAAGAAATGCGTATGAGCTACTTTTAGTTAACCCATACGTGTATTTAGTCCCTAAACCAACGAACCAATGTTCATAATTCCCATAACCCGTATGCGCTTCTTATGTTAAAAATTCATATGTGTTACTTATAGTAAAGAAAGAGAGAGAGAGAGAGAGAGAGAGAGAGAGAGAGAGAGAGAGAGAGAGAGAGAGAGAGAGAGAGAGAGAGAAATGCAAAGGGAAATAGAGTGGGGGAGGGAGCTAGAGGGAGAGAGAGAAAATGGGAAAGGAAGAGAGATATAGGGGGCAAGGGAGAGAGAAATAGTGGGGGGGGAGAGAGAGAGAGAGAGAGAGAGAGAGAGAGAGAGAGAGAGAGAGAGAGAGAGAGAGAGAGAGAGAGAGAGAGAGGGAGGGAGAGGGAGAGAAAGGATGAGAAAGGAAGGGACACCATATGACCTCTTAGAACACCATATGACCCCTTAAGATATCATATGGTCCTACTTGGGGTTGTATAGTGTGCAAAGGGGTCATATGGTATCGTTAGGAGTCATGTGGGGTCCTAAGTGGTCGTATGGTGTGGTAAGGGCCCAAGTGATCTCAACTTATTTTTGTAAGTTGTATTAGCAGTGTATTTTAAATTGTAATAATGGTTTATCTTGCCACTTAGGACACCATATGACCCCTTATGATACCATATGACCCCTTAGGACACCATACAATGCCTTAGGACATCATACGGTCCTAAGGGGTCGTATGGTGTGCTAAGGGGTCTTGTGGTGTTGTTAGGGGTCATGTGGGGTCCTAAGGGGTGGTATGGTGTGCTAAGTGGGGTGATCTGAACTTAGTTTTCTAAGCAGTATTGGCACTGCTTTTTTATATTATAATAATGGTTCATCTTTCCCCCTCAAGACACCATATAACCTCTTAGGACAACAAACGACCCCTTAGGACACCATATGACCCCTTAAGACACAATATGATGCCTTAGGACATTATATGGTCCTAAGGGGTCATGTGGTGTGCTAAGGGGTCTTATAATGTTGCCAGGGGTCATGTGGCTTCCTGATGGGGCCACACGTGTGTTACAACACCATATGACCCCTTAGAACACCATACAACCCCTTAGGATATCATAAGGTCTTAAGGGGTCATGCATTGTGATAAGGGGTTTTATGGTGTCATTAGGGGTCATGTGGGGTCCTAATGATGCCACATGTGTTACAACACCATATGACCACTTAGGACACCATACAACCCCTTAGGACATCATATGGTCCAAAAGGGTTGTATGGTGTGCTAAGGGATCATATGGTGTCATTAGGGGTCATGTGGGGTCCTAATGGGGCCACACACATGTTTCAATATCATAGGACCCCTTAGGGCACCATACGACCCCTTAGGATATATTATGGTCCTAAGGGGTCATGCAGTGTGATAAGGGGTTTTATGGTGTCGTTAGGGGTCATGTAGAGTCCTAATAGGGCCACACATGTGTTACAACACCATATGACCCCTTAGGACACCATACGATGCATTAGGACATCATATGGTCCTAAGGGGTCGTATGGTGTGCTAAGGGATTTTATGGTGTTGTTAGGGGTTATGTGGGGTCTTAATGGGGCCGCACATGTGTTACAACACCATATTACCCCTTAGGACACCATACGACCCCTTAAGATATCATATGGTCCTAATGGGTCATGTGGTGTGATAAGGGGTCTTATGGTGTCGTTAGGGGTCATGTGGGGTCCTAATGGGACCACACGTGTTACAACACCATATGAACCCTTAGGACACCATCAATCCCTTACAAAATCATATTGTCCTAAGGGCCATGTGGCATGTTAAGGGTTCATATGGTGTTGTTATGGGTCATGTAGGATCATAAGGGGTCGTATGGTGTGTTACGGGCCCAGGTGATCCGAAATTATTTTTGTAAGCAGTATTGATACTACTTTTTATATTGTAATAATGGTTCATCTTGCCCCCTCAAGATACCATATGACCCCTTAAGACACCATACAACCCTTCAAAGCACCATATGATCCCTTAGGACAATACAATGCCTTAGGACATTGTACGATGTGCTATAGGGTCTTATTGTGTTGTTATGGGTCATGTGGGGTCTTAATGGGGCCACAAATGCGTTACAATACCACATGACCCCTTAGGACACCATACGACAACTTAGGATATCATATGGTCCTAAGGTGTCATGTGGTGTGATAAGGGGCCTTATGGGGTCATTACAAGTCATGTGGGGTCCTAATAGGGCCACACATGTGTTACAACATCATATGACCCCTTAAGACACCATACAACCCCTTAGGACATCATATGGTCCAAAAGGGTCGTATGGTGTGCTAAGGGGTCCAATGGTGTGGTTAGGGGTCACATGGGGTCCTAGTGGTGCCACACATGTAGTACGACACCATATGACCCCTTAGCACACTATAGGACCATCTTAAGGGGTCATGTTGTGTGCTAAGGGGTCTTATGGTGTCGTTAGGGGTCATGTGGAGTCCTAATGGGGCCACACATGTGTTAAAACACGAGATGACCCCTTATGACACCATACAACCCCTTAGGACATCATATGGTCCAAAAGGGTTGTATTATGTGCTAATGGGTCATATGGTGTCATTAGGGGTCATGTGGGGTCCTAATGGGGCCACACATGTGTTACAACACCATATGACCCCTTAGGACACCACATGACCCCTTAAGATATCATATGGTCCTAAGGGGTTATGGAGTGTGATAAGGGGTCTTATGGTGTCATAATGGGTCATGTGGAATCCTAATGGGGCCACACATTTGTTACAAAAGTGTCATATGAAGTCTTAGCACACCATACAACCCCTTAGGACATCATATAGTCCAAAAGGGTCGTATGGTGTGCTAAGGGGTCATATGGTATCGTTAGGGGTCATGTGGGGTCCTAGTGGTTCCATACATATATTAAAACACCATATGAACTCTTAGCACACCATATGACCTGTTAGGACATCATATGGTCCAAAGGGGTCATGTGGTGTGCTAAGGTGTCTTATGTTGTCGTTAGTGGTCATGTGGGGTCTTAATGTGGCTACACATGTATTACAACACTATATGACCCCTTAGGATACCATACAACCCCTTAGGACATCATATGGTCCTAAGGGGTCATGCACTATGCTAAGGGGTCATATGGTGTCATTAGGGGTGATGTGGGATCCTAAGGGGTTGTATCGTGTCTGAAGGGCCCAGGTGATTTGAACTTATTTTTGTAAGTAGTATTGACACTTCTTTTTATATTCTAATAATGGTTCATCTTGCCTCCACAAGACACCATATGACCCCTTAGGACACCATATGACCCCTTAAGATAGCATATGATGCCTAGGGATATTGTATGGCCCTAAGGAGTTGTATGATGTACTAAGGGGTCTTATGGTGTCTTTAGGGGTCATGTGGGCTCCTAATGGGGTGACACATGTGTTACAATGCAAAATGATCCCTTAGGACACCATACGACCCCCTAGGATATCATATGGTTCTAAGGGTTCATGCGGTGTGATAAAAGGGGTCTTATGGTGTCATTAGGGGTCATGTGGGGTCCTAATGGGGCTACATATCTGTTAAAATTCCATATGACTCCTTATCATACCATACAACCCTTTGGGACATTATATGGTCCAAAAGGATCGTATGGTGTGCTAAGGGGTCATATGGTATCGTTAGGGGTCATGTGGGGTCCTAGTGGTGCCACACATATATTACAACACCATATGATCCCTTAGGACATTGTATGGTCCTAAGGAGTCATGTGGTGTGTTAAGGGGTCTTATGGTGTCATTAGGGATCCTGTGAGGTCCTAATGGGGCCACACATGTGTTACAACACCATATGACACATTAGAACACCATATAACCCCTTAGTACATCATATGTGCGTAAGGGGAAAGTCGTGTGCTAAGGGGTCACATGATGTTGTTAGGGGTCAAGTGGCATCCTAATTGGGCCACACATGTGTTACAACACCATATGACCCCTTAGGAGATTATATGCTCGTAAGGGGACATCTCATGTGCGAAGGGGTCACATTGTGTCCTTAGGGGTTATGTGGGGTGCTAAGGGGTTTTATGGTGTCATTAGGGGTCATGTGGGGTCCTAATGGAGCCACACATGTGTCATAACACCATATGACCACTTATGACATCATATGCTCCTAAGGGGTCATGTGGTGTGCTAAGGGGTCACATGATGTCATTAGGGATCATGTGAGGTCCTAATTGGGCCACAAATTTGTTACAACACCATATGATCCCTTAGGACACCATACGGCCCCTTAGGATATCATATGGTCCTAAGGGGTCATGTGGTGTGTTAAGGGGTCATATAGTGTCGTTAGGGGTCTTGTGGGGGCCCTAATGGGGCCACACACGTGTTACAACACCATATGATCCATTAGGACACCATATGACCCCTTATGACATCATATGCTCGTAAGGGGTCAGTATTGTGCTAAGGGGTCACACGATGTCATTAGGGGTCATGTGGGGTTCTAATTGGGCCACACATGTGTTACAGGACTATATGACCCCTTAGGACACCATATGACTCCTTGGGACACTATATGACCTCTTGGGATATCATATGGTCCTAAGGGGTCATGTGACATTCTAAGGGGTCATATGATGTCTTTAGGGGTCTTCTGGGGTCCTAATGGGACCACACATGTGTTAGAACACCATATGACCCCTTAGGACACCATACCATCCCTTAGGACATCATATGGTCCTAAGGGGTCATGTGGTGTGCTAAAGGGTCATATGGTGTCATTAGGGGTCTTGTGGGGTCCTTATGGGGCCACACATGTGTTAAAACATCATATGGCCTCTTAGCACACCACATGATCCCATGGTCCTAAGGGATCATGAAGTGTGCTAAGAGGTCATATGGTATCTTTAGGTGTCATGTGGAGTCCTAATGATGCCACACATGTGTTACAACAACATATGACCCTTTAGGACAACATATGACCCCTTAGGACATCATATGCTCCTAAGGGGTCATGTGGTGTGCTAAGGGGTCACATGATGCCATTAGGGGTCATGTGGGGTCCTAATTGGGTGACGCATTGTTACAACATCAAATGACCCCTTAGGACACCATGTGACCCCTTAGAAGATTATATGCTCCAAAGGGATCATATGGTTTTCTAAGGAGTCATATGGTGTCATTAGGGGTCATGTGGGGTCCTAAGAGGCCACACATGCATTAGAACACCATATGATCTATTAGGAGACCATGTGAACCCTTAGGATGTCATATGGGGTTCTAAGGGGTCATATGTTGTCATTGGGGGTCTTGTGGGGTCCTAATAGGGTCGCACATGTTCTAGAACATCATATGACCCTTTACAACATCTTATGGCCTTAAGGGGTCATATGGTGTGATAAGGGACCTTATATGATTCCATTAGGGGTTATGTGGGGTCCTAAGGTGGAGAGAGAGGGAGAGAGAGAGAGATTTAAAGAGTGTGGGAATACAATGTGCTAAGATATTGAGAGGCATATATATGTGTGTGTGTGTGTGGTGTGTGTGTGTGTGTGTGTGCATATATTTACATACATATATGTTCTTATAACCTCGTATGCACTTTCAATTAAAAAAAAAAACTATACACATTTAGCACATTTAGGCTTTTGAATAGGCTTGGATGACAAGGCTGGGGGTTGGGAATTTGATTCCCCTCCATTTCCCTCCTTTTTGATGTGCTTTATTTTATTAGATTGGTTTCTCAACTTTGTCATCATCGGGTTTACACCTCACCAACTGGGTATTTCTAAAATTGTCACTATATTTTCACCCATCTTCTGAGCTTTCTAACTATATAATTTTTTTAAAATTTGAACAACAATAACATATTAATCTTGAATTTCTTTTATCGGTGTCTACATAGTTCTCAGAGACATATGTGTACCACTTTTTTAATAACTTTTGATCTAATTAAATCCAATTTTAAAAAAACATTATATATTATTTTAGTGCACTTGATTCTTTACACTTAAATTTATTTTTTTGCATTTTTGAATTATTTTGGTGCAAGTTATGCTTCGTGCATGAACAGGTACCTAATTTTCAAGATGTGCCCATTTTGAAAAATCATAAAAAAAAAAATACCCAACAAAAAATTACAAAAAAATACACAACTTCTAGTGCTCACTCTTAACTATCTTTCTACCAAAGGATTTGTCAAAGTAGTAAATCTAATTATGAATTTTTTGATACGCACGTTAGACACTATGTTATGTTTTTCAAAGAAAAATTGGATCTATTTTTCATGCATGAAGGATTTGACCCCCTTAATCTTATCCAATTTTGAAAAAAAATAGTAGTTTCGAAACTAGATTCAGATTACTAGAATATTTGTTGTTTGAGTATCTTCATATTTTGAGTGGATAAGTCTCAAATTTCTCCTCAAAGTTCAAGTTTAGTTCATTTAAAAAAAAAGGTGTCCACTTATACCCCCTTTTTGCACACCATCTTGGTGCACCTAGCCATGGGTGAGGAGAAGAAATGTCAAACCTTTCTTCTTCTTTTTTTGCTTATTTTATGGGATTCTCTTGTGATGGATATCAACAATACTTCTATTATTTTGAAGGCTAAAGATGTGTTGGTTTCTTTTCTTTTTGGACAGATGAGGAGGAAGGTATCCATTAATTTAAAGGAGTCTTAAAGTGTTCATGGAAAACCCAAGGAAAAAGGGAAGAAGAATGGAAAGTGTAATAAATTCAAGTCCAAGGGGAGATCCAAATCTCCTAGAAAGTCCAAAGTTATTTGCTAGAATTGTGGTAAGCTTGGGCACTTCTATAAGTAGTGTAAAGAGAAAAAGAAGAAGAAAAAGAATAAATTTGATTTGATTTTGAGTTTGAAAAGGAAGATGGTAATGAATTTGTTACAACTTTAGCCACTCATGTAGATAGTGATGCATGACTAGTTGACTCAGGTGCATCTTTTTATATAACCTCTAATGGAGATTGGTTTCTTGAATATGAAGAGTTTGATGAAGGTAAGGTGTACTTGGGTGATGATTCTCATGTAAATACTATTGGTTGTGGTAAATTTATAATTAGGTTTCTTGATGGTAGAATATAAAGGATTAATGGTGTGTTGCATATTCCTGGGCTAGCACAAAATTTATCTATGAGAAAAAACTAAGAGATGTAGGTTTGCTAGTAGTATTTTTTAATGTAGGATACAAATGGTTAGAGGTGTTATATTTGACATAATGTATAAGATAGATGCATATTTTGTTGATTACAATAGAACTTTTGTGAAAATTATATCTATGAATACTTCATTGGAAGAGGTGAGGGATTTACCTTCGTTAGAGGGTTAGGTATTTTGGGTACCTAAGGGAGCTCTTTCTACTAAATCAAAGTTACATGTAGATAAGACTATGTTATGACACCAAAGACTTGGTCACATTAGAGAAATGAGTGAGGACCTTGAAAAATAATTTTTTTGTTGAAGGTTTGAATGATTGTAATCTTGATTTTTATTTTTGTGATAATTGCATTAATGAAAAACAAGATCATGTTTAGTTTTATTTGAGTTCTCATAGCTCTTATGGTGTGTTGAATTTTATTCATTAAGATGTGTTTGGTCTTGTAGATGTTCCTTGCATTGCAAAATCCAAATATTATATTTCATTTATTGATGATTATAGTAGAACATGGGTATGTTTTCTAAAGATTAAATATGTTGTTTTTAGTTGATTTAAAGAATTTAAAGAAATGGTTGAATTGCAAACTGGAAATAAAATAAAAAATTTTGATGTCTGATAATGGTGGTGATTTTTCTCCAATCATTTTGGTAGATTTTGTAAATATTTTTGTATTTATAGATAAAAGACAACTCCATATTTTTCACATCAAAATGGAGTTTTATAAAGAATGAATAGGATGCTAATGGAGAAGGCTAGGATTGCTCATTAGTGCTAGTCTAAAAGAAATGTTTTTGGTTGAAGCTGTTTCCACTACTTTCTACCTAATTAAAAAGTCTCCTATATCAATTCTTGTTGATAAAATACCCATGTAGATATGGTCCTGTCATAAGCCTTCATTGGGACATCTTAGATTTTTTAGTTGTGAGGCATATACACATGTATCAAAGGATAATAAAACAAAGTTGGAGAACAAGGAAATGAAATATATTTTCATCAAATATAGTTATGGTGTGGAATGATACAAGCTTTAGGATCTTGTTGCACATAAGTTGATGATCAATAGAAGTGTTATTTTAAAGAAACTAACCCTAATTCTATTACATTGTAGCCATAAAAACTAAAAGGGAAGATGTTATTTGAAATTTCCTTCTATGCCTAAGAAATTTTAACAAAGACCCCCTAGATAGACAAGAAGTTGATGAGAGCTAATCTAGCTTTGAATCATTAGAAAAGGAGGTAGAAGATGCATTCGATGTCAATGATGTAAAATATTGAAAAAATACTATGGATGAAGAAATGTTTGGAAAAGAATGATACATGGAAATTTGTGCCATCTCCTAAAGTATGAAAACTTGTTGGTTTTAAATGGGTGTTTAAGAATTATATTGGCTAAGATGGAGGCATTGAGAAGTATAGAGAAAGGTTGGTTGTCCAAGGATACTCTTGAGTTGAGGATGTTGATTATAGTGAGATATTTTCCATTCTTGCAAAAATAACATCCATTAGATTTTTTTATTTCTATTGCTACTTCTTATGAATTAGAAGTTGAAAAATGGATGTGAAAACTAGTTTCCTTTATGGTGATTTGGAGGAGGATATTTATATGATATCGAATGCATCTTCTACTGATCTATGTGTTGAGTTTAGGATTTGAGCATTCTATATCAAATAACTATGTTTATTATAAATCTCATGATGATCATATCTTGTACATTTCATTATATGTTGATGATATGTTATTCACTAGTAAAGGGAAATGTGCGATTTTAAAAGTAAAGTCTCAACTTGTTACTAAATTTGAAATGAAATATCTTGGTGTAGCTAAACACATTCATGGGATGGGAACGAGACTATCTACTCTATATTTTTCTACATCTGCATTAGAGATGGACGATATTAATGGAGTTCATCACTAGAGTGCAGTTGGAATTTTGACATATATTATAATTTTCACTACACTAGACATTGCCCAAGTAATGGGAATCCTTTTGAGATATATGTACAATCTTGGTAGAGCTCATTCAGCTGTAGTTTAAGAGTCTTTAGATATTTGAAGGGTACATCACAATATCCTTTTTCTTGTCATGGTAATTTTAAAGGAGACAAAATTTTCCTTGATATTCATGGTTATGCATATTTAGACAAGGCAGGTGGCATTGATAATATATTATCCACTAGTGCTTACGTGTTCACTTTATTTGGAGGTGAAATTATTAAGATTAGTAAGTAATAGATTATGGTTGATTTTTCCACTATTGAAACTAAGTATATGACAACTACTCATTCTTGTAAAGAGACCGCTTCTAAAGAGACGATGTTCACATATTGTAATAAAATAAGATGTAGCAATAGTTTATTGTGAAACTCAGAGTGCATTTTTCTTAGAAAAGAACCTAACATTTCATTCCAAGACCAAAAACACTTATTTTTAGTTTCATTTTGTTAGAGATATGGTCAAGGATGGAAGGGTGAGGCTAGTTAAGGTAGTGAATTTTATGAATTTTGTAGATTTCTTTACTACGGTTGTGAGCACAAAGAATTTTAGATGGCGTTTGGAGTCTATGGGATTCATGTTCCCTAGCATTTAAATTATGGTGTAGATACTCCATTTTCTATTGCAAGGTATTTGACAAGTCAGAGAATGTAAGAAAAATGGCATCTCAGCCTTACATTTACATAATGTTACTATTATAGTAAGTTTAAATTTGAGCACAGATTGGTCCGATTTTTTTCCCAAACCTACAGATTGTCTAAATAAGCATGTTGGAAAATTTTCATTACAAGATCATGTCTAGATTTGAAGATAAAAGTTTTCATTATTGAAAGCTTCATTTCAAGTTTCAAAGTCAATTTTGAATGTTTTGGAGGTTCCATATGGGTTTGAAAGTGGTCATAACTAGAATGATTGGTTATAGCTTGATGGAGAACTTCATGAACTTTTGAGTGCTTTAATTTTTTTTTCAATGATACAACCAAAACAAAATTTATGGCCTCTAGAAGTCTGTTATCTTGAAATAGGAAACATAAAAATGTGTTGGACACAAATGAATTGTAAAAGGGAGTTGCATGTGTTGGTGTGTGTTTTGATACATCATAAGAAATCTTGGATTATAGATAATTTGGGCACCACTTTTTTGGGTGGTTTTAGCTCATGGTTTTGTAATACTATTTATCCGTTCATGTATTTTATTTCCTATATATTAGGTGCATGAGATGGGGTTCTATGCAAGAGTCTTACAACTGTTGAGTTGCTTAAATTGGATTTCTATATGGTGATAATCTTGTGAGAAGCTTGCTCTGCAAGTATATTATATTCTATTATTGATTTTTGTATAATATATTGGGCAACTTTTAGAGTGTGGGGTTTTTATCTTGAAAGGGTTTTCCACATGTAAATCATTGAGTTCTGATATGCATACTATTTATTTTATCATAAAACTATAGATTACCATTTGTATTTTAGAATTTTCTTTGTAATAAATAGATGAACACAATATTTCTAGAGGTTGGATGGTGAGGAGGTGTATTGAGAACATCAAAATCCAAAAGAAACAGGATCAATATTATCTTACAGAGGATCACTATAAGAGTAGGCAATGATCTAAAGTATAAGAAAAGATGAAGGGGCTGCCCATGGCACCCATTGGCCCAATATGGTTAACGCCATTATGTTTAGTACCCATTATTGTATGGGTATGCAATATCACATTGGCAACTGCACACTATTTGAATTTATCATTGTTATACATTTTTGCTCAATGATTTGGAGAAAATCCCACATCTATAGTAGGGATGAATATTTGGTTGGGTTCTCCATGCTTTGGTCTACATATTCTTCAAATACATTGTTGTTGGTCAAAAGTCTCATTATCCTACCTAAATTCTCATAATTTGGTGATTTTTTTTGAGGCATCTCCTTTACTATTTCTTGGGAAGACATGAGCTTTGAGGCCTTGGCCATGATGTCAAAATAAATGAGATTTAGAGAAACTTTGAGGGACATGGGCAGTAAACACATTGCACATAGTTCTATTATGGCTATTTTGGGGCTCAAACTTGGTGTACTATGTTTATCTTTATAAAATCTTGATATAATACCAACCCACTTTAAGGTAATTTCTGAGAAACCCAAGACACACTATGCTGATTTAATCTGATATAACAAATTCCTGCTATGACTTATAATTTATTAATGTTTTGACACTATAACATCCCTCTAGATTGTTATAGTTGATTCATTCATTTTGTGGAAGCAAAAATGGGATCCTATTACATTGTAAAGGAAGAAGACTCTGGGGATGAGTTTAAACTTCTGGTGATATTGTTGTTGGAATTTTTTTTTATGATGTTATGTACATATCAATCCTAGGCCTTGTTCGCATAGAGGGCATTTTGTCATCTGTACACTTGGTCATGTGCATTTATAGGAGAAAAATTCATGGTATGCTAAATTTTTATCCTGATACTCTATATTATTTTGGCACTAAAGAATAGTATCTTAGTGTTTTTAGATTTTTACTTTTGTAGTAGGAGATTAGTTTTAGCTTATGTTCAGAAGGGTATGGGTTTCAAAGGGTTGTAGTTTAATTGATGAGGGTAATTCTGCATGAGGTATATATTTAATATTAGTATAATTCCACAGTCCTTTAGTATGTCATTATGAGCTTCTGGATTTGATTGTGTGAGCTTTTCTGCATCAACTTTACGGATCACACTCTATGATCCATCATCAAGATGAAAGAAGAGAGTAAAAGGAGAAAAATATCAGTATATTTTTCTCCTTATTCTCTCTTCTTTCATCCTGATGATGAATCATAGAGTGTGATCCAAAATGTTGATGCAAAATAGCTCACACAATCAAATCCAGAAGATCATAATGAGGTATATATTTTTCAAGGTATGGTAAAGATTTGGTTTCATGATTTGGGTATCTTAAAGGAGTTGACTGTTTTGATTATGGCAGTTCAATTGGAAGAATTTTTTGATATTGTATTTCAGGTTTATCATATTATGCCAATTCTCTACTAGTTATTCTAGGCTCTTGTATATATCGATATGAAATATATAAACATAAGAATATCCAAAGGCTTGTATCATCATTGTATTCATAACCCAAAAAAAACTAAGATGGTGCGATTGAAGTTTTTATTTTTTATGTTAAACATTTGAACTCACCACTATCTAGGTGCCTATAATAGGACTCTACAACTAAAACTAAAGAGAAAATTATAAACATATTCACTAAAAATTTGTCAAACTTTAAAACATACTACACCTTAAAAAATACATGAGAAAGTACATTTATTATGCCAGAGGCATATTAGACTCACATATGGATGAAAAAATGCCTGTAAATAAAAGGGTAAGTGCACCAAGATGGTGAACAGAAAAGTGGCCACATGCAAAAAAAAATAAAAAATCATAACCCGTGCGTGTTATGCAGAACTAGAAGTTTTGGCCTTAGTTCTGTATAACCTATACAGGTTATATATAACTAGGAACCAAATAGAAAGTGGGGGGGGAGAGAGAGAGAGAGAGAGAGAGAGAGAGAGAGAGAGAGAGAGAGAGAGAGAGAGAGAGAGAGAGAGAGAGAGAGAGAGATAGAAGGAGAAGGAGAGGGTGAGAGACATGAGGTAGAGAGAGAACGAGACGAAGAAAAGGGTGCGAGACTCGACAGAGAGAGAAGTGTGAGGGGGAGAGAGATGAGATAGAACTCAAGGAGGATAATTAGGGCTCATAATAGATAGATACGCTTATGGGGGAAGGAAGACGAGAGAGAGGAAAAGAAGAGAGACATGCATGTATACAAACATATATACATATATCTATATAAATATATATAATTATAGATATGCATATATACATACATAAACACAAAATAATGGTTTTAGTTCTACATAACCCATACGGGTTATGTAGAACTGTGAATAATACTTGTTGTTTTCAAAACCCGTGCGGGTTTGGGCTTGGTAAGAGGGTTGGAAAATGACCCTAAGGCTTGCAAGCCCATTTCCCCCCATTTTTGTCCCTTTACACATTTTTTCATCTTCCAAAATGATTTATCAACTTTGTTGTCATCAAGTTTACAAATGATCAAGTGGGCATCTCTAAAGTTACCACCATAATCTCACATGTCTTCTCAATTTTTTGACCATATAAATTTTTCTATTTTTGGACAACATTAGCATAGTAAACTTTAATTTTCTTTACCAGTGCCTTGACAATCCTCACAGACATATGTCTACCATTTTTTTAATAACTTTTGATATACTTGACCAAATTCAAAATATATTACATATTATTGTTCTACACTAGATTCTATATACTTAAATAAAAATGAAGTTTGCATTTTTTATTATTTTGATGCAAGTTAAGCCCAATGCACAAACATGTACCAAATTTTCAGGATGCGGTCACTTCAAAAAATCATTAAAAAAAAATACTTAACAAAAAATTACAAAAAAATACACAACTTCTAGATCTCACTCTTACGTATCATTCTACCAAAGGGTTTTCCAAACTAGTAAATATAACTATATAGTTTGTGCAGCACACAAAAACAACTATGTTATATTTTTCTGAAAAAATTAGGAACAATTTTTTGTGCATGAGAGGTTTGACCCTCTTAATCTTATCCGACTTTAAAAACATTTAGTGGTTTAGAAACTAGATTCGGAGCACTACAAATCTTCCTGTTTTCTCAACTGCTAGTTTTTAGTGCATGACCTTCAAATATCTCTTGGAAGTTCAGGTTTACCTATTTTCAGAAAACAAAGTGGCCACTTATACCCCCCTTTTTGTTCACCACCTTGGTGCACTTACCCAAAAATTGGAAATATTTGACTTGATGTATTTGTGATGCTTAAATACATGGAAGACAAAAAATATCATTTCTTTGCATGCATTCTCTCATCCTAATGAAACATTGATGCAAGAACTCTCAAACAATCGAATCCAAAAATTGTAAACTATGAACATAATAGATTGTGGAAATTTGATGTCATTAATTATTATTTTTTCTAAATATTATTTTTCTTACAAGATAAGTACTTTAATATTTATAATAAATAAATATAAAGAAAAAAAAACATTTGTACATTGTTTTAAACATAGAGTATATAAATATAGTAACATTGCACGAATTGGGAATATTGAAATGGGCGAGCACGCAAAGTGGTGGGGAGCGCCTAGGGCTTCAGACGATGCATGCACAGGGGATGAGGAAGACAATTTAATTCAAATGAGGAGGAGGACGCTTTGGGTTCCTTGGTGGCCCAGTTGGTTCCTATTCTTCCCATCTTTGCCTCTATTTTTGCTAACTACAGTGAGTGTTGTTGCAGAGTGTGGTTTGACCCTGGGGTTTCGGTGGTAGCCATGGAGGTTTTTCGAGATGGGACTAGGGATGTTGAGGCTATTCTTAGCCTTTATCTCCTAGTTTGGTTGTCATGACCTTTGGTTTGGAGGGCTGGTTGGTGGTTTGGTTGTGTCTTCTTGGCATTAGTATGTCCTTTGCATTACCCCTATTTAGAGGTCTTGCTATGGCTTTGCACTAGGCCTATCCTCTTTGGGGGTTTTGTTTTGTCTACTGAGCTTGGCAGTCGTTGAGTTGTTGTTTTCAAGCTCCTTGTGGGCCTCAATTATTTCCTGATGTGTGTCACCCTTGATACACATGGTGGTTTTTCTTTGTTGGTTTGTCTTCTTGTGAGATGGGTTGTTTCGGGATGCTATTTCTTTTGGGCCCATTGGTTTCTCTGTGGGAGGCTCCATCCTTTTTTTATGGGGTTGTGTAGAAGCTATTTTTGCCCTAACTAGTTTATCTTCATGGCTAAATATTTGAGGGCCTCTTCTATGTTCTCAACTTCTTATCTTCCACTATTTTGGTCTTTGGAACTTTGGTGGTTTCCTGGTCTCTCATCTCTCATTTCTCTCCTTTGTTATTCTTAATCTTTTTGGGAGAGGTTTTATTGTTTTGGGTTCCTTATGAACCTCGATGGTTAGGGTTTTCTATTATGAAGGGGTTTGGTTCCCTACGTTCTTCTCTTGTGACCCCTGATGCTATCTTTGATGGGGGATTTATTTTCCCCATTCTCTTTGCTTTCCAAGCCTTGGCCTTTGTACTTTATTTTATGGATCTTTGGGTTACTCTGGTCTTTCCTATAGAGGTGCTCCTATCTTCTATTGAGTGGGAGATGGATATGGCTATAGTTGACCTCTTTCCTATTGAGGTGGATTTTGATGCTTCTGGTGTTGCTTGGAAGTGCTATTGGGGGGTTGATAGAACCCTATGTCTTGGTTGTAAGGATGCTAATGCTAGTCTTCTTACTGGCTTTCTTTTTTCTCCTATAGAGGTGGAGATCTGGATGGGCAAGTTTTTCTTAGTGTTGTGGATTTTTAGGCATATGGTTATGGGAGCCCAAAAAACCCTATGTCTTTTGTCTTTTGCAGGGATAGGCTGGATGCTAGGGCCCAGTTTGGCCAGCATTGGTTTTTGGTTAGGATTAGGCTCTGTGGTTTTTAATGGCCCAAAGATTCTATTACAGGTTAAGGGAGCCTATAAAAACCCTTCTTGTTGGCTGAGGGTGCCTTAAAAAACCCTCATTATTTTGTTTTTGAGGTTTTTTTGCTAACTTAGACCTTCTTCATGTGCTAGCTTGTGGTGTAATGTTCATCTTTTCATGGATGGCTAGTGTTTGGTTGGTTGTAGCTGGGAATTTTTTTATGCTTTGTGCAACCTTTGGGTTTTGGGAGCTAGATGCTCGTAGGTCCAGAAGGTTTCAAGTGCTTTCTGAAACTTGTGGTCTACTACTAGGTACTCTAGTCCATCTTATGTTGGCAACCCTTTGGTTGTAAGGATTTTAGAGTCCCTCCAAAATTTGTTTATCCTAATAAAAAAGTGAGTATATAAATACATAAAATAATAAAATATTAGTCTAACTAGTAATTGCACCTTGGTCTTTATTGGGTATGTCAAAGAGGTTTGGAAGGTCAATTAGGAGAAAAATTTGTATATTTTTTGTATAAATTTGTATAGTACATGAGGCCTATTGGTAGGCAATTTAGAAAATAATGTTGTTTATGCAACAAAGGTCCCAATGGAGAAGTGATAGATTCAAATCAACTATGCACCCACTTATAAGGATCTAGTCAGAATTAAAATAAAACCTTTGAATCAAGAAGATAATCAAGCTCCATTACCAACATGATAGGGTGAGAGGGAGAGAGATGTAGCGATATGGAAAGAAAGAGTTATAGATAGAGGGGGTGTACGAGTGAGATAGAGAGAAGGGTACAAAGATAGAGATAGAGAAGATGATAAAGATATAGATAGAGATGGAGATGGAGATGGAGATGGAGGAGAGAAAGAGGGAAATATGGAGATATTAAAAACAAAGAAGTGAGGAATAGATATAATTGGATAGAGATAAGAAGTGATACATAGATACAAGGAGAGATATAGTTGTAAGAGAGATATAGATATAACTGGACAGAGATAGAGGGATAGAAATGGATGGATAGTTGGAGACATGTCTAGAGATGGAGGAGAAGAGAGGAATATAGATGTAGAGATGAAGATAGAGTTAAAAAAGAGAGGAAAAACTAGATAGAGGGAGAGGGAGAGATAAAGAGGAAGAGGGAGGGGTAGAAAGATATATAGATGGAAAGGTAGGCTGATAGAGAGATAGAGATATAAGGAGATAAAAAGAGATGAGGAGAGTGAAATAGATAGACAAACAAAGAGAACTAGAGATAAATAGTTATAGAGATAGAAAGAGGGTGGGAGATAGAGGGACTGATAAATCTACATTGAAAGAGAAAGAGAGAGATAAAGATATACAAGAAGAGAAAGGGAAAGTGAGAGATAAAAGACATAGATAGTGGGTAAGGAGGGAATGAGGGGGGGGCGGGGGAGAGAGAGAGAGAGAAAGCGAGAGAGAGAAAGCGAGAGAGAGAGAGAGAGAGAGAGAGAGAGAGAGAGAGAGAGAGAGAGAGAGAGAGAGAGAGAGAGAGAGAGAGAGAGAGAGAGAGAGAATGGGCATATATATAAAGAGGGGGGAGAGATATATATGGACATAGAGATATAGGGGGTGAGAGTGAGAGAGAAAGAAGGTGATGGAGATAAGTAATAGAAAGAAAGATCTAGAGAGGGAGAGATAGAGAGGGGTAAATATAGATAGATAGAGATGGAGATATGGAGGGATAAAACAAGAAGTGTGTATATGCATTAGAGAGAGGAGAAGTAGAGAGATATAAAAAGAGGGAGTGATGGGTGGAGAGAGAGGAAGATAGGGAGATATAGAAAGTAGATATAACTTGAAAAACATAAAGGGGGTGAGAGAGAAAATTCCAAGTGATTTAAAGGGGTGAGAGATAGATGCAAGGAGAGAGAAAGAGGGAGAGGGATAAATAATGATAGAAAGAGAGATAAGATTAGAGAGGGAAATAAAGAAATATAGGATAGAGATATAGGAAAAAAGGGATCTATATAGAGAGAGTGGGAGATATGAATGGAGAGGAATGTCATAAGAGAGATATAGAGATAGGGAGGGAGAAATAGTGAGTGTTTTACTATGTGAGTGTGGGATATATAGTGATAGAGATAAGAGATATAGAGGGAGAAACATTGAATGTGTATGTGAGTGAGAGAGATATGGAGATAAATATATAGAGACATATCTATATATATATATATATATATATATATATATATATATATATATATATATATATATATATAGAGAGAGAGAGAGAGAGAGAGAGAGAGAGAGAGAGAGAGAGAGAGAGAGAGAGAGAGAGAGAGAGAGAGAGAGAGAGAGAGAGAGAGAGAGAGAGAGAGAGAGAGAGAGAAGTAGGGATAGAAAGAGGAAGAGATAGAGAAATAGATATAGTGGTAAGGAGAGAGAGGGCCCATGAAAGAGAGAGATAATAATGAAATGACATGCTACCCTATGCATAACATCCCAAGGATAATTTCTATCCTTAAATTATTGGCATGAAATGAGTAATCAAAAGTTAGTTTCTCTCTCTCTCACTCTCACTCTCTCACCCTAAAATTTTAATTTAGGTTTTAAATTGAAATTTATTTTATTATTTAAATTGAAATATAATTATTCTAAAGTAAATAAAAGTTTAATAAGACAAAACTTCTAAATTAAATTAGTTGTATTGTTTTATTATTATTATTTGTAATTCCATATTAAAATGACACAAATAATTAAAATAAATTTTAATTTAATGAAACTTAAGGGAAGAAAAAGGAGAATATCCTAATAAGAGAAGATACATTAAAATATATTCTTAACAATAGTAATTAATCCTAAGACTTTCTTTTTTCTTCTCTTTTACAAACTTGAAAAACAAGATAAAATGGCCTAATAAAATAATAATATTAAAAGATGTTCTTATCATAAGAAAATAATAATAAAATATAGATTTTTCCTTTTTTGCGCATTCTTCTTCCAAATAATAATATTTAAATATATATTTAAAAAAAATTATAATAAGAGATTTTTTAAATTAATATAAATGTAAGAAGTTAATATTGATTCTATCATCTTGTATAACTATTGATTTCAAAATGTAGGTGGTTTATTTCTTATAAGGAATGACTTTGGCATAATAATAGATTAAAATAATATTATTGATTATGGGTGATTGGAATTGTTGTACATAAAATCCATTCTATGTGAAGGATAGGGATAAGAATGAATAAAAATAAAAATATAATGATATAATAATATAATAATAATAATGAAGTCTTAATAAAAATTTTGCTTTTTTCAAGAGTTTAATAAAAAATATAAAAAATATAATAATATAATATAAATTGGTACTAAAATCATTTTTGCATTTGTAAAGAGTTTGATGAAAATATAAAAATATACAAATGTAATAACAAAAATATATGAAAACTTAATAATAATATAATCATATTTGATAAATAATTGAATATTAATTAAAATATCAATATAATAATGATTTAATATGCCGAAGAGGTGTGGAAGGTCAAATATTAAGGAAAAATTGGTCTATTTTTTGTATAAATTTGTGTACTACATGAGGTCGATTGGTAGGGCATTTAGAAAATGATGTTGTTTGTGCAACAAAGGTCTCAATGGAGAAGTGATAGCTTCAAATCAACTATGGACCACTTACAAGGATCCAATCATAATTGAAACTAAACCTTTGAATCAAGAAAATCATTAAGTTCCATTACCAACAGGGTCATGTTATACTTTTAATAGGGTGAGAGGGAGAGAGATGTAGAGATGGGTAAAGAGATGAGGAGATATAGAGGGGGGAAGAGAAAGAGAGAGAGAAGGGTAAAGAGATAGAGACAATGGAGAAAATAGAGATATAGATAGAGATGGAGATGGAGATGGAGAGGATTAAGAAATGGAGAGACTAAATGAGAGAAAAGAAGAATAAATAGAGATTAAAGAGAAACATAAACTTGCTTATATATATTTAATAATATATATAGAATAAGCCAAGTGATATCCTTTTAGAGGCACCTATTTTCTTATTAATTTATCACATTAAAGTGCAATAGGTGCCTTGAGAAGGATATATATCAGCTTATTCAATATATATAAGCTAGTAGCAGTCGCAGCGTGAATTGAAAGACATGACATAAATTAATTTCAAATTATATAATGTTGTATATTTATATATTTTGGTTTGGCACAATGTTAGATTTGGGATTTAATTTGTTTCAATTCTAGATTTAGAATTATAGTTAGGATTGGGATAAAAACAGTAGGCCTAAAACTATAAGGATTTGGGTTCATTTTGGTTTACTATTAGGTTTAGAATTTGATTTGGTTTACTATTAGGTTTATCTTTATTCAATAATGAATAGGGTTGAATTTGGTTTTCTATTAGGCTTAGGGTTTAATTTGGTTTAGAGAGTTACAGTTCAAGATTAGTTTAATCGTAAGAGTTAGTGTATGATTCAATTTAGAGATAGGGTTTGATTTACTTTAGTTTATTTTTATTCAAGTTAATTTTATTTAGGCGCCATCATAGAATATTTTTTCTTAATTTTTATTTAATTAATTTTTTATTAGGTTTATTGTAAGAGTTAGTGAATGAATTCATTTAGGGTTAGGGTTCAATTGTTGGGTTCAATCTAGTTTATTGTTTAATTTTGTTTCAAGTTAGGGTTCATCATGGTGTTAATTTTAATTTTTCATTTGATTCAATAATAGGGAACTGGATTCCTTTAGTGTTAGATTTAGGGTTTGATTTGGTTTTTTGTTTAATTAGGTTTAGGTTTCGGCTTAATTTTTGTTTTATGTTTATGGTATAATTTGGTTTATGATTATGGTTCAATATTGTGTAAGTGTTACTTTTTCATTTGGTTTAGTGTTAGGGTTTGATTCGTTTATGTTGGCAATTGACACTCGTTTAGTAGTCACCTTCTGAGGTGAATTGCATTTTTGGGTTGTCATTGATGGCAACTCATCTTCAAAAGATGATATTTCTTCATCCGAACTCATCGCTTTATCATTTTTTCTAGATAAGGCCAACTGGTATACACCCTATGGTTTACACTTAATAACTAGTTATTCTTGGTACTGATAATTCATATTATGGGACCTGGTAAAGCCATTTGAGGAATTGAAGGTAGCATGCCAGGCCGACATCAAATAAGATCATCAGGATAATTTATAATATACTTTATGATCTGGGAGGAAGCCGACAGGTTTATTTTCATTGTGAAGGCCGACATGATGAACAAGTTATAAGGGTATATAAGAGAGATCACTTAGCGATGGATTACATATATTCATATAATGAAATTTAAGATGCGAAAAGGTTAGAGATTGATAGTATGCAAATTAATGAGAAAATGATAGCATATGTGTGTAGTTGCACATGCACAATCCTTACTAGTAGCAGAACAGAGTATCAGTATCACCGGTTCAGTTGAGGAACTCAGAGCTTCAACCAGAACTTATCCAGCATGGCTAGTGCTTCATTTAAGTTCAATTATTTTATAAATCATTGTAATGATCTGTAACTCAGTGAGACTTCCATATATGTCTATTTGAGTAGTGAACTCTAGGCGGCAAACCTGTATGCATGTACATACCCCTCTATGTAATATTTGTATACTTTGATCAAGTATATAGATATTGTGGGTACCAGCCCCACCGTGGTTTTTCCCTTTACAAGGGTTTCCATGTATAAATATTGGTGTTATGGTATTGCTTTATGTGTTCATTTGTTTATGAACTTTAATTTTATATACCGTGATCCGATTGATCAACAATAAGTTCAAAAATTATTACACCGGTAGAACACTGATTCACCCCCCCCTCGGTCGGTGTTCTTGGACTCCAACAGTTTAGAGTTGTATTTAGGGTATGATTTAATTTAGGCTTAGGGTTTGATTTGGTTTTGTTAGGGTTAGGACCGTTCAATGTATGGTTCACTGTAGTTTAGTGTTTGATTTTGTTTAAAGTGAGGGTTCAATGTAGTTTAGTGTCGAATTCGATTTGTATTTTATTTTATCATTTAGTTTTGTGTTTAGCTTATGATTCAATTTTGTGTTAATGTTTCCCTCATATGGTTTGTTTGATTCAATTTAGGGTTACAATTTGATTTGATTTTGTTTAGTTTTGTTTCAAGTAAATCTTTCAGGCACCCTAATGATTTAATTTTGCTTAGTTATATATATTTGATAAAGAAAAAATGAAATTGAAATTGAAATGTAGGCATTATTAAATTGTAACCCTAAATTTTACCAAATCTTCATTGTTATTAAATTATAATCATAATTGTACCATTACTTCAGAAAAATGCAATTATAGCTACAATCAAAATTTAATTATCACCTATTTTTGTGCACTAACTCGAGTTTAACCTTAATGATAGTTAAATCTGAGTGATCGGTAAGGTCATTTGAATTCTAGATTTAATTGAAGAATGCAAACAAAAAAGGACATTGTTCCTTCCTTCAAGACTCAATAACAGATAGAAGAAGTGATTGTCGTTGGCACCATTACTAAGTCTTAATTCACAATTAAGTCTTCATTACATATAAATTTTATATAAAAATTTATATGTAATTAATTCTTTTAATTTATAATTGGTTTTGGTTTAGTGTGAGGATTAAGGTTTGATAAAATTTAGGGTTGAATTTGATCTACTTCTTAATTAGGTTTATAGTTACGGATCAATATACTAAAGCCTTAGTGTTAGGGTTCAATTTAATTTGGTTATGGTTCATTTTGGTTAGTGTCAGGGTTAGGGTTCAATTAGGTTTACGATCATGCTTCAATTTGCTTTAGTGTTAGGGTTAGGATTTGATTTAGTTCAATTATATTTATAATTTGGGTTTAATTAGATTTAGTGAACATAGGGCTATGGTTCAATTTTAAGTGCGGGCTTCATTTCGATTTAATATTTAGTTATCCCTAGGGTTAGGGTTAGGGTTAGGGTTAGGATTCAATTTGGTTTCATGTTTTGCTTCAATTGGGTATAAGTTATGGTTCAGTTAAGTATTGTAATACATTTAGAGTTATGGTTAAACTTGGATTGGTGTTTTATAAAAGTTCTAAGGGTTCAATTTTGGTTAGGTTTTTATAAAGGTTATAGTTTAATTTAGGTTTTTATTTAATGTGGATTAAGGTTTGATAAAATTTAGGGTTGAACTTGATTTATTGCTTAATTAGGTTTATAGTTAGGGATCAATTTACTATAGACTTAGGGTTAGGGTTCAATTTGGTTTAATGTCCAATTATAGTGTTACGATTCAATTTAGTTTAGGTTTATGGTACAATTTAGTTTAGTGTTAGAGTTACGTTTTAATTGGTTTAGGATTTGGGTTCAATCTTGCTTACTATTTAATTAAGATTAGGGTTTTGGTTCAATTTCATTTTTTTGTTCAATTAGGTTTAGAGTTAGGGTTCAATTTAATTTAGTGAACATATGGTTTGTGTTCAATATTCAATTAGTTTTAGGTTTAGGACTCAATTTGGTTTAATGTTCAATTAAATATAGGGTTACAGTTCAATTAGGTTTAGTGCTATGGATAGGGTTTAGTTTGGTTTATTTTAAGTTAAGGGTTTAATTAGGATTATTGGTCAATTAGGTTTAGGGAAAGTATTCAGTTTAGTTTAGTGTTAGGGTTAGGGTTCAATGTGGTTTAGTATTAGAGTTATTGTTAAATTAGGTTTATGATCATGTTTCAATTTTCTTTAGTGTTAGGGTTAGAATTTGATTTAGTTTAAGGTTATGATTTAGTTCAATTATATTTATAATTTAGGTTTGATTTGATTTAGTGAACATAGAGCTAGGGTTCAATTTCAAGTGTCAAGCTTAAAGTGCAATAGGCCTCGAGAAGGATTTCTGTCAGCTTATTCTATATATATATATATATAAGCACGGGGATTTAGGGTTTAGTAAAACTTAAGATTAATGTTCAATTAGGGTTAGGATAAGATGTAGGGTTCATTAAGGGTTAGGGTTACAAATAGCACTTTGTGAGGGTTAGGGTTGGGATTTAATAAGGGCTATAGGAAAAATATTTGATTTATGGCTAGGGTTAAAAAAAGGTTAGAGTTATAAATCAATCAACATTATGGTTCAAGAATAGTTAGGGCTAATGTTAAGGTTAGGTCAGGATTGGGGTTCAATTAGAGGTAAATATTTGAGTTAGAGCTAGTTAATTATAGTTAGGTTACAATAATGGTAAGTGTTCAATTATAGTTAGGGTTGGGATGAAGAGTTAAATTATGGTTAAGATTCAATTAGAAGAGGGTTAGTGTTTAATTAGGATTAGAGTTTAATTAGGTTTTGGTTCAATTATGGTTAGATTGAGGTTAGGGTTAACTGTTAAGGCTATATTAGTGTTAGGGTAGCCTACAATTAGGGTTCCTATTCTGGGTTATTACTTGAGATTACTTATGGGATTTAATTAAAATTAGTGGTAAGGTTAGAATTCAATTAGAATTAGGGTTTGTATTAAAATTTAATTGGTATTCAATTAAAGTTAAAGTTAGTGTCAAAATTCAAATTGGGTTAGGGTTTAAGGATGAAGCATGGTGTTAGGTTTTGAGTTGTATAATAAATATTGAATTTAATTAGAGAGAAATCTATGAGTTAGGGTTAAGGTTATAGTTGATTAGAGTTAGGTTTTAATTATGCTAAGGGTTTGATTATGGTAGGGATTTAACTATAGTTAGTGTTAGGATTAAAAGAACAACCAGGGATAAATTTAGGGTTAAGATTTAATTAGTTTAAAATTAGGGTCTAATTGGGATTAGAGTTCAATTACAGCTAGGGTTTGGGATATGATTCAATTTGTTTTAATATTTTAGGGTTCGATCAGGTAAATTATTAGTGTTATGGTATAATTTGGTTTGGTATTTGGCATATATATAATAATATATATGCTAGGGTTAGGTTAAAGGTTGGGGTTTGGATTTACCTTATGATTAGAGTTAGGTTTACGGTTAGGGTTAGGATTATTGCTAGGGTTTATATCATTGTTAGGGTTAGGTTAATGATTAGGGTTTGGATTTACATCATGGCTAGGGTTAAGGTTCTTGTTAGGCTTAATTTTTAGATATATGGTTAGGATTATGTCTACGATTAGAGTTTATATTATAGGGTTACAATTCGGGTTAGGGTTAACAGTTAGGATTAGGATTATAGTTAGGGTTTACATCATTATTAGGGTTAGGTTAATGGTTAGGGCTTGGATTTACATCATGGTTAAGGTTAAGGCTCTATTTAGGCTTAATTTTTAGGTATTCTGGCTAGGATTATGTCTACGATTAGAATTTATATCATAGGGTTAGAGTTAGGGTTAGGATTAACGGTTGGGGTTAGGATTATAGTTAGGGTTTACATCATTGTTAGGGTTGGTTAATAGGCTAGGGTTAGGGTAAAGATTGTGGTTAGGATTAGGATTTATGATTATGGTTAGTTTTATGTTTAGCGTTAGGGTTTATATCACATCATTAGGGTTAGGATTAGGACTACAGTTAGGGTTTACATCAATGTTAGGATTAGGTTAATGGTCATGGTTTGGATTTGCATCATGGTTAGGGTAATGGTTAGGGCTAGGGTTAGGGTTAAGATTGTGTTTAGGATTAGGGTTTATGATTATGGTTAGTTTTATGTTTAGGGTTAGGATTAGGACTATAGTTAGAGTTTACATCATTTTTAGGATTATGTTAATGGTCAGGGTTTGGATTTACATCATGGTTAGGGTAATGGTTAAATTTAAGATTCTGGTTAGGCTTAATATTTAGAATTATGGTTAGGGTTATGTCTAGGGTTAGGTTTTATATCATAGGGATAGGGTTAGGATTATAGATAAATTTTACATCATTATTAGGGTAAGCTTAATGGTTAGGGTTAGGGTCAGGGTTATGGTTAGGGTTAAGATTGTGTTTAGGCTTAAGATTTATGGTTATGGTTAGGATTATGTGTAGGCTTAGGATTTATATCATAGGGTTAGACTTAGGGTTAGGGTTATAGTTATGGTTTGCATCACTTTTAGGGTTAGGTTAATGGTTAGGGTTTGGATTTAGGGTTTACATCATTGGTAATGTTAGGTTAATTGTGAGGGTTTGGATTTAGGGTTAGGGCTATGATTGTTGTTAGGCTTAGGATTTAATGTTATTGTTAGGATTATTTATAGGTTTAGGTTTTATATCATACGGTTAGGGTAAGGGTCAAGTTAAGGATTATAGTTAGGGTTTACATCATTGTTAGGGTTTAGAGGTTAGGCTTTGGATTTATATCATGTTAGTGATAAATTATGGTTATATGAGGGTTCAAGATGTATTTAGGGCATAATTTTAGGGTTATAGTTAAGTTTATCATAACCTTAACCCTAAATTAAAACCTAACTCTAATCGTATTGTACCCTTAAGTTAACACTAACACTTCTTGTAAATTTTATTCTAGCCTTAACCTTACCAATTTTTAGTAAAGTTAAGGCTAGAGTTGAATGAGGATCAGGGTTACCCTAACTCTAATCATATTTACCCTTAAGTTAACACTAAAACTTCTTGTAAACTTCATTCTAGCCTTAACCGTACTAAAAACTAAATTAATATTAGAGTTCAATTAGGATCAAAGTTTAAGGCTAGGATTTAATTAGGGTTAGATTAGGGTTCAAGTTTTAGTTAGGCATTAATTATAGGGTTATATTTAAATTTAGGATTAGGTTATGACCTTATGTTTGAATTATGGTTAGATTAAGGTTGAATTTTAGGGTTAGATTATGCTTTAGGGTTCAATTAGGTCCAAGGGATATTCTCATGGTTAGGGTTTGATTATTGCAAGGTTTTTTGTTATATTCAAGGCTCATATAAAAGTTTACTTGGGGTTAAAATTACCTTATGTTTCAATTACATTTGGGATAGGGTTTGGGCTATAATTCAATTAGGAATAGGATTCAAATTAGGGTTAGGGATGAATAAGGGTTAAATTAAGGTTGAATTTGTAGGTAGGGTTTAAAATAAATTCAATTTTTTTTTAATTGTTAATAAATAACAATTAGTGGGGGAAAAGGTCCTTTTTTGGAATGACTCTTGGGATGGATACCCCCCATCCTTGATCAGTTTCCTAACCTTGGGAATCTATGCCAGAGGTTTTTGGAGGCGGGGTGGTCAAGGGTGAGTGACTTCAAGGCTGTTTATAGGTGTGGGTGGCTGGATTTGGAGCGGTGGAAGGCTCCTAATGAGTGGTCGGTTGTGGGATGGAGGAAGAGTGTGTTGAGTTACATGGCATTCTAGTGAGTAGACACTATAGTTCCCTCAAGGGTAGGGATGGGCTTGCTTGGTCTCCAAATCCTAAGAGCGTCTTTACAATGGCTAGTGGATACCGAGAACTGTTGAATCGAATACTAGAGGGAAGAGAGGTGCACTGGTGGAAACAAGTGTGGAATAATTTTTCTTGGCCAAAGTGAACTACTTTTCTTGGACTTTGGCTTTGAATAGATGCCTAACTTGGGACGATATCTGCAAGCAGGGATTCTTGGGGCCTTCTATTTGTGTTTTGTGTGGTAATGGGGAGGAAGATTCCTCACACATGTTCTTTAGATGCCCATTCTCTTTTCTTAGTTGGCATTACTGGTGGGGGGTGTGGAAGCATCCTTGTGTTCATGTGGATTTTCTGGTGGAGTTTTGGAGCAGTTTGGGCAGACCTCCTATCTTGTCCTCCTTCCTCCAGACCGTCTGGTATATTGGGCCCATCTTCATTCTGTGGTAGATCTGGCTCGAGAGGAACATGAGGATCTTTTGTGAGGTCAAATTGTTTGTTCAACAAGTATGGAATAGGATCATTGTTATGATCCGAGAGATGGTGGAAGCTAAATGTGAGGTGAATTTTCCTCTGGGTAGAGACAAGGCATATATTGTGAGTAGGTTTGGTTTGCAAGAGTTGTCTCCTTCCTCAGTTTGTGTCAGGAGAGGTAGATGTGCTATGAAGAAGGTGCAAAGGGTGGGAAGGTGGATACCCCCTCAGGATGAGTTTATCAGGATTAACACTGATGGATCCTCTAGGGGTAACCTAGGTCTTGCTGGAGTTGGTGGTGTGGGTAGGAATAGCATGGGGGAGGTGGTTTTCCTCTTTTTGATGCATAAAGGGTCGTAGTCTAATAATTTTATGGAGAGATTTGTGATTCTCTATGCCTTAGAGCGTGCTTGGGAGTTGGGACAAAGGAAGGTTTTTTCGTGAATCGGATTCACAAATTTTTGTTAACTTGTTGACTGAGAAGAAGGTGAGTGGGATTCAGTGGCAACTGGCAGGGATTGTTCAGCAAATTCTTTAAATTAGTTCTTTAATGGAGCAGGTGTCTTTCATCCACATTCCTCGTGAATGGAATAGAGCAGTTGATTGTTTGGCCAAGTGGGCCTCAGAACATGGTGGTGATTGGAAAGTTGAAGGTTGGGAGCATCTCTCCTCGGATTATTGTTAGGACTTGCAAAAGATTTTTGCTGAGGAAATGGATAGTTATGAAGCTGGTTGATCTGGGGTTGGTTTTGTGGTTCATTTCTGGGGCCTCAGGGCTCTGGTTCTATTTGTAATTCTTGTGTTTGATTTTCAATAAAGTTTTTACCCCTTTATTCAAAAAAAAAAATAACAATTAGTTTTAGAATAGATTTACAACTCTTTAACTTCTTAAATAGAAACTTTCTAAATTGTTTATAGATATATAAGTAACATTTCTATTATATTTTCCCTTTTCCCATGTAAATCATTTTATATTCTAAAATCAAACTATTTTCTATTTCTTTTAATTTTTAAATGAATCACCAGTTTTAGAATAAATTTAAAACTAAAATCTAGATTTAAATAGAATCGTTTTTGTATTTTCTAGATATACATTTCTATTCTATTAACTTCCAAAATTAAAATAGATGTTTTAAATAGAATCTTTTTATATTTTCTAGAGATACATTTCTATTCTACTAACTTCCAAAATTAAAATAGATTATATTTCTTAGTTGTTAAATGGATTAACAATTAATTTATTCTCGATTGATTTCTGAGATTTTTAATTGACAAAAAAAAATAATAGGAACATTATGATTTAATTAAAATCTCATTAATAATTTTTATATTAGACATAGATGTAGGAGAAATAAAAAATAGTATATTATATTGTAGTTTTGATTTGATAAATCCTATCAAAATACCAATAAAATTTATAGATAAATCAAGTTTAAATATAAACTTTCTAAATTGTTTATAGATATATAAAATTTCTATTCCATTTTCTCTTTTCCTATGTAAATCATTTTAAATTCTAAAATAAAACTCTTTTTTTCCTTTTTTATTTTTATTTTTAAATGAATCATCAGTTTTAAAATATATTTAAAACTAAAATCTAGATTTAAATATAATATTTTTTATATTTTGTAGATATACATTTCTATTCTATTAACTTCTAAAATTAAAATAAGTTCTATTTTTTTTAGTTAATTAATTCTAGTTTTTTTAGTTAATTAGGTTAACAACTAATTTATTCTCAATTGATTTTTGAGATTTACAATTGTCAAATAGAAAAAATAGAAACAGTATGATTCAATTAAAACCTCGTTAATCCTTTTTATATTAGATATTGATGTAGGAGAAATAAAACATAGTATATTATATTATAATTTTGATTTGATAAATTGTATCAAAATACCAATAAAATTTATAGATATAAAAACATATTAATTATCATAACGTATTAATGATTTGACTCATTGGTTCCAAGATATATAAAAATATTAATTATCATAATGTATTAATTGTTTGATTCCAAGATATATAAACATATTAATTATCATAATTTATTTATCATTATGCACATCATATCACTCAAAAACTAAGAAAAATAAACTAAATATACCACAACAAGATTATAAGTTAAAAAATCTCAAATCACAACAATATGCGCTTATAAATGGAAACTCAAAAACTTTAATATCAATGCAAAAACTTTACATTTTAGGAAAAATTAAAATCCAAACGCCAATTGAATTGGCCAAAGAAAAATTATCATTGGTTGGCAAGGAGTTTGGTTGGGCAAGGTATCTCCACTGCATGGGAGAGGGCCTCCCCACACAGGTGTGAAGAAGGCCTCCCCATGCAACATGGGTGGTAGGCCTCACGACCCTCATTGCAAGCATAAAAATAAAAATAAAAATAAAAAGAACAAACCCCATGCATTAAACAGAACAACCAGGCTCCACTAGAAATGAGAGCCGGATATGGATATTCTAAAATCTGAAAATAAAATTAGTTTTCGAGAAGCATCATGAAACATAAAAATCACACACTGATCCAAGTACATCGTAAACATAGGATTACATTATTTTTCAATAATCTAATCAAGCATAGAGAAGCTATACTCCACATAGAAGATAAAAATACAGAGTAAAAACAATTAGAAATAATGATTGTTTCTTTTTAAGGATATATGAAAAGGCTTTACAACTTTCAAGAAAATGCACGCAGATGTAAAGCTCGGTTCAACTACCTTTGCTAGTATACTTCTTGCATGTGATAAAATGTGTTAGGATTTAAAAGTGAATTAGAAGAGCAGAAAACTAAACAATGAATTCACAGACAAAGACAAATAAGACACGCAATTTATCGTGGTTTGGCAGATTGCCTACGTCCACACTTAAAGCAGGGGAATCAAATGTATTGATGACCAATTCTAGTTTGTACATACACAGTTGCAAGCAGCTTCAGGAACACACATCACAAATGATATTCAAACAGCTCTTAAAGAGATTTACAAACAAAAGATGAAGAGCCAAAGTTTTTGGTGGCAAAGTGGAAGGAGTCCATTGGACTTCACTTCCAACAATCTCCCACTTGAAGGCCAACGAATTGCTGCAACAAGTAGATTCCCCCACTCAGTCCTGCTATGAAATATTGGAAAGGCTGAGAGAAGCTTGAGAGAAATCAAACTTCTCCCACTTAACAACATTAGTGAGCACATCAACTGGGTTCTTTTCGATGTGAATTTTATCTACATGAAACTTGCCTTCTTTGACCATGTGACGAACATAATGGCTGCGAACATCTACATGTTTTGACTAAGGCTGAGATGTCTGATGCTTAGTCATAAAGATGGCACTGCTATTATCACAAATCAAGACAAAGTCTAATTTCTTCAAACCCAACTCGCTGAACAAGAGTTGCAACCATACCATATCCTTTGCTCCCTCAAAAAGAGATATGTATTCAACCTCTATAGTTGATTGAGCAACTGTATGTTACAATTTAGAAGCCAAACTAATCGCTACCCCAACAAATGTGAAAGCATAACCTGAAGTAGACTTCCTTTTTTGTAAATCTTTGGCAAAATCGAAATCAGTAAACCCTTGCAAGTGTGCCTTGCCCTTTCCAAACCATAAGAAAAGGTATGAAGTAACCTTGAGATACCACAAAATATACTTGACCACCTCCTAATGTGGTTTGCCCAGATTAGACATAAATCTTCTCACCACTCCCACAACATGAGCAATATCCAGACGAGTAGAAACTATAGCATACATAAGACTTCCAACTGCAGAATTGTATGGAATTTTGTCCATAAACTCCTTATCTTCTTGTGTTTTTTGACATAATTGAGAAGACAACTGAAAATGAGAGGCTAAGGGGATGTATACAGACTTAGCATCCACCATACCAAATATGTCAAATACTTTTTTAATGTATTCTTGCTGAGATAGTTTAAGTTCTCTCTGTTTCCTATCTCGAAAAATGGTCATCCCAAAAAATTTCTTTGCTGCACCTAAATCTTTCATGGAAAAATCGTTACCTAAGTGAGTTTTAAGCTCACAAACAATCTTCATGCTTGTGCTAGCCACTAGCATATCATCCACATAAAGGAGAAGTATGACAAATTCGCCATTGGGAAGCTTTTTAAAATAGATACAAGGATCAAACTCACCATGAATAAACTTGTCAAATTTGAGATACCACTTTTGTGGGGCTTTCTTAAGCCCATACAAACTCCGTTTCAATCTGCAATAGAGATGTTCTTGGCCATTTTTAAAAAATCCTTTAGGTTGATGCATAAACAATTCCTCATTAAGGTCACCATGGAGAAATGTTGTCTTCACATCCAGCTATTCAAGCTCAAGATCCCAAGCTACAAACAATCCCAATACTGCTCGGATGGTAGTCAGTTTGACTACTCGCAAGAATATTTTCCGACCACAAGCTTCATCTTTCAATTTATGCACCCACTTATTTCGTAATGCCTTCTTGTCAGTCGAAAGTGGTACCAAATCGGATGTCTGATTTCACAATAGTGTGTCCATTTCTTTGCACATTACAGTGTGCCAGTTATCACAATTTGTAATTTTACAAGCTTCTTTATATCTTGCAGACTCTATTTAATCAGAGATTAACAAAGTGGGCTCAACTTCTTCACAAAATAATAAGTCATAGTCAGAGAACTTAACTGGAGGTCACCTCTGTCTAGTAGATTTTCTCAATTGAATCTCTATTGGAGTAGTGGAATCATTCAATTCATTTGTTCTCTATTTATGCAAATCAATGTTTCTTACATTTAATGGTTGATGTCCATGATGGATTTTACTTTCTGTAGGGCGATCAATCTCAGTACTTTGCATAAGAAAGGGTGGATGAAGTCCACATGAGCCATGTGGATTCTTGTCCACACTATGAGGAAGCAGGTCGCGGGAGTAAGGAGCCATAGAAGCATCCTCCATGTTCTACACAGGAAGATGACGCCCCTGTTGTGTGCCCACGGAGGAGGACACTCTTGTAGTGATCCCACAGAGGATGCCCCTGTTGTGAGCATCACATGAAGAATGTGAAACCTACGATGCGTGGCATGAAGATTGCGGTGCTTGCGGTGGTGACTGTTGTAGGCCACAGTGAGGATTGACCACCATGTTGCCCAAGTTGCTTCATTCCAAGAAGTGTTGACTGTGATGCAGGCCTTGGGGTAGAAGTCAATCCCATCGGTAATTCCCCATTGTGCGCCTGAACTGTTGAAGATGTAGTTTGAGGCTAGAATTGCTCTGTTCCAAACAGTAATGGCTCTGTTATGAGCTGAGAAGATGATATAGAAGGATTTTCAGTGTCTTCATCATTGTGAGTCTACCCAGGGGACTAAAAAATAGAATCAAATGGTAGATTAATAACCATTGGAGCTCCCACTTGATGGGAAGACTAATGTAGACCACCATTATTCTGAATTGGTGAACGATAATCTCCAAAAACTGATACAGGAACATACTTTGTTTCTGATTTATTTGGAAGTTGCAGCGTAGGGAAAGAAGTTTCATTAAAGATAACATCCCTACTGTGAATAATTTTTTTGTGAACTGGATCCCACAACCCAAAACCAAATTTTTCTTATCCATACCCTACAAAGATACACTTCTATGACTTGGGATCCAATTTAGTTCTTTTCTCCTTGGGTATATGCGAGAAGGCTTCACATCCAAACACGTGAAGATGCGATTATGAAATTCTCTTCCCTTGTCATTCCTCTTCCGAAATACCAAAGTCTAATTTAGATGAGGGAATTCAGTTGATCAAATATACTATTGTGTTACAAGCCTTTGCCCAAAATTCCTTGCCTAGACCTGCATTTGATAACATACATCGTGCCTTTTAAAGGGTTGTACTATTCATCCTCTCGACTGCACCGTTTTCTTGAGGAGTGAAAGGAACAACCTTAATTCTTCTAATCCCATTATCAACACAAAAATAATCAAATTCATGTGAACAAAATTCGCCACCATCATCTATTTGTAGACACTTAATCTTATGCCCAGTCTGATTTTCAACTAAAGCCTTGAAAATTTTAAATTTTCAAAAAAACTTCTGATTTCTTAGAGAGCATATAAATCCATACTTTTCTTGTGCAATCATCAAGAAAGGTGACAAAATAGTTAGCTCCTCCAAAGGAGGTTACCTCGGTAGGCCCAAAAACATCCAAGTATACAAGCTCTAGTAGTGTTGTCTTCGTATCACGCCCACCTTTCGAAAAACTGACTCACTTTTGTTTGTCATAAAGACAATGTTCACAAAAGGCTAAGTCGACAAGTTTGAGACTCAGAAGCTGATTTCTTGTGTGCATAACATGGAGCCCTTTCTTGCTAATATGCCCAAGCCTTTGATGCCAAAGGTCTGCTTTGCTGTCCTCAACCACCATTGCAACTCCCACTTCACCATGAGTCTTAAATATATAGAGACTACCCAATTTATTGCCATTTGCAATCAACATGGTACCATGACTTACCTTCCAAGTGTCTAGAAGAAAATTCAGATTAAGACCTTGATCGAAGAGTTGTCCAACAGATATCAAATTCCACTTCAATTGTGGGAAATGTCTAACATCTTTGAGCAGACATGTTTTACCACCTTCTTATGGTAGCAACATATCACCCTTTCTTGTAATTTATAAATCTTTGTTATCTCCTAAGAAAACATTTCCAAAGTGACCTTTTTTGTAGTTAATGAACGCTTCAAGGCATAAGGTAGCATGATGGGAGGCACCAAAATCAAGTACCCATGAATCTGAAGTAGTCTCAGTTGTTGAAAGGATTAGTACACTATCATCTTTATCATAGTTTGTATTTGCTTCATTGTCCCGCACCTTCTCTTGTGCCCTTTTGTAGTTTCTACAATCCTTCTTTACATGACCAACTTTGCCACAAAACCAACAATCACCAATTCTGTTTCTAGACTTTGATCTCCTTGCTGATTTCGAACGTCTATGATAATTATTTCTGCCTCTATTATGGCTCCTACCTCTATTTTTGGTGCTTACCACCGTTAAGGCTTCACCAGATGAAGGTTCTTCATTTTTCCTTCTCAAATCCTCGCTGAGAAGAGTAGCTGCAACATCATTAAAAACTAACTTATTTTTACCAGATATTGATGTGCTAACTGCTGTTACAATACCATCCCAATTGCTTGGGAAAGAGCATAATAAAATAAAATCCTTTCTCTCATCATCTTGTGTCATCCCCACTGAAGTTGCTTGACTAATCAATGTATTAAATTCATTTATGTGATTTGCCATTGCGCAACCTTCCTTTATCTTAAGCTTGTACAACCGCTTCATGATAAACACTTTATTGGTAGCCGACACCATTTCATACATGGTTGTTAGTTTATCCCATACATCTTTTTTTGTTGCTTCACCCATGACATTGAAGAGAAAATTATTGGACAACGAGAGAAAATTTGTCGCTCTTGCCTTCTTGTCTATTTTTTTCCATTCTTCATCAAACATCGTAGTTGGCTTCTTTGCTTTCCCTTCAAGTGCAAGTGAAAGGGCTTTCTTTATCAGCAAAGACTCCATCTGCACCTTCCATAACCTAAAGTTCTGACCGGAGAACTTCTCTATCTTCACTTCTTCCATGATTCTGGAATTTCAACCACCGAAATCTTAACAACGATCTAACCTCGCTCTGATACCAATTGTTAGGATTTAAAAGCGAATTAGAAGAGCAGAAAATTGAACAATGAATTCATAGACAAATACAAATGAGACACACAATTTATCATGGTTTGACAGATTGTCTACGTCCACATTTAAAGTAGGGGAATCAATTATATTGATGACCAATTCTGGTTTGTACATACACAACTGCAAGCAGCTTCAGAACACACATCACAAATGATATTCAAACAACTCTTAAAGAGCTTTACAAATAGAAGATGAGGAGCAAAAGGTTTTGGTGGAAAACTGGAAGGAGTCCGTTTGACTTCACTTACAAAAAAATGAGAGCCTTTTAAACCGTAAATTGAAAAATATTCAAACTGCAATTTTAGCAAATCTGGAAACAAAAATAAAATCTTAGTTTCAAAAATGTACAAATCATGAGCAGTTTGAATGCATAATATGTTTACGCTCATCCAAGAGAAATTTTAATTCATTGGTTCACTTGTCTATTAATCACAATGTATCCAGCATCTTGAAAGTATGTAACTATGAAACTGTCCTAGTAACGGTTTTGCTATATTCAATTTCAGCTTTATATGTTTTAATAATTTAAGCCTTTAATATTTTAGCTATCCATTAGTTAATCACGTATAGGAAAATACATGTCAAATTAATTGAAAACCCCCAAATGTTGACACATAAATTTGTTACAATTGTAAAATCCTCTCAGCTTAATAAAGAGGGAGACACAAAAATATAAAGAGAGATAGTAATTGATATGTAGAGATGTGGAGTGATATAATGGTAGAGAGATATAGAGATAACTAGATAGAACTCTAGAGAGATAGATAAATATAGAGAATGAAATATCTATAGATATAGAGGTCTAAAAAGGGGGAGATTGAGATAGAGAGGGAGAGAGATGGATGGATAGATGGAGACATGTCTAGAGATAGAGGGGGATAGAGGAAGATAGAGGTAGAGATAAAGATAGAGCGAGAGAGGAAGATAGAAAAAAATAGATAGAGAGATAGAGAGAGATACAATATAGGGGGATAGAGAATGAGAGATAAAGATAAAGAGAGATATATAGAGGAATAGGGAGAGACATAGAGATATATAGATAGTGAGATAGAGTGACAAAGTCTAAATAGTGATATATGGAGATATAGAGAGAGGTGGAGGGGGTTCAAGAGATAAAGAGAGACACATAGAGAGAACTAGAGATTAAAAAATAGAGATCGAAAGAGGGTGAAAAACAAAGGGAAGATAGAGGGAGAATAAATAAATATATTGAAAGAGAGAGAAAGAGATATAAATATACAAGAAGAGAAAGGGGGGGATATATATATATATATATATAAAGAGATAGATAGGGGGTAGGGAGGGAGATATGGGAAGAAATAAAGAGGGGAGATAGAGAGAGGGAGGGGGAGAGAGAGAGAGAGAGAGAGAGAGAGAGAGAGAGAGAGAGAGATAATGAAATAGAGAGGAGAGAGAAATAAATAGATAGAGAAAAGATGGAGTGATATAGATAGAAAAAAGCGATAGGGAGAGAGATAGAGAGAGATATATGTATAGAAAGAGATATAGAAGGAGAAAGAGAGATATAGAGATAGAATACAAGAAAAATGGATGTATAGATACATATAGGGAGAGAGATATATGGAGATGGAGATAGAGGGGGAAATGATGCAAAAGAAACAAGGTGATAGAGACAATTAATAGAGAGTGGCAAAGATAGAGAGATATAAATAGGGAAGGAGAAACAAGTAGTGTGTATATATTCATTAGAGAGAGAAATGAAGAAGAGAGATATAAACAAAGGGAGAAATGGGGAGAAAGAAAGGGAGAGAGAGAGAGAGAGGAAAATATAGGGATGGAAATAGGGAGAGATAGATAGAAAGAGGTAGAAATAGGAATGGAAAGGAGAGATAAAGTAGATATACCTTGAGAAATATAAAGAGGGTGAAAGAGAGGGAGATAAAGATATATAAAGGTAAAGATATAGGAAGTGATATATAGAGTTGTAGAGAGGGATCTATAGAGAGAGAAGAGAACATAAGAGAGATAGAGAGAGATACATATAGAGAGGGAGAAACAATGAAAGTTTTTTATGTGTGAGTGAGAGAGATATAGAGATATAGATAGGGAGGAGAAACATGGAATGTGTATGTGAGTGAGAGAGATATGGATATGGATATGGTGAGGGATATTGATATATATAAATAATTATAGAGGGAGAGATATGGAGAGAAAGAGAAATAGATATAGTGGGAAGGATATAGGGTAGAGAGAGAGAGAGAGAGAGAGAGAGAGAGAGTAATCAAATGAGATTCTACCCTAAGCATAACTCCCTAAGGATACATGCTATCCTTAAATTATTAGCATGAAATGAGTAATCAAAAGTTAGTTTCTCCCTTTCTATTTCTCACTCTAAATTTTTAATTTAGGTTTTAAGTTAAAATTTATTTTATTATATAGATTAAAATAAAAATTCTATTATAATAATCGCAAAAAAAATTCAAATTTCATAAGAAGACATAAATAATTAAAATAAATTTTTAACTAAATTAAAATTAATCCTTAAAGAAGAAGAAGAGGTAGACAAATTATAACTAGGATATCTATATTTCAAAAATATATGTAAAATATGCCGAGAGATATCAAATTTGAAAGTACATAATATTCATAAATAATACTATTTTTTTTTATTGTAATGAATTTGAAGTCAAAGTTTTAAAAAAATGAGATAATATCTTAATCTAAAATATATTACATCACTTATCTTCTAAAATTTTTGATTTGTTTTCTTTGGTTTTTCACTTGGTAAGTTGTCTAAATTTTTTTAGTTTTTCATAACAGTCATAGGTGAATGTCAACATTATTTTCAGACCCTCCAAAAATTTTATACGAGATCATGCCACAAATGTCAATCCTATTCTTTATCTTGGTCTTATATTAATTGTGGTTTTAAAAAGGTTTAATCCCTAAGATATGTATTGTTAATGCCCATGCCAATCAATAATAATTGAAGTGTTGTGCCCCTTTGTATTGTTGTTATTGGAATTTTATTTGGATGATCTTCAAATGATATTCATGAATAATTATCAAATTCAATTGTCATATATATTGGTAGTTCATATGGAGAACATCTCAGCTTGTAGATGATATTTTGAATATATCTTGAAGCCCACGTACAAGTCCTTCTTGTATCCAAAGGTTTGATGTCAACATCACCCTTGAATTCTTACTGATCAATATCTCTAAATCAAGTTCATAATATGAACAATATTTTTTTGGATGTACACTTTCTGCTTTTGTTGCAACACTATTTGCTTCAATGAATAACATTTTCAACCCACCCTTCTACTAAAAATGATGCTAGCCCCCCTCGGCTCCCAGAAATTGGCTCTTGCAGCAAGAAAACTAAAAAAAACTCCCCTGAGGAGGTCAGAACTCCTAAGAATGTCAGAATCTAGGAGATCGATTCTGACATGGATATTACTGATGAGGCCAATACCCCCCCCCCGCTCTAGCAGACTTGCCTCTAAACCCTTAGAAAAATCCCTGAGAGACCCCTCCTCTTCGCATGAGACTGATAATTCCATCCCAACTGGTAATGTGGTCTCACTCCACCATAACCCGACCCCTCACTCTATCAGCTCCACCCAAGCTTTTGAAAGCCCCACCTCTTCAAAGAGTCCAGAGCTTGCAAATTTCCCCTCCCTGACTTTCAGATTAGATAAAATGATGGTTGTCGAGGAGGCGAGTAGCATAAAAGAGGAGGAGGAAAACAACCTGGCGAAGCTCAAGAAAAAGATGGAGGCCCTTTTGGTTAATGTGCAGGATATCACCAGCAGACTGGAGGCGGCGAAGTCCAAAATGCATGATATTTCTAAATTTGCACTGAATGTTATGCGCTGCTCGGCTACCACCCTGTGCCTCATGCAGGAAAGTGCATCCAAAGGTAAAGGAAAGGATGACAAGGACTACAAGGCCCTATTCAAATTCCTCACCAAAGAATGGGCAAGAAAGCTCCTCCCCAAGAGGAGCCATGGAAAAAATAAGTAATGCTCTGAATGCAGAGGGATACTAGTTTTTTGTTTATGGTTAGTAGCCTATGGGCGGATAGGTTTAGCCTATGCTTTTGTTTGAGTTTCCATGTTTATTGCCCTACGTGGAAAATATCTAAAACTCTTCTTATTACTACTTTAATTCTGATAAACTCTCGTAGAATGATAGTTGTTTTTGATAGAGGCAAAAGGATGTAACTCTGTTGTTTATATGTGGTCACTGGTCTTGCCACTGATCTTATTAATGTTCCTATGGGTCATCCCCCTTGCATTTTGGCTACTTTTTAATATCAAAAACATTTTCTTGTTATGATTATGAACATTTTTATTTGTAGAGAAAAAATGGATAGTATTGTTAAATTCAACATTACTTGCAACATCTATGCTAAGAGCAGTTCTCATCATAGCAACCTCCAGTTATCAATATTTGGGTTTGCATCTCTTAGATTTGTCAAAAGTTGACAAACTATTTGTTGTTGGATGTTTTTTTCCATCTTGTCTAAATATTTTACCTAATGTAGCAACTACTTTGAATTCCTCCCATAGTAACTTTGCCTGTCTATTATTGTCATATGTCAACCTAGCATTGACTAAAGGTAACTAGCCGAAATCACCAACCAAAACCATAGATATAATATCATTATTATTATAAAATTATTTTGTTAATATATTGAATAATTTATATTATGTTAAATTAAAATAACATCTATAATAATAAACATATTTAAATTAAATAACAATATTAACTTTATGTGTGATAACACCAGTAGGCTAGTCTCGGTGGTGGCCCTCCCTTTGGGTACCCAAACAAACCACTTTTTTGAGGCGTTTGCAGCCTATGCCAAGATCAAATTGGATAAAGAGAAAGTATGGAGAAGTGTTTGGTTGGAATGTGAATCCCTAAACATCATTACTTGTTTAATGGGTTCCTCCCCCCCTATTTGGTCGATTAAACATATTATTGCAGACTGCCTAATACTCCTTAGAGGCTTTGATGAATTTAAGATTTCACATGTGTACCATGAAGGTAATAAGGTGTCAGATAATTTAGCCAACATTGGGGTTGGTTTACCAAGTAGAAAAGTTTGGAATATTTATGACTATATCTCCACATCCTTATTAGGAATGATTCTAACGAGTGTGAAGTACAAGGGGTTCTTGGAAATGATGGAGAATAACGGGCTTCTTGGTGTCCTGGACAAGGCATCATTTATGAGGGGAAAGCTGAACTTTCTAGGAGATTTTTTAATCCTATTCATTTGGTTTAGCTTGAACTTGGTTGTTTTGCAACTTGTTGCGATTAGGGTTTTTTGTAGGATGGGGGGAGACAGGAACCGCCTGGAACCCAAGGTTTATGAAAAATGGTGAAGTAAGGTTGTTGTTTGGGATGAGCTCTCAGCAAGAGACTTGACTATCTATATCGAGACTCTACATGATGCGGATGCCCTTGTCACTGAGGCCTTTGTTTAGGGGTGGAAGGATGGTGTGATTTGTATCTATGGAATCAAGCTAGAGGTTAATGAGGAGCTTGTGGCTAAGGTGACCAACACCTTGATTGAGGGAACCAAATTCTATAGAGATAAGAAACGTGTGATCGAGGCTATGGATATTTTTTTCCTGTTAAAAAAGAGGGAGAAAGTGAGGAAGAATACTAATGGTGGGTGGGATATAACTTTTCTCCCGAAGCCATGGTGGGTGATTGCAGAGGTCATCATGTGTTACCTCGCCCTTGACGATAAATTCTATAGCTTATTCAACTATTATTTCATCATTTTGAATCATTTTTGTCATAACAAGTGCATTTATTTGCCCTTTTATTTGGCCTCGTCTTTAAATCATAGTATTAGAAATAATGGGAAAAGGGCTTCCTCCCCTGTTCTCCATGAGGATTTAATCTTGTTGATTCTAGAGCATGCAAAATCCCTACATGTTGAGAGGAACACTAGGGCTAAAACTAGTATTGAATTTTAGAAGAATGTTCGTGTTCATTATGGGGACACCTCTTCTTATGAGTAGGTGGATTCTGATGGGGATAAGGTCTTCCATATTTTTGATAAACAAGGCCCCTTGTCATCCATTTCTGAAATCCCTAACCCCACTAGTAGAAAAATTATTGTTTTATCTAATGAAGATGATGACCTTAAATATGTGCGTGATTCAATGGACCCTAGTATTGATGTGAATGGAAAAAGGGTGACTAGGGTTTCTATTTCGAGTGTTACTTGGGTAAATCCAAACTCTCTGGGCCCCCGGTGGTCAATGTCACTATGAAAATGAAGGCCTCAGATTGACTTGAATGAGACTGTGGTGGTTCAAGGTGTTAATGCTTTTACGACTACTAATGCTGGCAAGGCTACCCCTAAGGATATAAGATCCTTGGTCCTTGAGTACTCAATTTCTAATATCAATCTGAGGAATTTACATGATAATAAAAATGCCTTGATCTCTGGGATCTTTTAGGAGATCAATACTCTTAAGGAGAAGGCTAATCTGCCTAGTGGGGACAAAGATAATATTCTTGCTAATACGAGGTCCTTGGCTAATGGCATCAAAGACCTTAAGAAGGATCATGAAGAGAACATTAAGGCCTTGGAAGATGATTATCACAAGCTTAAGCAGACTCTAGGTATGGTGGTGGCGGTGAGTAAGGCGGCCATGGACAATACCAGTTAGGGTCTCCATAGACTTAATGAGTAGGCCAAAGTTCTTCATGCTATCTCTCAAAGTGATTCCCAATTTGGCAGAATGAAGTTTGTAGAGAAGGCTAAGTCAGTGGATGCAGGTACATGTAAAAAATCATAGGGCTCCTTTGGAGGATGTGGATGAGGACACAGATGTGAACGAGATTCCCTAGTCGGGTCCTGCTACAAGGCTCCGTAGTAATGATAGGGGTATGACCCCTATTGATAGCATTAGTAAGAAAGTTATGATTATCAATGAAGAGATCATTTAGAAGAATGATAAATTGGGAAAATTACTATAGTTTTATTTAGGTGCTTTATCTAGTTTTTTTTTCTATTAGACTACTTGGCCCCTGTTTTTTGTGGGTTGATTGGCGTCTGTTTGGCTGTTGGGCCTTGGGTGTTTGTTGTTTAAGATTGTTCTTTTGTTGACTTTGGCTTTCTAGTCCCTGTAAAACTATTTTTCCCCTTTAATAAAAACAATATTAAAACTTTGTAATTTCATTTTCTCCTTGGGTAACCAAACTAACTTATTAGTAGAAGCCATTGGAGCTTATCAAGTGCTGGTTCTTGCTTTTCAGCTTAATTTCAGAAAACTTTGGATTGAAAGAGATTCAAATAATATAATACAATGTCTTAAAGGGAACAACATTTTCTCCTGGACTATTAGAAGTTGGATAAATCATTCTAAGGAGATCATTGCATCCTTTCATAAATGCTATATATCACATGCATATAGGGAAGGAAACTCTGTGGCCTATTTCTTCGCTAACAAAGGCATGCTAGAGAAGGAAAGGATCGCGTGGTAGGAAGAAGCCAACTTGGAGGCTGATGTTAGATCCTTGTTAAGATATGATAGAACTCACATGAATTAATTATTCCCTATTATGGCCCTTGAGCGTTGTGTCATGGGTGAACTCACAATAATGGTTCCCACTTTTGCCCACAAACAAAATTCATGGAGTGGGAATTTTTTTTTTTTGGGGGGGGAGGTTCGAATGAATTGGGGGTGTTTGAGCGAACCATCCCCCTATGGGTTCGATCAAACCCACCATCAAATCCAGGTTTGATCGAAACTGAGATGGATTTTGGGGTTCTATCAAACACAATAAAATATTTATTTTTATGGGGTTTGTTCGAACCCCTCGTTTGATCGAACTGTTTAAAAAATTATTTTGTTTAAAATCTCAATAAAAACTGAAAATGATAGTTAAACTGTCATTTTAAACTTTGGAGCTTACTGTCGAGATGGGGTTAGAGCAAACCCGATGTCAGCATTCCGCCAGCGTGCCTAATCAGTAGCAGCCAACGCTTATCATCTTTCATCTTTTGACCTACACTATTCCAGGTGCACAAAATATCCTTATTTTGTTTTATTTATTTTTTATTAAATTTATTTAAAAATTAGTAAATAATATATTTCTTAATTTTTTTTTTTAATTAAATAATTGTATATTTATTATTTTTCTCAGCATTTTAGAAAAACGTTAAGAAAAACTTAGAAAACATATCTATACTAAAATTTTAAAACTTAGAAAAACATCTGAAATTTTTTATAAAAACATTAGAAAAATTAAAACTTAGAAAAGGTTAGAAAAATTAATTTAATGTTTTAATTTAACGTCAATTTGTTTTTTTAATTAAATAACCGTATTTTTTTTTCAACTTTAAAAAAAATTGTTATGAAAAACTTAGAAAACTAAGGTAGTAAATTGAAACTTAGAAAAACAATAGCAAAATTAAAAATTAGAAAAATGTTAGAAAAATAAATATAATAAATTAAAACGTTAGAAAAATTACACAATAAATTAAAACTTAGAAAATCATTATAAAACTTAGATAATAAATTTAAACAAACTAGACAAAATAAACCTCTGTGACCTCTTTTCACACCCTATTACACACACAACATGACCCCTTAAGACCACATATGCCCCTGATGACACTATATGACCCCTTAGGACCATAGAGGATCACATAGTGTCCTAAGGGATCATATATGGTCCTAAGGGGTCACAGATATGTTCTAACACACACGTGACCCCTTAGCACCACATATGACCCCTTATAACATCCTAGTGTATACAACATACCCCTTAGGATAACATAGTGTCCTAAGGGGTCATATGTGGTCCTAAGGGGTCAGGCATGCATTCTAACACATGTGTGACCCCTTATGACTACATTTGACCTCTTATAACATCCTAGTGTGTAAAACATACCCCTTAGGATCACATAGTGTCCTAAGGGGTCATATGTTGTTCTAAGGGGTCACACATGTGTGACCCCTTAGGACCACATATGACCCCTTATAACATCCTAGTGTGTATGACACACCCCTTAGGATCACATAGTGTCCTAAGGGGTCATATGTGTTCCTAAGGGGTCATGCATGTGATCTCACACATGTGTGACCCCTTACGACCATATATGACCCCTTATAACATCCTACTGTGTACGCCATACTCGTTAGTCCATCACAAAGTGTCCTAAGGGGTCATATGTGGTCCTAAGAGGTCATGCATGTGTTCTAACACATGCGTGACCACTTACGACCATATATGACCCCTTATAACATCCTAGTGTGTATGACACCCCTTAGCCCATCACAAAGTGTCTTAAGGGGTCATATGTGGTCCTAAGGAGTCACACATGTGTTCTAACACATGTGTCACCTGTAACGACCACGTATGACCCCTTATAACATCATAGTGTGTACAACATACCCCTTAGTCCATCAGAAAGTGTCCTAAGGGGTCATATGTGGTCCTAAGGGGCATGCATGTGTTCTAACACATACATGACCCATTACAACCATATATGACCCCTTATAACATCCTAGTGTGTATGGCATACCCCTTAGTCCATCAAAAAGTGTTTTAAGGGGTCATATATGGTCATGAGCGGTCATACATGTGTTCTAGCACATGCGTGACCCCTTATGACCACATATGACCCCTTATAACATCCTAATGTGTATGACATACCCCTTAGTCGATCAAAAAGTGTCCTAAGGGGTTATATGTTGTCCTAAGGGGTCATGCATGTGTTTTAACACATGCAAGACTGCTTATGACTACATATGACCCCTTATAACATCCTAGTGTGTACAACATACCCCTTAGTCAATCACAAAGTGTCTTAAGGAGTCATATGTGGTCCTAAGTGATCATGCATGTGTTCTAACCCATGCATGATCCCTAAGGATGACATATGACCCCTTATAACATCCTAGTCTATACAACATATACCTTAGGATCACATAGTGTCCTAAGGGGTCATATGTGGTCCTAAGGGGTCACACGTGTTTTAACACATGTGTTACCCCTTATGGCCACATATGACCTCTTATAACATCCTAGTGCGTATGACATACCCCTTAGTCCATCACAAACTTTACTAAGGGATCATATGTGGTCCTAAGGAGTCACACACATGTGTTCTAACACATGTGTGACCCCTTACAACCATATATGACCCCTTATAACATCTGAGTGTGTATGACATACCCTTTAGTCCCTCACAATGTGTCCTAAGGGGTCATATGTCATCCTAAGGGGTCACGCATGTGTGCTAACACATGCGTGATCTCTTACGACCACATATGACCCCATATAACATTGTAGTGTGTACAACATACCCCTTACTGCATCATAAAGTGTCTTCAGGGGTCATATGCAGTCCTAAGTGGTCACGTATATGTTAGAACACATGTGTGACCCATTAGGACCACATATGACCCCTTATAACATCCAAGTGTGTAGAACATACCCCTTAGGATCACATAGTGTCTTAAGGGGTCATGTGTGGTCCTACGGGGTCACACATGTGTTCTAACACATGAGTGGCCCCTTACGACCATATATGACCACCTATAACATCCTAGTGTATACGAAATACCCCTCAGTCCATCACAAAGTGTCCTAAGGGGTCATATGTGGTTCTAAGGGGTCATGCATGTGATCTCACACATGTGTGACCCCTTACGACCATATATGACCCCTTATAACATCCTAGTGTGTACGCCATACTCGTTAGTCCATCACAAAGTGTCCTAAGGGGTCATCCATGTGTTCTAACATATATGTGACCACTTATGACCACATATGACTCCTTATAACATCCTAGTGCATACGACATACCCCTTAGTCCATCACAAAGTGTCCTTAGGGGTCATATGTGGTCCTAAGGAGTCACAGATGTGTTCTAACACATGCGTCACCCCTAACGACTACATATGACCCCTTATAACATCTTAGTGTGTACGAAATACCCCTTAGTGCATCATAAAGTGTCTTGAGGGGTCATATGTGGTCCTAAGTGGTCACGTATATGTTAGAAGACATGTGTGACCCATTAGGACCACATATGACCCCTTATAACATCCAAGTGTGTACAACATACCCCTAGGGATCACATAGTGTCTTAAGAGGTCATGTGTGGTCCTAAGGGGTCACACATGTTTTCTAACACATGTGTGGCCCCTTACGACCATATATGACTACCTATAACATCCTAGTGTGTACAAAATACCTCTTAGTCCATCACAAAGTGTCATAAGGGGTCATATGTGGTCCTAAGGGGTCACACATGTGTTCTATAATATGCATAACCCCTTACAACCATATATGACCCCTTATAACATCTTAGTGTGTACGACATACCCTTGAGTCCATCACAAAGTGTTTTAAGGGGTCATATGTGGTCCTAAGGGGTCATGTACATGTTAGAACACATGCGTGACCCATTAGGACCACATATGACCGCTTATAACATCCAAGTATGTATAAAATACCCCTTAGGATCACATAGTGTCTTAAGGGGTCATGTGTGATCTGAAGGGGCCACACATGTGTTTTAACACATGCGTGGCACCTTACAACCATATATGACCACCTATAACATCTTAGTGTGTACGAAATACCCCTTAGTCCATCACAAAGTGTCCTAAGGGGTCATATGTGGTCCTAAAGGGTCATGGATGTCTTATATCACATGCATAACCCCTTGCAACCATATATGACCACTTATAACATCCTAGTGTGTACGACATACCCTTGAGTCCATCAAAAGTGTTTTAAGGGGTCATATGTGGTCCTAAGGGGTCACACATGTGTTCTAACACGTGTGACCCCTTATAACATCCTCGTGTGTATGACATACCCCTTAGTCCATCACAAAGTGTTCTAAGGGGTCATGTATGTGTTCTAACACATGCAAGACCCCTTACAACCACACATGACCCCTTATAACATCCTAGCATGTACAACATACCCCTTAGTTCATCACAAAGTGTCTTAAGGGGTCATATGTGGTCCTAATGGGTCATGCATGTGTTCTAACACATGCGTGACCCCTTAGGACCACATATAACCCCTTATAACATCCTAGTGTGTACAACATACCCCTTAGGATCACATAGTATCCTAAGGGGTCATATGTGGTCATAAGGGGTCACAGATGTGTTAGAACACATCTGTGACCCCTTATGACCACATATGACCCTTTATAACATCCTAGTATGTACGACATACCCTTTAGTCCATCACAAAGTATCCTAAGGGGTGAAATGTGGTCCTAAGTGGTCACACATGTGTTCTAAAACATGTGTGACCCCTTACGACCAGATATAACCCCTTGTAACATCCTAGTGTGTACAACATACCCCTTAGTCATTCACAAAGTGTCCTAAGGGGTCATATGTGGTCCTAAGGGTTCATGCATGTGTTCAAACACATGTGTCACCCCTTACGACCACATTTGACCCCTTATAACATCCTAGTGTGTATAACATGCCCCTTAGTCCATCACAAATTGTCTTAAGGGGTCATATGTGGTCCTAAGGGGTCACACATGTGTTATAAAACATGCATGACCCCTGAAGACCACATATGACCTCTTATAACATTCTAGTATGTACCCCATAGGACCCAATTTGACCACATACTAATCACATAGTGTCCTAAAGGCTCATATGTTGTCCTAAGGGGTCATGAATGTGTTTTAAACACATGCGTGACCCCTTAGGACCACTTATGACACCTTATAACATCCCAATGTTTATAATGTACCCCTTAGGACACAATTTTACAACATACTTATCACATTGTGATTTAGTCATTTTCTCTCAAGTCCCTTAATTTGATCAACATAAGTTTTAATTTTGAAAACATGTTTTAATTTAGTACATGTATATATCTTTAATCATCTCTCTCTCTCTCTAAAATTAATGATATCTCTCTATCATGGAAATGATCTCCCTCTCTCTCACATTAATGTTTTAATAATTTAAAATCTATGTATTTGTTATATAGATACATTTATATATTTTTAATGATCTCCCTCTCGCTCTCTTTTAAATAATTTATTTAAAATTGAATTATGTGAGAACTTCATGTATAGATGAATTATGCGAGAACTTCATGTATAGATGAATTATGCGAGAACTTCATGTGTGCAATCTCTCTCTCTCTCTCTCTCTAGAATTTAACTGATTTTAATTTAATGTTTTAAATTGAATGCACTTCATGTGTGTGTTCTTACGTAAATTTTAACTTTATGATCTACCTCGATATATGAATGATCAGGATCCCCAAGTACCTATGCCTAATCAAGATCTTCATGCAGAGGCTCTTGGTCAAGATCCACCTCCACAAGATCCTGATCAGGAGCCTCTCCCTGATATCTATACCATTTTTCATCATAGTGGCCATGAGATGAGGAAATTGAGACATATTTTAGACGACCCATGGATAGATGGTGTGTACAAGAGTACATGTGAATCTATTTTTAGGAGTTTACAGTCTTTGAGGGATCTTCTAGTTAGCCACACCTCATTTTCCCCACAGGTTATAGATTCTATCTATAGACAGTTGAGGGTCAAGGTGAGGGGTGCTCATTCCTTCGCTGGCGTGTTGGGTACAGTCTCAAAGGAAACTATTAAGGAGAGATGTTTTCCATAGTACCAAGAGAAGAACAAGGTAAGAATATATCAGGTGACACGATGCATTGATCCACAGGTTGTAGAGTTGATTTACCCATGCTTCTTAGTTTCCCATGGTCGTTATCCTAATAATAACCTGATACCATTATACTTTGCACAGTAGGTCTATGTTGAGGTTCACTATCAGTTGAAACCCAGCTACCTTGACATTCTCGGATATTATGAGAGGAGGGGCAGGATTGCTGATAGAGATGCATATCATAGGTTAGTTGAAACCCAACTACCTTGACATTCTTGGATATTATGGACAGGGGAGGGGTAGGATTGTTGATAGAGATGCATATCATAGGTATGATAGAGCTCCACCTAGATGCAGGGAGCTTGTTGGTCAGAGATTTCCAGCGATAGTCCTAGTGTAATGTCCCACTTTGAAATATAATTTAATAATAAATAATAATAAAATTAAAATACAAAAGAATAAATATTAAAATTAATATTAAAATATAAAAGAATATAATTGAATATAATTAAAATTTGATTAAAGTTAATGAAAGGTCAAAAGGCATGAAATGATAAGTTGTGACTTCCTCAAACATGAGATATAAAAGGAAGAAGAGAAACTCATTTGATGGGGGGAGAATTTGAAAAATGAGAAGTGCAGATCTGATTTAAATAAGAAGTGCAGATCTGATTATAAAAGATTATGTCCTTTCCAAAGGGTAGAAATAATGAAGAGTTGCACTCTTTCAAAAGGTGCCAATGGTGAAAGGGTGTGTCTCTTACCAAAGGGCATTACGTTGGTGGAGGAGAAAACAAAGTATTAAGGATAAGGGATTACCGGAGAAAGGAAGGACTCTGACACCATTGTTGCTGCCTCAGTCCACATCTACACCCTGACTAACATGATAGGGGTATAAAGCAACCAAAGAAATTCAGAAAGAAGACGTTTCAGGTATGTCTTCATCTCCTAAAGGAATGCTAATAATTGTTGCTAAGATATTGCAAAGAGTAATACGTGTATCTAAAGTATGATAGAAATCACTTCAGTATGTCACGAATGTTAAACCATTTCCCACAGCTAATTATAACTGTAACAAATCTACTATATAGTTTTCAGTAACTTACTGCATGTCACATACTCAGAAAATATGCTTGACTGGTTAAACGATACAAACAAGTTATAATGCATGACAGTGTTTAGATTTATGGTTATAATGCCAAATTTGCGTGTGCTTGTATTAAACCATAATTATTCATCATTCAACCTGTATAACATATTAAATTGCAACTATGTATGTGAATTGATAGAGCCGTGCATTTCTAGTAATTAAACTTAATGTCATATATGTATTTACGATCCCAAGCGGTCACAATGTAATACGCATAAGCAGTTTATAATAGTAATAAATATGAATAATGTTATGCTAAGGAATTAACACTAGACTTTCACAATACGTCTGATATATTTTGATATACATAAGTAGATTATTATTAAAGTTAAACCACAAATGGCATAAGCAAGCTCCTTAATGATTTCCTTTTCTATTCACCTAATATAATAACCATAAGATTATACATAAATTGGATAAAGCGAACTGCTAAAATACTGACAGATTATTTTACAGATCTAAAACTATAACATACTGTACAATCTTATGTCAATAACAATAAAAATGAATCTACTCACTAATTTACTTAAAATCCTGAGAAGGCAGAGTGTTTGGGAGAGGAGGATAACTGTCTCAGTTGTCCACCTACTGATCCATGTAAGATCAGTAGGCCAGTAGGGCATATGACTGCTACTAGGCCTGGGACTGGCAATTAATAAGCCCCTCTACAATCTGAAACTTTCTTGGTTTAATAATTGTAGGGTGAGACAAGGAATGAATTGCGGGGATAAGACCCACATCACTAATAGTAAGCCAAAGGGGCATAATGATTGCCTTTGGATCTAGAGTGGGATGGATGGGCTAACCGGATCATTCCCTGTGCTACCAACTATGGTTATTAAAGGAAAAAAAATGTTATAAACCATATAAGTTGCAATTGAATAAATCTTGTTTCCGCTGCATATGTATAATCTGAAAAAAGTAATTTCTGTATGTTCTATTGTGATTTTTCTTTGAATGAACAAGTAAATATAAGATTATAAACCAAATCGAATTATTAATTCAATATTAGAAAGAAGACTATGTTTCTCTGTTATGACTATCGGTATCTAAGAAGTTGGAAAATGCGATATTTAAGATAGTTTGTCTCCTAATCAATTTAGTTTAAGTCATAAGTATGTTGAGATGGATTAATTATGGGGAAAACAAAGCTAGACCTAGTAGGGGACATTACACCTAGCCCTCGCCCCCACAATGGATCATGTTGTGATTGCTTCTTAGAGAGAAGCAATTGATAAGATTGGAGATATTGCATCAGGGTACTTGTGCAAGAAGTTGTGTCCACTTAATGTGGAAGTATTAGACTTAGGGAAAAAGTGAAAATCGAGCAGATTCAATAGGAGATGAATCAGGATCTCGCCTATGCATGGGATCCCGAGCTAAAAAACCAAATGGGATCCAGAGCCTGGAACCCCAAATAGGATCCTGTTTTGAAATGAAATGGGATCCCGTGTTGAAATGAAATGGGATACCGTTTTATATTAAAATGAGATCCCGTTTTGAATATATAAATTTACTTTTTTAAATAGGGTGGAGTTCATTTTTGCTATATGGGATCTTGATTCAAGGAGTGGAGCCCTCCCTAGAAGTTTCCAACAAGCCGCTAGCAAGTCTTCCAGGTATGCCCTTTACCATTTTTTTTCAATATTTCATATTTAAATTAATTTTTTAATTAAAAAAATTAGATTTTTAGTTAAATTTTTTTTTTTAGTTTTAAAATTAATTTTTTTAGTTTAAAATTAATTTTTTTAGTTTAAAAATTAATTTTTTTTGTTAAAAAAATTAAATTTTTCATTTAAAAATTATTTTTTTCATTAGAAAATTATGTTTTTAGTTAGAAAATTTGTTTTTTAGTTTAAAAACTAGTTAAATTTATTTATTTTTATTATTGATAATGATTTTTTTTTATCAATCGATTAGATTAGTAGTTTTTTTAAATGTTAATCTAGGTTTTAATGATAGTAATTATTTTTTCATGGTTGATAAATGAATTTAATAAAAATATTGAAAACCTTGAAATGAAACCAAAACCAAAAAAATAAATCAAAACCAAAACAAAATACAAAATCAAAACAAAAATCAAAATGAAACCCAAAACCAAAACCAAAACCAAAAAGTTACAACAAAAATGAAACTAAAACATTATTAAAATTTACCAAAGCGAAAACCAAAACATAGAAATTTGACTAAAACGTAGAATAACCAAAACCAAAACCTTTTTAAATGAAAATGAAACTATTGAAAAAAAACAACTTATAGGATCACATACATAACCATATGACCCATATGACCCAATATGACCATATAGGATCACAATGGACCATAAGGGGTCATATGTAGTCCTAAGGGGTCACACATGTGTTCTAACGCATGCACGACCACATATGACCCCATATGATCACATCACATCCCAAGGGATCATATTTGGTCCTAAAGGGTCACGCGTGTGTTTTAACATGTATGCACGTGACCCCTTAGGACCACATATGACCCCTTTTAACATCTAGTGTATACATCATACCCCGTATAACCACATAGGATCACATCACGTCCTAAGGGGTCATATTTGGTCGTAAGAGGTCACACATGTATTTTAAACACATGCGTGACCCCTTAGTCCACCACATATGACCCCTTTTAACATCATAGTATCCCAAGGGGTCATTGAATATGTGGTTCTAAAGGGTCATGCACACGTGTTCTAACAAATGCGTTCAACCCCTTATGACCACATATGACCCCATAGGATCGTGCATAGTGTCCTAACAGGTCATGTATGTTGTCCTAAGGGGTCATGCATGTGCGTTCTAATGTACATGCATGACCCCTTAGGACCACATACATGACCCCTTAGGACATTATACATGATCCTATGGGGTCTTCTATGTACATAGTCCTAAGGGGTTGAATGCATGAGTTAGAATTTGTGCATGTGTGACAGGCCTTTAGGACCACATTGTGTTCTAAGGGGTCATATGTGATCCTAAGGGGTCATGCATGTGTATGCGTGACCCCTTAGGATCACATATGACCCCTTAGAACACAATGTGGTCCTAAAGGGTTGTCACACATGCACACGTGAACTAACTCATGCGTTCAACACCTTCTAGGACAATGTACATATATATGACCCCATAAGATCACATAGTGTCCTAAGGGGTCATATGTGGTCCTAAGGGTCACACATGTGCATTCTAAAACACATGCATGTGTCCCCTTAAGCCATCTCCTATTTTCAAATTCATTCCTCTTTTAAGCCACATGCCCTATTTAGTTTGATCCCCTTTCTTGCCACATGTGACCCCAATTAGGCCTGCGTCCCCTTAAGCCATGTTCATATTATAGCATGAGTTAGAACACATGCATGTGTGTGACAGGCCTTTAGGACCACATTGTGTTCCAAGGGGTCATATGTACGATCCTAAGGGGTCATGCATGTGTTGTGACTAGAACACATGAGTGACCCCTTAGGACCACATATGAGCCCCTTTAACATCCTAGTAGTTGGGGTATATTGTATACACTACTAGGATGTTGAAAGGGCTCACATGTGGTCCTAAGGGGTCACACATGTGTTCTAACACATGCATGACCCCTTAGGATCACATATGACCCCTTAGAATACAATGTGGTCCTAAAGGGTCATCACACATCCACGTGTGAACTAACTCATGTGTTCAACCCCTTCTAGGACCATGTACATGTGTATGACCCCATAGGATCACATAGTGTTCTAAGGGATCATATGTAGTCCTAAGGGGTCATGCATGTGTTAGGCCCAATATGGAAAGCTAATGTACTGAGAGGGGAGGGGTGAATCAGTACTCCAAAAATTTTCTTCAACAATAACTTTATTGTTATGCATAAATCAAATAGTGCAGTAACATAATGTAAAGCTCAAACAAATAGATAACAATCATACATGATTCACTCCATAACACATATATTTTGGTTACGTAGAAACTCTTGGTTAGAGAGAAAAACTGCGGTGGGGATGGCACCCACAACTTCACTACTGCAATACTAAAGGTTGCTCAGTTAGCGCTACATGTTTAGCTATTTCTAATAGCTTACCCTGTTAGGAGTATCAAGATCTGTTAGATCTACCTTGCTTAAAGGATTTTACAACACTTAAACTAAATGCTGCACTTGGTTAGAGGCTTTACAATTTATAGACTTGATTAGAGTCTTTTACCCTATTAAAGGTTTCTCCTACAACTTCAGCATATTACAATAAAATCATTACAAATATGTGCAACTTTACATCTGGAATGTTATAGCAGACTCTATGTGCTCAGAATAAGATTACCTTGCTTATAGCATACCTTGGTAACCCATATAGTAACTTGGTAAACCCTTCTGTTTACTCTGTTCTTTGACTGTTCTCTGAAATCCTTCTTGGTGAGCTCTGTGTCTCTGTAACAATCATAACACCTAGTGCTTTCACATGTCTTGCTTCATATATTTCTATATCTTCCTTTCTGTCATGCTACATGTATATGTGTGATCTTAATCCATCTTGTATAAATAGATCTCTTATGTCAGTGATCCATTCATTGCTTTGATCTTACAAACATGTTTTAACGAATGAATAACCATACAAAATATTTCATTGGTTAGATGACCTCAAAATCATACACAATCTTTAAGTGCAATTTCCAATGTGATAACGGTTCTATGTGCCTCGATCTTGTAACATGTTTTCATATGTATGTCTAGGTTCAATGAGTATGGTAACACGTTTCACTCAATGTATATCAACTCGGTATGTCATCTTTGCTGCTCAGTAGACATGAAATGATACTCGGTAGACAACTCGGTGTATACTATGCTCTGAGACTACTTTCTTCTATAACCGACTGGATTGTGCATACCGACTGAATATTTCGGTAGTAGTAACCGACTAGAGTATATAGAATAACGTTGAACATAAAACTAATGGCAACTTGATAAGTAGTAACAATCTCCCCTTTTGACATTAGTTGAGATGTTTGACAAAAAACTACTTTCAAAGTTATAACTCAATAATTTATATACTTGCAAAATTTGACTATATTGATAGTATATACAATAGTCAATGAAATAGTAAATCCCGATATACTCCCCTTATCGATATACTATACAAGACTCTGATTTTGCATGCTCGGTGATCAATGTTCTATGTGCTATACTTGTTCTTTGCTTACTGTTCTATTCACTGCTCTTGGGTACTCTGCTTACTTTGCTCGGTATACTCCCCCTATATACTACACTCCTTTTGTTTGATACTTTGAATACTATATCACTCCCCTAATACTGTATCACTCCCCCTTTTTGACAAACATCAAAACTTAATTACCACTCGGTGGTGGCAACTGGTCAAAAATGGATTTGTACCTGGTCCGTGCTTCGGTGAGAGTGACAGAGAGTGCACCCTTTACACTGTCCATTAAAGAATTCTAGGCTTGAATGTCAACCAATAATGATATTAAGCCATCTAGAGTGCTTCCCTCTTGTGTAGTAGATAAGGAGGTGGCTCGGTGGATCTGTTCTTGGACGGATGAAAGATGAGGAAGGAATAATGTCTGAAGTGCCATTATGTCTATCTTGATCTTGTGTTCTTCATTTCTTAGGTCCAATTTTTGAGCCATGAGCTATTGTAGCTTTGTATAGAAATTCTGAACTGAATTGGGCTCTGTGGTCAACTTATTTGAGAGATCGGTGATCTCTTTCTCAATTGCCTCTATTTTATTTTTGATGTCTTTAATGAATAAAGAAAATGTACAGAGTTTCTGAAATAAATAAAGAATGTGCTTGAGTTGAGGAGTCAACTCAGCAATAAATTTGACAAGTTTAACTTTGCCAATAGCTATATCTTTCTGTACCTCTTCTATCATTTTTGCAGTGAGCTCTTTGTCTTTTAGCTTGCTCAAATATTCCGATACATCTACTCCAGATGTCTCTATCTTTGTTAGGAGTTCATCCAGTTGAATGTGGATGGCTGCATCTGTTGACACTGTAGCTTCAGGTAGCATATCTATTAAGAGTGCTTTCACCTTCTGAAGTACTTTATTTTTCTTTTGAATCACCATTTGCTTCTCTTGTTTGGCCTTTGCTTTGCATAGTTCACCGAAATCAATCAGTGCTTGCCCCTTTAGTTTTGAAATGTCTACATTGGGCAACACTATTGGTTTTGACAAATCAACTTTAAAACTATGCCTTTTCATCTTCTTTTCTTTACCTTTCACCGTTGGAACTAAGACAATGGCTTGTGAGGCTTGATGACCCTCGGTAGGTTGCTCGATAGAGGCAACACTTTGGTCGGTTTCTTTAGCCTCTGTAGAGTCCTTTGGGGTCTCGATACTTGGTGTCTTAGTTGCAACATTTTCAGTTCTAGAAGGTGCTTGAGACATCTGTTCTTGAGTAGTACCTTCTCCTGTTGTAGACTTGTGACCTTCGGTGCCTTGATCTGTATCCTGAGGGGTTTTGGTTGAGACAGGTTGATTGACCGGTGGATAAGGTTGAACTTGTTCCAAGACTGATTCACCGGATACAAGTTTTGCATATGCATTGCCTTCTATCATTTCCTATTCCAGTGCCTCTGTATCCATGATATCTTCATCTATTTGAATGGTGTCAGCAGGGTCTTGCTCGGTAACATTAGGATCTTGCTCGGTGACATCAACAATTTCAACTTCAGCTTGCTCACCAGCATCCTTGATTTTAAAGATTTCCTGCCACTTTGCTTTTGTCTCATTTTCTACTTCAATATACAACCCATTCATCAGTTTTAAGGCTCTTTATTTGACAAGAAACTTTGAGTTGTAGGTTGTCAGATGTTCCTTTATTTCAACTACTGACATGTCAGGAAAGAGATGTACCAGACTTCTTTCTCTGATTTGTTTCCTCGAGTCCATTTCATACTTCCACCTATTGTTAATATGTAAATATAATTCATTTGGAAGTGACTTAGATAGTTCCAATGGAGCCAACCAGAATTTTAGAAGTGTGCAGATGACAGCTTCTTCAATTTGTCTCTTTTCATCATTATTTCTGGTTTCATACTTGACATATCTGAATCCTCCAAATCCACCATATTCTTTCAGATTAGCTTATAAATTTTCAACACTATGTACATTTACCTTCTTGCTCTTGACAATCTGAAATTTGCTTGCATCCTCAGTTTCGGTGTCGCTAGACTCTTTTGCCAAAATGAGTCTCTGAGTAGTTTTCTTGTAACTTTTTGTTACCTTAGGAACAATAACACTATTTTCTTTCTTACTTGGTGAAGCTGCAGATGCTATAGTGTTAGGTCGCTTTGCTGGTGGAGTCAGTGAGGCCTTTGATGTGTCTTGTTTCTTTCTTTTCCACACTTTTCCCTTGGGCAATTCGGTGCTCAATGTTATAGCTGCCTCTTGGGCTTCAGATTCCTCTTTGGTAATGGCTAAAGTGCCTTTGACAAGTGTGGAGGAAGAGTCTTCTCTGAATTTCTTCGATAATGCCTTTATCATCTTTGTTGCCTTTCTTGTAGCTTTGGGTACTACAATGCTCATTTTTACTTTTTCCTTCACTTCTTCATAGGTTCCATACCTCAGCTCGGTAGCATTTCTTGGCAATGTAAGAAATGCATCAATTTGCTGTTGTGTGATGTCAAAATCAATCTCGTAACCCATCAGTGACAAAGATTGAGTTCTTGGTTCCACAACATTCACATAACAGTAATCAGTGTCTACTTCAAAACATATGTCATTTTTGTATTTCTCCACTAGCTGGGGTGGAATTCTATACTTGTTATGCATTTTCTCTTGAAATTTGCTGAATTAATCATCCATAATATCATTGAAATCATCTCCTAGCTTCTTAATGAAGTCATTGATCTGATGGGTGATTGGTTGGTGTAGTTCCCAAACAACTTTACCCACTAATGGAAAGAATTTTTCAAAATAGAAAAACATGCATACAAGTAGTGATCCAAACTTTAGTGTATTAGCTGAGTTCTTCTTCTTTGGCTTCTTGATGGTGTTCAGATTCTCAAATAGGTTTTTTAGCAACACCTCACATAGATCAATTTTCATGCCCTTTTTCACAATTTTGTATGCTAGGTCTACTGCTGCATAGGGTACACTGTTTCCCTTGCCGATTGGAAGAAACAGTAACCTATTACTCTAATGGCAAATTTTAGTTCTGCATCAGTGACATTATTTAATTTTAGTCCTCTGCAATCTGATTCCACTCCGGTTAAACTGATCAATTCCTTTTGTGATATCATCTTTTGGGCTCGGGCATGATCATAAATAGGGTAACCGGTAATCAGATGAATGATTTCCTTGGTAATCTTAAATGGTTTCTCTTCTAGCCACATGAAGTCATCGTGAACTCTTCTCAGAACAAACTTGACCCACTGGGGTTTGAACACACGGGGATAGGTTAGGGCTTCAGTTAATCCCTTGATCTTAATGTGCTCATACTTGCTATTCAATTTACCATCTGTGCACAATTCATCATATGTTTCTTTGATTTCAACGTGACCAAGTTCTTCAACACGACATTTGGTGAAGAATCTCACATCCTCGACTAATAACACTCTATCAGGGATGAGTGAAAATGCAGTTTTGTCATCCGGTTCAGATGCAACTTTGGGAGTCAAAGAGTATTTTAGTGAGGGCTTTTCAACATTCTTAACAACAATGGGATCTTGGATCTTAGGTGCCATTTGTAGATTTCAGATAAAAACTAACAAAAGATCCTTAGGGTTTCAGGATTTCAAACGGTAGACACTTCACACTTAGCAAATAATGATAACTTGATAAGATCGGTAAACCAACTTAACAATGCATTGAGATTGATGTAAATACCTTGAATTTGCTTTGTAGGAGGTTTGATTGCCTTTGAATTGCTTTGCTCTGCTCTCTCGAAAACTTGGTAAGTAAAAATGACTGCGAAAATGCTTTAAGTACACAATATACCTTATCGAGCTCCGTGCGGGTTAGGTGAAAAACATTAAATGCACTCAGTTTCACTAAACTTTCTTTCCTTTTGCGCTTTAACCAAGTAACCAAACTTCCTTCATTTACCGACTTGACAGGTTTCCTGTATTCACCGACTTGACAGGTTTCCTGTAAAGTGCTCCAAAAGACTTTGATAGAATTTCAAACTTACTAATACATCTTTAACTATGTAGATTTTGAATTACGTACATAATAGAATAGGAGCTGTTAAGATTTAACCTTGAGAGAATGCAGTCCCTTCATACCTTTACTGATTAATTTGGAATAGAAGCACCTAACTTGGTAGGTAAGGTGCTTTCATCAATTCACACAATTTCCTTCTTTTTCCAAATCATCTTTAATTTTTCTTTTATTTCCTTAGTGTCTTTTCTAGGTTGATCTCTGCAATCTCCAGCCAAGTGTCCAACTTTATGACAATGAAAACATGCCATACCAGGATTTCTCCATGATCTTCGGTTGTTCATCCCAAACCTTATAAAATAATTGGCACTTTTATGTCCATATCTTCCACAACATTCACTCCATATCCTTGTATTGTAATCCCATGGTACTGTAGAATACTGTCGGTAAGGATTTGTGTGAGTTCGGTAACCTCTAGCATTTGCTCGGTGTGCAGACCACATATAGTTCTTTTTCTTAAGCCAACACTTCTCAGTATTGTGTCCATATCTATTACAATTTTTACAAAACCCTTTGAATTTTTCCTTCTGATGATTTTTAACAGACTTTGTCTTACATTGATTAGATGTGTGACCATATTTATTATAGTTGTGATAGTAACCATTGGATTTAGTGACATTCGGTTGCTTACCTTTTCTGATTTGACACATGTTGGCAGTGTGACCTTGATTTCCATACTAGTTGCAAATAGGCTTCTTTATTTTGATTTTCTTCTTGATTCCGGCTTGCTTTGATGATTCTCCTCTCTTGGTAGTATGGATTCCCTTCTCGGTAGAATCTTTCCCTTTGTAACCGAGTCCTGCATCTTTGTTGGGTCTTCTTGTATTCAGTTGCTCATCCAACATCTTTGATGCTTCATAACTCTTCTTTAGTGTTTCTTTGGATTTCTTCTCTGTTTCAAGTTCATTGGTCAACCTTGATACTTCAAGTTTCAATGCTTTATTCTTATCATCTTTCATATTTGCTTCATGATGTGCATAACCTAGTTGATCTAATAGGTTTTGTTGAATTCTAGTCATCCTTGTCATTTTATCAATCTTATCAGATACTAAGGCTTCAAGTTGTCGTTTCTCTCTTTCTAGATCTCTTACTTTATCCTCGACTGTTCTTAATGCATCAAGATTTTCAGTCATCTGTGTGCTGAAATGTTCATGTTCTCTTTTCATTGCTTTTAGTTGATCAACCAGTGCTTTGTTCTTTTCTTTCAATACTCCAATCAATTCTTCAGTCTCTTCAAATTTACTATTCTCAGATGATGTCTCAATTTGTTCCACCAACTCTTGAGAGTCCTGCAAATCAACAGATAATCTTCTTCTCACTTTCAGAGATTTTTGCATTTGCCTTTGCATGTCTGACATCACTTGATTAGCATGATCTAGCTCTTCTTGCAGATACACAATCCTCCAAGATTGTTTATAGCCTTCCATTGATAAGATCTTTCTCTTTAGGCAGTTAAACCCTTTTCCAAGATTGAAGCTCTGATACCAATTGTTAGGCCCAATATGGAAAGCTAATGTACTGAGAGGGGAGGGGTGAATCAGTGCTCCAAAACTTTTCTTCAATAATAACTTTACTGTTATGCATAAACCAAATAGTGCAGTAACATAATATAAAGCTAAAACAAATAGATAACAATCATACATGATTCACTCCATAACACATATATTCTGGTTATGCAGAAACTCTTGGTTAGAGAGAAAAACTATGGTGGGGATGGCACCCACAACTTCACTACTGCAATAATAAAGGTTGCTCGGTTAGAGCTACATGTTTAGCTATTTTTGATAGCTTACCCTGTTAGGAGTATCAAGATCTGTTAGATCTACCTTGCTAAAGGATTTTACAACACTTAAACTAAATGATGCACCTAGTTAGAGGCTTTACAATTTATAGACTTGATTAGAGTCTTTTACCCTGTTAAAGGTTTCTCTTACAACTTCAAAATATTACAATAAAATCATTACAAATATCTGCAACTTTACATCTGGAATATTATAGCAGATTCTATGTGCTTAGAATAAGATTACCTTGCTTATAGCATACCTTGGTAACCCATATAGTAACTCGGTAAACCCTTCTGTTTACTCTGTTCTTTGACTGTTCTTTGAAATCCTTCTCGGTGAGCTCTGTGTCTCTATAACAATCATAACACTTAGTGCTTTCACATGTCTTGCTTCATATATTTCTATATCTTCCTTTCTATCATGCTACATGTATATGTGTGATCTTAATCCATCTTGTATAAATAGATCTCTTATGTCGGTGATCCATTCATTGCTTTGATCTTACAAACATGTTTTATCGAATGAATAACCATACAAAATATTTCATTGGGTAGATGACCTCAAAATCATGCACAATCTTTAAGTGCAATTTCCAATGTGATAACGGTTCTATGTGCCTCGATCTTGTAACACGTTTTCATATGTATGTCCAGGTTCAATGAATCTGGTAACACATTTCACTCAATGTATATCAACTCGGTGTGTCATCTTTGCTACTCGGTAGACAACTCGGTGTATACTATGCTCTGAGACTACTTTCTTCTATAACCGACTGGACTGTGCATACCGATTGAATATTTCGATAGTAGTAACTGACTAGAGTATATAGAATAACTTTGAACATAAAACTAATGGCAACTTGATAAGTAGTAACAAAATGTACATTTTAGAACACATGCGCATGTCCCCTTAAGCCATATACTATTTTTGAATTCATTCCTCTTTTAAGTCACATGTCCTATTTAGTAATTGATCCCCTTCCTTGCCACATGTGACCCCAATTAGACCTGCATCCCCTTAATCCATGTCCATATTATAGCATGAGTTAGAACACGTGCATGTTTGTGATGGGCCTTTAGGACCACATTGTGTTCTAAGGGGTCATGCATGTGTTAGAACATGTGTGACCCCTTAGGACCATATATGAGCCCTTTTAACATCATAGTAGTTGGGGTATATTGTATACACTACTATGATGTTAAAAGGGCTCATATGTGGTCCTAAGGGGCCATGCATGTGTTATAAAACATGCACGTCCCTTTAAGCCATGTCCTATTTTCAATTTCATTCCGCTCTTAAGCCAGATGTCCCAATTAGGCTTGCATCCCCTTAAGCCATGTCTCAATTAGGATCACTAATGTTAAAAAGGGTTGAATATGTGGTCCTAAGGGGTCACACATGTGTTAACACACATGCATCCAACCCCTTAGGACCACATATATATACATGGTGGTCCCTTAGGACACAATGTCACCTTTTAATATTAGTGTATACAACATACCCCTTATGACCCAACTTGACCACATAAGATCTCACATTGTGTCCTAATTGTATGACCATCCCCTTAAGACACATATATAGTATGTAATTAACTAATTATTACCATACCCCTTAAGCCAGATGTTTGTCCTATTTAAATTTTTTTCTCCTTAAGCCACATACATCCTAATTAGGCCTATCCCCTTAAGCCAATTGTCCTATTTCTAGTTTGATCCCCTTAAGCCACATGTCCTAGTTAGGCCAATCCCCTTAAGTCATGTGTCTTAAATGATTAATTACAAAATTTGTAGATGTTAAATTTGAAATTCCTATTCTAAGTATGAAATTAACTAATTACGACCATACCCCTTAAGCCACATGTGTGTCCTATTTAAAGTTTCTTCCCCTTAAGCCACATACATCCTAATTAGGCCTATCCCCTTAAGCCAATCCCTTCAAGTCATGTGTCTTAAATGATTAATTACAAAATTTGTAGATGTTAAATTTAATTATGACCATTTCCCCTTGAGACACATGTCTTAAGGGGATGGTCATAATTATTTATTTAAAATTGTCCCCTTAAGCCACATTTGTGTCCTATTTAAAGTTTCTTCCCCTTAAGCCACATACATCCTAATTAGGCCTATCCCCTTAAGCCAATTGTCCTATTTCTAGTTTGATCCCCTTAAGCTACATGTCCTAGTTAGGCCAATCCCCTTAAGTCATGTGTCTTATGATTAATTACAAAATTTGTAGATGTTAAAATTGAAATTATTATGTGATCATAAAAACATGTTCTTGATTTCATGTACACATGTATGTATATATATGTATTCTTGATCATTTATTTATTTATAAAGCTTGTATATATGTACATAGGTAGATTGGGCATGTTTTAAAATTATTTATAATTCATTCATGTTTTGGTTTCAAAAGTTAGGTTTTACATTTTTATTTGATTTGTAATAAAATGTATGTGTATATATATATGCAGATCTCAAATTACATACACATCATCATGGATGAGTTTGATATAGAAGATTTGATTAATGCAGCAGGGGATTAACCCCCCCCACCCCCAGATGACCCTGCCCATGGTGCACCACCTCCACCCCCACCTCCACCCCAGGCCCCACCTCCACCTCCTGGTTCCAATGAGGCTTGATTTCGAGCCATTATTGATAAGAATGTTGTTTTCATATAAGGAAAAGTTAATGAGATCCTTAGAGCACCACATATGTCCCCACACATGCAACTTTTTGCATCGAAGATGCAAAACATTATTGATTCACTTAGGTCTATAGATGCGAAGCTTGATTCAAATCGATCATAGAGAGAGGAGAGATGCTAGTGTGATTTTGAGGGCCTCTCCTATAGGGATATTTTGGACTTAAAAATAGACAAATCTCACTCAGTAGCATATTTTTCAAACCTTGTCATAGGTGAACCCATTCCACCAAACAAATCCTCCATATCCATGGGGTGGTGTACACATCAAGGTATGACCGATAATTTTTGGGATTAGTGGCAGATGGTATTTGACTCCCCACCACATGCCAGCTTAGAGTTCCCTTTATACTTTTTGAGAAAATTATATGCAAAGTTTGTTTTGGGTTTAAAGCCTAATTATTTTGATATTAGAGAATTCTAGGGTGTTGGTGGTGGCATGCCACAAGATAAGTTGGGGGCACGCATTGACCCCAACAGACCTGCCTGTCGCCAGGTCATTGTGGCTCCTATGCCTATTATACCTATGATTGTTCATCAACGTTATGTTATCTCCATATTGGACTCATTGACCACACTCATTGGTAGCATTAGTGAGTAGACAATGATTTGGTAGGTGGCCACATTGATACTGGTGGAGATGTACTAGGAGGTGATGATGGTGTTGAAATGAGTACAACCATTCCACGTACATCAACACCTCATTTTTGTACAAGTTGCCATCTCCTATGTTATGGGCCCCGTGATGGTCCAGACCTTGATTTGAGTTCACATCATGGTCCATCCTCTTCAGCTGCATGGGGAGCATCTAGTGATCATGATAATATTAGTTCATATGACAATTTTCTTTGTGTCGATGATCATCCCGTAGATCATGATTTACGTGGTACACAAGTATGGGGTCTTGTACATACATACAGTTTGTTATATATATTTAAATTTATAAATATATGTCTTCACTACTTACATGTATGTCTCCAACCCATGTTTGCGACCACTACGCCACTAGCTTCCACGTCAGATTATCCACCTACCACTATGGTGAGTGCAACTCCTCCAACATGGGTTGTTGTGAATGAGCCAAGAGATTCTGTAAGTTGACACTCTATCTTAATATATATCTAGAGATTTAATTAATTTTGTTCATCAAGTACATGATATTTTAAATAAATTTAAACATGTAATTAATTTAGAGATAATTAATTTTTTTCTACAGGTGGACACAACCATCAGGATGGGTTTACATTCAGATGGGCCATATGATCATCCTGACCCGCTTGTTAGTTTTCTGTAGACATCCTCTGCATTTAAGGTGAATGTTGATTTAAATTTAAATTTAATACAAGTTGAGTTTTTAAAAAAAATTAAATTAATTTGTATATATTAAATATATATGTTCCTATGTGCATATAATTGACACAAAACTCTTTTTTTAAAACCTTGTAGGATCTTGTTGATAGTGGATCTTTTATTGATGCTCCCTAGGATACATTGCATAGAGGAGATGATCTTAGTTGGGTATGTGTATAAAAAGTATATATATAAATAGAATATTTCATGTAAGTCCTAAAATTTGAATTAAATAAATTTAAAAAGAACCTAATTAAATATGATATGTACACAGGTAGTCCACCTTTAAAATTTTTATTTATATTTAAATTTATCTAGTTCAAATTGAATATTCTAAATATAAATTTATTTAAATTTTTATTTTTAATCATTGATCAATCTATATATGTGTGTGTACTATATAGCATGAGATAGCAGTGGCATCGACAACCCCTATAACACCTAGAGATGTAGAGCCCTCAGTGGAGTCTAGACGAGATGCGCCTACTCATGTACATGTATGTGCTACTGAACTTATAACTGAAATTTTTTAATTATTTTTAAAATTATATATATATATATATATATATATATATATATATATATATATATATAATTAATGTATGAACTATGTAGTTCTCACAAAATTTCATTTTTGTATTGTAGATTGGATCTTCTCCTCATTCTTGTTCGCGTGGCTTGAAGAGGAATCTAGAATGATTTAGGGCTTGTCCTCTTCATTTTAGGGGCTATATATATATATATATCTTTGTTACATGTATATTTCATGCAGTTTACTAAAATTTAATCATTCCATCCCATGAAACTTGTTTATTTTGCGCTTGCTTTGATTATATTTCATGTTGACCACAAGTGGACTTGTTTCATCACACATATATTTTACGATAACTTCTAGTACACATATACATGTTTCATGGACATTATATTTATGTATATTTATTTATAATCATCTAGAGCTATGCATTTCATGACATACGTGTGCAATGCTAAAATGATTGACATGTATGTATATTAAATATAATTATATAAGTATACAATTTAATTTAAATCTATATATATGTATGTGTACATGTACTAAAAATAAATAAATACATTGAAAATAAATGAAGCTTGCAATTGTTTAACTAGAGAACACACACATATACACACGAGCAATTGATATATTTAAAAATAGCACATATGTATGCATTAAACATAAATGAAGCAATTGATATTTTTAAAAATAGCACATGTACACTTGTATACATTAAAACAAATGAAGCAATTGTTTAACTAGAGAACGTACACATATGTACTAAACAATTATATTGAAAATTTTAATTTGTTCTCTTGAATATAATAAAAGTTTGATCCACATCTCAAATTTAAAAGTTTCAAGACCCACACATCTTAAATATATATATTAAAGAACTCAATATTCTGAAATCTAAAGTATTATATAAGTTTGATCCAATCTAAGACACTAAAAGTAGTTTCAAAAGTGATCTAGATAAATTATATCTCTGCCTAGAGACAAATTAAATTGTCTTGTACATAAGATGTAGCTACATGCACATTTTTTTTTTAATCAGAACTTAATCAAAATTAAATTATGAAATGTACATGTATATTAAAAGTAATTCAATTTCTTGAGGTCAAGTTCATAAATTTAACAAATAAATGATGCCTACCAATTCATTGGTCTCAAATCTTGATATAATTAGATGCTGGACCAACAATGTTTAGTTACCTAAGATATAAACCTAGAACAACAATTGAAAATAGTTAGATATAGAAATGAAAAATACAAATATTAACTAAGTCAAATTTAACCAAAAAAATGATGCATGTACCAATTCATGAGAAATATTGATATAATTAGATTCATGAACTGGTTTCACATGCCACCTATGTAACAAAAATAGAAGATAAACCAACAACAACAAAAAATAGTTATATATATATATATATATATATATATACAGAGAGAGAGAGAGAGAGAGAGAGAGAGAGAGAGAGAGAGAGAGAGAGAGAGAGAGAGAGAGGAACTAGGGGGTGAAAAGTTAAGTAGGACATACATGGCTTTAAAGGGGGAAATTAACTGATTAGGACATGAGGCTTAAGGGGATGGGTGTAATTGGGACATGTGAATTAAGGGGATCAAACTAAATAGGGAATGTGACTTAAAAGGGGATTGCATTTGAAATAATTAGGACACGGCTTAAGGGGATGCAGGCCTTATTGGGACATGTGGCAAGAAAGGGGATCAAAGTAAATATGACATGCGGCTTTAAGAGGGGAATGAATTTGAAAATAGGACATGGCTTAAGGGGACATGTGGCAAGGAAGGGGATCAAACTAAATAGGACATTGATTAAGGGGAAATTAACTAATTAGGACATGAGGCTTAAGGGGATAAAACTAAATAGGACATGTTGCTTTTAAAAGGGGATCATTTGAACTAATTCTAGGACAAGGCAAATTGTAAGGGGATCTATCTACCTAATTGGGACATGTCGCAAGGAATGGGATCAAACTAAATAGGACATGGCTTAAGGGGACATAAAATTAGAATCTAGATCATGGAAGTGTACAAAATAGTTGAAATTTATTAAAAGCAATTTAACAATTTCTCATTGAAAAACATCAAATATAGAAATTAAAACTAAACATTTAACAAAAAAAGGATGCTTACCAATTCATTGGAAATATTCATTTAATTTTAGAGATTCATGAATTCATTTCACATGCTACCAATAACAAAAAACTAAGATAAACCTACAAATTGACAAAAAACTAGTTAGATATATATTATAAATAGGAAATAGGGGGTTGAATTTAAGTTAACTAGGACATGGCTTAAGGGGAGATTAACTAATTACTAAGACATGATACTTAAGGGGGTGGGTGTAAAATTTGGATATGTGGCTTAAGGGGATCAAACTGAATAGGACATGTGGCTTAAAAGGGGATCATTTGAACTAATTAGGATAAGGCAAATTGTAAGGGAATCTATCTAAATAATTAGGACATGTGGCAAGGAAGGGGATCAAAATAAATCCTACACATGGCTTAAGGGGACATAAAATTAGAATCTAGATCATGGAAGTGTAAAAAATGATTTCAAAATTTATTAAAAGAAATTTAACAATTTATCATTAAGAAACATCAAATATAGAAATTAAAACTAAACATTTAACAAAAAAATGATGCTTACCAATTCATTGGAAATCTTGATTTACTTCTAAAGATTCATGAACTCATTTCACATGCTATCAACAACAAAAAACTACTTACATAAACCTATAACAAAAAAAAAATAGTTAGATATATATTATATATAGGAAATAGGGGGTGAATTTAAGTTAACTAGGACATGGCTTAGGGGGAAATTAACTAATTAGGACACATGAGGCAAGCTTAAGGTGATAAGCATAATTGGGATATGTGGATTAAGGGGATCAAACTAGAAATAGGACACGTGTATTTATAAAGGGGATCATTTGAACTAATTGGGACATGGATTAAGGGGAAATTAATTGATTAGGACATGAGGCTTAAGGGGATGGGTGTACAATTCGGACATGTGGCTTAAGGGGACAAAACAAATTAGAATCTAGATGGAAGTATAAAATAGTTGTTCACATTTTAAATGAATTATGAAAACCTATATTAAAAGAAACTTCTCAATTTATCATTGAAAGACATGTAATTTTAAAAACAAGAATACGTATCTCTATATTTATTAAATACTTATTTCATTACATGTACCACAATTGGGTAAGATCTCTCAATAAGGGGATGGACCTATATATCAAATAATAACATTTAAACCATAGATCAAATGGTACAATAAAAAGAAATACATATATATATATGTATGTATGTATATATACATATATATATATATGTATGTATATATACATACATATATATATGTATGTATATATATGTATATATATGTATATATATATGTATATGTATATATGTATATATATATATGTATGTATATATATATGTATGTATATATATATGTATGTATATATACATATATATATGTATATGTATGTATATATACATATATATATGTATATATATATATACATATATATATGTATATATACATACATATACATATATATATGTATATATACATACATATATATATACATACATATATACATATACATATAGATATATACATATATATACATACATATACATATATATACATATATATACATACATATATATATGTATGTATATATACATACATACATATATATATATGTATATATACATACATACATATATATATATGTATGTATATATATCTGTGTGTGTGTGTGTGTTTACATACAAACATACCTCTTTATTTAAATACTTATTCCATTGTACCTTTTGCATCCTCTTTTTTTTCCAAAGCATCTATAATTGTCTCGTGATCTTCCATAGAGTTTGTCCACAACTTTTTATTACTAGGTCTGTCGTGATATCTCACTAGTTGCATATTTGTTGCAACAATCAAATGTGAGTAGTGTATTGTCTTCTTGTGTGTTTCATAATCTTCAAAAGTAGGCAAACCATTCTTCCTATTCAAATATTTCCTTAGCCAAGTTTGAACAACTACCACTGAACCAGTCGGATAATAAAAAGCATCATCTTCTCGAGGATTAACTAATTTGTGTTTAGTATCAACACATCAAGCCAACCAATATCTATTTCCTTTTCACTGTCCTCAGGTGCAACAATAGCATACACATGTCCTACAAACAAAAAACTAATAAATTTATCAAAATTTAGAATAAAAAATTTCACCATTTTTAATTTACATTAAATATAAAAAAGTTTGAAACTAATTTTATTCAATGAAACAAAATAATTAAATGATTACCTTTTTGTACAAGCTCTGAAACACAATCATAATCATTTGATGCAAACAGTTGATCAATATATTCAAATGTGTCAATCTGATCTTGTGCTTGAGTAGGAGTCAACGATCTTTGGTTCCAATCTTCAACCCATTCAATATTCTAACATACATCAGAATCACCTGAAATACAAAACTGACAAAAACATGCAAGTTCCCTTATCCATATAGTCCATGTGCTTGCATTTGAACTCTTAAATGAATGCTATTTTGTCGATTTACTAATTGTCTCACAATCAAGTCTGGGCACAGTGTTCTCCTCTTCAACTAACCAAAAGAATCGCTGAATTGTAAAGTTCACACCTGATCCAGAAGATAATGTTGTATTGCACCAATCCACAATTGCATATGCATCTTTAAATTTTACATTGTATTCAAATTTTAATTTCTCTCTCGCAATAATTATTGTAACACATGTGCCAGCTCCATCATGTTCTCCTTTACCATGTCCAGCTTAAAAAAAACTCCATATATGTTGGATATTGTATTCCTTGTGAGCCCTGGTTAACCAATAAAGCATTCAAGCATTCTTGAATTGTCCAGTACAATTATCTGACCATATAAGATGTTATGTCATCTAGATTCCTCTTTCTCTTAGATTTCTGTAAAATATGTTGAAACAATATTGAACAAACTCTAACAAGTACATCCGATTATCACTCACATAGAAATGATAATCCCTTAAGATTTTTCTATCATCCTTTGTACTATCATCTGCATATCTATAAAAAATATGAACAAAAATAGAAACTTGAGTGGAAATGTAATACTGATATTGAATTTCCTCTTGTGTCTTAAGATTATAGTTTTCTATAAAGTCCACCACCGATAGTATACTTCAAACTAGAAATGTATTTCTACATGTGCAAAATTGAGCAAAAAGCCATCTTGCATGTTGAGAGTGAGTCACATATTTTGGTACAATCTTATTTTAAAATTTTGACATGAATACATGTACACTAACCTTCTCTGTGATTAAATTGACACACTTTCTTGTTTTCCCATCCTTTAAGGGATACTCAAAATTCTTAAATCTTCTAACATCCACTAGTTGTCCAAAAATCAGTTTCACTACTCTCATGCATACATTCCACTAGTGATGAAAAATTGCCACAACTAGAACATTGCCCAAAGATACATGAATGCAAATAAAATAATTGCCCATCTGTTCTTTCATAAAATAAACTTGCTACAAATTCCTTGATTGATCCAGGTGGCATATCAATACCACTTTCTTGGATAAGCATGTTACTATGCAAAACACAACGTATGTGTTGAAAAACATCATAATAGTAACAAAATTGCACGTGTTTTGCAACAACAAGATATTATTTGCTTAATAATTTTCGCATACCAGGGTTTGCATTTTTCAAATGAGCTTTGACTTATAGTAATATTTTCAGGTAACACAACTTCATCCAATTTTTTTCTATAAAATTCAGTTTGAGTTGTGTTTAATAGGTGTTTTGGATGAGGGTCACAAATTTTCAACCCCACTCTCAACTTTAGAACATCTCTAACATTAGATGATACCCTTGTATTATCATGCCAAAAATTTTCAACCAAAGATTCCGCTTCAATATTCAATTTCATATCTGACCTTCGAAGTCTACCACTAAAACTCCAAATTTGGTTGATTGGATCATTTTCAATACTTTCTCTTCTTCTAGCTACTCTAACCAATGTTTTAGGTTGCATCTTTAAAATTCCACTAATCTTGTTTACCATCCTTTTATTCAAGGTTGCTTTATTTACTATGGTAGTTGTTATAGCTCGTCATGCCAGATTCTTATCTTTAGATCGACTCGTTGTACCAATAGATTCAATGGAATTCGAAATAGTAGACATAGCATGCTTAACTGATTCATCTTTTTTGATGGTTTCACAAAGATGCCTATTTTTTTCATCACTTTTCTCATTTTCCACATTCTCATCAATTGCATCATAAAATGCTACAATAATCAAAAGAGACAGAAGACTGGAAATAGAAAGAATAGCCAAAGACGAGACATCCTACTCAAAGAAAGAGATCCTAGGACCTGAAACATCCAAGATATTCACCAGAGTGCTGAAAAGCAAAAAATTGAATAAAATATACCTAGAAAAGAATCTGAAAAGAATGCTCATATGATTGGAAGGTACATAGAACAAGCTTTCCAACAATATAAAGTTTTTGAAAAACAAAGTTCGGATGCTCAAGTGATGTCTCCCAGAGTCCAAAAAGGAACCTCTAGCTTTGATAGAAAAAAAACAAAACACCATCAAAAAAGAAAAATCAAAAGATGAAACCTCCATATTAAGATAGAGCTGGGAAAGAGCTTTCCGATGATATAAGGTTTGTTGAAAAATGCCTCTATATGACCAAGTTACGGCCAAAAGAAAAAAAACCTCTCTTTTAGGACATAAAGAGGGTAAAAAAAAAACATTTTCTGATGCATTTGTAGGTACAGCCTTACGGATTTTCGTGCCTCAAAAAATGTGCCAATAAAAAATGCCCCAGATGCCCCTGTCACCGAAAATAGGCAAATTATATATCAAAGTTCAAGGAATCAACCTTCTGAATCCAACCGTGAGGTCTTTTTGGCACCAAAATGTACCAAAAAATCAGCTACCCCCAAAAATGGAAAAAAATAACTACACAAACCCTCGAATACACAAATCTGAAGAACAAGGCCCAAAATCTCTCATGAAGAGAACATGGGCATCTAGATCTAGAGCTTTGATACCATAAAGAAGTTGAGAAAGTACAACTTTTGAGATCCCAAGAGCATCTGAAATCCATTTTTTGAAAACTTTATATTGTTGGAAAACTTGTTCTATGCACCTTCCAATCATATGAGTGTTCTTTCTAGATTCTGCTCCAGGTATATTTTATTTAGTTTTTTTATTTTCAACACTCTGGTGAATATCTTGAATGTTTCAGGTCCTAGGATCTCTTTCTTTGAGTAGAATGTCTCGTCTTTGACTGTTCTTCCTGTTTCCAGTCTTCTATCTCTTTTGATCATTGTAGCATTTTATTTATGCAAACGCACTGAGATAAAGTGCCACCATGCATTGTATACTTGGGATCTTGCACATCTTGTGCCTTATTGTACATGCACTACTTATAAAGTGCCATGGGGGGTTGATGTTTTCCTTTTGTTTGCCATTTTCCTTTGTCAAGTGAGTGTTCCTTCCACTAAATTAGCCTCATGATGTGTGTCAAGTGAGTGTTCCTTCCACGACATTATGTACTTTCTCTGCACCTTCGATGTTCCCGATTCTTCGTCATGCAATTCTTGTTGGCTAATATTTTTCAGTGTACCTATTCCTCTCCCTTTTCAGCATTATGGGGAGGTTTTTCTTGTTGGTTCTAATGCTTCCTTGGTTTGATTGATCATCTCTTCAGGCTTTGGTGTTTCATGCCATTTGTATCTTTGAGTTCATTTGTTTTCTTTTGTTTGCCATCTGATTTGAGTAGTGTCATTTGAGGGAACTCATACATATTACAGTCTTCTCTACCTGGCCATGTTCTATTTTAGTGGAGGTTCTTCAGATCTGCAATTAATCTTCGACAATGTTTGCAGCTATTTCACGCTTCAGTGGTGTTCTTCATTCTCTTCTTTTTGTTCGTATCTTCTGGAACACTCTTGTTTGGAGGCTTCTTAGTCCTTCCCTTGAGCTTTCATCCCTTCTTGGAGAGGATTTTTTTCCCACTGGGTTTTCTCCTTTTTCTCCATCTTACAGAGATTTTATTGTACTTGGGTACCTCATTAGGCCTAGTTGTCGGGACCCATTGTTGCTTTCCTGCATTTTTTACATGATTTTTTAGTCCTTAGTTGTTTTTTAGCTACTCCCTAAGTTCATCTTAAGGGGGGTGTTGGAGTTATCTTTTATTAGCTAATAATTATTTATTTAATTATTAGTCTATTATACTCCATGCTTAAGCTAGACTTAGGAATCTTATAATTCTTTAGGGTTTTCTCCTTTAGGGTTTCAAGTATGCTCTTATAAGGATTCTCTCTTTGTATTTTCATAACAACTATAATTATTGAATTTCATTCTTGTTGCACAATCAATATGACTCCTCTTTTCTAAAGCTCTGAATTCTGGCCTCCATAGCTATTTTGCTTCTCTCTTTCTATGACAGGTTTGCATGTAGGTGATCTTTGGGAGCTGTAGAGTTGATTTTTCCTCAACTCTAATAAAAATTATTTGTATATTCTATTGGCATATGTTCTTATCTGTCTCCAAGAAATCTTACCAGGAAGATTATCCAAAATATTTTTTTCAATTTTTATAAAAAGTTTACCTGATCTTCAACAACAGGAGGATTTTCATTTTCACCATGTTCAAAAGGATTTTCACTTTCAACATTCAAAGGAATTTCATCTTTACCAACATGAGGGTTTTCATTTTCATGGACAATTCTATCAATCTCAACATTAGTATATCCAACTTTTACTAGATTAACAGTATGAATATCACTTATAATCACATCATCCATGTCTTCTAGAGAAGGATTTGAAGATGTATCGAGATAATTTGAAGATGTACCTGGATTTGAGGATTTAGTACTTGGAATATTCTTCATAATTATTTCATTCATATCAACATCATCCATAATTGCATCATCTACGTCCATCTTATCTCCCAAGGCATCATCTTGAATGTTTGTTTCTTTCGTTGTTGTGGATCCAGAAGCATTAGGATTATTCGTTTGTCAAATCCTCATTCTTCTATCTCTTTAATGTTTGGCCCCCTTCTCTCTTTTTGCTTGAATTTCTTCGGTGGTCATTTCGCTCCTATGTTTCATCTCTGACATTGTTTAGACCCCATGACTAAAAAATTATGCAATAAATGCCACCTTCAAAAAATGGATCTAAAATTACAACAAAAGAGCATCCAAAGGAAAACTAGAGCATAAAATATTATGTAAAAACTCACACATAAGAAGACACATTTAATCATTTTTAATAACTCCTATTTATACAAATTTGAAAAAAAAAATTAATGCAAAACAAAACAGGATCCCATTTTCAACTCGGGATCTCGTTTTGTTTGTGCATTTTTAATTAATTACAAATAAAGAATGAGATCCTCTTTGTAGAAAAATTGTTTTGGGGCCCACTTGTAGCTTCAAAATTTGGCTTAGAAAACATTTTGGAGAGCCAAACTTGAAGGCCGAATCAAGCTTCATACAAAAAAATGACTTCAAAAATATATCTGAACACCTAATTTTCATATTTTTTTTAAACAACAAAAACCCATTACAATACATACTGTCTAGATTCCAAATATATAATTTTTTAAAAAAATGGATCAATATTTTTAATTTTATAATAATTTCTAACAAAAAGAGGTCCATAAACTTGAAATAACCGGGTTTTTTTATTTTTTTAATAACTTTTTTGTCTTTAAGTTTTTTGAAAAAAATATTATATGGCATCAAACTTGAGACAATTATATTCAATTTTACAAAAAATCAAAAAATGTTAAGTTTTGGTCAAATTATGCTTGTCGTACACGCAGATTTTTCAAAATAGTTATTATGCCCAATAAAAAAATAACAAAAAAATTTATACAAAAAAAATATCATCATCAAAGGTGAGTGAGTTATATATCTTTTCCCAAAAGGATAAACAAAAATAATTTCATTTAGGTCAAATTATGCTTTCCGTAAACGGGCATGGTATGGTCTTGAAAAGTGACTTTTAAACTATAGGTTTTAGTAATGCCTATTGAAAATTAATTTTTAAGATTTGGGTATTAAAATAAATTGCATATTTGGAAAGTAGACTTAAAGCAATACATTTTCTATTCCTGACTTTTCCAAGATTCATTCTTTAAGTGCTTCAAATTTTTAGGTCAAACAAGACAAAATCCAAAAAAAAAGAAAAAACTTCCACTTTTTGGCCAAAAAGTGGACATAACTTCTTGCAGGCACCCATCAACAGTGACCACCATATCATGAGATAGGCTGGGTAGATATATGATGAGCTGACCACATTCCAGATCATCCATAGATGCATCTTCCAGTCATGGGGTGGCTTCATATTTAGATCAGTATGTTACTGCTGGCATCCCCTCGCTAGATGATGTAGCAGCTATAGTATTTATTTAAGGACCTACTACATTCATACCATTTCATTTCATCTTGACTTGGGATACCATTGGCTGCTGTTAGAGATGAGATATTCAGAGACACGGGCTACTGCATCGATGCATACATTGGGATAGTCATAGCATTCTCATCACTCTACATATGCTCTAGGTGATCCACCTATGGATAACTCTGTTGCTGTAGAAGAGGAGATACATGCTGATTAGTTCCATATCACAAATAAGGGCTTAGATTCATTTAAGGAGTAGCTACGAGGTTTGAGCTAGACTAGTTTTATGGATATGCTACTAGTATCAGATAATTCATCGATGCCCAGTCATCTAGTTATCCCCTTAAATTCCTCAGTCATTCGTATAAGAAGAGAGAGATATGCAAGAACGACTGATGTGGTTGATATGTGTAATGGTTGTGGAAAAGGGTGATGAAGAAATCAAGAGGAAAGCTTTTCTCTCCTCAAGAGAAGGAGTGAAAGTTTCACAAAAGATCCTCCTTAACCTTTTCAAACACATTACATTTAAAGGAGGGGGAAGAATTCCCTAGATCCAATCTCAATAGGAAGAGATTGAATGCTAAGTGAATTGATAATGAATTTGGAAAGTAAAAGTAACCCTCCTTTAGAATGCAACAGGTTGAACTATGCGATTTATGACCAAGTGTAATAGAGACAAAGAAGTGACTATAGCTCGAGATAGGAATTAGGGGTGAAGCTCTGCACCTGGAATTGTCAGTAAAATGTCGAGACAAATCTCCCTTGCAAATTTGGGCGAAAGTTGTCAGGACCATGTTGAAAGTGCACATGGTCTTTCGAAAAATCATGGCGTTGAAAAGGGTTTTCCGCCTCTGAAAATGGATTCCAAATCTGCAAATACAACCGCGCACCTGAAACCTACACACAAAAAAGAGAGGAAAAGGGGTTGGGATTGGGGGTTTAGTTTTAGGTCAAACCCCAGTTTTGGAATCAACCAAATGATAAAACAATACTTGCAAGTAATGAAAGTAAATGACTGAAATTGAATTCACCTCTAGAGAGGGTACAATTGAAATGTAGATAGAGATATTTGAAGGATATGTAGAATTGAATGTCAAGAGAGATCTCCACTTCAATGGTTGAATCCTTGACTTGAATGCAATACCTAGCCTTGAAAGGAGACTTGAGAATGCTTGAATGCTTGATCAATTGAATTCTCACTTATGAAGACCTGCCATTGTTATGCAATGGGAAGGTGAATGTGACTTATATATTCGTCAATTAGGGTTAATTGACTAATTTTTCGTCATACACCGACATAGGGAAACTTTTCCCACTTTCCAAGTGCAAAGATCGATGCAAGATAATTGCAGAGGGGGCCCAAAATATGGCAAGGACAAGACAAGGGTGCCATGCCCCTATCCTAGGGGGCGCCACGCCCCTGTCTTGTCCTTATCCAAGACAAAAGAAGGGTCTAGGCAGTGCAGGATACAAGAAAGTGTAGTTTTCAAGGATTGAGACAGTCTCGGATCTCCAATTAGGCTTGGGGATTCAATTCGCCAATGTGAAGACCCAAATGTGGTTGAAATTGAAAGGTTGCAATTTTATGATGCTACATTTAGACCCCACTTTAGCGGGAGTATAAGCGTACGCTAATACTACCGGTAAAGTATAAGGAAACAAGATTGAAAGACTTTCATCATGTTGAGGAGGCAAGATACACCAAGCCCCCAATGGACTAAGCATCTTATGACATCGATTGACAAAGTAAAAGGGATGATCAAGAGAGAGAACCATGACTGCAAGTAGTAAGGTTCCCCTCACTATGAGCCATGAAAAGAAAGGATACCAAAAATTACAAAGAAAAGCCAAGTTCACTAAGAAAATTTGAGTATCAAGAAGGTAAATATGAGTGGAGTGTATGCCCCCATGTTAAAGTTATCGTGCATGCCTGATTGGGAGCGACTGCATTAAGGTAGGATACACCCAAGAGAGAGAGAGAGAATGTTATCGCAAGGATTTAGCCCCCAATTGAGGAAGAAACCCAAGGATAATGAACACAAAACACAAAGCATGAGGTAGTTTCACTTTCCTCGGGGTCAGTATGTTGTATGATAACTCATGTATATCATATGTATATGTGTGCATAGAATAATAGTCATTCCCCAAAGGAAGGAAACTACCTTGGAAGAAACAAGGAATAGAAGGTGTCTTTTGAGTCAACATGAAAGAGACCAAAAGAGATCTCAATGCTTTGCATTGTCCTCAAGTAGACATTACTAGGGAACATTGAAGAATGGGGATAGACATAGAAGAATAATCACAAAAGAGAAAGAAAAGAGAGAGGTAGAGAATCTACGATGCTAATGAAGCTAATCTAGCATGTCATCCATCTCCCAGTCTTGTTGATCACTATTTTAGGAAGGTGGGAAACATTCCAGAGGAGCGACATCAAGGACAACAGATGGAGCTATCACAAGATCCAAACAAGGACTATGCTCATGTGCTAAGTCACTTCGTTCATTTCTCGGAGCTAGGATTAAGGCTTTTGAAAACTCTATAGATAAATGTTTGTCCACATCAACATATTCATAGTCACTATCAGAAGCATTAGGAGTTGTATTGCCATCATGAATAACATTTTCAACTATTTCTCCATCAATATTTATAGAAAGAGGAGTACAAACACGAATAGGAGAAGAACCATCACATGTTTTTTAAAACTTATGATTTGGAGATGTAGGTTCAACATCTTGTTTAGGAGAAAAAGGAATCATGTCAACTGTTGAAGTTTTGGGAGATTGAATATTTTGAGGAACAACTTCATGAACTCGAGCACAACATTTTCGTTGACATTCTCTAGCACAACGATTCCATTGAGTCTTAGTGGAAGACTGAGAAGGAGGAATATTTGTTGAAGGAGGAATATTCTCATCTTTGGTAGTTGGAGGTTTAGGTTGAGGTCTTTTAGGCTAGACAAGAGGAGAGTCAGGTCTCTTCTCTCTATAAAAGCATGGAGGTGGAACCACACCATATAAAGGAGGAATTTTTGGTGTAGGAAGGAGACCAGGTCCATCATGAGGAGGAGGTATAGGTCTAACATTAGGAGGAATATTGTTGTTCTTCTTAGGAGAAGGTATAGTTTCATCCATAAAAATAGGTTGGGAATCTTCCTTAGGAGGAAGATTAGTTCTATCCATCAAGGGAAGAACCTCATCTTCAAGAAGGATGTGAACGTCAATTGTTGGAGTTCTAGGTTGGCTCAAGGATAGGATCATATCTTTCTTCCACTTTTGATAAGATTGAAATAGAGCATCGCTTCTTGATTGAAGAGATTGAAATTGTTTAGGCCAAAAGAAATCAATAGGAACACCTGGGCTTCTTTCAGCTAGTCGAAATAAGCTATGGTTAATAGTTATGATTTTTCCATTATGGAAAAATTTCAAACACTTATGAATTGGAGAAGCAATAGCCTTCATGGAAGATAGCCAAGGATAGCTCAACTTCACACGAAATTGCTCAGAAGAAGGAATGATAACAAAGTTGACATCCATAGTTTTAGTGTGAATCTCAATAGGAAGTGTGATAGAACCAATGGTAGGATAAGAGAATCCATTGAATAACTTAACAACCACATTTGTATCATCAAAAATTGGTTTATGCAAATGTAAAGTGAAAAGATACTCCTTAGTGATGACATTAACCATGCAAAAGGGATCTATAAGCACACCACAAAAACGCATATCTTGAATCTTTGCAACTATGTATAAAGGCCCATCAGGTTCTATAATGGTCTCACTAGGGTCAAATGTGATACATAAGTCCTTAGTTTTTCTTTTTTTCTCTACCATATTCACCAAATTGTGAACTGTAGTAGTCACGTCAGAAGGAGAGAAAGAGGTATGTTCAATCTCAATCACATTAGAGGTATGAGAAGGTAAAGGGTCAGTTAAAATCTTAAAATTTCGATTAGGAGGAGCTACTGATTTGTTTCCTTTCTCATTCACACTGGCCACATATATAGTATTATTATCAATCAAATCTTGAATCTTACTTTTTAGTGCAAAACATTTCTCAGTATCATGACTAGGTTGTCGATGAAATTGACAAAAACAATTATTATCAAAGTAAGGTGTCGCCTTAGAAGGGTCAACTGGTATTATTGGAGGAAGTTTGATAACATTTCTTTGTAACAACTGAGACATAATTCTATGTAAAGATTCATTCAAAGGAGTAAATTGTCTTTCTCTTTTGAAAAATTTAGAAATAGGAGGCACACTTGTTGTAGCATTCACATTGTTGTTGTTGTTGTTTATGTTATCATTTAATTTGATGAATCCTTTGCTTGGTTTGAAATTCACAAATGGTTGTTGAGCATGGTCACCCTTATCACTCAGAGCCATAGGAGTGGATTGCTCCAGTTGACTCAGTCAGTTGATAATTGTGAAGTGTTGTGCACAACTGCGGAAAGGAGAAGTTTGTCTCTAATATCTTTTTGCAAATTAGAAATGAAAATTCTTTGAATATCATTATCAGGCACTTGAAAAGAAATTTGAGAACATAAATTCTTATATCTACCAATGAAATCAGTCACTTTTTCTTTAACACCTTGTTTACAATGCATTAAATCAGTCAAAGTGATTTTAGGACCTATGTTGTTTTGAAATTGCTAGATAAAAGCATTTGCTAATTGTTGAAAAGAAGTAATATAATAAGAAGGAAAAAACCAATACCATTGTAAAGCCTCATCTCTTAATGTTCTAGTAAACAATTTTGCAAGAAATCTTTGATCATAAGAAAAGTTAGTATACAAGGTTTGAAATGTCTTGACATGTGTTAAAGGATCACCTTTTCCATTATAGAGTCCCAATTGAGGGACTTCAACATGTTTAGGAGGGACAACCCTAAAAATATCAAGAGAAAGGGGGCTTGCAACGTCATACTAAACTTAGACTGACTCATAGAAGCAATTTGTTGTTGCTATGATGACATAGTTTGAGCAAGATTATTGATGGTTGCTTCGGTTGAAGATTATATGTTAGACATGTTTGATTGAGAAGGTGGTGTGATGTTGTTGAAAGAAGGCATTGATTGAGAATAAGGTGGAGGAACACTATGGTAAGTAGGCATAGGAGATGATTGAGTAGGAAAAGGGACACTAAAAGGAGGAATATAATGATTAGATGAATTTACCCCTTGCATCACATTTATTGGCTGAGATACAAGAGGAAAACTTATTGAAGGTATGGGTAATGACAAAGGGTTGATTGATGAAGAGGGATTGCCCCCATGACTAATGGTTGTAGGTATGACATTTTGAGTTGATCCAGCCATAATGTTTGAAATGAAAGTAAGAATGTTATCCATCAGAGTGGTCAAAGGAATAGAATGATTGATTTGTGTAGAAGATTGTGAATAACCTAAGTTCTCAACACAACTCTTTATAGGCATGACGTTATAATCAATAATATGAGCAATGACACACAATATATCAATTCCATTCTTATCACTTTGAATCATGTGCTTTAGGCCTTTAATTAATGGAAGAGCTTCACTATTAGGGTATTCTTGGGACATCCATTGTTGAAAGTTGATCTATAGATACTCTAGTCAAAGTTTCTTCTTCATTATTGGAATCATCAATTGGATAAATAGAGATGTTATTAGGATGGGAAGAATTAGCAATATCCTCATTGAAGAAGTCACCCAAATTAGGCTCCAACTCCTTGGTAATTAAACCGTGGGAAACCTTAATTCCAATGCTTCATCTAACGGGGATAGTGTAGGTAGGATTAATAGTGGTAAAACTCATGCACTATAGGGAAGATTTGAATTTGAATTTTGAATTTTAAGAACAAATTTTGCAAAATTGAATAATGCAAAATTCAAGGAAGTTATGATTACACAATTTGAACTTTGTTGAAAGGAAAAACAGCACAATTTCGAAAACAATTTAAGAATTTGAGATTTAAAAATTAAGACCACTGGAATACCACTTAATTTCAAAATTAAATTTGTTAAAATTTGAATTTTTAAAATTAGGGCAGATTATAATTAACCACTTAATGAAAATTTGTGATGTTGAAATTGGGAAGTATTTTTTATTTTAGAGAGATCAAAATAAGAGAAAATCAGCCAATTTTCTGTATTTAGGCAATTATATACAGTCATAACAGTCGCCCAAAATTTTGGGAAAAAAACCAAGGACTATGTTGAAAGTGCACACGGTCCTCCCAACTTTTTTCAAAATTTTCAGGGATTAAAATTACGATGATTTTAAAGCTACCCCCGCAAAATTGATTGATTTTATGAAGTTTAGATAGGCTAAATTGAGGTTTGAATGTGAAAATAGGACCCTATTAGGGTTTTGAAAAATACAAGAGGGTAAAAGCATAAACCTATGTCACACTTTTTCAAAGGAAAAGGTTAACACAATAATAACTGTTCAATTTCATCGCCATAAAAGTGTCATTTGCATTTTGAATTTGAAGATGATGTAAACTGATGAAATGTGTAAAATTTGTTGAAGTTTAAGTCTACTATTTTTTGAATTTTTTTGTCATTAATTTATATGTTTTTTAAGCTTTAAAGTCCATTTTTTTATTGCTGAAAAACACTGAAAATCAGGGGGTTTAGTTCCCACCACAAAAGAAAATGTAAATCAACTTATTTTTTTCTGATTTTGATAGCCATTATAGATGACATATATATAGTGCATGAATTTTTTTTATAAAAAATTGATGTATATTTTCTTTGTTATAGCGTTTGGAAATCGAATATGCCATAATTTGACTGTTTTTGTCTCCCACCACAATTTGTCTATTCAATTTATGATAATAAAAAAACTAAAAATACCCTTTTGGAGAAGACTCTCTCTTCTAGTGAACCATATTTTTTTCAATTTTTTTTGAAGTGATTCGATATTTCTTTTTGTTTTTCAAGCCAGCCTATTATAGAACAAAAGAATACCTAGTCGTAGTATTTTTAATTTTTTATATATTAAATGTAATCAAAACATTATTAAAATTATATGAGTAGAATTGTGACTTCGATCTCTATAAAATGGTATTTTTATTTGTTTTAATAAGTTTAATTTACCTATTGAATTTTATTGCAGAAGTGACAAGTTTCAGAAAATCATCATTTTTGTTGATGTGGCTACCACTTGGCATTCCACATAGATAGTTCCGACCGGAAGGGTTCCGGCTGGAACTATCCAAAGTATTTCTGAGTTTCTATAGTGGAACGTATTAAAAGGACAAAAATGTTCCAGCCGGAAGCATTCTGACTAGAACGTTTCCGACTGAAAATCCGTTGCCACGCGAGAGCTATGTGGCGGTCAAGTCAGTTTGGCCAGAATGCTTCCAGCCGGAACAGGTGTTGTTAGCCTAAAGTGCGACATAGATCCATACGATTACCCAAGAAATAGAATTGCAAATTTGAAAAAGGTCAAACCTAATGGATAAGGTCACCTTAAATAATGTTTAGAAAACTAAAATTGATTGAAATTGATTGAAATTTACATAAAATCCAATTAATTTTAAAAATTAGGGTTTTAAGACCTAACCACTGAATTTTAAAATTTTAAGTTTTGGAAAAGGGAGGGAAATTGAAAATTTTAATTTGAAACAAGACAAATCTGAAAATAGTCCTAAATCTGAAAATTAAATGTGAATTCAATTTTTTCACAAGTTCAAGTTGATTTTTGAAAATTAGGGTTTTGACAACTAACCACTTAATTTTGTAAATTTTAATTTGCAAACTGAAAAAGACAATGAAGAAATTGAATTTTACAAGAAATGCAATTTTCAGATCTAAAACAATAGACAACAATTTTTTACAAGACACAAGATCAATTATATTTTTTTGAAAACTAGGGTTTTGATTGGATTAACCATTAAGTTTTGTAAATTTGCAAGAAAATTAAACTTGTAAATGAAAAACATGCAATGATTTGAAATGTAAAGCATGTAAGACGCTAGGTTCACCAAAATGTAATGGTTGTGAAAAAGGGTGATGAATAAATCAACAGGAAATCTTTTCTCTCCTCAAGAGGAGGAGTGAAAGTTTCACAAAAGATCCTCCTTAACCTTTTCACACAAATTACATTTAAAGGAGGGGGGATAATTCACTAGATCCAATCTCAATAGGAAGAGATTGAATTCTAATTGAATTGATAATGAATTTGGAAAGTAAAAGCAACCCTCCTTTAGAATGCAATAGGTTGAATTATGCAATTTAAGACCAAGTGTATTAGAGACAAAGAAGTGACTATAACTTGAGATAGGAATGCAAGATGAAGTTGAGCACCTGGAATTGGTAGTAAAATGTCGTGACAAAGCTCCCCTGCAAATTTGGGCAAAATTTGTCGGGACCGTGTTGAAAGTGCACATGGTCCTCCGAAAAATCTGTGCGCCGAAAAGGGTTTTTCTACTTGTGAAAATGGAATTAAAATATGCAAATATAGTTGCGCACCTACAAACTACACATAGAAAAGAGAGGAAAAGGGGTTGGGATTGGGGGTTTGCCTTCAGGTCAAACCCCAGTTTTGGAATTAACCAAATGATGAAAAAGTACTTGCAAGTAATGAAAGTAAATGACTGAAATTGAATTCACCTCTAGAGAGGGTACAATTGAAATGTAGATAGAGATGTTTTTAGGATATGTAGAATTGAATGTCAAGAGAGATATCCTCTTCAATGGTTGAATCCTTGACTTGAATGCAACACCTAGCCTTGAAAGGAGACTTGAGAATGCTCAATGCTTGAAAGTTTTGCTTGAATGCTTGAATGCTTGAAGGCTTGATCAATTGAATTCTCACTTATGAAGACCTATCGTTGTTATGAAAATGGGAGGGTGAATGTGACTTATATATTCGTCAATTAGGGTTAATTGACTGATTTTTATCATAGGCCAACATAGGGAAACTTTTCCCACTTTCCAAGTGCAAAGTCCAATGCAAGATAAATGCATAGGGGGCCCAAAATGGGGCAAGGACAAGGGTGCCACACCCCTTCCTTGCCCTTATCCAAGACAAAAAAAGGGTTTAGGCAATAAGGGATGTGATAAAGTGCATTTTTTGGGGATTGAGCAAGTCTCGAGTCTCCAATAAGGCTTGAGGATTCTATTCGCCAATGTGAAGACCCAAATGTGGTTGAAAATTGCAAGGTCACAATTTTATGATGCTACAATATGATCATAGGAGATGATCAGACTATAGAGGCTCTTGATACATAGGTGTGTTTGTGTGTGTAATTTTTAAAATTATCTATATGTAGTTTTTAGATTTAATAAATAGCTTTAAAGAAGTATCATTTATTGTTCAAACAAATCCTAAAATACACATGTGTACATACAACAGTTACCTCCTGTCACTCCTATCTTGAGCTCAAAGCATGTGCATAGGCGAGATTATTTGGATGCTACACCTTCTAGTGGGCAAGTTAGATATGGACTTTGTATGTACATGTGCGTTACAGTATATTTTAATTTACTAGTCTATTGGATTATTTAAATAAGATTCATACATGTAGAGATATTTTTAATATTTAAATATAAATTCTAATTTTGCAAGGGTCTATTGGACATCCAGACTCTCATCAGGACTCTCACTCAGACGCTTGCTTTGTTGATGACATATAACTTTAATTTAAAAAAAAAATTAATAAAAAAGGAGAGTGAAATTATTGTAATTTGGTAGTTAATATATATATATCTATATACCGGTAATGACATTGTATTGCAACTGGTAGTGATGCCGCAAAGCAACCAGTAGTTAAGAAGTGTAGGCAACTGATATTGGTATTATTATTAAAGCAGAGTGATCAACCGGTATCCCTAACTAGTTGATATGTAGAACCCTAACCGATGGAGCTTGGTGAATCGGTTGTGATAATCTATGACTGAATGATGATCGTAGATGAAGATGCCACGTAAGCATGATGCACATGATGAGTTTCAAAGTGGATTTGACACATGAAGATAACTGTTTATCTTGGGAATGAGCAAATGCATAGCATGAAGTGAAAAATGTGTGATGAGCTACAAGATCCAATGTGCGGTGATCCAGGAGCAATTGAAGTTGTCTAGAACAATGCGACGTAGTTGATTCCTATGTAATCCAACGGTTATGATTGAACCGATATGTTTGTAATCTATATGAGATTTGTAGATTTTGTGATGTGTGATCGACCTATTGTATTTGTATTTAAGGTCGATGAGTTGTTTGTAATTGTGTTGGAAAATTTGGTTGTGTGGTAGTGTGATTATTGCCAAACCAGAAGGAGTGTCTGCAGAATGTTGTGAAGGCAAATAGGAGCACATAAGGATCTAATTAAGCAAGGTATTTCTATTTCCAGATCAACAAAGAACCTTTTGTTCTCTAACCATTACAATAGTTAAATCCCTTAACCGAGTAAGCTTTAATAGGCTTGGTGTTGTTTAAATCCTCTAACTAGGTGATCCATTATCTTTGATTTGAAATCCTCTACCGAGGTTACCTTTAACAGGGTATTGTAGTTAATCCCTTAATCGGGTGGTCCTTAACCGGATCTGTTCTTAACAAGACATTATTGTATAAGCTTCTAACAAGGCTTGGCTCCTAATAGTGTTAACTTTAGAAGAGTTCAAAATACTTGTGAGTATCCATCCCCACAGTGGTTTTTCCTATTTGGGTTTCCACGTGAAAAATCATTGTGTCAAGTGGTGATTGATTTTGTGGATGTGTTTTGATATGGTTGATATGTTTAACTGTTAAGGACACTTAGATATGTTTAGATGACCAGAAGTGATCTGAAATGAGCTATTACTAATGTTAGTAAAGTGGTTTAATGTTTTGGTTAAATGATATTTGAGTTTAAGATTTGTTGCATTGTATCATTGATGTTTTGGTCAACCAGTAAAGTTTGACAATGCAGTTGCAGTTTTTGATACAATATCTAAACTAGTTAGGTTAGCAAGTTGTTTCTGAGTTGGAATTAAGTTTGGTGAAAGTTTAGTATATTTTCTATCTACTGATTCACCCCCCTCTCAGTATTTGACTGTATCCTTATTGTTTCATCATATTATCAATTGGTATTAGAGCATTTTAGGTCCTCTTGTGTTTAAGCCTAATAGATTGAGGAAAAGATCTAGGAGAACATGATGAAGAAAGAAGGTCCAAATTTCAATAGGTAAAACTATAGAATCTGGAGTGATAGGATGGAGATCTATATCAAGAGCTTAGGAAGTCAATATTGGGAACATGTTGTTACTAAATATAACTTGCCTAGTGGGATTCTATTAGATGATCAAAAGAAGGAGCAATAGGAGAACAATCAAGTATTGGAGGCCATTATCAGTTCCTTTTATGACTCAGAGTATGTTGATGTTCATGGATTGGAGACTGCCTATGACATACAGAAGAAACTAGAAGATATCTATAGCGGTGATGAGCATGTTAAGATTGCCAAAGAAGAGAGTTTGAGAGGTAAATGCGATGATATGTCGATAGATGAAGGTGAAAACATTCAACAGTATGGTCAGAGGATCAAGGAGATAGTTGGAGAGATCAAAAGTGCTGGAGGTACAGTGGAGGATACCACAGTGGTTAGCAAGTTGTTGAGAACCCTTCTACTGGTCTACGTTATCTGAGTTGCAGCCATTCAGGAACTCAAGTCTATTGATAAAACAAAGGTAGATCTTGATTCTATCATTGGTAAATTAATTGCCTTTGAATTAAATGATTTTGATGGAAGTGTTTAGAGATCAAAATCTGCATTTAGAGCTTCAGTTCCTACCCCACCGATAAGGAAAAATAGAAAAGTGAGCTACAATCATGAGTCTATATCTAGCAAAGAGGTAGATGATGAAGATAGCTTGATTGAGCTTGAAGCATTGCTAGCCAAGAAGATACCCAGAGTTACTGGTAAGTATAAAGGTAAATTACCTTTGAAGTGTTTTGCATGTAACCGGATTGGACATATTGTTGCTAACTATCCAAATTGAGATAATGAGAAAAAATGAGAGAAGTATATGAAGTATAAAGGAAAAGGTAAAATAGATTGTCTCATTGCAGTGGATGGAGGAATTACAGATGAAGAATCTGAAGAAGATGCAAATGAGGACATTGTCTTTATTTCTATTAAAGAAGATACATTAGATCATAAGGCATTGGTCTCTCGCATGGATAGTTTTGATGACTGGATTATAGACAGTGGTTGTTCGCACCACATGATCGGTGACCAGAGTAAGTTTATTACTTTGAGAGAGTTTAATGGAGGTGTTGTGAGATTTGGGAATGACTCACCGTGCATGGTGAAAGGAAAAGGATCCATCTCTAGGAATGGTAAAAGCAGCGCAAATGATGTCTACTGGGTTGAAGGACTAAAACACAATCTTTTGAGTGTTGCTCAACTCAATGACAAAGGTTACCCATTGGAATTCAAGAATGGAGTCTGCAAGATTTAAGGAAGCAAAGGTGAACTAATTGCAACCGACAAACATACCAGAGGTAACTTGTTTCATTTAAGCTCTAAAGTCAACAATTGTTTAATTACAAAAGTAGAAGATAGATGGTTGTGGTATTGGAGATTTTTTCATGTAAATTTTGATAACAATGTAAAAGTCAGTAAGTCCAAATAAGTAAGAGGTTTGCCACAATTCAACAAATCGGTGAATGCTTTGTGCAAGGAATGCCAGTTAGGGAAAATGACATCCTCAACCTTCAAGAGAAAAACTTTCTTAACAGAACATTTGCTAGATTTGGTTCATACCAACCTTTGTGGACCAATGAGGACTAGGAGTATTCAGGGTGATCGATATTTCATGATATTTACTGATGATTTCTCAAGGATGATGTGGGTCACATTCTTGAAAGACAAGATAAAAGAATTTAGCAAGTTTAAGGCATTCAAAGCCTTAGTTGAAAATGAAAGTGGAAAGAAGATAAAGTGCTTAAGAACTGATCAAGGTGGTGAATTTACTTCAGAGGAATTCACTAGATACTATGAAGACAATGGTATTAAGAGGCAACTTTCTATACCTAGGACACCACAACAAAATAGTATTGTAGAAAAGAACAACTGTTCAGTTATTGAAGCTGCTAGGACTATGCTAATTCAAGGAGGTGTAGCTAAGACATTCTAGAGAGAAGATGTTAGTACAACTATTTACACAATGAACCGGACACTGGTTAAAAGAGGTAAGGATAAAAATCCCTGAGTACTAGTATGGTAGATTACCTAATGTCAGTTACTTCAAGATTTTTGGTAGAAGATGTTTTATCAAGAGAGGTGATTATGTTGGTAAGTTTGATGCCAAGAGTGATGAAGGAATATTTCTCAGTTACTCTACCAAGAGAAAAGCTTACAAGTGTTACAACAACCAGACTAAGAAGATCATTGAAAGTGTAAATGTTCAAGTTGTTGAGTTTCCTGAGAAATCATGAGAAACCAGTAAAGAGAAGGAAGAAGAAGAACTAGTGAAGCTAGAAGTTGGAGAACAGAACAAAGAAGCCCTAGTTCAACTGAAATAGGGAGGTCCAACACAAGATGAAGATAGTGAAGTAGAAGAAGAACCTGAAAAACAAGATCATATTATTCCAAGGTATGTTAGACTCAATCATATCCCTAATCAGATTATTGGAGATAAGAATGTAGGTATGCTAACAAGAACAAGGTTTAGAGAGAGCTTGTGTATGATTTCCACCATTGAGCCTAGAATTGCAAAAGAAGCATTTGCAGATGAAGACTAGATCAAGGCAATGTAAGAAGAACTTGACCAGATAGAGAAGAACAATACTTGGTCATTGGTACCTAGACCAGAGAATAAGAATGTAATAGGTACAAAATGGGTATTCAGGAATAAATTGAATGAAGATCATGGAGTAGAGGTAAAAAATAAAGCTAGAATGGTATGCAAAGGATATGCACAAGAAGAAGGTGAAGACTATGGTGAGACATTTGCACCAATTTCAAGATTAGGAGTAAGGACTCTACTTGCATTTGAAACATATAGAGGATTCAAAGTAAATCAGATGGATGTGAAGTCAACATTTCTAAATGGAATATTAGAAGAGGAAGTCTATATTGAACAACCAGATGGTTATGCTTTAACTGTAAAAAAGGACATGGTGTGAAAATTACATAAGGCATTATATGGACTGCAACAAGCACCAAGAGCATGGTATGAAAGATTGCACTCTCACTTGGTAAATATAGGTTTTCAAAGATCCAGTGAAGACAATAACATATATCTCAAGACATAAGGAGATAAGATACTGGTAAGTGAGGTATTTGTGGATGATATCATTTTTGGAGGAAATGATGATATGTGTCATGACTTTGCTAATGAAATGAAGAATGAGTTTGAGATGTCACTGGTAGGTGCGATAAATTTTTTTATAGGTCTGCAAATCCAATAGATGAAGGAAGGTATTTTCATCACATAGTCCAAATATGTGAAAGAAGTATTGAAGACTTTTGGAATGGGAGACTGTAAACTAGTTGGAACACCAATGGTTACAAGTTGTAAATTATCTAAGGAGGATGATTCTACATCAGTTGATGAAAAGGATTACAGGTCAATGATAGGTAAACTAAATTATGTTCTCCACAACAAACCAAACATTTCTCATGTAGTAGGATTGGTTGCCAGATTTCAGAAAAGCTCGAAGGAGACACACATGGTAGCAACTAAAATAATTTTTAGGTATCTAAAAGACACAATTGATTATGGATTATGGTATCCATATGTAGGAGACTTTGATTTAAAAGTCTATACAGATGCAGACTGGGTAGGCAATGTTGATGACAGGAAGAGTACAACTGAAGGAGCATTTTTCTTAGAGGTAGACTAGTGTCTTGGAGCAGCAAGAAATGGAGTTGTATCTCTCAATCAATTGTAGAAGCTGAATATGTTGCTGCATATATATGAATTGTACCCAAGCAATCTGGATGAAACACATTTTGGAAGGTTTCGAGTTGAAGATATCAGAACCTGTAAGGATTTTCTGTGATAACACCAGTGCGATAAATATTTATAAGAACCTAGTGTTACATGCTAGGACAAAGCATATTGATTTGAAGTATCATTTCTTGAGAGAGAAAGTGAAAAGTAAATATGTGTCACTGGAGCATGTATCTACTAAACCTCTACCTAAGGCTACATTTGAGTATCTTAGAGGTAAGTTAGGGGTTGTACCCCTACATGAAGTCAATTAAGCAGATGTTGAAGACATCAGTCTCGAAGCTTATTGGAAATCTTGAAGATGGATTGGTGTAGAGTGGAGCTATTCCACAGGGGGGGCAACTAGTTGTAAATCAATGAAGCATGGAATGGTTAACCTTCACTTTGGCATTGTTGTCAAAGGGGGAGAAGAACTATATATGATTGAATAGCCAGTTACCAGCTGAAGATATGAATATATAGTTGAAGGAGAGTACATATGGGAAAATTGTAAACCAGGATTCCTATACTTGTGTATGTGCTTTACTCTCAATCATCACAATTAAAGGTTATTGATATTTGTATTGCCATTAATATCAAAGGGAGAGATTGTTGTCATTGCATGAAGATTGCATTGATGAAGTATAGTGTTTTCATTGATGTCAATTGCAACCGATAATGAAGTTGTATTGCAACCGGTAGTGATGCAACAAAGCAACCAATAGTTAAGCAGTGTAGGCAACTGGTATCCCTAACTAGTTGATATGCAAAACCCTAACTGATGGAGCTTGGTGAATCGATTGTGATGATCTATGACCAAATGATGATCATAGATGAAGATGCCACATAAGCATGATGCAGGTGATGAGTTTCAAAGTGGATTTGGCACATGAAGATAACCATTTATCTTGGGAATGAGAAAATTCATAGCATGAAGTGAAAAATGTGTGATGAGCTACAAGATCCAATGTGCAGTGATCCAGAAGTAGTTGAAGTTGTCTAAAACAATGTGTAGTTGATTGCTATGTAATCCAACAGTTATGATTGAACTAATATGTTTGTAATTTCTATGAGATTTGTAGGTTTTGTGATGTCTTACCAACCTATGGTATTTGTATTTAAGGTCGATGAGTTGTTTGTAATTGTGTTGGCAAATTTGGTTAAGTGTGGTAGTGTGATTGTTGCCAAACCAGAAGGAGTGTTTGTAAAATGTTGTGAAGGCAGATAGGAGTAGAAAAGGATCTGATTAAGCAAGGTAGTTCTATTTCCAGATCATCAAAGAACCTGTTATTCTCTAAGCATTACAATAGTTAAATCCCTTAATTGAGTAAGCTTTAACAGGCTTGGTGTTGTTTAAATCCTCTGGCCAGGTCATCCATTAGATTTGATTTGAAATCCTCTATCGAGGTTACCTTTAACAAGGTATTGTAGTCAATCCCTTAACCAGGTGGTCCTTAACCAGATCTGTTCTCAATATGACATTATTGTATAAGCTTCTAACAAGGCTTGGCTCCTAATAGGGTGAACTTCATAAGAGTTCAAAATACTTGTGGGTATTCATCCCCACCGTTGTTTTTCTCATTTGGGTTTCCACGTGAAAAATCATTGTGTCAAGTGGTGAAAGATTTTGTGGATGTGTTTTGATATGGTTGATATGTTTAACTGGTAAAGCCACTTAGATATGTTTAGATTACCGAAAGTGATATGAAATGAGCTATTACTGATGTTAGTAAAGTGTTAGTAAAGTGGTTTAATATTTTGGTAAAATGGTATTTGAGTTTCAGATTTGTTGCATTGTATCATTAATGTTTTGGTCAACTGGTAAAGTTTGACAGTGCAGTTGTAGTTTTTGATACAGTGTCTGAACCAACTAGGTTAGCAAGTTATTTCCGAGTTGGAATTAAGTTTGTTTTAAAGTTTAGTATATTTTCTATTTACTGATTCACCCCCCCCCCCTCTCAGTAGTTGACCAGATCCTTATTGTTTCATCATCATCGTGTATATATATATATATATATATAGATCAATACTATAAGCTAGTGACAAATATTTCACACCAAAATCCTCCTATATCTTCTTTCATCCTCTCCACTAAAAAACTTCCTCCCTTATAGTGTGTCTAGTGTAGGGCTATAATCAAGCTACATATCTTGACCATCAACCACAAACTAGATTCTACAACAAGCGTATGATTTTGCATTCCCAATTATCTCCATTTTGGAATACACGTGAATTACTTTCTATCTACACCTTTTATTGTAGAAGGGAAATTATTTAAATTAGATCAACTCTTATATGAAGACCTTGTTGATTGATGTTTTAACAAATCTCAAATTATATGAGAATGCAAAATGAAACCACATCTCTCTTTAAAGGTATCAAACTTCAAAAATATAAAATGAATAAATTTTATTGAGATCACATAGAGGGACTTACAAAATTATTCACTGAAATATTAATTATAAAGGTTAGATATACAAAAAATTGTAAGTTTGTAGTATCCCAAACCCTTAAATGGTTTTTTGATCTCATATTTGATTATATTTAATTATTGAAAATATTCAAGGGTAGGACATATAATTTTCTTACACTTTTGAATATTTGTTTTTATTTTAGATTTTATTAAAAATATATATCAAAAGATGGGGTAAGAAAGGAATAAGGTTTATAAATCCTCATCTTGAAATTCTATTGGAATAAAAGAATGCATAAGCAGATAGATCTCAATGTAACTAATTTATTTTCTTAACTAAACACAAACTTAGTGCTACAAATAATTGAAATCTTCAAAGGATTCAAATCATAAACAATAGATTGAACATTCACTTTTGGTTCAACTTAATAATATTTATATGTATTAAATAATAATAAATCAAAAGTTTCTTATACTAACCACACAAGGAAGAGACACTATTTGCAATTTTCTAGTATAAACAAAATATTGACTAAATACCTATGACATTCGTATTCACAATAAAAATTCAACTAGACTAGTCGATAAATATTGAAGTAAATTCTATTAAATTTTTTATATAGTTGTATTATGCATTTAATTAAAAATGAATACATTAACTAATTTAAACTTAAATATAAAAAAGTACTAGAAATCATTTAAATCAAATTTCATACATATCCTAATTTAAATATATGCATGATCCTAATTGTGCATACATCTGGGCTTAAGAAATTTTCAACTCATCCACATCACAAATTTTTACTTTGTACATGTGTACACACGCGTAAGTTATTATTTAATATCACAATCTATATAAAAACCAATTCATATGATCAAACATATTTACTTAGGTGAACTAAATATTTCATACCACATCAAGTGGTTTAGACTATTCTTCAATAACACTTAATATTTTCTCATGATCTTCACTATCTAGTGTCCACTTTTGAGACCACTTGCAACGTGGAACTGTATGAAGAATTAGACCAACAACAATGACCAAGTGGATATAAAGATATAGCTTGTTGTCAATTTGGTATTTAGTGAAATGAGTCCCATGAACAATTTTAACTTGTTTGAAATATGTCCCTTGCACTATGACTAAGCCTGCATGTACATGTATAAGAAATGAGAAATTTAAAAAACTATGTACGTTGTGTATATTAAAATTAAAACATGCGCACATGTGCATGTTTAAAATAAATTAATTAACTTAAACATTCCGATCAGTTCAAACCTATGGGAAAGGACATTCCATCGCTAATTTTAGATTTTGTTAACTTCTTTCTCTCTTTTGTGCAACACAATAGATAATAACTAACACCTTCTATATTTCCATCTTCTGCTATGATTGGAAAAATATCTCCTGCAATTTGAAACAAGTTATAAATTTAAAATGTACTCGATAAAAAACTTATAATTTATTTATATATATGTACACAACATTTTTTAAAGGATATATATATATATGTGTGTGTGTGTGTGTGTGTGTGTAATAAGTATGTATACCTTTTTTAATCAATCCTGAAATATGGTCATAACCAACAGAAATCAAAGGAATGTATTCAAAGATTTTGTCCTCATTTTCCCTGTATATGTCAGAAACATCTAGTGGCAGCAATTTCCATTCATTGACATATCCAAGATCTTGATTCTCACAATCAACATAGTTTTCCAAAATACAATTAAAACAAAAACATGAATAATCCCTATTGTACAATGTCCATGGGTGATTATTTGTTCTCATGACATAATGCAAATATCTTGTCCTCTCCATGCTCTTGCATCCATGCATTGATCTTCTATCCACATATGTGAAATGTACATGTGTACACAAACATACATATTAATTTGTTTTAAAACATTTCAACTAGGAACATTTTAAAAAAATAAAAAAATATTTTAAAACACTAAAAGAGATCACGTACTGGTTATCTCCCAAAACACTCTATATGAAATGGGCATGCATGTTCTTGATGATGAATTGGTATAATTATGTTGCACAAAGTATTTCTTACACCATTCAACAACATCATGTGCATCATCTGTAAAATCTCCTCTATAATTTATTTGATGCTTTCTTAGAGCACATTTGATACAAGCTCTTGCACCATCATGTTCACCCTTTCCACAAGACCACTCTTAAAAAACCTCCAAACATGTGGTATTTTGTCATTTTGATGATATATAAATAGTGCATAAAATGGCCTTGAAGATTTGAATTGTGTTACACATCCATCAGACCAAACAAAATGTTTAACTATTGTTATGCATCTCTCTTTCAAATATTCAAAAAAATTCTTAAGGTAATGTTGTATAAAAAGTGTGTCATGCTCTTTATCATCATTGATATAGAAGTAGTACTCTTTCTTAATGACATCATTTTCAAATGTACTATCAACACCATCCAATTCCATTTGTTCATGTTGATAACACACATGCACCATAATAGTGATTTTAAAAAAAAAGTAATACTTTGATTGAATCTCTTTTTGATGTGCAAAAGAGTATTTTCTTGTGAAATCCACTATGGATAGAATAGTTATAGATGGGAAAGTGTCTCTTAATGTTTGAAATTGTTATTCTTGCCACTTGGAAAAAAAACCATAGCATATGTATGGTTTTATCAACTTACGAAAAATTTTCCATAAATGTTCTAACCTTGTAGATCCCTTTCCAGATTTTGTTTCAATTTTTTTGTACTTGTAACTCTTGTAGTTTACCATCTTTTTCGTGTCAGTATCTTCATCTCTCAATGGCAATTTAGCCAACTCCCCACATGTTCCATAAATTCCTTTTATGCAATTTATTTGACTGGTTGCATTATCATCTAATTTATCACATAAGATGGATGCTATGAATTGACTTGTTTTTTTAGGAGGAGCTGTTTCATAACCATCACTATATTATCTAATCTTTCAAAATACTTGATAGTAAAAATAAAATTCGATGTGATAAAAACAACAAGAAGTTTCAAAGACTTTGTTTACCTTCACATAATATGACCTTAACCTTTCAAACATGGTTTGTCCAATCTTCATATGAGGGTTTGTTTTAGTAAACAACACATACAATTCATGTTTTGTTGTGTCTAACCAATGTTTTACATGGAGATCTTAACAATCAAGGCCAATCCTTTTCTTGGAAACATCTCTAATATTTGATGAAGGATGAGTATTATCATTCCAAAAACTTGTGACCAAGTTCCTAACAACATCTTCAATTCTATCCGAACGAGGAGCTCTACACATAATTGGCCAATTCCCTTATGAGGTAGTATCATCCAAACTCCTCCTTTTCACATATTTTGATATTGTCCTTATACTAAAACCAAACTCAGATGACAATGAAGAGAGTTGTCTTTTTTGAGGAAATCTTTCATTTACTAAAGATGTCAATGTCACTCTTCTTGAAATGGTCTTATCTACTATTGAAGATTTTTTACCAATGTTCACAAAACTTTTCTTAATATTATCAACAATAGATTTTTGTAGCTGAGAAGTTTTCCTCTTTTGACTTGTTGTATCTATACCCAACAATTTGAGTGGATCTATTAAGTCTTTACGAGTAAGTACAATTGATAACGATTGAGCTTTCTCTAGTCTAGTATCAAGATTATTGAAATGAGACATTGTTTCTTTTCCACTTTTATTCATTGACCTCCTTTTAGTATGTCTAGGTTCTTCACTAAGACGTTTCAACTCATTCACATCCATTTCAAGTAAATGATCTAAATTTTTATAAGAAATTTTTCTCTTCACCCATTTAGCTAGACCCACAATATACTCATCCATACCAGTAGGAGGTAAGGAGCTCAATCCCTCTCCTTCGACCTCCATTGGTTCAACTTGGGCAAGATCCTCCCTATGTTCTTCAACTATAATGTGTTCTTCAATAGGTTTGTTTGCCTCAACTTCTGCTTGAGAACTTCCTTCTTCTTGAGCCTGTTCTGCACATAATTTAAGATGACAGAGAATATTTTTAATGCAATGAAATTCCAAGTATGATTTAAAACCAAATTTCCAATTCATAATAAGACCTAAATATTATGTCATAATAGGTGGACTATTATGTCATATTTAAAACCTATTATTGCATAATAAGTCCTAATATCACATGTAATAGGTCATAATATCTACATAATATAGTTCTTAAGGGGACTCTTGAGTATAATGTATTTTTTTTTGCATACATGGTCATATTAAGTCATATAATAGAACCTATTATGACATAATAGGTTATATTATGTCATATTTAAGACCTATAATCACATAATACATCCTAATATCACATAATAGGTCTTATTATGACCACACATGCAAAACATTTCACATTATACTTGACTCCCCTTACGACCTATATTATGTGATATTAGGACCTATTATAAGATTATAGGTCTTAAATATGACATAAGTTAGAACCAATTATGACTTATTAAGACTTAATATGACCACATATGCAAAAACATTTCACATTATACTTGAGCCCCCTTAAGACCAATATTATGCAGATATTAGGACCTATCACATGTGACATTAGGACCTAAATTATGTGATAATAGTTAATTAACATCACATACATAATAGGCCCTAATATCACATAATATAGGTTTTAAGGGGACTCAAGTATATAATGTGAAATGTTTTTACATATGTGATCATATTAAGTCATATTTAAGACAAGTATTATCACATATAATAGGTCCCAATATCACATAATATGTCCTAGTCTCACATAATATAGGTTTTAAGGGGACTCAAGTATAATGTAAAATATTTTTGCATACACTTGAAAACAAAGTAGATACAATGTTTGTTTGTTTAAAATTGTTTGATTTCTTTATCATGCAAGCACAAATCCTAGGGTTGGCTGGGACAATAATTGTTGAATATCACTTGGGGGATTACCCCGAGCTACGCAATTCAGAGCGGATACTTAGGTACTTGACCCCACTGGATCCCCTCCACATCACTCACTTCTTTGGGGTAGACAAGCACCAATCCCCACAAAAACTCCATGTGGCAAACTTTTTATCTCTACTAAGAACCGTATGTGTGTGAGTCACTCCAGAGGTCCGACCTCCTGCCCCAAAAACTAGAAGGTTTTGGGCTTCTAACACAAAAAAGGAAATAGTATAGGCATCTATTTAGGTGAGCATAGATCCGATGAGTCAACATCACTATGTCATTCCAGCACCCATTGCTTGCAACTTTCGTTACAATCACTTTTATTTATAGTGGTTTGGAAGAGCTTGGCTTTAGCTTGTTACCACTTTGAGTCATTCCCTCTCACTGAGGCATAAGGCCTACTCGGGAGGCAGACCCCTTTCTAAGGATACAACAAAAAGAGCCCATTTCTCAAGACACAAAAGACAAGTTTGTTAATTTTAGAGCACCAATTGAAGTGTTTGCTAAACTATAAAGACACTTGGTTTCAAAATCTAAATTAAATTATATATTTATGGACTATCTAAATTAAATTATAAATTATAAATTATAAATTATAAATGGGAAAGAGAGGGGTCCTAAAGATCTAAATTTTAAATTAAAACCACGATCTATTATAAATGGACTTAAGGGGGGGGAGAAAATGTCAATCACAAAACAAGCAAGCTAATGGAATTTGAAATGCAAATACACATATTATTTCAAGTTAAAATAAAATTATTTTCAATTAAAACAAGATTATTTTTAATCCTACCATTTTCAACTTATTTAATAAAAATAACATCATTTATAATTAATTAAGATAGAATTATTATATAAATTAAATTAAATTAATTTAATTAAATTAATATTATTTAAAAAAATAATTTTCATAAAAATATTACATAAAAATAGTTAACTAATAATATCAAATAAACACAATTTTTGGTAGGTAATACATATATTTAATTAAATAGAAATTAAATAAAAATGCATACTTGCACCATAATATCATTGCCTTCTTTGTTCTCGATATCTATCTTCCATTTCGGGTGAATAATTCCTTGAAGTCTTATTTTGCCTTCTCTTCTTGTTCCCCATGCTTATAAAATAACCTTCAAATATCTTCAAATTATTACCCTCAAAGTAACTTTCAAATGTCTTCTTTCATTCAAAAATGAGAATTGTTTTGATCATTTGTGTGTAAAAAAAATGTATATTCATATGACATAGTAAATTGTTAAAAAAATGGAAATTTGGGTTTGTTGGGGTTTGAATGAATGCTAGCCATTACAAAAGGTCAGGTTCGGTCGAACCAGGCCATTATATGAATGTGGGTGCCATTATTTTACCCAAGGGGTTTGAACGAACCCCGTACAGTTTGAGTGAACCCCCTTTCGTACGAACTACTCTTTTTTGACATCTCTCCCCAAATTCTTCAGAATTCTGAGTTATTTTGGCCTTCAAACCTCTAGTTTAAGGCTCAAATGAAAGAATCTTGATAACCCAAAAATATAAGATGGTAGTGCTTGGAGAAATCTTTACAACAAGTATAATTTTATTACAGGGTATTTGCAAGCTAATGAGTCACAAATTCGCGAAAGTCTACGCGTTGGAAAACATGCTCCTCAAAACGGGGGCCCGTTAATGGTTCGGGCTCCTGAGCCGAAAGGTGACGTGAGGCCGAAGCTAAATAAAATGGGCCCCCATTTCTTAAAAAAATGGGGGCTTGTTTTTAAATAACAGGGGCACGTTTTGAAAAAAATGGGCCCCTGTTTTTAAATTGTATTTTTACCATTTTTTTGGCCAAATTTTTCATTTTCACCATGACAGTGAATTGACAAGAGGAGATCAAAAATGGGCCCCCGTGCTGTGGTTTCCATTTCAAGCCTCCACCACTATCCCAGGTACACATTCAATCATCTATTTTCACATTTCATAATTTTCTTGTATATTTTTCTTGTTTTTTTGTGTATTATTTAGTTTTTTTTGTATTATTTTAGTTTTTTTAAAAAGTAGCTTATAAATAAATTATTTTTTATATTTGTAAATTCTTGATTTTGATCTAAAATGTTCTTCAACAGTTAACCCTAAACCCTAATCAACAAATTTAGAAATCAAAACCAAACCTAGATAATTAACAAAACAAAATATCAAATTAGATATCTCAGAAACATCATAACGAAAAATGAAATCAAAACAAAAACGAAAACGAAATCGAAACAAAAACAAAAACGAAAACAAAATTGAAAACAAAATCGAAACAAAAACAAAAATGAAAACAAAATCGAAACAAAAACAAAAACGAAAATGAAATCGAAACAAAAAAAAATGAAAATGAAATGGAAACAAAAACAAAAACATTCGAAAAGGAAATTGAAATAAAACCGAACATATGTACCTAAATTGTTCTTAATCCTCATTAGGCAATACAAAAGTTACCATTAAATTAGTATAACCTTAAAAGTAATTAACATTACTCTTCAAATTTTAGATATCAAAGTTTAGGCTTAGGTTTATGCCATGTCATGGCATAAAGGTCCTATTATAGTCCTATTATGTCATGTGATGGTATAAAAGGATCAATTATGGACACATTATGTCATGTCATGGCATAATATGACACATTATGCCATGATGGCATAATATGTCCTACTATGCCATGACATTGCATAATGGGTTCATAGTTGGTCCTATTATATCATGTCATGGCATAATAGGTCCTATTATGCCATGACATTGCATAATAGTCCACCTATTATGCCATCATGGCATAACAGGTCCATAATAGGACCTATTAAGCCACAACATGACATGATTTTCTCAAAAATTGCCAACTTCATCATCTAATTCATCTCCAACACTGAAACTATGCTAATTTGACATGTTTACTTAGTATGATAGGACCAATTATGGACCTATTATGCCATGATGGCATAATATGTCCTATTATGCCATAACATTGCATAATGGATCCATAGTTGGTCCTATTATGTCATATCATGGCATAATAGGACCTATTATGCCATCATGGCATAATAGGTCCTATTATGCCATGACATTGCATAATAGTCCACCTATTATGCCATAATAGGACCTACTAAGCCACAACATGACATGATTTTCTCAAAAATTGCCAACTTCATCATCTAATTCATCTCCAACACTGAAACTATGCTAATTCGACATGTTTACTTAGTATGATAGGACCAATTATGGACCTATTATGCAATGATGTCATAATAGGTCCTATTATGCCATGACATTGCATAATAGGTCCATAGTTGGTCCTATTATTAGATTTTTAAAAACTTATAAATATCGTGTGTATCATTTAACATATCCACACCTAACGGATTTGGTTTTGCATAAAAATTAAAAAAGAGAGGAAAGTAAACATAATTTTTTTATTCATGGGTGAAAACCATTCTTATGACACCTTGGACAAGTACCTTGGCATCATGTATAATTTTTTTTAAAAGTACCCTACACTTGGAGTATACCATAATCCATTCAAATTCTCTTTATTCTCAACCATCCTTGTCATCATCCATATCATGTATCTCACATTCCTAGTTTTTGACCTTGATTCAAGTGTTTTAATCATTTTGAGACATGTTTTAGGAAAATTCTAATATATAAAATCCTATTTACAGAGAACTGTTACAAAAAAATTGAGAAGATGAGTAACATATATCCACATCTCTACCAAAGTAGGGAGTATGAGTTGAACATGTGATGCCTACCTAGGTAGATATCTACCCAAGTAATCTTATCCTATCCTCTAGGTGCAAATATGCAATACAATAGTTAGGTAAATGCAAGAAAATAATGATGCACCAACAAAGTGAATGTACACATTGAGGTGACACATAACATAAAAGAGAAACCACTAGATATCACATGATTTAATCTTTTATGTTTACTTCATATTCTATTACTTCATGTGTTTTATCTCCTATTTTTACATTAAATCTAATCTTTATTAGTAACTACTAATTTCCCATAATGATTGATGTCTTATACTCTAATCTTTGTTCTAGCTTATGATCTTCAAGGCTATTTGCTTCACATGTATGTTCATATAGTGTTTTTTTAATCTTATTAAAGCATTATCTTATGTTTGTATATTGGTTAATCTATCTTCTTAAAGTATTATCTTATGTTCATACATTGGCCTATTATTATAGAGAATATAATAGATTATCACTATTTGATCACACATTTTTGCATCTTAATATCATATGATTGTGCCTCACATGAAGATCTTATGATCATATCTTGGTTTATAGAGCGTAATGATCTTACATTTCAATATCTTATTTTAAGCACTTATCATCAATCCGTATATATTCTTACACTAGAAGGAGGATCATCTTATTTCTCACTTCTTTATTGATCTTATGTATGAAATATTTTATATTGATTTTAATAGTTGATGCATTTTACAAGAAATGAATTTATTAAATTGAATATATAATAGATTTATGATGTTTCATTGAAAGTTTTTATTAAGTTTTGTGCGCAAATTTTATATTTAAAGATTCAATAGTATGTACATGTATAGTTTTTTAAGTTCGATATTATATTATATATTTCATGTGTATCTCATTCAACAACATAGAAATGTTACTATTTATAAATGTTTTTTTTAATTTAGTAAAATAGATTCTTCTTTGACATAGAGTTGTATATAACTCATGTATATCTTTATATATGCAGGAGCTCTTTGTTATCATGGATTTCTTTGACATAGATGAACTCTTAGGTGAAAATCTCCCACCACAACCCCCTCCTCCTCCTCCACCACCTCCACCACCACCTCCACCTCCACCTCCACCCCCTAGATTGGATGAAATTTGTTTAAGAGAACAAATTAATGAAAACCTACGAGTGATTGAACAAAACATTGCTGCTATCCAAAATGAGCCAATCACGCCACCCCATCTTGTAGAGTTTGCAAAATCAATGCAAACTGTTGTCGAGTCAGTTAGATCTGTTGATTCTCAATTAGATCAATTTCATAGATGAGGACAAGAGTTGCATGATTTTTATGCCGATGGTTTAACTTATAGGCAAATCACTGATTTGAAAATAACCAAAGCTCATTTATGTCCATATTTTACTAACCCAAAAACAAGAGAACCAATGCAACCTAACCAGAAAAGAATTTCAATTAGGTGGTGTGTGCATCCAGAAATGGCTAGATACTTTTGGGATAGATGGTGGATGGTTTTTGATTATCCACCACATCGTAATTATGAGGTCCATTTTTATTTTTTGAAGAAATTATATTGTGAGTTTGTAATGAACCAAAAACCAAATTATTTTGACATTAAGTCATTCTAGGGTGTTGGTCGTGGAATGCCACATCATAGATTAGGGGCACGGAGTAATAATCCCCTACCAGATCCACCCATAGTTCCACTTATTGCTCCATCGATTCCTACAGATGTCCAAAATACATCATTCATTTTGACATTAGATGCTTTGACTTCCCTCACAGGTAACTTGAGTGAGCAAGCTGCTCACATGGCATCTTCTCCTCGATGGATGCCACATATGTGTTTGAGTTGTCATGAGACGTATGTAGGTCCTATTGCTGCTGCAGGATCTACTTCAGTTCCAGCTGAGCATGATGTAGCAGATGATAGTATGATGACATCTTATATGGATTTTCTTTGCTCGGATGTTCATCTTGACCAGGTATAGATATATATACATGTACATGTCAATCTTTTAATACTTCATTAAATATAGGTATAAACTAAGTGCATCTCTTTTTTTAATACAATCTAATACTTCATTAAATAAATTTTGTTTATGTAGATAAGGACTACACCTAATATTAGAGTCAATATTGCATCTATTCGAACACAACTCGGCACACCTTATGGGAAATAGTATAAATTTCTATCTAGACATTGTACTATCTTTTTAAGTTAATATGTTATCATCGTATACTATATAAATTTTCATGTTGATACATTGAATGCTTCTTTCTCAAGGATTCAGGTCATGAGGGACCCTCTACATTACTATTTAAATATGAACTCTTACAACATTATAACTTAACTTGAAATTATTTAGTACACATATATATGTTCACTAAATATGATTTCATTAAATGCATGTATGCAGGTGGACACTACCATTAGGATAGGTTATCCTCATAATTTTGATCAGAGCCAATTTGAATGCACATCGACATCCTTTGAGGTATTAATATGTAATACTTAATTTGATCTTATTTTGACTCTTGATTTAAGATTTAATTGGACACTTTGATTTTGACCTTGTACAGGAGTTAGCTAGCACTACATTTTGTGTTGATACTGCACACGATACTACTAGAAGAGATACTACTAGAGGATCTGATGAGCATATGGTAAGTTTGTAACTTAATTTACAAATTCTACTATATTTGATAAATCATTCTTTTAATAGTTAATTTCAAGTAATATTTTAATATTATTTTTTTCTTATACAGCATGAGACAGGTGGATCTAGACCACGTCCCGGGGAGAAGAGACCATAGGATGTTATTGATGATAGCACTTAGATTTTACTGTTTATTTGGCTTTGATATGTACTTTTTTATGGACTTTACACATTTGTTTACATGTGCACATACTTTATATATATGGATAGTTGCATAATAGGATTAGATCATATATATTTTGTGCATACTTTATATATTTTGTGCACATTAGATATTATGTGGAGTGAACATCATGTTACCATATAGATATATATATATATGGATTAGATATTATATGAATTATGTGGACTTAAAATTTTACTGTTTATTTGGCTCTGATATGCACTATTTTATGGACTTTACATATTTGTTTACATGTGCACACATACTTTATATATATGGATAGTTTCATAATAGGATTAGATCATATATATTATGTGCATACTTTATATATTATGTGGACTTGAATTTTATTTATGGAAGTTGTGCTTAAACAACTTTATAGGGATTATGTGGACTTGTAATTTTATTTTTGGAATTTCATTTAAATAGTTCTTGTGATTAGATAAACTAAAGGTACATACATCATGAACTAAGTATCGAAACATATCTTATAATTATAACATATTCTAAATTAAAAAGTATCAAAACAAATATAATGAAGAGAACTTGATTAAAACATAATTATCTCATTCATAAATTTGACCAATAGTCTCTCATTTATGTATATTGTACACAAAATGTAATCAAGAAGACATATCTAAAATAAAATAAATAGTCTATTTAAATTATAACTTACTTGATATTCATTTCGTTATACCATCTGCATCCTCTCTCTTTTGCAAAGCATCTATAATTGTCTCGTGCTCTTCCATAGAGAGAGTCCATAATTGTTTATTAGCAGGCCTACCACGATATCTATCCAATTTTATATTAGTTGCCACTACCAAATGCGAGTAATGTATAATCTTCTTCTCTAATTCATAATCTTCAAATGCGGGAAATCCATTCTTTCTTGTTAGATTTTTGCATAGCCAAGTGCCAACAACAACCACAGATCCTGTTGGATAGTCATAACCATCATCATCTACTCGAGGAGTGGTTAGCTTATGTTTTGGCTCTACACATCGAGCCAATCAATACTCTGTCCCCTCTTCATTGTCCTCTGGTGCAACAATAGGATAGACATGTCCTGTGCACAAAATAATTTTATTTTAATATTTAATGAGAAATAAAAACAAAAATATACACTGTAAGATTTCATAAATATGTACTATTTAATAAATCAAAACAAATTTCAAAAATAATTTTACCTTTTTGTATAAGATCTAAAATGTGATCATAGTCATCTGATGCAAACATTTGATCCATATCTTCATTGGTTCTTTCATGCAGATCATTTGCATCTATGGGTGTCAATGATCTTTTTTGCCATTCTTCAACCCATTCTTTATTCTCACAAAATTCCCAATCTCTGGAAACACAAAACTGACAAAAGTAAGCAAGTTGCCTTGTGAATATAGTCCATGTGTTTGAATTAGAACTCTTAAATGAATGCCATTTAGTTGATCCAATGATGGTATTACAATCATGCCAAATAGGAATACTATCTTCCTCTATCAACCAGAAGAAATGTCGAATTGCAGAGTTTTCAGTTGATCCTTTTGACAACTTTGAATTGCACCAATCTACAACTACACGAGCATCTCTGAATTCCACTGCATCCTCAAATTTCAATTGTTCTCTAGCAAGAGCTCTTTTTATACAGGCACCAGCTCCATCATGTTCCCCCTTACCATGTCCCGCTTCAAAAAAACTCCATAAATGTTGGACATTGGTTATCTTGTGAACTTTGCATAGCCAATAAAACATTCTTGCATTTTTGAATTGTCCAGTGCAGTTATCTGACCATATCATATGTTGTTTCATTTCAATTTCTCTTTCCTTAAGATTATCATAAAATACCTCGAAGCAATGTTGAACAAACTCTGAAGAGTGTAATCGATTATCACTAACATAGAAATGATACTCCCTCAAAAATTTTCTGTTATCTTATGTACTCTCATGGTCATGTCTATATATAATGTGCACAAATATGGCCACTTGCATAGAGTTGTAGTATTGTGATTGAGTTTCCTCTTGTGGTTTTAGAACATAATTTTCTACAAAATCCACAACTGATACTATTGTTCCAACTAGAAATGTGTTCTTGCATATGCGAAACTATCCATCAAGCCATCGGGCATGTTGGGAATGTTTCACATATTTTGGAACAATATGAGTTTTAAACTCACTAATAAATGAATTCACACTATTCTGTTCTGTAATCAATTCTAAGAGTTTCCCCATCTTTCCATCCTTTAGAGGGTATTCTATATTTTTAAATCTCCTAACATCAACAATTTTTTGTCCAAACTCAAATGAAACATGTTCATGCAAACATTCACCTATCGAAGAATAGTTCCCACATAAATTGCAAAGGCCATAAATGCATGAACTGGAAAGAAATAATTGTTCATTAGGTGGTTTACAAAATAAACTTCCAATAAAATCTTTTATAGTTTCAGGTGGAACATAAACACCACAATCCTGCACAAGATCATTACCATGCAACATACAACATATATATCGAAAAACATCATAATAGTAACGAAACTGAACATGAGTTTTACAACAACAAGATATTCTTTGTTTATTGATTTTAACATACCAAGGTTTGCATTTTTCAAATGATCTTTGACTAATTCGTAAATTCATTAACACAGATTCATCACTAAATTTTTTAAAGAATTCAATTTGAGTCATGTCAAGAAGATGTCTTGGATGAGGATCACGAATTTTTGATCCCACCCTTAACTTTAAAACATCTCTAGCATTTGATAAAACTCTATTGTTATCATGCCAAAATTTTGCAATTAATTGTTTAGTTTCATCATTTAATTTAATGTCCGACCTTTGAAGTCTACCACTAAAACTCCAACAATTGTTTAGTGGATCAATTTCAATTGTGTCTCTTCTTTTGGCCGCTCTTGACAAGGTTCTACGATGTAAGTTCAAATAGCCACTTATATCACTTAACATTCTTTTACTAACAATCATTTTGTCAACTATAGCAGTCGTTATAACTCTATGTGTTGCATTCTTATCTTTAGATCGACTTTTTTTTTTGATTGAATTGATGGCACTGGCAACAGTAGATACAACTTGCTTATATGATTCATCTTTTCTTTTTGGTTTTGCATAAATACCTTTTTTTTTCATGACTTTACGCATTTTTAACATTTTTATTAATTGTAGCATTAATTGACATTGGAATCCTAACTTTTTATTATAAAAAAAATGTTTATATAATCTATTTGCATGTGTTCTAATTTGTCTCCAAGAAACTAACCCATTAAGATTATCTAGCACATTGCTATCAATAGTAAACAAATTACATTCATTTTCTTTCAAAGAGGGTGGTGTAATATTTTCAATTTTTATTTCTTTTCGTATTGGTGTATGAAATTTATATCCAGCTTCATTTAAATCAGCAATTTGATTGGCATCATAGTTATCGGGATTTAACAACATACCAGGATTCGCATCCACATGAACATTTGCATCAACAACCATACCCGTGTGTGGTTCTAAATTTCTTGCATCCATCATGATGTCTTCAATGGTCTCATCTACAATGGGCACTGAACTAGATGCTTCAGAAGTGTTATTCAATTGTTGTTGTTGTGATCTTCGATCTCTTTGGTGTTTTGCCTCCTTCTCTCTTTGTGCTTGAATTTTGTCCACTGTCATTTTCCTCTTTTTTTTCTTTTGACGTTACTTAGAACCCATCTTTACAAAATCCTCTTCAAAAAATAATATCTTTTTACTGAGTTCTTCAAAAAATCGTGTAAAAATTATTAAAAAGTACTACCAAATGATGTAAAAAATCTTTGTTTGTACTAATTTCAATGATAGTGTGGTAAATCGATGCAATCTATCTTTTTTTTTTTTACAGTAATGGTTATTTAGAAACGGGGGCCCGTTATTAAATCCAACGGGCAAAAAATGGAATGGCCCCCCGTTCTATAAAATTTGAATCCACAACCCACCACTTGCCTTGGGATTAGGCCCAAGATAGGCCTGGGATGGCCACACCTGAGACATGAACCTGCAAATTCAAAGCTCCATGAATGAAAGCACAAATATGAACTTCTGAAATAGTTTACGTGCCTCTAATCAGAGAATTTTTATATGAAATTAAAACCCATTTTAGATTATACTGTCTAGATTCTCAATATGTAAATTTATTTAAAAATTGATTATTTTAACTATTTTTCATTTAATTTATACTAAATCAGGTCCATAAATTTTAAATATTAACTAATTTTCTTAATTCAATAACTTTTTTATTTTAATGAATTTTGAAAAAAAATTATATGTCATCAATCTACACAAAATTATTTTCTATTTAAAAAAAAATTCAAAAAATGCTAAGTTTACGTCAAATTATGTGGGTCGTACATGTCAAATTTTTAAAAAGATAATTACGGCCATTAAAAAATTAATTAAAAAAAAATATTTGAAAAAAAAATACAGAAAAATATGCTCATCAATCTTCAGTGTGTTACAAACCATTTCCCAAAATGGTTTGAGAAAATAATTTTAATTGTGTCAAAAAGTGTGGGTCGTACACATGCATGGTAGAAACAGGCATTTTTAAAACATAGTTTTTAGAACTCCATTCAAAAAGTTATTTTTTATTATGTGGGTATTAAAATAAATTATATATTTGAAAAGTACACTCAGAGGGATATCTTTTATATTCCTGACTTTTTCCAAGATTCAATCTCTAAGTGTTTCAAAATTTAAGCTCAAATGAGACAAAATCTGAAAAATAGGGAAAACACTTCCACTTTTTGGCCAAAAAGTGGACTCATCTTCTTGCACTGACCCTACATTGTGAATTTATTATGTTCTTGTTTTTTTAATTTTATGAAAAATTGGTTTTTCACGGAACATGAACTTCTCTATTCAACACAGTGGGAAAAATAGGAAACTAATTCAAAAAAGTTCTAAAAAATATCTATGCCCTAGGTATTGATGTCTTCTTTGTAACAAAAAAAACAAATTGAACTTCAATATATATAGAACAAGTTATGTGTTCAAACATACACATATGTCTAAAATATAATTAGTTGGACTTCAAAACTTAATAAACTGAAAAATATTCAATATATCATTATCAAACCAACTGCAAGCCCTTGATGTTGATGTTACAAACCATTTTTCAAAATAATTGAGTTTTGATCATTTATAGAAAAAAAGTTATACATTTCAACAAGTACATCACTCTGAAAAAATGTAGTTTTCTATAAAAGTGAAAAACTACTTTTTGAGGGAGATGGATTTTTTTTTTAAAAACTATTCAAAAGTATTTCAACAAGTACATTGTAGTTTGTAAATTACTTACTTTACCCTTTTTGTATGTGATAAAATGCATCTTATATCATTTCAAGAAACTAAAATTTATATCAATCTTATAACAAGGTTATGATAGAGGTTGCTTCCTAAAAGTGCCACCACAACGCCTTGTTGGAGAAACTGATTTCACTTATGACTATTCTGTCTTGGTGGAAGTTCAGGTGTTAACATGCTTTCTAAGTAATAAATTGATGTATCCATCTAAAAAATCCATACTATATCCAAATTTAAATTGAATTCTTGATGAACAATAACATTTTTTAATTGTCGTGTCTATGTCATTTTTGTTAGTGTGGAATTGTGTCAGATGTTGTAATCATGACTATGATGATAGAAACATTCAAAATGTGGAAGGATACATAAGGCACACAAGTTGTTTGACAAAATGCCTCAACAAAATGTGGTTTCATGGACTACAGACATTGTTGGATACGCACAAAATGGTCTCCTTGGAAAAGCTTTGGAGATTTTTAAGCAAATTGCAATTGACAATGGTAAATCCCGACTCATCAACTTTAGCTAACATCCTTTCAACTTGTACCAAACTTGGAGGTTTGTAACAAGATATAGAGATCCATCAAAAACTAATTGAAAGTATTTTTTTTATTAGATGTTGTGGTTGTGAATAACCTAATTAATATGTGTGCAAACTGTGGAAGCATGTGGAAAGCACACAAGTTGTTTGACAAAATGCATAATACAAACTTGGTCTCATGGTCTGCTATGATTGTAGGATATGCAATGCAAGGCTATGGAAAAGATGCCATCAAAATTTTTGAACTCGTGAAGCATTCTAGAACCAACCCTAACCATGTAAGATTTGTTTATTGAATTTTGAAGTGGATAGATCAGAAATGTGGTTGCATGGAGGCCATTGCCTTGATCTGAATTGCGTGACAGGCTTAAACTTTCAATCCCAAGTATGTCATACATTAAACTCTTTTCCTTCAAGAATTATATGACTCAAAATAGAGTAGAGAAACCAAGATTGCATAAAACATATACAAGAAACAATACATTATTTTAAATGCATTCCAAGTGAATTATAAGAAATAAGAAATCACACATACTTCAATGAATCATAGTCTAAAATATGTCCATATTTTAAGATAACTCAAAGATACATTACAACTTCTTCCTAAGATATAACTAATTATAGTCAATATTCATATCAACAAATGTGATATCACCGATAGCTATGATCTCTTTGAAACATTTCCAAGCCTATATATATAACCTCTTGTCATCAACGAGCAGCACTCTAGGGAAGGAGATTCTAGTCTATCAAGTCCAACACCCACTCTATCCAAATACCTGACACCTCTATCTAATGCTGGAAGATCCATTGCTGCTACATCCAGCCCCTACCCCCTATCATATATATATATATATATATATATATATATATATATATATATATATATATATATATATATATATATATATATATATATATATATATATATATATATATATATATATATATATATATAATTAATCTAGAATATAGACAAAAAAGAGGAGACAAAAATATAATCTCAATCTAACCCTACTGCTTACATGTTGTTTTCACTCCCTATGTTTCCCTCCCTCATATTTCCTGCAGCAAAAAATGGTGGAACTAGAAGGTAAAGTGCAACATTTTTTCGAGCATGGGATCCCAAAGCCTCTTTCCATAAACAAAGTCTCTGCCATGCATTGCTTTCTTCTTTTACCTCCACCTCCAAATTTGTAATTGCTTTGGATAAAAGCCTAATAGTGAAATTGGGGAAGCTAGTTGGTTTGAAGAAACGAATGCGACCATTATTGGAATTATGTAAAGTATTATTCTAATTTTGTTACTGCATAGAGCCAAGTGATAGAAAAATTTGAATTGTAGCCTTCATGAAATCAAGAGTGAAGGATGATGGGGAACATGTAGTGCCCCTCCCTGATTCATCTTGTCTTTTTGTACATCAAAGGAATATATTGATCTAGCTTAGTCTAATTTATGATGATTTGATGGTATCATGTTATCTACTAACCCTATTTCATGATTATATTAGATATGATGATGGATCTATATTTAATCATTATTCATGATGGATCATATTGTTTATGAGATTTTGATTACATTATGATTACGTTAACCCTACTCTATGATTATGATGGTTGCATTGATACTATGATGTTTGTGATTGTCTTCTAGTGTCTTCATGGTTAAAGACGATGTCATTCTACTCATTGCAAGCACGATATGACGTTGCGATTCTCTATCACTTGCTTGATTATTTATGATGTATATGTATTGTATATATGTTATATTGTGTTTAGAGGTCTGAGCGTGTCTTTATCCTAATGACAAGTAATTGGAGATGGCATGTGTTTCCCTCTCATACTCTACGCTTAAGTTGATACCCTTGTCAATTAGTGTCTTGGCTTGAGTAGTTGATTTGCGTCATGTGGTATGTTGTTCAACCTTATGTCAAGTTGCCTTGTGAGTTTGTGATAATTTATTAGTTAATAATTAATCAATTTATATAGTTTATAAATATTAAATTAAATCAATGAATGACATTAATATTTAATATTAATGTGTGATTATTATTATTATTGGAAAATTATTACTCATTAATGTTTATTTTATGGATTTATATTTTATATGGTTATTTGGAATTGTGGAAATTAATTAATCAATTACTACATATAGCCATTGGCATAAATCATTAAATAATGGTTAGTACAAATACAAGATATTTATACATATTTATTTACTAGGAGTTTATAATTAACTAATAATTAATTGGTGGAATTATATTAGTTGAGTATTTATGCTTATAAGTACATCCATTTATTTATTTATTATTTATTTGATTATTTTATATGTATGTGGGGGATCTTTATAGTATTCAATTTAACATATATTGGCTAGAGCATTTATATGTATCTGTACATTTAATTATTTGTTTATTGTTTATCTATTTATTTATTCGTTATTTATTATTTATTTATATTGGTTTTGTTTTATTATTTGAGCTTTTGATTTATTGGATTATTATTTATTTATTGTTTAATTACTGGATGGGTATTTATGTCTGTCATACATTTATTTATTTATCTTCTTATTGATTATTTATTTATTGTTTATCTAGTTATTTATTGTTTTGATTATTTACTTATTTATTTACATTGTTTTATTTATTTTCTATTATTCATGTACCTACCCCTTGTTATGATTGGCTCTCTTGAGAGTTGTGATTGTGAGGATAATATTATTTAATTATTTGTTTATTTATTTATATTAATTGTGGTTTTATATTTAATTGGATCATTTATTTATATTGTCTTTGATTTATTTTATTGAGCTTTAATTTATTATTATTACATTCTCTTGTTACTAATTAAGTAATTAAATATTATGTTTATACCTACCCTATTATTTTATTGGTTGAGATTTGAGGGTAAGTAAATAATATTATTTTATATTCTTACCTCGACTTTTGGTAGAGGGGGTTGGTATGGAATATATTTTATTGGAATATTTTGATTGGTGGATATTCTTCTATAGTTTTGAATGAGATTCTATTTATTGGCTTTGTGAGCATTTTTGTGGGTGTGTTTCTCGATATCTTTATGTGACTTTTGGATTTTAGAATTGCTTGGTTGGGTTGAATTTTGGAAAGCTTGTTGGTTGGGATTTTTTCTCTTCTATGATTGCATTACCATCACTCTACTTCCAAGTTGGAGATCTTTTCACATTCTTGCATTTTGATTTTTTTGAAAAGAGATGTTTTCTTCATGACTACTAAAAGATTGTTTGGGGAGATTTAGGAATGAATGATTATTATATTATCAGTAGTTGGGAGTAATATTTTGGGAAAAAAAATAATATATGATTTTATGAATCTGTGTGTTGTATTGCCGGAAAAGGGCATTTGTGTATGTTGATATGTTGATTATAAGCTACTTGTGAATGCATTGTGGTAACGGTTCATTTTGTGATGTTTATTTGTTGTTGCATACCCTATCTTGTGTCCATTTGGTTTGATTAGATCTAGAGTGGCTATGTTTGTAATCATTTATGTGCAAGTTATTGTTAGTATAAGTTGAAATTCTTGGATGTGTTGTATTGTTGGCCTTAACAAGGCTTTGTTTTGGTTTCTTATTGGATTTTAGTGACTTCTTGGTCATATTTATGCCATGGTAAGGCCAATGCCCAAATCTGGGCAAATTTGAATATTTTTGTATCTCGTTTTCCGTGAGTTGGTCCCCTATTACAATAGCACTACTCTGGGCTCCAATAGCACCAAAGTAGCGTCTGCACATTTCTGAGCTGGTTTTTGAGTCCCTTAGTTGATTTCTTTGCTTGGTCTTCATTCTATAGGCTTGTTTTGTTATGTTTGATGGTTTTGCGGCACTGTGCCATTCATTTGTGATATGTGTGAATCCATTTGGGTTCCTAAAAGTGGTTTTGTGCTCATTCATTGAGATTTTGATACGTTTCTCTAGTAAGTTGAGTGATTCCTTACTATTGAGGATGGTTAATTGTAGCTCCAGTGAGAGGTTATGTTGTGCCTCGCTGTGGAGGATTATTTTCTAGCTATTGTATTCATGTATTGCCCCTATTTTTGTGTATTTGACATTCTTGAAGATCTCTCTTTATTGTTGCATTTTTGCATTATGAGCTTATGGCTTGATCCTTGTTAAGTGGCTCTTAGTTATATGTTGATGGATATCTTTGTGATTCAGTTGTATCAGTTTTGTAATGACTTTTTGATGCTTCCCATATTAAGTTTAATGTTGTTGTAAGATGTATCTTGTTATGTTTTTACCCTATGGTCTTGCTCTGTGTTTGGGAGAGTGGGCTATTGCATTTGTTGGACCTAGGTTATGAGCACTACATCTCTAGGAAGGGGGGTCTAGACCTATGAAACCACATGAAGAATTTATGGTTTAATTTTTAAGTGATAACATTATTAATAATTGATTAGTTGGCTGGGTAATTAGGAATTCACCTAATTAAGATAAAGAATATGTTGTTATATGCCCCAATTGGACAAACCCACGGAGATGGTTTTTGGGATCCTCGATTTGGAAGACCGTTGGAGTGGTATACCGATCTCCCTTGAGTGACTCCAAGGTGGAGATGGATGCCACATGAGGCTAGCATGTGATGACACTCTACCCCACATGTGTCCATTATCCATATGCCTTGTTGTTGATTGTGCCTCTGGAGGTTGATTGCTTTGATTTAGCCATGTGATGCATTTTGATGTTATATTCTTATGTTGGAGTCTTGTAGTGTCATGTTGTATCATATGGTTTTTAAGTGTCAGCTTAGGTCTTGAGTGTGAGTTGGAACCTTATGTCATCTCCTAGCATGGGGGGTGGCTCCTATTTGGTTCCACATGGTCGGGTGGTTTGATTCCTTCTACCATTGGGATATTCTTCTTGGATGTTAGCATGCATGGATTTGGATTTATAGTATCTCATCATGAGTGTGGATTCTTGGAGCATATTTATGTAATCAGAATTGATATCATGTGTTATGAAAGATGGAAATGTAAAGAAGACTATGTAATCAACATATTGAGATCATGTATTATAGAACATGTAGTAAGATGATCTCTGAATGAAATGTATTGAATAAGATTGCTGTAAATGGATAGTCTATTGTAGATGTTGTTATTGATTAGAAAGGAATTAAATGATTTAAAAATATGTATGCTATGTCATGAGTATATTTTGTGGATAGTAGTGATTATGTTAATTATCATATATGCCTTGATTTGAAAGATGTTAATCTCCAATGTTATATATCTTGAGATATGAAAGTTTAAGGAGTAGTTGTGGTTCGTATGGAAAATATGACTCTTTATTATTCGTTTGTGCTATGGTGCTGATTTCTATGTATTAGAGATGTTACCATATTACGATGTCTTGTAAATGAGGAATATGAATATGTGTCTATGTAACTTATATTATTAAGATGGGATGTAGCAAAGAGACCATGTGCTTGCTCCATGTGCTCTTATGTAAATGAACTTGATATAGAAGAACTATGCTATTTTTATTGTTATAAGATGATGTATTGGTATGTGGTTCATGCTATAGACATGTTTATCATGTTGAGAATGAAATCCATGTTTAAATTAGGGGATTGAAATATTAGATTGTATTTATTCTTGTAGAATCGTATGACTCTCGAACCTGTTTAGTAGATTGGAATCCTATTTGGATGTAGATAAGTACTTGCTGCTATGATCTTGCATATGGCTATGGATAGTATTCTTGATGAGATGTGCTTAAGGAAATAATCGAATACCATTAATAAAAGAAAGATAAATGCATTTAGTTTCATGATGTGTTAAGTGTTCAAATGAGTAAAGATGAGTATTAGAAATATTTTATTGGTACTTAAAAATGAACCTTAGAAAGAGTATGAAAAGGAATAGAGTTATGCATGTATGTGTTAATGTTTTATCATAATTGCATGGGAAGTAAATGTTTAGTTGGATGATAGTATATGGTGTTCTAGATGGATATGTGATGTGCTAGTTTAATGTCAATGTGATGTGTTAGTTTAATGTCAAGTAGTTATGTTGAGATACCCTAAGGAATAAAGATGCATTATATGGTTTTATGTAGTTATATTAATGATTTGATAGATGTTCCGGTGCGTAATATGATTCTATGGTCATGTTCATGTTGATTCATGTGATCATGCATATAGTTAATGATGCATTATTGATAGTAATGATGCAAACTAGAAGTTAGTATTATTGTTGTAGTGAAAATTAGTGTTATAGTGAAAACTAATTTAAAAGAAAAAAAAAATTCTCTCTTTTTGTTAGTAGATTTTGGTTTATTTCTTTAAGTTATTTTGACGGGCATTACAGAACAAATTCATTCATCAGTAAGCTTATAAACACAGTGAATTCAGTATACATGTTAAGCGCAGGTCAAATTGCTAAATGTTGTGTGTGATAGGATGAACAGCTCTTACACTATGCTAAGAAGAGAGATAAAGAAAATTATTATATTCAGCAAATAACTGGAAGAATATAAATTTAAACAAAAAACTCTTAGCTGTGCATAAATCAGAGAAAGAAAACTGATCTCTGATATTTATTCTCATTGCAAAAGAATGGCTAAACAAACTACATATATAGAACAGGTAGCTGTTCGATCAAGCTAAACATAGGAAACTAATAATAGTAAGTCTTACTTAAAAAACTAAATCTAAAAACAGGAGATAGTTCATGCATTCGGATGCATTTATCCGTAAACTAAAAATAGATTGCTGGAGTCTGCATGCAAGCAGATTATTACATTGAAAGATGGAACAAAAATAGGAAAGAATGTAGCTGCATGCAAGCAGATTATTACATTGAAAGTTGGAACAAAAATAGGAAAGAATCTAGCTGTTGAAAGATACTGCATTAACGCAGCTTATTAAGAATGAGAAATAAAGAAAACTGAAAGCAAGTCAGTGTAAACTAGAGTTCCACCGTTAAAACTGAACTTCCACCGTTGTGAACCCATAGCTATCTGCAGATGCATGTCTTCAGTGTGGCTCTTCTGATCTTGCGATTGACAAAGAATTCTGCGTTCTGGTATGCGTGCCCTAACAATAAACAGTGGTCTTTCCGTGTCATTTCTTTGTTGCTCTTGCAGGTAGGGTTTGATACTTGCCGATTGCCAACATTTCAAATGCCAGAAATTAAACGCTAGAGTTTCAAGCAAGGACGATACAGAAGGAAAAAGTAGAAAAAAAAAACCCAGCCATACTTCATAATCTGCAGAAGTCCCCACTGGAAAGAATGACTCTGAAAAGACCCAGCTCTCCATTTATTTTATCGTGGGCAGCTTCTCCTCATGCCGGTGGATGGAAGTAGAACAATGCATGGTTAAACTGATTTCCTTTGCACAGAAACTGATACGCCAACCTCAAACATGGCAACTAACTTCCGATGCCATAAACCTCCTCTGTTTTCAGCTGCCAAATTTCAGGCCACATAATTATATTTGCTATAATTTTTCACTATGCTGCAGATATACTGCCCATTCCTCCCCAGAAAAAAAAAACCTAAGTGCTACTCAATCTAGAACAGAGACAAAAATATAATTTCAATCTGCCCTTACTGCTTACACGTTGTCTTCGCTCCCTATGTTTCCCTCCCTCATATTTCCTGCAAGCACAACATGGGATCCCAATTCTTGAAACGGACATGCATTGCAAATGGGACATCTGAGCTTGCACTTCAACCACCTTCGAATGCAGTCCACGTGGAAATTGTGTTGACAACGTGGCAGCGCCACCAAAGCCTCCCCCTCCTGGTATTCACCGAGGCAGATAACGCACTCCTCCTGCTGCTGTTCTTCTTGATGTCTGTAACTGAATACACCCATTTTAAGGGGTTGCTCTACTGGGTTGCTCTTCATGGCGTCATCAACAGAGTAAGAAGAGGACGATGGAGGCGGTTGCTCTACTGGGGGCGATGCCGATGCACGATAAACGTAGATAGGAGGCGATCGTGCTCTCACCATTTTGACAACGATTTTAAGTAGCTGGGCAACGATTTTGACAACGATAGCCACGACTAGAGAAGGGAATTCAACAAGTATTGTTCGTCGGAAAGATCTCATGTATATGAAGAGAGCCGAATGTATGACAAATAGCACCAGCAGTGAACATGCCAAATCTGATTTTGCATTCATGATTTTCAACACCAGTGCCACCACAACCATATAAGCGAATTGCACATGGGGTGAGTGGAAGAATTTCACGTATGCGAGCAGTATGGGATATAACCCTAATCCCAGGAGCAACCACAAAAACTTTCGCCACCCACATAGAGCTCCATAGATGAAGAGTAATAGTGAATACAAAACATATATTAGCCAAAACATTAGCCACCAGTCCATCATCGCATCAAAACTAGCTATTCCGGCCATATTCAAAGAAGGTTTCAACAACTGGTATGGTGGATGAAGAAGAAGAATGTTTTGGGGCGGCTTGATAGGGAAGTGTGCGACATTTATTCTAAGGCGTTTTGCATTTTTTTAAGAAATATCTATTAGTTTATAATAATATTAGTATATTAATATTTAAAAATGAATTTAATAAAAAAATATCATAGATATTAATAAAAAAACAAATCAAATCTATTTTCTATTTTTTAAAATCCAGCAAAATTCAATTTAAAAATAAAAAATAATCCAAGTCCAATTTTTGCTTTATATAGTAGGTCTATTTTAAAAAAATAACTATAAATAAAGGTCCATTGAATTTAAAGATTTTAATTTAAATTAAAGAAAATTAAATTAAATAATTAAAAATAAATTAACCATCAATAAAATCCCTTATGATTAAATTTGACACTCATTATAATTACAATTAGTTTAATAAAAAAATTTGCATGGTAAATTTGAAACAATCTAAATATTCTTTGAAAAAAAATAAAAATAAATGATATCCACTAAATTTGTGGATTTTATTTTAAATTAAATTAAATTAAATAATTAAAAATAAATTAATATATATTGAAATTAGTAAAATATTTTGTAAATTTTATTTTAAATTAAATAACTTAAATAAAAAATACATTAAATAACTTAAAATAAATTAAATAATTTTAATCAAACTAAATTAAATAAGTTTTCAATGGCCTCCATGTGTATAGTCTAGTAAACTTGCAATTATTATAATAATTCTCAAATTAAATATTTTTCTTTTCTTTATGTTTCTCTCTCTCTCTATATATATAGAAATCAATAAAAAATTTGGTAGATTTTATTTCAAATTAAAGTAAATAAATTAATAATTTAAATTAATTAAATTATATAATTTAAAATAAAATTAAAATAATATCAATTAAATTAAATAACTTAAATGAAAATAAATTAAATTACTTAAATCAAAACAAATTGCATGTGTAGTATTTAACAAGTTAGAATTAATCTGATATTTAGTTTTATTTAACTATATATCCAATATAAATAAATTAAATAACTTAAAATAAGTTGCATGTGTAGTATTTAACAAGAATGAGTTTAATATTTAGTTTTATTTGACTATATATCTAATATGTAATGCATTTATTTTATAAAATCATTTCCATGATTTAAATTTTTTTATTTTGATAATATTTTATAAATGTTGTTGTAATTGATGTAATAAGTATGATATTGACTTCTATTTTTTCTTCAATAACAATTATCACATCAATTTATAAATCTATCTATATTGCTATCAATTTTGTTCTTTTGTATTTTCAATACATTTTAGATTTTTCTTTCAAAAACTTTCAACAATCTATTTAAGAAATTCACTTCAAACTCATTACTAACAAACTCTTTATTATCCTCTTCATATCCTCTCCATATGCTCTTCAATGCTCTCTACATTTATCGGAAAACAAAGGTCTTATTTATGAGGAGGGGTTGGGTGTTGATTTTTTAATGCAACTGTTCAAGGTGTAGGATGGGATGACTTCCAATGTCTGTTCCCAATTAGTATGTAAAAATGGCCACTCAGATGATTCACTTGGTTTTCCTTACCAGAAAAACCTTAATGATATAAATCTTAAGACTGTTTATAAAGCATTGCTAGATGCACTACTTAAGGCATTTCTTCCATCTAATTTGAGAAGGCACAAGTGTTTGGAGTTTAATAGTAGTTGGTTTTTTGACAAGACTATCAATGCTACTTTCTCATTGAATGGAATATTTTGACTTCATTTTGATAAGCATAAATCTATCAGCATCTCACATAAAGGGCTTTGATCTTATTTTAAAAGGGAAAGAACTGTCCAAAATCCATTCTTCCAAAATCATTTAGTGGATCTTACCCATATAGAGTCAAGCTCTACTTCTTTGCATTTGACTAAATGTACTAAAAACTCAGAAGAAGAACTTCAAAGAATGGTTGACAAGCCATTTTTAAGTGTAGCCTCAAAATGGTTCGATGAAATAGCACATGAGCAGATATTGGGAAAGTATGCTAAATGTATGCAACCAATACGGTATGATAATAAATTGGGTCCTTGTATGAATGGCAAAATTGACAATAGGTCTCATTTAACTAAACTTGAGGGCTAGGAGTAATTTCACAGCCTCATTTTGATGAGTGGTTTGGGAGACATTAGAATCAGGTTTTTGCACCTGATCATATTTTGCCAATTGATCATGCCAATATGGAGAAAATGCAATCCTGTGTTCCATTTCATCCAGGTCTAGATGAAGATGATATCTATCATCAATTTTCACTAGATGTGTTTCCTAGAATACCGACATCTATAGACCAGGAAGGGGCTATAACGGAAGAAGAACAATTAGACCAGGTCCCTTGTAACTCATCCTTGAAAGAAGATCTTTATAAAGGAACCTTCGATTTTTCTCAAACCCTTTCCATCTCCCAAACACTTGCTCTGAGTAAATAAGAATTGAGAACTCCTAAAAAAAGAGGGAGAAAGTTGAAAACGGTTAAAGAAAAAGAAGAAATTGATGCCAGTATTCAAACAACCCTTAATCAAAAATTTTTAGCCTCCAAAAGAGTCACGAGGAGAACTAAATGCAGTTCTCCTCGGCAGGTATGGAGGTCTTATCTTGGAATGTCAGAGGTATAAATGCCCCTGACAAAAGGAAGAGAATAAAGTCACAACTTGATTCTTCTCAGGAAGATATTGTGCTACTTCAAGAAACTAAATTATTAGATGAGGTTTTCTAGAAAATAATAGCCAAATGGCCTAATTGGAAGTCAACACACAGTCAAAGTATAGGTGGTTCAGGAGGTCTTGTGGTTCTTTGGAATCCAAATTCGATCATTTCTCAGCTTGTAAAACAAGGAGCCAATTGGCAGCATATTAGCATAAAGCATTATGATATATCTTTTACCTTAAAAAATGTCTATGGTCCAACCTCTTCTCGGGAGAAGAAGAATTTATTGTCGTCTCTCACTCGTATCATCCATCAAGTTGCAAGGCAAAATGTAATTTATTTATTTTTTTTTTTTTGGCGGGGGGGGGGGGGGGGGGGAATTTAATGCAATTACCTCTCTAGATGAGAAAAAAGGGGGTATTTTTCCACCCATAAAGATGATTGAGGATTTCAAAGAATTTATAAATGATAATGACTTATTTGATAGTCCTCCACATAACAGATTTTCCACTTGGACCAATAGGAGAGTCAGTTTCTTACAAATTGCGGAGAGATTAGACATATTTCTTTTCTCTCAAGAATGGAGGACTCAGAATTATTCTTTACAAGTTCAGACCACTTTCCTATCCTTGTGAGCATTGAAAAAAAGGAAGCCACTTTAAAACATAATCTTAGGCCCTCCTTCAAATTTGAAAGGATGTGGTTCTGACATCCTCATTTTCATGCTTTGGTTCAGCAATAGTGGGTGAGTTCTCCTATGGTGAGGGGTATCAAAATGTTTAAATTCCACAAAAAATATAGTATGTTAAAACCTAAATTAAAATATGGAATAAGGGTGTCTTCAAAAATAGATTTTCTCAAAAAGAACATGTTGAAAATCAGTTGCATTTGATTAATAAATAGATTATCTCTAATAGACTGGATTTAGAATTGTTTGCTAAGCAGAATCTGGCTCAGATAGAATGGGAAGAACTCTATAAGAGAGAGGAGGAATAATGGAGATAGAAATCTCGTGAGCTTTGGTTAAGGGAAGGGGATAAAAACACCAAATTCTTTCAAATGTCAGCCAAGCAGAAGAGGGTAGCCTCTACCATATTTTCCATTCAGGAGGCATCCTCGAGTAAACTCCTTTGTGATGCTCAAGAAATTAAAGATGAAGGAGTTAATTATTTTAAACCTACTTGCCCCCCCTTCTTCTGAAATTCCACTTGATGTGCAAGAATAGGAGATTATGGAGGCTATTCCCCATATCATTTGCCCCCTAGATAACCAATAGTTATTGGCCCCTTTTACAATTGAAGAGATCAGAAAAGTAGTTTTTTCTTTTCCGCCAGACAAGGCTCTGGGGCCGGATGGTTTTACGACTCTTTTCTTCCAAAAATGTTTGGATGTTTTGGGCTCAGAATTGCTAGCAGTAATGGAGGAGTTAAGAAAAAGCTCATCCATTCTTCAAAACTTCAACTCTACAAATATTGCTCTTATTCCAAAAACCAAAGAACCAACAACTTTTGCAGATTTTAGGCCCATTTCGTTATGTAACACAATATACAAGATCATTACCAAAGCCATTTATCTAAGATTGTAGAATTTGATAATCAAAATCATATCCCCAAAACAAGGTGGCTTCGTTCCAGGAAGAGAAACCATGGAAGGTGTCTTGGTTGCTCATGAAGTGTTGCACTCCATTCACTCCAACAACACATCTTCTTTTGTAGTAAAATTGGATATGATGAAAGCTTATGGCAAACTTAATTGGTCTTTTTTGTTTAAAGTCTTGAGAAAATTTGGATTTGCTGAAAATTGGTGTAAATGAATTAGGGCATGCATTTCGGGAGCTCATTTATCAGTGTTAATTAATGGAGTTCCTGCTATTTTTTTGCTGCTTTACAAGCTGTGAGACAAGGTGACTCCCTATTTCTGTCTCTGTTTATTATTATGGCAGAAGCTTTTAGTAGAATTATTAAGTCTAAGCATGATCAAGAGCTCTGGAGGGGTGCACATATTGAAGGTACATCTGTGTTAGTTACACACTCTTTATTTGTTGATGACACACTATTGTTTGATAGAGCAAATGTTCAGGAGGCAAAGAAAATCAGGCAAAGTTTGGACCTCTACATGGCAGTTTCAGGTCAAAGAATTAATGCCCAAAAATCTAAAATATATGTATTTAATACAAATGATATAGTCACAAGGAATATTGTGGATTCTTTGGGTTTTTTCTCCAGAATGTTTTCCTTCCACATACCTTGGCATTCCATTTTTTGTTGGTGCCAATAAGCCAGCTTATTGGAATGCTATTATAGATAGAATTAAGAATGCCATATCCACATGGAAGGCCTGCTGGCTGTCTTTATCAGGGAGATTACTCCTAATAAAATTTGTCTTGTCTGCCATTCCCAATTATTTCATCTATGTCCTCAAAGTCCCTATTGGAGTCATACAATAGATTGAAAAACTTATTAGAGGTTTCTTATGGAGGGATAATATGTCAGAAGAAAAGAAGATTCTTCTTATTTCAATTCAGGAAATGGCTCATGATAAGAGGGGAGGGGGTGTTAGTCTACATGATCTATCTAAAAGGAACATCATCTTTAGAGGTAAACTTGTGTGGCAAATGGTCTCCAAACTAGGCACAAATTGGTGCAGAATCATGCAAGAAAAATACTTGGACTCCTTAAATCCTTCTCGAGTCATTACAACCCTTGATCCCCGAAAGGGTCAGCTATTCGGAACTTCATGATGTATTGTAGGCAGATTATTACAAGATATGTTTCTTGGGAAGTCCATAATGGTGAGAGAATTCAATTTTGGGAGGATTCTTGGAATGGCCTGCCTCCCTTAAAAAATTTAGAACTCTTTTTGGATGCCATTCCAATTATAAAAAAATGTTGGGGTTCGCTTTTGATAGATTGTGTTAGTGGGGTAGAAATATTTTCTGGGAAAGCTATCTAGAAAGATCCTCTTGATCTTTCGATTAGAGATGATCAAAGGTCAAGTCTTCAGGAATTCTTGTCTTCAAGAAGAGTGTATATTTCAAATCATGATGACAAACTATTATGGGCTCTAGCTCAAGATGGAAAATATTCTGTCAGAGATGGTTATGTGGTTGCCCGACATATGGAAAATCAGAAAGTGAAGAGTTGAGCTTATTCATTTTGCTGGAATAGTGTTGTACTTCCTAAAACAAGTTGTTTTGCTTGGGTAGCATTAAGAAAAAGGATATTAACAAGTGATAAGTTGAAAAAATTACACATTTCTAACTCTTTCTCTTGTGTCCTATGCAAAGCTAAAACTGAAACTGTGGATGATTTACTTCCTAGGTGCCCTTTTACTCAGCAATGTTGGCTCCATGTTATGGAGAAATTAAATATATCTATGCCACTTCCCTATACTTTATGGGAACTTCTTCAATCATGGCCTACTCTTTTCACAAAATCTTTGTTTGCTAGCATCTGGAAATGTATTCTGGCAACTGTCATTTCGTGAATTTGGTAGGAAAGAAATAAAATAATTTTCAGACAAATGGAATCCCCAATTCAGTTGGTTTTAGAATGAATTGAGAAATATGCTTCAGAACAGGTTAATGCTCATATCAAGAATATAAGTAGGAATTTTAATTTTTCATCTTGGGATGGCTGCATTAGCAAAATTTGGAAAGATCTTACTATCCCCTCTTTTTGTGCCACATTTGGTAGGGAAAGTTAGTCAATCAAATGAAGCTTAACTAAATGACAACCTCCTTCAGTTGGCTTTGTCAAATTAAATTTTGATGGTTCATCTAGGGGAAATCCTAGTGATTCGGGAATTGGGGTTTGTATTAGAGATCATTTAGTCTTTCTCTTGGTAGCTAAGTCCTCTTCCATTCCTTCTGGATCTAATAATGTAGCAGAAGCTCTTTATTTACTATATGGAATGACATTGGCAAAAAAAATTAGATTTCACAGGTTGCATGTTGAGGGAGATTCCTCTATAATAGTGAAAGCTTGCATTTCCAAATGTTCATTTAACTGGAAAATTTCCTACTTTTTAAAGCAAGCATGGTCATTAATAGACTCGGTTGAGGAATGTTGTATTTCTCACATATTCAGAGAAGGTAATAGAGTGGTAGATGTTCTAGCCAATTTGGGTTGTGATAAGTTAGTAGTGGATTTTGCATCTCCAAATTTCAAGTTAGAAAAATCTCCTCAACTTGCTAGCATTATCAATAAGGAAAAATATTTAAATAGTTGACACACTCACCCTACCATCAACCTCTCACCTAAATGATTTTACTTTGGCTTTGTTGAGAGAGCATTTAAAGAATTTTTCCATACTTGCAGCCAGTGGATTATAAGTATGGCATAATCGATTTTTTCTATGCACTTCCATGTTGGAAGTACGATGGCGGTTTCCCTTTGAATTTCGTGAGATCTAAATTACTTCCATGTTTAACTTCACACATGGGGCATCCTCTGTCACCCTGCAGAATAATTAATAATATCAGTATTAAGCATATTTCCCTTTCCTGCTATTTAATTCACAGTAGATGAAGATTTGAAATGATTTTGGTAGAGTATGAGAATTTCAAGACAGATAGTGCTTTTATTGGGTTTCACTCATAATTGGCATACGCTTGCTTCCGTAGTCTTCCCAACTTTATTGCATTATGGACTACTCCTCGAGAAAATACAAAGTGCCTGTGTTAATTGTTGATTGGGAAAAGCCATTCGAGAACCATCTTACTGAAGATCAGTTGGGTATTTTTTTCAACACCTCCTGTCAACACTGCATACGAAGCATCAAGAAAATTATTGGGGAATAAATTTTGTATCCATTGGAGAAAATGTTTCTCTTTCTTTCACAACTGTGTTCTATATTTCTCTCCAATATAGTGGATTTGCTGCAGTCTTGGGTTCCCTTGAAAAATATCATTCATAAAATGATTCGAAAATATTACTTGAATGATAATCAACTCTTGGATGCCATCCGTCAGTATGATATGTGGAATGGTCAGGCAAGAGTGGGTGGACTTTTCTCCAGGCAAATTGTACTCACACATGAGGAATATCCTACAATATTTGATAGCATAAAGCAGTCTCTTTCCCTACAAAATGTGAGAGCCTTCCAAATTGCTGCCCGCAATGTTGGGAGAAGCTTAAGCCCAGAATTAAAAAGAAACTTTTTCTCTAAAATGCATGCCATCCTTGAAATTTTAGGTCATGATCATGGACAAACAAATTCATCTATTATTTCTCTGGTAATGCCAGTGGGTGATGAAATTTCTATGCAGATGAACAATATTTATCCTCCTCCTTGGCTCTCCTTGGATCAAATCAATGAAATCCATGGTTCACTGATTGAAGATCTAATATTGGCCTTCGCTGCACTCAATATCGGTGATGGATTTTTTTTGAGATTTCAAGGATTGGAGATGTAATCCTCGACACTCACCTCAGGTTCAGGGACCAACTCGTCATTGTTGGTTATGGGCTCTTAGTGTTTGTAGCATATGGAGATATAATTTTGAAGATCTATTCTGGATTGGGGCCTTCTTATTTAACTCATTAAGTCATTGTAATATCGGTATGGGAGTTATTTTGTATTTCAGCTCTGTATAACCAATTTTGTGAGCAAGCTTGTAAATTGATAAATTAGTTTGCATATCGGTTCTTCTCGGTATAAAATATCAAGTTACATCTGCATTCTAGTATTTAAAGCTCTAAGAAGATAACCGGTTTTTTGTTTACTTTTTTCTTCTGTGGTCTGATACTCCCATCTTCTATCTGGTATCATCAGTGTTCTGGTTTCACATCTTCACCGGTAGCAGGTGCTAGTTTTTTTGTATCGAGTATCAGTTTTGGTGGTGGTGATTATGTTGTACCGGTAAAGGAGTCTCTACGGTAACCTGTTTTAGTTTTGGTGGCAGTGATATTTTGTACCGGTATTATAGTTCCAAAATAATTCAATCAGTTGCATTCTTCTTTCTGCACTTTACAAATATTCAAATATTCTCTCTGGTCACTGGTGATGGCAGGTCTGCAATACTCAGATATCCCCTCATAACTTTATCAAGATCATTCATAACCAGTTGTTGGGGCCAATTCTAGGATTTCTCTTAGTTTATCATGTTCCACTATTCTCATCTGTGGCCTTTATGAGGTTTGTTGGGGTTCCTTATAGCTTCATTTTTTCTTTCTCCTTTGTATCTAAGAAAGGATACAGGGTTTTCTTCCTGGTTCTTTCCTATTGAGCTCTTAAATCTGTTTTCTTATATATATATATATATATATATATCTGTGGCTTGTCACTTTCACAAAAAAAAACAAAGAAAAACTCTATTATTATTTATGAATATTAAATACTTCTATTATTTGATATCTCTCAGCAGATCTTTACTTATATTTTTTAAAATATAGGTATGCTAGTATATTTATATTTTAAAAAGAAGTGTATAAACAACAATGATAGATATTAATAAAAAAAAAATCAAATCTATTTTTTTTTTTTTAAAACGACAAAGCAAGTCCAATTTTTGCTTTATATAATGGATATATTTTTTGTTTTCCTTGTTCATCTCTTGTAGAATGCCTATGGACATAACAAGTTTCAAAAGCTTGAATATGATAATTATAAAAGATTTCTACTTTTTTATATTCATTTGTAATTATTATATTGTTAGTTCTTGCCAAGGCATTCAATTCAATTTTTTAATTAATTTGTCTAGTCAATGCATAGAATTAAAATTTCTTATAAAAATTCTATAATTTTTGTTTAACTTTTATTTTAAATAGCTAGTAGTCGCACTTTGGTGTGCAATTGGTACGTCGAAGAGGTGTGAAAGGTCAATTATGGAAAATTTTGGTGTATTTTACATACATTTATTTAGTGCATAAGTTCAAATGGTAGGCCATTTAAAAATTGATGTTATTTATGCAACTAAGGTCTTAATTGAGAAGTGATAGCTTAAAATGAACTATGAATCTAGTTATAAAGATCCAAACATGACTTAAAAATCTCTAAATCAAGAAGATAACTAGATTCCATTACCAATGGATCATGTTATATTTGCAATAGGTGGAGAGGGAGATATATATATATGAATAGGAAGAGAGGGAGGGAGAGGAAATGTGAGAAATAAGGAGAGGATAAAGAGGTGGAGATATCTAAAAGGAGAGAGAGAGAGAGAGAGAGAGAGAGAGAGAGAGAGAGAGAGAGAGAGAGAGAGAGAGAGAGAGATGAGGTACTAGAGAGAATGATATAGGGGGGAGAGATAGAGATAGGGAGGGATAAACAAGGAGTGTGTTTGAAAGTGTGAGAGATATTGAGATAGATATGGGGATGAGTAACAAGGAGTGTGTGAGCAAGATTTAGAGAATTTCTAGTGTAGATGATAGAGAAATGAATAGAGGATAGAGAAATAAAGAGATATAGAAAGAGGGAGTAACATAGAGAGGAGGGAAAGGGAGAGGTAAGGATGAAAATATAGATGTGTGTGTGTGTGTGTGTGAGAGAGAGAGAGAGAGAGATGGAGATAGAGAGATAGAGAGTGATACAGATAAATTAAATGTATTATTTATAAATTAAAATTAAAATTTTAAATATAACAATTCTACAATAAATTCAAAATTTATTAGATAAATAATTATAAATTAAATTAATTTAAATAAATTTAAATATTATTTGTAATTTTATAAAAATGATATAATAATCAAAAAATAAATTTCAAACTTAGATCTAAATAAAAATAAAAATAGAATAAACTAAATGGAAAGCCAAAATATATGAAAAATCTAAATATTAATAAAAAATATAATAAATATTTTAAATTGAAAAATAATTAAATAAAAAATAAAACTACTTTTTTTTTAATTTATTATAACTAAAATATCAATAACTCGTGTAACTAAAAAATATAATTGATAAATTACAAACAACATTAACATTAATTGAACCACAATCCAAATATTAACCTTAAGATTTATCATATCTTGAATGATTTAGTTGGGGTATGCTCTCACAATATTTAGATCAAATATTTAGATATTGAATTGTGTCTAATAATTTAACTATAATTGTCATTTTTTTATTTTCAATTGGTTTTGTGTGCACCTTGGCTAGAATTAAACCATAATTAAGTATTCTAAGGGTTATGATTAAATCAATCTCCTCTTCAATGGTTGAATCCTTGACTTGAATGCAATGTACCTAGCCTTGAAGAGAGACTTGAGAATTCTCAATGCTGGAAAAGAATGCCTGAATGCTCTTGAATGCTCGATCGCTTGTGTATACTTCAATCTTATCCAACCTCAACTTATGAAAATGAGAGAATGAATGCACCTTAAATACATGTTTGGTGGATTTTAATTTCATCACTAGCCTACATCGGGGAGATTTCCCATCACTGCACAACTCACATTGCATGCTCTAAAAAGGTCTTGCCCCAAAATAGGGCAGGGACAGGGGTGCCATGCACCTGTCCTACCCCTGTCTCTAGGGTAGAGTGCACACAGAGTGATGTGGAGGCCAAGGAAGATGCTTTTGCAAGTCGAGCACTATCCAGTCTCCGATCAGGCCAGAGGATTTGGGTTTGCATGCGTGAGGACCCTAATGTATTCGTAAATTTCTAGGGTAGCAATTTTATGACACTAAATTTATCCCCCACTTTAGCAGGAGTATAAGCATATTCTGATACTGTCGGTAAAGTACAAGGAAAGAAGATTGAAAGACTTTCACCATGTCAAGGAGGCAAGATGTACCAAGCCCCCAATGGACTTAGGATCTTATGACTTCATTTGACAAATTGAAAGGGAAGATCGAGAAGTAGAGAACCATGACTTCAAGTAGAAAATTTACCTTCATTATGAGTCATGATAGCAAGGATACTAAAAATTACAAATCAAAATAAAGTTCACTAAGTAATTCTATGTATCACAAGAAGGAAAGTATGAGCAAAGTGTATGCCCCCATGTTAAAATGATTGCACGCGTCTTATTGGGAGCGATTTCTTTAAGCTAGGATACACCCAAGAGAAAGAGAAGAGAGGGAGCACATCATCACAAGGATTTAGCCCCCAATCGAGGTATAAATCCAAGGATAATGAGCACAAAACATGAGGTAGTGTCGCTTTCCTTGGGGTTAGTATGTTGTTTGATAACTCATGTATATCATGTATGTATATGCATATAATAATCTTCATTCCCCAAAAAAGGACACTACCTTAGAAGAAAGGGAAGAGAGGATGTCTTTTGAGTCAAGATGAAAGAGACCAAGAGAAGATCTCTATGCTTTGCATCATCCCCATGTAGACATTAAGGGAACAATAGAAGAACAGGGATACATATAGAAGAATGGTCACAAAAGAGAAAGAAAGGAGAGAGAAAGGTTTGTAGTGCTAATATTTCTAATCTAGCATGACATCCGCCTCCCAATATTGCTGATCACTATTTCGGGAAGGTGGGTAACATGCTATAGGAGCAACATCAAGCACAACAGATGGAGCTATCACAAGATCCAAACAAGGAGTATACTCATGTGGTAAATCACTTTTCTTGATTCTAGGAGCTAGGATTAAAGTTTGTGAAAACTCATCCGATAAATGTTTGTCCACATCAATATACTCATACTCACTATCAGAAGCATTAGGAGTTGTATTACTAATATGAATAATGTTTTCACCCATTTCTTCATCAAATTTTAGAGCAAGAGGATCAAGACCACAAATAGGAGTAAAACCATCACATGTTTCATGCAACTTTTGATTTGAACATTTTGGTTGAACATCTTTCTTAGGAGAAAAGGGAATCATGTCAACTGTTGGAGTCTGACAAGATTGAGTATTTTGAGGGATAGATTCACAAGCTCGAACATGACATCTTGTTGGCTTGATAATGATTATAATGAATTCATCACTTGTTGTCATTGATGAAATACTCTCACACACACATATGATTATATTGACTACCCATGTAACTTCAATTGTTTACATTGTCAACCGCTATGTTAGAGGTTTATCTCTAATCGGTATGTGCATAAGAGACAACTTATGATAATACTAAGTCGGCATCAAGATGAAGATCAAGATGGAGATCAAGCAGAGACTCAAGGACAATGGTTCATATGTTTTATTCAAACTGGTACTAGTTGTTCCAACCGGTATTTGTTAATTTTTCTGATGAGTTACCAGCACCGACTACTTGGTGGTAGTTTTTGTGATGAGTTATGGTCACTTTTCCACATACACTACACCTAGGAAATTGTGTCATGACTTCCTTTGGCTGACATAAGATTTAAATGTCTATATAAAGACATCTTAGTGAATCATTTGATAGAGATGTTATGTAATTGATGGTATGCATGAAGAGCGAAATTTTTTGTTCAAAGAGTGATAAGTGTTAAGATGAAGAGTATGATGAAGAGCAGTGTTGAATGTACTTAGAAGGATCTGATCAAGAAAATATTGTGATACTCAGAACAGATCAAACCATTCTTGTTGTTTTCTAACCATTATAGCAGAATCAAATCCATTAACCGGGTAAGCTCTAACAAGCTTCAATGTATAAATCCTCTAACAAGGTGATCCATTAGTTTGGATTCTTAAATCCTCCAGCGAGGTTACTCCTAATAGGGTACAACTCTTAACGGGGTATAAGATTTTAATCAAGCTTTGGGATCTCTAACAAGATTTGCTCCTAGCAGAGAACTTTGTAGACCTTAACCGGTAAGTTATCTATTAGTGTAGACAGTTAACTTGTGAGTTCCATCTCACCATGGTTTTTACCTATGTGGGTTTTCCATGTATAAACACTTGTGTTATGGTGGATGCTTTACTTTTTGTGGATGTTGTTATATCATTTTGGATTGCATACATTGTGTTTAAAAGATTTGTTAAGTTCATCTACCGGTTAGTGTTTGAAGTAGTGTTTAATTTGGTGTCACTGATTCACCCCCCCCTCTGATTTCTTTTCAAGTCCATCAATTTGAATCAGAGCCTAACTTCTTTTAAGCCTAACCGCTTAGAAGGGAGCCTTGAAACCACCATGGGGGACAGGAGCTACTTCGAGATGGCTAGAGAGCTAGAAGCTAGCAGAAATGAACTTGAATCCCCTAGGGTCAAAACTAAAGGTTCTCAAGTCAAAAGGAGAGAGCTAACTAAACAACTATTAGAAATATCTGATAATAGTTCTTCATATGAAGCCAATATTGATGTTTTAGTAGAGGAAGTTGAAAAGTTGAACGGTGAGAAACTGAATCTAAGGAGAGAGATAGAAGGTCTCACTATCTGCACAAGTCAGGAACTGGAAGCTAGAAGAGTTTCTAAAGATCTTATCAAGGAAAGAGATCAAGACATTACAAAGATCAAACAGGAAAAATACACTATGCATGAGAATTTGTTTGCGAAAAGAGAAGAAAAGGAGAACCTACAACTAGATCTTGAGCTTGCATCATCTTTGAAAGAGAACTTGTCTAAGCATAATGAAGATCTCATCAAACAACTTACTGAAGCCAATGAGAAATTGGAGAAGGTCATCAAAAGTTCTACCATGCTGGAAGAAAAAATTCAATCACAAAGAATGAAAGGTGATATCTCTGGACTTGGTTTTCACACAACTGAAAAAGGTGAATCCTTTGGTACAAAGAGCAACAATCCTAGGAACAAATCAGCTCCTAAGATCAATAAGCCTACTGGTAAGAAGGTCTTTAAACCTGTCTGCTTTGTTTTCCATAAACATGGTCACACTGCAATTTTTTGTAGAGACAAACCTAACAGAAATGTAAGGTACAATACTAATGCTAGGTATGTGTCCAAGAAATTTGAAGGTCATTGCTTCACATGTGGAATGTATGGACATAGATTTGTTGAGTGCAGATATGGAGAAAACAATCCTGTGCCACACATGTATCCAAGACCAAATGGTGACCGGATGAGGAACTTTGATAACCGAGTAAACTGGAACTGACAAAGATCCTACAACAATTGGTTTAGTCCATTCGAGATGGAAAAGGTAACAAATGTTATTTGCACCTTCTGTAATAACTTTGTTCATGTGGCTATGAACTGCAAAATAAGAACAAGAAGAGGAAATGCAAGACCTTGGAGGTCATTTGGTATGGCATGTTATCACTGTAACAAAACGAGGCACTTAGCAAAATTCTATAGATCTAGAAATAGAAAACCGATCAACTCTTCCAAGGATCAGAAAGGAAAGCAGAAAGTTGATATTGAAGAAACTAGAGAGGAAATGAATCGGATTTGGAAGAAGAAAAGTGATGACTCATCCTTCACCCAGTGAAGAGAACCCTGCATCGATGACTTAATCCTTTTTAATATGGCTAAGGGGAGCTTAACGATAAAACATCTCCGGACCCCTTGTGAAAAATGAGTAGGAAAGAATTTTGAAACATAAAATTTTGGTAACTTTTTGTTAACATGTTATCAACCGGTTTTCCACTTGAGTGGTGAAATTAGGGTTTGTAACCCTAACGGGCGAGCATTTATTGCAGTATGTAAAAAGGATAAAAGTGAGTTTTACTTTGTCATTTTTACCTTAACTCATTCGAGAAATAAATTTGAAGCGATTGCAGAGTTGAGTAAGATTGTCTTGCTTTTAATTATTGAATTGTTTCATGATTTGAGAAATTAAGTTGAATTGAAGGTTGCAGAAAGTCGAACCGGTGTGCACTTGGGCATTTCAACAAGTAAACAGGGAAACATGCGCGAAACAAGGTATTTCTTTGAACATACCACTTTGAATCTTGTTAATCTAGAATGGCATCTACTTCAAAGCCTGTAGAGAGGTTGATAATCACTTCTGAGCCTATGGAAGTTGCAAAGGCAGAACAAATTGTGTCATATAATGCATTGTCGCAAGTTCTAAGCGGAGTTTTGGTCAAAGGTGATTTGACTAGTTATATAGACTGCAAATTAGAAGATTTAGGATCTCTATACATTTACACACACTTGAAATCACTTTGTGATGAGAATGGTAAAATTAAGACACAGTATGCTAGGGTTTTCGAAAAGGGTTTTCATAATGCTTCCTATTTTCTTGAAGATTTTGAAGAAGCACATACAGAATAATTTTGAGTAGAGTTCATGGAAAAAACATGTACTTAGAAAGGACTCACACAATTACAAAGGAAGTCATTTAGGCTGTGACTAGCTATTTCTCAACCAGTGAAGTTCCTGAGTTAAGGAAATTTTCTAAGAACACTGTCTTCGACTTAACCGGTTCTACTTCTGATAAGTGTTCCTTTTCTATCAACAATATCAGAGACCCTGTAGTAAAACTAGCAGCAATGGTGATAGGTTGCTGAGTATTTTACTCTAGTAGACTTAATAGTGTTCCATCTGCAACAATTCATACTGCTCACAAAATTATAGCTGATAATGCAGACTATGATCTCTGTGAAGCCATCAGAAGGCAATTATTTCAAAATTTACAATCAGTTAAAAAGGATAATAGTAAAAAATTCAAGTATGGACAACTATTGGTCGGATTATTCTTTTATTTTCAGAACTTTCTACCAGGAATTGGAGACATTGAGTGGTCAAAGGACTCACCGGTCTCTACACAAATTAAGAACAACATCAAGGATGTGAAGAATACTTTCCATGATGCTTTGAATAGGTATTTCAATGAGTTTCAAAAGAAGATGAGTATGAGATTGAGGCTACCGGAAGAAGTGGTAAAACACTTTGAGAAGGACATAATCTTCATCGTTACCACTGACTTTTTCTTAATGCAAGCAATTGAGCCAAGAGAAGAAGAATTGGAAGACATGAGTTATGAGGTTAACCATGATCTACTGGTTGGTTATACTAATACCCTATTAGCATCGCCTATAGACAAAAAACAGGCAAATTTGGACATTGTGGCAGTCCAAGAGGCACCTGCACAAACCAGTACTACACCTGTTAAAGTACAAAAGGAAAGAATAAAAATCCTGATGAAGCATCTCCAACAAAGAGTACTAGAGTTACTAGGAGTTTCCTAACCAAAAAGGAACTGGAACCCAAAGTATATGCTAAGAAAGAGACAAAGAAGAGAGGCAGAAAATTAATTTTGCAACTAGAATTTGAGGAAACAGATTCTGGTGAAGAACCAAAGAAGGCAAAGACAACTGATAAAATATCCAAGAACGTTAAGGAAGTGCCAAAGGCAACTGTGCCTATTGATATATCATCGTTCAAACCTGAAACCCATTTTGAAAGGACAATCAAGACACTAAAGAGGAATAGGTTTGACAATGTAAAGAAGCATTTTGATTCCTTCACTTAAAATGAGAAAGAGGAAGCGATTCAATAGGTAATCATTCATCTGTGTCATTATAGTAGATATCCACAAGAATTAGAAAAGGATATCTCAGATTCTTTAAATACTATTCTTTTGAATAAATGGGAGGAAGCTATCAAATTAGAAAAAGAAATCATTGATAAGGTATTTGTAAAATATTTTCCTAAGGATGATATTAGTGCTTTAGTTGCTTGATACAAATCCCAATTTACATTTAAATCAAGGAGAGTGAAGTTACTCAGTGGAAAGAGAGCAATCATTGAGACTGGGACTCATCATATAGCCTATAATATCAAACGGATGGAAGAGCTCATCCAATCCTCTATGAATGAGGATAATGTTACTGATGATGTTACTCCACTAGAAATAGATGAAGAGGAAATTATTCAACCTGATGAGGTCTATCCACTCAAGAAGAAGGATGATTCCACTATTCTTGTTGATGATAATGTTCAAAACATAGTGGACTTATCTGGAGACAACACTATACAAGATATGGAGCCCCCAACAATCACTAATGTATAGGTTACACTAGTTGAGCAGCTGGCTACTCAACTAAAAGTGGACAATCCACCGACAACAGAAGAACTGGAGAAACCCCAATCTCCACTAGTCATTCAAGAAATTCAGAAGGAGACTACTAAAAATGTTGCCACACAGTCACTTGAAAAGACAATAGAGCAGAATACACAGAAATCTATCATTAAGGTTGTATCCCCTGAACCGGAAAAGCAGAAACAACTTGAAGATGATGGTGATGATTCTTTAATTATTTTAGGACCTATTGATATGAACACTTTGAGTGCATTAGAAATGATAAAGCTGGCTAGTGTTATGCAATCTAGAGCACATAAGAAGAGACTGAAAGAGAAAAGGGTTGAAGCAAAGACAATTCAAAATGCAATAGAAATCTTGTCTGGTCTACTATCAGAAACATCTATAGCACATCTTTCTACACCCATTAGCAAACTTGGTCAGTTAGTTTTAGATGCATCTGATCAAATCACATCACTAGAAGATGCTGCTCAACTGTATGCTGAAAAGAATCACAAGAAGAAGTATGGAGAAAAACTGGCAAAGGATATTGATAGTAGGAAAATGGCTTTGTCGCACAATAAGGATTTGTTGAGAAATGCTATTGAAATGGGAGGAAAGTATCTTGCTTCCACCTCTAATGTTTCTTTCTTTTATTCTAAAATTTCAAAAAGACAAATAGAAACATAGCAAGAGCTAGAAAGGATATGCAAGGCATATGTCCCACTCCAGGACTCTATACTTACCTTTTGTTAGGCCCAATATAGAAAGCTAATGTACTAAGAGCGAAGGGGTGAATCAGTACTCCAAAACTTTTCTTTGATAATAACCTTACTATTATGTATAAACAGAATAGTGTAGTAACATAAAATAAAACTAAAATCAATAGATAATAATCATACATGATTCACTCCATAACACATATATTTTGGTCACACAGAAACTCTTGGTTAGAGAGAAAAATTGCGGTGGGGATGGCACCCACAACTTCACTACTGCAATAATAAAGAATGCTTAGTTAGAGCTACATTTAGCTATTTTTGATAGCTTACCCTATTAGTAGTATCAAGATCATTTAGATCTACCTTACTAAAGGATTTTTACAACACTATATAAGTGTAGCACCTGGTTAAAGGATTTACAATTTATAGACTTGGTTAGAGTCTTTTACCCTGTTAAAGGTTTCTCTTACAACTTCAAAATATTACAATAAAATCATTACAAATATCTGCAACTTTACATGTGAAATGCTAAAGCAAATTCTATGTGCTCTGAATAAGATTACCTAGCTTGTAGCATACCTCAGTAACCCATAATGAAACTCGGTAAACCCTTTTGTTTACTTTGTTCGTCATTTGTTCACTGATAACCTTCTCGGTGACCTCTATGTGTCTCTGTAACAGTCTTCCTTCATGCATACACTATGTTATCTTTTATTGCATCTCATATATCTAACCCTAGAATCATGCTGTATAAATAGATCTCTTACAACGGTGATCTGATTCATTGCTTTGATCTTACAAAAGATTCTTCGAATGAATAACTAAACAAAATATCTCATTGGTTAGATTGACCTTGTAATCATACACAATCTCATAGTGCAATTCCCAATGAAAAAATGGTTAGATGTGCATGTCTAGGTTCAATGTATATGGTAAAATGTTTCACTTGGTGAATATCAATTCAGTGAGTTAACTTTACCACTTAGTAGCCATGAAACTTTACTCGGTAAACAACTCGGTGAATACTGCGTTCTGTGACTGCTTTCTTCAGTAACCGACTAGACTGTTCATACCGACTTCTCTGAGTGTACTGACTGCATGATTTCGTAATACTAACCGACTAGAATATATAGTATGACTTTGGATAAGAAACTAATGGCAATTTGATAAGTAGTAACAATCTCCCCTTTTGACATTAGTTGAGATGTTTGACAAAAACTACTTACAAAGTCATAACTCAAAAACTATATACTTGACAAAATGACTATACTTGACAATATGTACAATAGTCAATAAAATAGTATATCCAGATATACTCCCCTTATCATTATCCTGTACATAACTCTAAATTTTGCATGTTCAGTTCTGTTCTGTACTTGTGTGCTCTGAGTGCTCTGTATATTCTGCTCGGTATACTCCCCTTGTATACAATACTCAAAATTGTTATCAAAATTGTATTGCTCTCCAAGTGCAGAATTACTCGCCCTTTGCTGGAATTTCCTCTTTGTAGTATCATAATATTACTCCCCCTTTTTGACAAACATTAAAAACTTAATTTCCATCTGGAGGCGGTAACTGATCAAAAATAGTCTTATACTTGGTCCGGGTGTCGGTGAGGGCGACTGAGAGTGAGTCCTTGAGACTTTCCATAAGGGAGTTTTGTGCTTGAATATCAGATAAGAGGGATATCAAGCCATCAAGAGTGCTTCCCTCTTGTGTAATTGATAAGCTTGTAGCTCGATTGAGCTGCTCCTATACTGATGATAGATGAGGAAGGAATAATGTTTGAAGGGTCATTATATCCATCCTAATTTTATGCTCTTCATTCCTCAGTTCTAACTGTTGAGCCATGAGTTGTTGTAGCTTTTTGTAAAAATTATGAACTGAATTAGGCTCAGTGGTCAACTTAGATGAGAGATTGGTGATCTCTTTCTCAATTGCATCAGTTTTATTTTTGATATCTTTAATAAATAAAGAAAATGTACACAATTTCTGGAATAAATAAAGAATGTGCTTGAGTTGAGGGAACAACTCAGCAATGAATTTGACAAGTTTTACCTTGCCAACAGCAATTGATTTTTGTACTTCCTCTATCATTTTTTCTATAAGCTCTTTATCCTTGAGCTTGCTTAAGTACTCAGATGCATCAACTCTAGATGTTTCAATCTGATTAAGGAGTTCATCTAACTGAATATGGATGGCTGCATCAATTGACACTGTTGCTAATGGTAGCATTTCTGTGAGTAGTGTCATAACCTTCTAAAGTACTTTGTTCTTTTTCTGTATGGCCAGTTGCTTCTCCTGTTCGGCCTTTGCTTTGTATAGTTCACCAAATTTAGTGAGTACTTGCCCTTTCAATTTGGAAATGTCTACATTGGGCAACATGATCAGTTTAGATAAGTCAAATTTAAAACCATGCTTTCTCACCTTCTTCTCTTTTCCTTTGGTTTGTGGCACTAAGACAAGTGCTTGTGAGGCTTGCTGTCCCTCGGTAGGTTGCTCGGTAGATGCAACACTTTGGTCTGTACCTATAGCAGTTCCAGTGTCTTTGGGTGGTTCGGTGCTAGGGGTCTCAGCTGTAATATTTGCAGTGCTTGTCTGTGCTTGAGACGTTTGATCTTGGGTTGTGTCACCTCCAGCTTCAAATTTGTTGCCTTCGGTAGCTTGCTCGGTGTCCTTCGGAGCTTCGGTTGAGACTGGTGGCTTCACCGACGAATAAGGCTAAACTTGTTCTAAGACAGATTCACTAGAGACAAGTTTTGCATAAGTGGTGCCTTCAATCATTTCCTGCTCTAGTGCTGCTTCATCCATTACATCTTCATCAATTTGTATAGTGTCAACTAGGTTTGGACCTTGCTCGATGACATCTGGATCTTGCTCGGTGACATCAACAATTTCAATTTGAGATTGTTCACCGACATCCTTTTGTTTGAAGATCTCCTGCCACTTGGCTTTAGTCTCATTTTCCATAGCCCATTCATCAATTTTAAGGCTCTCTATTTCACAAGAAATTTTGAATTGTATGTGGACAAATGCTCCTTGATTTCAGCTACGGACATGTCAGGAAATAGATGGACTAGACTTCTTTCTCTTATTTGTCTCTTTGAATTCATTGCATATTTCCATATGTTGTCAATATGTGAGTAGAGTTCACTCAGAAGTGACTTTGCTAGTTCTAATGGTGCTAACCAAAACTTCAGAAGTGTACATATGACAGCTTCTTCAATCTATCGTTTCTCATCATTATTTCTAGACTCATACTTAACATATCTGAATCCTGGAAATCCACCATATTCTTTGAGATTGGCACAAAATTTTTCAACACTGTGAATGTTTACCTTTTTGCTTTTCACAACCTGGAATTTGTTTGCATCATTAGACTCTGTATCACTCGACTCTTTTGCCAAAATGAGTCTCCGAGTAGATTTCTTGTAAGTCTTAGTTACCTTAGGAATGGCAACAGTCTTTTGTTTCTTGCTCGGTGATGCAGCTAATGCTCTGGTGTTGGGTCTCTTTGTTGGTGGAGTCGGTAGGGCCTTTGTCATGTCCTGTTTCTTTCTTTTTAGAACTTTTCCCTTTGGCAACTCTGTGCTCAATGTTATTGCAGCCTCCTGTGCTTCTGATTCTTCCTCGGTAATGGCAAGATTGCCTTTGACAGGCGTAGAGGAGGATTCTTCTCCGAATTTCTCAGATAAAGCCTTTATCATCGTTGTAGCTTTTCTTGTAGCCTTAGGAACTACAATGCTCATTTTTACTTTCTCCTTCACCTCTTCATAGGTTCCATACCTTAGCTCAGTTGCATGCCTTGGCAATGATAGATAGGCATCAATTTGTTGATGTGTGATATCATAATCAATTTCATAACCCATTGGTTGCAACGATTGAATCCTCGGATCAACAGAATTTACATAGCAATAATCAGTGTCGACTTCAAAACATATATTGTCCTTGTATTTTTCGACTAGCTATGGTGGGATCTTGTACCTGTTGTGCATTTTCTCTTGGAATTTTCTAAAGTAATCATCCATGATATCATTAAAGTTGTCTCCTAACTTCTTGATGTAGTCATTGATCTGATGGGTGATAGGTTGGTGTAGCTCCCATACTACTTTACCGACTGAGGGAAAGAACTTCTCAAAATAGAAAAACATACATACAAGTAGTGAACCAAACTTTAGTGTGTTTGCTGAGTTGTTCTTCTTCAGCTTCCCTATTGTGTTTAGGTTCTCAAATAAGTTCTTTAGTAGCACTTCACATAAGTCTACTTTCATTCCCTTCTTTACTATTTTGTAGGCCAGGTCCACTGCAGCACATGGTACACTGTTTTCCCTTGTAGATTGGAAGAAACAGTAACCAATAACTCTGATTGCAAATTTTAGTTCAGCATCAGTGACATTATTCAATTTCAGTCCTCGGTAATCAGATTCTACTCCGGTTAGACTGATTAGCTCCTTTTGTGATATCATTTTCTGTGCACGAGCATGATCGTAGATGGGATATCCGGTGATCAGGTGAATGACTTCCTTCGTGATCTTGAATGGTTGCTCTTGTAGCCACATGAAATCATCATGTACTCTACTCAATACAAACTTAACCCATTGGGGTTTGAACACACGGGGATAGACTAGGGCTTTAGTTAATCCCTTGATTCTGATATGCTCGAATTTGCTATCCAGTTTTCCATCAGTGCACAGTTCATCATATGTGTCACTAATCTCTACATGACTAAGTTCCTCAACATGGCATTTGGTAAAGAATCTGACATCTTCTACCAACAAGACTCGATCCGGGATGAGTGAAAATGTAGTTTTATCATCCGATTCTAAGGCAACTTTAGGAGTTAGGGAATATTTTAGCGAGGGCTTCTCCACATTTTGGACAACTACAAGGTCTTGGATCTTGGGTGCCATGGTAGATTTTGGGTAAGATTTGACATGTTATCCTTAGGGTTTACAAGTGACTAACTCTTCACACTCAGTAGACAATAGCAATTTGACTAGATCAGAAACCAGTTAAACAATGTGAATAGATTGATGTAAATACCTCAAAATTCGCTCTGAATGAAGTTTGATCGCTTTGATTCGCTCTGCTCTGCTTCTCGAAAACTTGGGTGAATGAAAATGACTGCAAAAACACTTTTAAGTACTTAAAAATACCTTATTGGGCTCCGTGCAAGTTAGGTCAAGATATTAAATGCACTTGGTTCACCTTTTACCGATTTACTCCATTTTTTTGTTTTCACCACATACCCAACTTAGCTTCATTAACCGACTTGACAGGTTTCCTGTATAGTATATGAACTGACTAATTGCATCTTAACTATGTAGATTTTGAATTTTGTACATAATAGAATAGGAACTGTTATGATTTAACTTTTAAAGAATGTAGTCCCTTCATACCTTTTCTTGACTAATTTGAAATAGGTGCACCTAACTCAGTAGGTAAGGTTCTTTCTTCATCAGACATAATTTCTTTCTTTTCCCAAATCATCTTGAATTTTTCTTTTATCTCTTTAGTGTCTCTTCTCGGTTGATCTTTGCAATCTCCAGCTAAATGTCCATCTTTGTGACAATGAAAACATGCCATACCGGGATTTCTCCATGATCTCCGGTTGTTCATTCCAAACCTTATAAAATAGTTGGCACTTATATGTCCATATCTTCCACAACATTCACACCATATCCTTGTATTGTAATCCCATGGTACTACTGCATATTGTTGGTAAGGATCTATGTGAGTTCTGTAACCTCCAGTGTTTTCTCAGTGTGGATACTTCATGTAGTTCTTTTGCTTAAACCAGCACTTCTCCGTACTATGTCCATATCTATTGCAGTTTTTACAAAACCCTTTGAATTTTGCCTTCAGATAGTTGTTAATAGACTTTGTCCTACATTGATTAGGTGTGTGACCATATTTATTGCAATTATAACAATATCCATTGGACTTAGAGATATTCGGTTGCTTACCTTTTCTGATCTGGCATATGTTGGTAGTATGACCTTGATTTCCACAGTAGTAGCAAATAGGCTTCTTCCTTTTGATGTTATTCCTTTTTCCAGCTTGTTTTGATGATTCTCTTCTCTCAGTAGTATGAATTCCTTTCTCAGTAGAGTCTTTTCCTTTGTAACTGAGTCCTCCATCTTTGTAGAGTCTTCTTGTATTCAGTTGCTCATCCAACATCTTTGATGCTTCATAACTTTTCTCCCATGATTCTTTGGATTTCTTTTTTGTTTCAAGTTCACCAGTCAACCTTGATACTTCAAGTTTCAATGATTGATTTTCATCATTCTTCATAATTGCTTCATGATGTACATAACCTAGTTGATCTGTCATATTCTGTTGAATACCAGTTAACCTTATGATCTCATCATCCTTATCAGATACTAAAGCTTCAAGTTGTTGTTTCTCTCTTTGTAGATCTCTTGCTTTATCCTCAGCTATCCTTAATGCATCTAGATTTTCAGTCATTTGTGTACTGAAATGTTCATGTTCTCTTTTCATTGCTTTTAGTTGATCAGCCAATGCTTTGTTCTTTTCTTTCAACATTCCAATCATTTCTTCAGTCTCTTCAGATATACTATTCTCAGATGATGTCTTGATTTGTTCTACTAGCTCTTGAGAATCTTGCAAGTCATCAGATAATCTTCTCCTTACTTTTAGAGATTTTTGCATTTGTCTCTGCATGTCTGCAATCAGTTGATTTGCATTATCTAGCTCTTCTTGAAGATGCACATTCCTCCGAGATTGTTTGTAGCCTTCCATTCCTAAGATCTTTCTCTTTAGGTAGTTAAACCCTTTTCAAAGATTCAAGCTCTGATACCAATTGTTAGGCCCAATATAGAAAGCTAATGTACTGAGAGGGGAGGGGTGAATCAGTACTCCAAAAATTTTCTCTGATAATAACCTTACTGTTATGTATAAACAGAATAGTGCAGTAACATAAAATAAAACTAAAATCAACAGATAATAATCATACATGATTCACTCCATAACACATATATTTTGGTCACACAGAAACTCTTGGTTAGAGAGAAAAACTATGGTGGGGATGGCACCCACAACTTCACTACTGCAATAATAAAGAATGCTCGGTTAGAGCTACATTTAGCTATTTCTGATAGCTTACCCTGTTAGGAGTATCAAGATCAGTTAGATCTACCTTACTAAAGGATTTTTACAACACTATATAAGTGTAGCACCTGGTTAAAGGATTTACAATTTATAGACTTGGTTAGAGTCTTTTACCCTATTAAAGGTTTCTCTTACAACTTCAAAATATTACAATAAAATCATTACAAATATCTGCAACTTTACATCTGAAATGCTAAAGTAGATTCTATGTGCTCTGAATAAGATTACCTAGCTTGTAGCATACCTCGGTAAACCCTTTTGTTTACTTTGTTCATCGACTGTTCACTGATAACCTTCTCGGTGACCTCTCTGTGTCTCTGTAACAGTCTTCCTTCATGCATATACTCTGTTATCTCTTATTGCATCTCATATATCTAACCCTGGAATCATGTTGTATAAATAGATCTCTTATAGCGGTGATCTGATTCATTGCTTCGATCTTACAAAAGATTCTTTGAATGAATAACTAAACAAAATATCTCATTGGTTAGATTGACCTTGTAATCATACACAATCTCATAGTGCAATTCCCAATGCAAAAATGGTTAGATGTGCCTCGATGTTGTAACACATTTTCATGTGCATGTCCAAGTTCAATGTATCTGGTAAAATGTTTCACTCAGTGAATATCAACTCGGTGAGTTAACTTTACCACTTGGTAGCCATGAAACTTTACTCGGTAAACAACTCAGTGAATACTGTGTTCTGTGATTGCTTTCTTCAGTAACCGACTAGACTGTTCATACCGACTTCTCTGAGTGTACCAACTACATGATTTGATAATACTAACCAACTAGAATATATAGTATAACTTTGGATAAGAAACTAATGGCAATTTGATAAGTAGTAACAACCTTTAACAAATTTGTAGATGATTTGCATAATAGACTACATATATGTGATAATGAGAAGGCTAAGAGACTCTGGTCTCTAAAAGAACTAAAGAGTTTTCTCACATCACAAGTAGACATATTATAGAAAGCCTACTCCAATGCAGAAGCTATCTTAGAGACCCCTGAAACTTGCACCCTGGACTCAATGGAAGAATTCCATTCACAACTGTTGTCTACATTCGAGTATACTGAGAATGTGTTGGAGTTGTGGACAAACACTTTGTCACAATTGAAGACAAGCTACAATGTTATTTTCATGAGACTTGCTTATGCTAGAATTCTGATACAATTTTGTTTGTTACTATTATATATGCTTAACACTGTAATACAAATTTTCTATATATATATATATTTCTTTTTCTTTTTCAATTTGGCATTGTTGTCAAAGGGGGAGTAGAAATATGTATATATTTTTTTGAAAATTTTGTGTAATGTATGCATTAAGGGGGAGCATGACTAAATGTGTAAATTTCTTATGTATGCACACTTAGAGGTATTACTATAAAATTTTCTAACTGTTGCCATCAATGTTAAAGGGGGAGATTGTTGGCTTGATGATGATTGTAATGAATTTATCACTTGTTTTCATTGATGAAACACTCTTACACACACATATGATTATATTGACTACCGGTGTAACTTCAATTGTTTACACTGTCAACCGATATGTTAGAGGTTTATCTCTAACCGGTACTTTATGTCAACCGGTATGTGCATAAGAGACTATTAGGTCCCGAAGGCAACTGAGAGGGGGGGGTGTGAATCAGTTGTCCAATAAATACAAACCAAAACTAACTTAACCAAACTTAAAGCTTAATGCCAGTAAACCAAACTTTAATGTCGGTAGATAGTTTAATAGTTAATTGCAATACCGGTAAAGTTTAATGCATGAAACAGAAACACAAATAACATACACAACACATAACATAGTTATTTGTATGTGGAAACCCTGTAAGGGGAAAAACCACAGTGGGAAACCTTACCCACAATCAGATGATACTACTATAGATAGTATGTGTGTACAATATGGAGTTTGCACATGCAAAAAGGCCAACTACCTAGAGCTCACTGCTCAATCACAAAATGGGAGTCACACTGACTACAATTGGATGGTTAAATCCAAAGATAATGTACTGCTCAAAATTGCATCTTCATATGTTGGATTCAGTACTGGTTAAGCTCTGATATGCCTTCTTCAAACCTTCCTTCAATCTTGAATGATGTCTGCATGTATAGCTCTGCTTATATTTGCATATACCTTATTACAATCCTTTTCCACACTCTACCACATAATCTCATAAATGAGATCTTACATTTATACCATAACCTAAGACCAAATGTAGGTCAGCTCACTAAAAGATATTACAATAAAATCAATTACAAATGAATCAATATGCAATGCATGATGTCAGCTGAATGCATTTACATTAATAATAAATCATCTTCATAACGTGTTGTGCTGATCTGGAATAGTTAAGCTTGTCAGTGCATATCCTGGACCTATTTGCCGGTAACAGCAAATATGCAAACCCGATTCGACCAATGAAAAAATTACCAAGACCAAATGTCCAAATGATGTCTTCGACATAACCAAATAATCTCCAGATGATAATAGATCATCCTCAATGCCGGTGAACAATATAATCCTATCGGTGAACCAGATGTCGGTGATTGTGCATAAGTCACCAAAGATCTCCAAGTGTTTCTCAAGTGTTGACAAGTGTTGACATCAATGACAAAACCATATCAACATATTCAAAATACCAACAATCTTCCCCTTTGGCATTGATGACAACACAAGATGGAAAAACCATCTAAGTGCCAAAGCAGAAATATCAAAAACCAAAAAACCAACAATCTCCCAAAGAGATCATTAACCAGAAATCAAAATACATAATATCTCTCCCCTTAGGAATAATCTCTCCCCAAAAGATAAAGTGTTTTTCCATAGATATCTCTCCCCCTTTGACATCAAATGCCAAAGAAATACAAAACCAAATACAATCAGTTCAAAGAACTTATCACAAAATACCAACTTATCAATTTATCCAACTACTCCCCTTGAGAAGTAGCTCTCCTCATCAAAGCCGAAAAAAGATTTCTTTGTTAATTCTGTCGGTCTGATGCCATGCTCCAACTGTCTAAGTTTCTACTGGTGAGGGTATAGCTCCAAGCTGCTCTCTTAGATATTCAAAAGTTTCCTTAGGCAAAGGTTTAGTAAAGATATCTGCAATCTGCTCTTTAGTATTCACATAAGCCAATTTCACTTCTTTTGCTTCAACATTCTTTTTCAGAAAATTGAATTTGGTAGAAACATGTTTAGTTTTAGAGTGAAATACCGGATTCTTTGATATATCAATTGTTGCCATATTATCACAGTAAATGATTATAGGTTCATTGCATTTTACCTTTATGTCCTTCAACATTTGCTTAATCCATAATACATGTGTACAATTAGTTGTTGTTGCAACATATTCTGATTTTGTTGTTGATAAAGATGTACAACTCTGCTTCTTGCTCAACCAAGAGATTAATCTGCTGCCAAGAAAAAATTCTCTGCCAATGATGCTTTTTTTGTCATCTACATCTCTTGCCCAATTTGCATCTGTGTATGCACGTAAGTCAAAGTTTTCATCTCTATGATACCATAAACCAAGATTTTTAGTTCCTTGTAGATACCAGAAAATCCTTTTCACTGCCGATTCATGATTTTCTATAGGATTACTCTGAAATCTTGAAACAATACATACTGCATTCATAATATCAAGTCTTGTTTGTGTCAAATACAATAAACCTCCTATCATATACTTGTATCTAGTCAAATTAATAGGTGTTGATTCATCCTTCAAAGATAGCTTATCAGTTGTAGTCATAGGTGTGCTTACCGGTTTAGAGTTTTCCATGCCAAATTTCTTTAGTAATTCCTTCAAGTACTTTGATTGATTTATGAATATACCTTTATCAGTCTATGAGATCTGCAATCCTAAAAATAATTTTATCTCCCCAATCATAGACATTTCAAATTCTTCCTGCAACTTATTAGAAAAGTCTTTACACAATCCATCTTCTCCTCCAAATATTATATCATCAACAAAAACTTCAATAACCAAGATGTCATCATTAGTCACTTTGTAATATAGGTTGTTATCAGCATTACCTTTACTGAAACCAATCTTCAAAAGATATTTTTCCAATCTAGCATACCAAGCTCTAGGAGCTTTCTTTAATCCATATAAAGCTTTCCATAACCTGTAAACCATAGCTTTGTCATCTATCAAAGAAAATCCATCAGGTTGTTCAATGTAAACTTCCTCTTCTAGATCACCATTCAAAAATGCACATTTGACATCCTATTGATGTACTTTACAGTTCTTGTGTGTTGTAAAAGCTAAGAATAATTTGATTGCCTCAATTCTAGCTACTTGTGCAAAGGTTTCATTATAATCAATTCCTTCTTTCTGTGAATATCCCTTACACACTATTCTTGCTTTGTTTCTAATTACCATACCATCTTCATTAAGTTTATTTCTGAATACCCATTTAGTTCCAATTACATTTTTGTCCTTAGGCTGGGGAACTAATGTCCATGTGTTATTCTTTTCAATTTGTTCCAATTCATCTTCCATAGCTTTAATCCAGTGTTTATCTTCACATGCCTCATTAATAGATGTTGGTTCAATTTGAGAAATAAGACATACCTCTTCATTTGCCAGTCTTCCTCTAGTCATAACTCCTTGATATTTGTTCCCAATTATTTGATTTTCAGAGTGATTCAATCTTACATACCTGGGTGTTTTCACTTGTTGTTCTTCTTTAGTCACTATGGAATTCTTAGATGATGCCGATGTGACTGGATCAACATTTTGTATTGGTGTGCTTATAGTAGGTTCATTTCTGATTATCTCAACTGTCGGTTCAAACTCTATAGACCTTCTAAATTTTTCATCAATCTTCACATTTGCACTTTCAATGATTTTCTACAATCTCTTATTAAAACATCTATATGCCTTGCTATTAGATGAATAACCAAGAAATATTCCTTCATCAGATCAAATTTGCCAATATACCCATCTCTTCTAATATAACATTTACTTCCAAATATTTTGAAGTATTTAAGAGTAGGAGTATTACCAAACCATAGTTCATGAGGGGTCTTACAGGTTTCACCTTTAATGTGAACTCTGTTGAATGTATAAACAATTGTATTAACTACTTCTCTCCAATACACATGAGGTATATTTGCTTCTGATATCATGCTTCTAGTTGCATCCAAAATAGTTTTGTTCTTTCTTTCCACAACTCCATTCTGCTGGGGTTTCCAAGGTGCTGATAATTGTCTTTTAATTTCATTCACTTCATAGAATGTATTGAATTCTTTAGATGTAAATTCACCTCCTTGATCTGATACCAAGCATTTGATTTTCTTACCGATTTCATTCTCTACCATGACCTTGAATAGTTTGAACTTCCCAAAAGCTTTTGTTTTCTCCCTGAGAAAAGTAACCCAACACATTCTAGAATAGTCATCAATGATTAGCATAAAATATTTATCTCCTTGTAAACTTCTAGATCTTGCTGGACCACATAAATCAGTATGAATTAAGTCAAGAACATTATTGGATTGTTTTGGTATACTCTTAAAAGTTGTTCTAACTTGCTTTCCAAATTGGCATTCCTTACATATCGGATTGTGAGGTTTAACAATCTTAGGTAAATCTCTTACTGCCTTAGTTGTACTGATTTTCACAATGCAATCAAAATTTACATGACATAGTCTCTTATGCCATAGCCAACTTTCATCAATATATGCAATTAAGCATGTCTTCTCATTGTTATTCAAATGAAAGATATTACCTCTAGTCTGATTACCGGTTGCAATTTCTAAACCAGTTATGTTCATGATTTTGCATTTACCATTCTTGAATTGTAATTGAAATCCCTTTTCAACTAATCGACCAACACTCAAAAGATTATGCTTCAAACCTTCAACAAAGTAAACATTATCAGTATTATGCTTACCATCAAAAGATATAGTGCCTTTTCCTCTAATCAAAAAAGCTTTGTCATCTCCAAATATTACTAGACCTCCATTGTATTCCTGAAAGGTTAAGAATTTACTCTTATCACCAGTCATATGATGTGAACAACCGGAATCAATAATCCATTCATCTTAATCTTCAATTTTAGCTACCAGGGCCTGCTCTACCGGTTGAATAGTAGGTGTCGGTTGATCTTCTGTTATAGAAACAAAATCCCATCCATTGTCTACCGGTTCCTCATCAGAATCATCAGTGACTCCTTCATCAGCATAGTAACATGATTTGTCTTTATTCTTCTTAAATTTATGTCTTTGATATTCAGGGTTAGGCTTGTATGTTCTTTTAGCTTCTTCTTTCAATCTTTCATGTCTATCGGGACACCTAGAAGCCATATGACCAATCTTATTGTAGTTAAAACATTTAAATGGTGCTTTACCTTCATACTTACTTCCAACTAGACCTTTAGGCATTTTCCTTGCAAATAGTGCTTCAAGCTCTTCCAGTTCTTCATTCTCCTTTCTAATTTCTTCAAGTTCTCTTGCATAAAAGGCTTTCCAATCAGATTTTTTAGATGATGATGATGATGTTGCAGATGATGATGATGCTTTGAAAGCTAAATCTATCTTAATTGTAGCAATAGGACCAAATTCCTCAAGTTCAAAAGTTGAAAGTTTTCCAACCAAAGTGTCTCTAGATACTAATGCATTAGGCATTGTTCTCAATTCATTAATAGCAGTTACTTTCATTTTATATGCTGGTGGCAAAGCTCTTAAAGCTTTATAAAAAATTCATCTTCACTTAAGGTTCCTCCACAGCATTGTATACCCAAAAAAAATTCATTTACTCTTTCCATAAAAACAGAAATTCTTTCATCTTATTCCATTTTCAGATTTTCATACCTGACTCGGAAGCATTCCAGTTTTGTAATTTTGACTGTGGTATCACCTTCATTCAATGTTTCCATTTTATCCCAAATAGCTTTAGCAGTAGATCTATCTGATAATCCCATGATTTGTTGTTCTGACAATACACTCAAAAGTGCTTCTCTTGCTTTGCAATCATTTTCCTCATCTTTAGCCAAGGTTGGTGGATTAGGTTGACCTTGAGTAGGAACAGTATAGCCATTATTTGTAACATCCCATATATCCCTCCCAATGCAATTCAAATGTGTCTCCAACCTGATCTTCCATATACCATAGTTGGTTCCATCAAGCTTCAAACTATCCTTCCTGAAATAGTTAGTAGACATTGGATCTCCTCAAGCTGTTAAACTTTTGCAAAAAGAGGACAAGGCTCTGATACCAATTGTTAGGTCCCGGAGGCAACTGAGAGGGAGGGGGGATGAATCAGTTGTTCAATAAATACAAACCAAAACTAACTTAACCAAACTTAAAGCTTAATGTCGGTAGACAATTTAACAGTTAATTACAGTACTGGTAAAGTTTAATGCATGAAACAGAAACACAAATAACATACACAACACATAACACAATTATTTCTACGTGGAAACCCTGCAAGGGAAAAAAAATGATGGGAAACCTTACCCACAATCAGATGATACTAGTGCAGATAGTATGTGTGTACAATATGGATTTTACACATGCAGAAAGGCCAAATTCATAGAGCTCATTGCTCAATCACAAAATGGGAGTCACACTGACTACAATTGGATGGTTAAATCCAATGATAATGTACTACTCAAAATAGCATCTTCATATGCTGGATTCAGTACCGGTTAAGCTCTGATAGGCCTTCTTCAAACCTTCCTTCAATCTTGAATGATGTTTGTTTGTATAGCTCTGCTTATATTCACATATACCTTATTAGAATCCTTTTCCACACTCTACCACATAATCTCATAAATGAGATCTTACATTTATACCATAACCTAAGACCAAATGTAGGTTGGCTCACTAAAAGATATTACAATAAAATCAATTACAAATGAATCAATATGCGATGCATGATGTTGGCTCCATGCATTTAAAATAATAATAAATCATCTTCATAACATGTCGTGTTGATCTGGGATAGATAAGCTTGCCGGTGCATATCCTGGACCTATTTGCCGGTAACAGCAAATATGCAAACCCGCTTCGACCAGTGAACAAATTACCAAGACCAAGTGTCCAAATGATGTCTTCGACAAAACCAAATAATCTCTAGATGATAACAGATCATCCTCAGTGTCGGTGAACTAGATGTTGGTGACTGTGCATAAGTCACCAAAGATCTCTAAGTGTTTCTCAAGTGTTGACAAGTGTTGACATCAATGACAAAACCATATCAACATATCCAAAATACCAACAAAGACAACCTATGATTATACTAAGTCGACATCAAGATGAAGATCAAGATGGAGATCAAGCGGAGACTCAAGGACAACAGTTCATATGTTTTATTCAAATCGTTACTATTTGTTCCAACCGGTATTTGTTAATTTTTGTGATGAGTTACCAGCACCGACTACTCCGCAGTAATTTTTGTGATGATTTATGGTCACTTGTCCAGATACATTGCACCTAGGAAATTGTGTCATAATTTCCTTAGGCCAACATAAGATTTGAATGTCTATTTAAAGACATCTTAGTGAATCATTTGATAGAGATGTTATGTAACTGATGGTATACAAGAAGAGTGAAAGTTTTTGTTCAAAGAGTAATATGTGTTAAGATGAAGAGTGTGATGAAGAGTAGTGTTGAATGTACTTAGAAGGATCTGATCAAGCAAATATTGTGCTACTCAGAATAGATCAAACCATTCTTGTTGTTTTCTAACCATTACAACATAATCAAATCCCTTAACTGGGTAAGCTCTAACAAGCTTCAATGTATAAATCCTCTAACAAGGTGATCCATTAGTTTGGATTCTTAAATCCTCCAGTGAGGTTACTCCTAATAGGTTACAACTCTTAAGAGGGTATAAGCTACTAATCAAGATTTGGGATCTATAACAAGATTTGCTCCTAGCAGAGCACTTTGTAGACCTTAACTGGTCAGTTATCTATTGCTTCATATAGTTAACTTGTGATTTCCATCTCACGTGGTTTTTACCTATTTGGGTTTTCCACGTATAAAAACTTGTGTTATGGTGGATGCTATACTTTTTGTGGATGTTTTTATATCATTTTAGATTGCATACATTGTGTTTAAAATCTGTGTTAAGTTCATCTACCAGTTAGTGTTTGAAGTAGTATTTAATTTGGTGTCACTAATTCAGCCCCCCCCCCCTCTCAGTTCTTTTCAAGTCCATCACATCTTCGTCAGTGTTCTCTTGCACAACGATTCCATCGGGTCTTAGTGGAAGGCTGAGAAGGAGGAGAATCCTTTGAAGAAGTAAGAATGTTTTTCTCCTTGATAGTTGAAGGTTTAGGTTGAGGTGTTTTTGTTTGAACAATAGGAGAAGCTGGCCTCTTCTCTCGATAAGAGGAAGGAGGTGGAACTACACCATAGAAAGGAGGAATATTAGGTGTAGGAAGGAGACCAAGTCCATCATGAGGAGAAGGTATAGGTCTAACCTTAGGAGGAATATTGTTGTTCTCCTCAAGAGAAGGTAAAGTCACATCCATAGGAGTAGAAACAGACAATTTTCCTTCGGAGGGAGGTTAGTTCTATCTGAGAGGGGAAGAACCTCATCTTGAAGAATAATAGAAATGTCAAGTGTTGGCAATCTAGGTTGACTTAAGGATAAAATCTTATCATTCTTCCATTTTTCATAAGATTGAAAAAGAGCATCGCTCCTTGATGGAAGACATTCAAATTGTTTAGGCCAAAAGAGATCAATAGGAACACCGGGGCTTCTTTCAGATGGACGAAATAAACTATGGTTCACAGTTATGATTCATCCATTGTGAGGAAATTTAAGACACTTGTGGATTGGAGAAGAAATAGACTTAATGGAAGATAGCCAAGGATAGCCCAACTTCACATGGAATTTCTCAGAAGAAGGTATGATAACAAAGTCAACATCCATGGATTTAGTATAGACTTCGACAAGAAGGGTCATAGAACTAATGGTAGGAAAAGAGAAGCCATCAAATAGCTTCACATCTACATTAGAAGCATCATATAGTGGTTTATACAATCATATAGTGAAAAGATACTCTTCAGTTATGATATTAACCATGCAAGAGGGATCAATCAGGGCACCATGGCAAAGGATATACTTAACCTTTGCAACTATGTATAAAGGGCCATCAGGTGCTCTAATGGTCTCACTAGGGTCAAATGTAATACAAGGATCCTTAGGAATATCTTGTGTTTTTACCATATTAACCAAGTTTAGAGTCATATAAATGAGTGTTTCAGAAGAGAGAGAATTAGGCACAATCTCAATAACCTTAGAGGTATGAGATGCCAAGGGATCAGTGAAAATCTTAAGATTTTGATTAGGAGGAGCCACTGATTTATTTCCTTTATCATTTGCACCTGCCATAGATACAGTATTATTATCAATCAAGTCTTGAACCTTACTTTTCAATGCAAAACATTTCTCAGTAGCATGACCAGGTTGACGATGAAATTGGCAAAAGGATTTGTTATCAAAATAAGGAGATGCAAGTTTGGAAGGATCAAATTTTTTTATAGGAGGAAGTTTGATATCATTTCTATGCAATAACTGAGACATAATACTATGCAAAGAGTCATTCAAAGGAGTAAACTGTCTTTCTCTTTGGAAAATTTTAGGAATAGGAGACACACCTGTTGTAGCATTTATATGATTATTGTTGATTGGATCATTGAACTTGATGAAGCTTTTTGTTGGTTTGAACTTTGCAAATGGTTGTTGAACACTCTCCCCCTTATCACTTGGAGCCAAAGGTGTGGATTGCTCCATTTGACTCACAACCAGTTGATAATTGTGGAGTGTTGTGCACAACTACAAAAAAGGAAGTAAACTCAGACAAAAGAAGCTTTTCCCTAATATCTTATTGTAAATTAAAAATGAAAATTCTTTGAATATCATTATCAAGTACATGAAAAGAAATTTGAGCACACAAATGCTTATATCTACCAATGAAATCAATCACTTTTTCTTTAATACATTGTTTACAATGCATTAAATCGGTCAAAGTGATTTTAGGACCAATGTTGTTTTGAAATTGCTGGATGAAAGCATTTTCTAGTTGTTGAAAGGAAGTGATAGAATAGGCCAAACTTGTGTCTCACTTTTATAAAGGAAAAGGCTAACAACAGCAAAACGGTTCAACTTCAATGCCACAAAAGTGATATTTCTATTTGGTATTTGAAGATGATGTAAACTGATGAAATGTGTAAAATTGGATAGATTTTATACCTATTATTTTAAAAAAAAATTGGAACAAAAATTGATATGTTTTTTTAATTATTAAAGTCAATTTTTCAATTTTTAAAAAATACTACAAATCAAGGATTTCACCTCCCACCACAAAACTATATGTAAATAGTCTTGTTTTCCTCTGATTTTTAAATATGTTTTAGATGACATCCATACCCAGTGCAGAAAAAAAAAATCTGATTTCGATGTATATTTTCACCATTATAACAATTCAAAGTCAAAGTTTCCCAAAATCGACAGCTTTTGTCTCCCACCAAATTTCCCCTATCAAAACTATAGCAATCCCCCCAAAAATTATATATTCTTGAAGAGGAATCTCTCCTCTAGTGTTATATATAATTTTTAAATTTTTCTGATATGATTTACAATTTTTTTTTTCCGAATCAGAGTCTTCTCGAATGTTAATATACCTACCTGTAGTATTCTGTTATTTTAATATACTAATTCTAATTGAAATTATATAAAAATTATATGTCAACGTTCCTCACTCCGAGCTCTCAAAAAGGCTATTTTTAGTTTTTTTCTTTTTTTAATTATTGGTCTAATTCTTAGAACTTGAAAGTTCTGCAAATTGGGGGGCTTTTGCTGAGTAGGCTGCCATGTGGGACTCGACTGAGTAGGGCTCGATCGAGTCCCCCAAGCGGCCGGACTATCCACGAGCACCCTTTCCCGCATATTTTAATTTGAAATAGCACTATGGGGAGCTAAGTGCAGTCATCGAGACTCGGTCGAGAATACCCTGCCACCCGTCCTCCACGTAGGTGCCATGTGGCACCACGCAAACTTGGTCGAGTCCTACTCATCCGAGAAGGATTTTTAATGCAATCACACTTATCCTAAAGTGCGACACAACACTATACTTTCACCCAGGAAGGAAAAGAGCAATATCATTGTAAGGCCTTATCTCTTAGTGTTCTTGTAAACAATTTTGCAAGAAATCATTGATCATAAGCAAAATCAGTACACAAGGCTTGAAATATTTTGACATGCGTAAGAGGATAACCTTTTCCATTATAGAGTTCTAATTGAGGGATCTCCAAATGTTTAGGTGGCATGACTTTAACAATATCAAGAGAAAGTGAGCTCACAACATCAAAGGTGAGCACACTAAACTTGGATTGACTAATGGAAACAATTTGTTGTTGTAAAGAAGACAAAGTTTGAGCAAGATTGTTAATTGTCATTTCAGTAGAAGAATTTATGTTAGACATGGGTGATTGAGAAGGTGGTGTGATGTTGTTTAAAGAAGGCATGAACTGAGAATAAGGTGGTGAGACACTATGATAAGTAGGCATTGGTGATGATTGGGTAGGACAAGGGACACTTAAAGGAGGAATAAAGTTGTTGAAGAAATTACCCCCTTGTGTCACACTGATTGGTTGAGGAATAGTAGGAATACTCATGGAAGACATAGGTATCGATGGCAAATTAAATGAAGAAGAGGGATTGCCCCCGTGACCTATGGTTGTAGGAATGGAATTTTGAGTTGAAGTAGCCATGATGTTAGATGTGAAAGTAGCAATAATACTCATAGGATGGGTCACAAGAATAGAGGAATTGACTTATGTTGAAGGTTGTGAGTAACGAAGGGTTTAGGCACAACTCTTAATAGGCATGACATTAGAATCAATAATATGTGCAATGCCACACAATATATCAATTCCATTCTTATCACTTTGAAGCAAGTGTTTGAGACCTTCAATTATGTAAGAGCTTTATTATTAGGGTATTCTTGGGACATCCATTGTTTAAAGCTATCAAATTGATTTTCCAATGTAGAAATTTGATCTAAAGAAACCATAGTTAAAGCTTCTTCTTCATCATGGGATCCATCAATGAGCACATGATTGGAATGGGAAGAATTAGCATGATCCTCATTAAAGAAGTCACCCAAATTAGGCTCCATCTCCTCGGTAATTAAACCTTGGGAAGCCTTAATTCTAATGCTTCGTCTAACAGGGATAGGATAGGTAGGACTAATAGTGGTAAAACTCATGCACTAGAGGAAAAATTTGAATTCTGAATTGTGGGAAAAAGTTTGCAAAATTGAGTAATGTAAAATAATAAATAAATAAATAATGATTACACAATTTGAATTTTGTTTTAGGAAGGGAATGACATAATTTCCAAAAATGAAAGGAAATTGGAATTTGTTGAAAATAAGGCCGAGGGAAGACCACTTAATTTTAAAATAAGAATTTTTAAAATCAAGGCAGACAATAATTAACCTCTTAATTTTAAAAAATTTCTTGAAACTTGCAATGTTGAATTTTGAAGGTATTTCCGATTCTAGAGGGTTCAAAAATTGATAAAATCAGCCAATCTTCTGGATTTAGGCTACTAAATATAGTCATAAATGTCTCCCAAAATTTTGGGAAAAAAGATGAGGATTGTGATGGGAACGCACATGGTCCAACCAATTTTTTTCAAAAATTTTCAAGGATGGATATTATGATGGTTTGAAAGCTACCTCCAAAAAATTGGTGAATTTAATGATCTCTAGATGGGTGAAATGAAAGCACAAAGGTGAAAATAGGACCCTATTAAGGTTTTGAAGAAAAAGAGGAATTGAAGTGCAATTTTGAAAACGGTCAAACCTAATGGATAAAGACACCTTGGAAAATGTTTAGAAATCTAAACGTAACTGAAATTGATTTGAAATTCACAAAAAATCCAATTAATTTTAAAAATTAGGGTTTGGCGACCTAACCACTCAATTTTGAAATTTGAACTTCGGGAAAAATGGGGGGAAATAGAAATTTTGAATTGTAGAATTGAAAACAAATCTAAGAACAATAAAAAATCTGAAAATTAAATGGAAATCCAATTTTTTTCACAAGTTCAAGATGATTTTTCAAAATTAGGGTTTTAACAAGTAACCTCTTAATTTTGTAAATTTTAATTACAAATTGAACAAGATAATGAGGAATTTGAATTTGACAATCAAAACAATTTTCAGCTCTAAGACAACCACAAGCAATTTTAACAAATCACAAGCTCAATTTTAATTTTAAAAACTAGGGGTTTTAATGATTTAACCACTAAGTTTATAGAAAATTTAAACTTGCAAATGAAAATTATGCAATTTTGTTCAAAGGAAAGCATGCAAGACGTTGGGTTCACCAAAATGTAATGGTGGGAAAATTATGAGTGATAGATCAAGAGGAAAACTAACCCTTTCCCTCAAAGAGAGATGAGAGTTTCACTATTGATTATCTTTTAAGCACTTTTCACCATTATATTAGGAAGATAAGGGATAATTCACTAGATCCAATCTCCACACAAAGATGATAGATTGAATTCTGAATCAATTGGGAATGTTAGGATGATCCCTTCTTCCTTTTGTTTGATTTGGAAAGGAATTGGTTGAATTATGTAGTGTAAAAGTGACAAAGAATCGATTATAACTTGAGATGCGAATATGGGATGAAGTTGTGCACCTAGATTTGGCAGTAAAATGTTGAGGCAAAGTCACCCTGCAAATTTGACAAAAAGTTGTCAGGACCGTGGCGGGAATGTACACGGTCCTCTGAAAAATCCGCAAAATGAAAAGGGTTTTTCCGCCTCTATAAATGAAGCTTGAATCTGAAAGTACAGCTGTGCACCTGCAACCTACACATAGAAAAGAGAGAGAAATTTGTTGGGATTGGGGGTTTGCCTTTAGGTCAAACCCCAGTTTTGGAATTAACCAATTAATGAAAAAAAGTACTTGCAAGTAGATGTAAATGAAAGACTCAATTGTAAATCACCTCAAGGGAGGTTGTAGTAGCAATATTGATAGAAATGCTTGTATGGAATTGTATGTTAAAATAAATCTCCTCTTCAATGGTTGAATCCTTGACTTGAATGCAACACCTAGCCTTGAATAGAGACTTGAGAATTCTCAATGCTGGAAAAGAATGCTTGAATGCTTGAATGCTTGAATTCTCTTGAATGCTCAATCACTTGTGTATACTAAAATCTTATCCAACCTCAACTTATAAAAATGATAGGATGAAAGCCCCCTTAAATACATTTTTGGTGGATTTGAATTTCATCTTAGGCCTACATCGGGGAGATTTCCTGCTCACTACATAACCCACAATGCATGCTCTAGAAAGATCCTACCCCAAAATAGGGCAGGGATAGGGGTGCCACGTCCTTGTCCTACGAGGACAAGGGTGCCACACACCTGTGCAAGGGGGGACAAGGGCACCACGCCCCTGTCTTATCCTTGTCTGTAGGGCAGAGTGCAAAAAGAGTGATGTGGAGGCCAAGGAAGAAGCTTTTTTTGCAAGCCAAGCACTCTCCAATCTCCGATCAGGCTAGAGGATTTGGGTTCATATGCGTGAGGACCCTCATGCACTCGTAAATTACTAGGGTCACAATTTTATGACACTACGATTACAAATGAAGTTTCAATTAGCATTAGGGTTAATATTGGATTAGGGTTAAGGTTAAGTCTAAGATTCAATTAAGAATAATGTTAATGTTATATTAGGGTTCAATCAAGTGAAATTAGTTACAATTGGGCTTGACTCAGGGTTACGGTTAAGCTTTAATTAAGGTTATAACTAAAATTAGGGTTAGGGTTAAATTGGGGTAAAAATTAATGTTAGGATAGAGTTTAAACAAGGTTAGCATTAGGGTTCAATTAGGTTTAGATTCAATGTTAGACTAGGGTTAAAGTTAGGGTTAACATTAGAATTGGAGATAGGATTAGGATTAGGTTTAAATTAGGGTGAGGTTTTTATAAGGGTTAGGGCCAAGATTAAAGCTAGGGTCCAATTTGATTTGTGGCTTGATAGGTGTTAACGTTAAGGTTCATTTATGTTAGGATTAACATTTAATAAATGTTATGGACAGAATTTAATTATGCTTAGGGTTTAATTAGTGTTAGAGTTAGGGCTATGATTCATAGGTTATAATTTAGTTAAGGTTTAAATAGAGTTAATTATATAGTTTAATTAGCGTTGATTTTAGAAATAAAATTAGAGATAAGAGTTTCAAATAGGGTTAAGTTTTAATTAGGGTTTAAACAGAAATATTCAAGTTAGGGTTAGGGTTAATACTAGATTAGTAAATTTAGGCTTAGGGTTAATGTTTTATTAGGGTCTAACCAAGGTTAGCATTAGGGATCTGTCCAAGGGGTTGAGCTTAACTGGCTAAAACACTGGGTTCTCACTGTGGAGACCCAAGTTCAATTCCCAATAGGGACATCTGAAGTGGAATTCTAAATTGTGACTCTTGGCCTTCCATAGGATGGAGAAGGTCTTGGGGTCAATCTAATGGAATTCTAAGTTGTGACTCTTGGCCTTCCATAGGCTTGGGAAGGTCTTGGGGTCAATCTAATCAATGTAATGGGGATGGAGCACCCTACTGTGTCCCCACTGGTTCATAGCTCCAGTCAAAAGCCATTCAGGCTTCGGCCAATTACCAATCAAAAAAAAAGGTTAGCATTAGGGATCAATTAGGGTTAGATTTAATGATAAAGATAGGATTAGATTTTGGGGTGAATTAGAATTAGGATAAATGTTACATTAGGGTTTAAATAGGATTAGTGTCTAGATTCAATTGAGGTTAGATTTAATATTACATAATGGTTAAGGTTGGGGTTAGAATTATAATTAGAGATGTGATTAGGGTTAGGTATCAATATAATTTTCCTTCAAATAGTCTAAAGATTTATTGACCCATTTCATATCAATCTCATTATAATCAACTCTTTACTATTATTTATAATTTATCAACCATTTCACATCAATCTCATTACAATCAACTATTTACTACTACTTATGAATATTAATTATTTTAAAATTTGATAACTCTTGGCGTACTTAGATTTTTTAAAATATAGGTATGCTAGTTATAATAATAAAATAAATCCTTAAGCTTAATTTTTAATTATTAGTTTAATATTATATTATTTTAATTATATTTATGTAATACTAATTATAACTAATCCGAATAAAATAGCTACTAATAATTATAAAAGTGAAAATAGATATTTTTTGAATTGCTAAACAAAAAATATTTTAATTAATGACTAAAAGTTATCAAATTATTTTGTCTTTATTAAAATGATAAAAAAATAATAAAATAATTAGAGTTTTTTAATATAAATATTTTTATTTAATCAAATCCTTATAATTGATTGTGCACTATTCACATTTTATTGGTGTTAATGTGACTTCACATAATTTGTTGCTTTTTAGATCTAACACTAGCATTGAAAAATACAATTCAATAACCTACTTTCCTAACATACAATCCAATAACCTACTTTCCTTTCTCAATACAATATGAACACAAGAATAAGATCTAACATTCCATTATTGACAACAATCAACAAAACATGATTCATTCAATTACCAACCATAAGATAAAGAGAAGAAAGAGAATAAAGAGAACTAAACAAATGGATAGCTATAATGTGGCCCATAAATCTGACAAAAGTAGAATGATCAAAGATACCAAAAAAATAGTAGCAAAATATGCAATGCGGTTAGGGTTTTGAAACACTTTCGCACTTTTTCAAAATTCAAGATCTAAATTTCTATTTTTATTTTTCTCTTAGAAATTTCTATTTTAAACCAGTTTAACAAACAATATTTCTTTTTGGCCACTTATCTCCTTATATGTCGGGTTTTATTCCTTTCTCTTTTTGGGTGTTGGGGATTTAAATTGTTATTTTTCTTTATATGAGAAATTAGATTGAATTATATAATTGTATATCTTTTTTCCAAAAGATACACAAGATTTTATTGAGAAAACTATAGATATTTTTATTTTATTACTTTTTGACAAAAAATATTCAAACTTTACTACTCTTTAGATTTAACGAAACATATATGGAGTTTAGCTAATAAATTATTTTCTTACTATTCAAGAAATGGATTTTCTTGATTAGCCAATAGGATATATTTTGTGGGACTTTCATCAAATAATATGATAATCTGGCAAAAAACTTTCAAAGATTCAGAAATTCGGCAAACAATTTCCAAGGGAGATCAAATTAGATGATATCATCTCTAAATCGAATTCGATTTCTATATCAAATTATATTTCTAGATCAAATCAAAATATCCAAATCAAATCTGATTTCTAGTCAGTGAGCAAATAAAATTTCGATGGCAACCAATATTTTTGTTGAAAAGGCTCAAAAATATCACCTATAGTTTAGAATTGAGGAAAATATTTTTTGCTTGTTAAAAAAATAGTTGTAGTGGGGAGATTGGTATTTATGTAACAACATTATCCCTCTTCTCCTCTCACTTGAATGGTAACGAGTCCAATTCATTCAAAACTGTACGGATATTTTCTATGATCATGTTAGCCAAGCTTCTACTGACATCCTCCGGTATGACCACATGTACAAGCCTTATGTGCTAAGCATCTAGAGCCATATTATATGCAGGAACTACCCAACTGAACCTTCTTAGATGTTTTGAAATATTATTTTCATTGTACTTGATCTTCTCCTTGAGAGGGCAAGCAACTAGAGGTATACCCACCTCTTTTGATAGCATATTGCCTTGTTCTTATAAGGCTATCACATAAATATTTGGCATCCACTATGTAATTTTAAATGAGTCTCTTATATCCCTACACTAGTTTTATAGTTGGGTTTTTGTTTTGATTAGGGGAAAATATGTTTTGAAGGGGCCCCGAAACCCTTACAATCCAAGAACTACCATTGTATAATGAACTAGACTACCTGGCAGCAAACCACAGATTTTAGAAAGGACCTAAAACCTTCTGAACTTATGGGAATCCAAATCCCAATAACCAAAGGTTGCACATAACATAGTAGCCACAACCAGCTAAGCTCCATCCAAGCTTCAAATGGTGAGCAACACAAACTAGGCTAGTCTAAGATGAGATACCAAATCAGCTAACAATATACCTCAAAAATAGAGGGTGAGGGATTTATCAAGCACCCTCAGCCAACATGAAGGGTTTTCCCAGGCTCCCATAAGCTAAACCAGAAGCTTTGGGTCACAAAAAACCCCTAAATCATGCCCTAAAAAAAAATACATTGGCCAAATTGGGCCCTTGAAAACTACTAGCATCTAATCTGTCCCTGAAAGAAATGAGAAAGATAGGGGTTTTCCAGGGTCCCTCAACCTTGAGAGTGGGTTTTACAAGGTTCCCACAACCTGAAACAAAGGGTTTTTGAAAGGCTCCCATAACATTGATCTTGAGAAAGAGCAGGGCTAAGCACATAAAATCCTCCAAGATCACCACCTCCATAAGTGAAAAAGGAGAGAAGCCAATAATCAGAAAATCCTCAGAACCCAAACAACCAAGATATAGAGCATCATCAATGTCCCCCCAACACCTCCTAGCCACAACCACAACACCCAACTACACCTCAATAGGAGAAATGTTATCTCAAGCACCATCCACCTCTATAGGAAAAACCAAAGAAACAAGAGGATGTTGGGAAAGAAGCAAGAAGGCCAGTGAAAAAAATAGAATAGGGGTGATAATAGCATAGAAGCAAAAAAAAACCACACCCACCATAAACCAAACATCTGGGTTTTTACCAAGAACCCAATACCTACTACAAACAAAACCATGAGGGTAAAAGAAGGCATCCTCACCTAGCAAGACCAACTGCAGTAGCTGGAAGGCACCAGCATACCTTCTCTCCACCTATATAGGAAAGAGGACCACCTCAATAGGGATGGAGAAAGTACAAACCAACTACCTAGAACCCCTATTCAGGACCCAAGAATCATGCCACCTCTCCAATACACATTTCCACCAGGCAAGCCACAACACCAGCATAGGATCTACCCCTTTTGATTAAACCCTAGCACCATAGATATTCCCATACATCGCTCGATTGGGACAAAAGCACGAAAGAAGGTATCCACAAAACAAAGGACACATCTCAACGTTTAATAGAAGCCCAATATATCTCCAACAGCTGCAACCACACACCAAAACGTCCCCATTGCACACATGAAGAGAGGGTAAAAGAGGACAAAACAAGATCATCTACCTCATCGTCTTCATCCCCATCACTACAATCCTTCGCCTCCTCAGATGAAACCCTGGTTAGGTTCCTTCGCCTGCTCATACTCCACTCCATTTTCATTAAAATTATAGTTGGGTTTTTGTTTAGTGGTTCACTCAAATATTATTTACCGTTTATTTAAGTCATCTATTTCTTACATCAAAACCAAGGAAAATGATGCAACCTAAGCGGATTTATAATAGGATATCAAATCATTTTGAACTCATAACCAATATTTTCATTTCATTTGTTGCAAAAGTCTTGTCTCCATCTTAAGAATCCAATGCTCGAAAAAGGTGTTTGATCACATAGTTTGTATTTCTATAATTGACCTAGATAGTGAGTGGCTATGTGATTGAATAGCCACACGCAGTTGAAGACCTTGGCAAATAAAGGCCTCATCGACCCAGCTTCTCATTGTCTAGAGGACCTCATTGCTTACTCCATCAAGTTGAGGTTAGTGTTGCCTCTAAGTGGCTCTACGAACTTCCTCCCCTTCTGAATATGATGTCTACATTTTAAAATCCAATGCCATGAGAGGCTAGGTCCTTAAGAATGTCAGGTTGGTTTCCTTGGGATATTCCTTAATGTGAGTTTCTTTTTCTATCTTTTCTTGAGGTTTCAATTCTTCGGTTTTATATTGTGGAACACTTTCCTATTCTATGGTTTTAATATTTTCAAATGAAATTTAGGGTTTTAATTTTGGAGATTATGTTGTGGATCAAATCTCTTCTTTAGGTTATTTTTTTGGATTTGAAGATGGAATATAGGATCTCATCTTTGGGAATTATATCATTGGCTATGATCTTGCTTTGTATTTTTTGAACTTTGGAAGATAAAATCTATGACCCAAGGGATGCTCTGTTCTTAGAGTCATAAGGAAATGATCCAAATACTATTATATTCAATAATGACAACAAATACTATTATATTCAATAATGACAACAAATAATTTAGATACAATTGTTATGTAAAATAATGGCAACAAATGGTGTAGATATTATGCTCAATAAATTGCATGTGCACTATAGTTAGCCATTTAAGCAATACCATAAACATTTTAGGGCGAGTCGTGAATTAATAAAATAGTTCTAGAATCGAGATAGAATAAGCTAGAATAAAGAATAGAAGCTCCATGCTTATTCTAGCAAGTAATTCTAGTAGGTTGATTAATTAGTGTGGGGAAGAAAGGTGGGGGGTATAGTTATGAATTAATTAATTTACTACTCGAATTGGGGTAATTCTCACAGGGTGGGGATAGTAATTGTTGGGTTCCCAGTTAGAGACATTAATGTTTTTCCCTATAGATTAAATCTATTTGGCTAGGGTAGTTAGACTACCAAGACCTACCAACATCTCCCTAAGTTCCCACTCCGCTGAGGTATAAGCCTCTAGGTCTTGAAAAAGAAGAGCTAAGTTGCAATGTGAAAGAAAGCAGAAAAGATACTAACTGCTTCTATATGTAATACACCTAACTCTAGGCGTGATGGGTGCCTTCTTAGATTTTTAGTTCTTTAAGTTGGGTTTAATTTTATGGAATTTAATTATCAATTGGATTCCTGCATAGGGAATTTGTCATATTTAGATAGAGATTTCATTCTTTAGATGCCCATGTTTTAGAATCCTAGAAAATTGTTTTGAATTGAATAAATAGTTGCAAGATTTGATTCATGCATTGGATTTATTTACCATTTCAAGGTAAATTATGTTATTTTGTAAATTATGGAGCCAGATATCCTCTTCAAACACAAACACTTTTCAATCATATTATGAAAATTTGACTTGGGAACTTCAATTGTTTGTGAAAGCTTCAACATACACAATAGTTTTAGTAATCAACCAGACAAAACAAAGATGCATCCCTAAATGTAAAATAGAAAAGAAAGCATTTGTGAATGGATGAACAAGATTGTGATGCAAAAGAATATCTCATTCACATAGGATCTTACAACATCATAATATTATATTGTTTGTAAACAAGTATAAGGAAACTTCATCATTGATAGGTTTCACAAAATTGAAATCTAATACTTAAGGTAAGCTTATATTGAGCTAGAAATTATGGTATTTATATGAGTTTTGGTTTCATCAAATAGGTTAGCCAATCCAAAATATCAAATATTGGGGTTCAGGGAGTTATCCAATAGAATGTTACTAGCTTTGATGTCTCAATTCACTATTCAAACACTAGATTCCTTGTGAAGGTAAGCAAGCCCATGTGTAGTCCCAATGCAGATGTTGTGTCAAGTAGGCCAATTTAAGTGGATCTCATATTTTTTGTTGCCTCGGATTTAGCATACATGAAATTCATATATTTGTTTCTATGTTGTTAACGAGACAAAAAAAATCATACAAAACAAGGTATGGTGTGGCTAGATATATTGTTACCAAATAAATCTTGTGCAAGACTATTATTTTCTAGACATTCATATATAAATATAAAGTATTCTCCTCCTACACAACATTCATAAAATTTAACAAGGTTCCTATGTTGCCCTATAGATATTAGAGCTACTTGATTTATAAACTCACACTTTCCTTGCTTAGACTCAGATGATAGTTATTTCACTACTACATGTTTACCATATGGAAGAATGCTTTGCTATGATGCCATAGTTGAGAAAAACAAAAATCAGATAAATTTTAAAAGTCAAATTAAAGATAGATTGAGATTTTATAACTAGCATTAAATATAAGAAAAAATACTAGAATACTAAATTATGAAGAATGTTATGTGTACTCTACAAAATTTATTTGCTTACATAATCCAAAACAAGTGAATGTAAATTTTGGAACACGCATTTATATACCTTATAAATTGTATCAAATCCTCCCTGGCCCAATTTATTTTCTTCATGAAAGTCACGTGTTGCATTATTTATGTTAGGATAGCTAAAATTATTTAGTTGTCTAGATTCCTTCCAATGTTCTAATAAAGAAGCAAGATGTTATCGGTATCAACACCATTACCGAATTCCTCCAAATTAAAGTTAGACCAATTGGGAGAAAGATATAATTAATGAAATTTCACTACCTAAATGCCCTTTTAATTATATTGTTCCTCACTATGTGCTTCTAAGGACTTTCTGACTTTCCCTGACACCAAAAAATTATAAAAATAAGACATGTCAAAATAGAAGCCATTACACCAAGACAATTCCAATCACTACTCCAGTCCCCCTTTTCTTTGAAAGGGAATTGGATGGTGGAAGATTCAAAATAGTAGGATTGATTTCTATACACAAAATAAAAGTTATATCTATAAAGTTGTCTATGGTTTTCAATGTATTTAATGTTGGAAATTATGTATATAAATTTGTAGGTTGTAATATCTAGCCATCGGGCATTACAGTTTTTTTTTCTACAACCAACTCAATTGACCCAACTTCTTGTTCTAGCATAGAAGTGTTGACTTTGTAATTTATTCAATCTCCATAGTGGCAACAACTACATTCCACCACTTATGCTTACTATCAAAGGTAGAAATCTCTTAAGATCAAGATTCCCATTATACCTAGACTTAAGCCTCAAGGGTTCATTACTAATGATCATGCCCCTTCGATGGAAGTCATAGGATTTGTAATCAATACTTGAAGTTTAGAGGGAGTTCATTCTCTCCTCTCATATGAGATCATTGATCTCTCTTAAAACCGAAACTAATTATCAAAATTTAGCCCAACAATAATAAGGTGATATATAATTTATTTCAAATAGAGTACATACATACACAATTACACTGGGGTCATACCCTTCCAAAATTTCCAATTCCATAAAGAGTGGTTCGAGCACACTTCCCATTAACACATAACTAGCTCTAGCTTATGTCACATATACAAGTGACTAGATCTAGCATACATCCCATATTCATAGGGACTAGTTTCAATATACATCTCTTGTAGATAGTTACTAGCTTTAGTAGGCTTCCCATACCTACTGTCTATAATTTACATAGTGAGGAACTGACATATCCATAAAAACTAACTACCGCTTTCCCATAGTGCATCTTAGATAAAAGAAATGTCGGTGCACCACACACTACACCATGTTACACATTTTTTCATCTAGTCTTATCCACCAATGAGAAAGTGGGAACAAGGTTTGATGTATCCCATTCTACACTGGGTATCTATCCTCCTCCTAAAAAAGCTAAGTTTACCATTTTCATATTAATATTCGCCCAAAATTATACAACTAGATTGATCCAATTATTACCTAGCTATTCTTCATTAGAAATTCTCTTCCCTGTAGTCCATCAGATGACTAAGCAACAATCCATCACCAACATGCAACTAGCTTCCAAGCCTACATGCTCCTAGCGGAATCTGTCCAGTACCCTAGATCAATCCAGGGTATCCTTCGCTTACATGCAACTAGAAGTAACCATCCGCTAACTAGGTGGTACAGGTGATAGTCTACCAACATAGTACACTCCATGACTATTGTCAATCTCGAGAAAATAAGCTTATCTAAAGGGGGTCATAGGATTTCCATCAGTGATCACCTCAAATGGAGAAAGGTAGCCTATGCATTGAGGTATATAACCTCTATCAATTCCCTCATAGCTATCTTACTCCATTCGTAGCCGTAAAAGTCAAGATTTGTACCTGACATAACACTATAACTATAAGAGAAGTTGCTAATTAATAACACATAGATCATATTTGAATAATATAGGATTATACAAAAAGTATTATAGGTCTAGGATTAAATCATACAACTGCATAAGATCACTTGGATCCAACATAAGATTTCCTCTGCAAAATAGATAGCATATTGAGCATAAGGTGGTCACAAGGGCATCCTTCACCCAAGGGCCGCCTACGTTCTCACTTCTAGATGGGTCAAAGTCACATGTAGTTCTCCTTTCAAGTCTCTCAAGGACACCTGCACAGAAATTCTTGTAACCTAAGGTTTGTTGAGAATCCCCTTCAATTAACATCACTACTCTTTAAGGATATTAAGGTTTCAATTAATCTCCACCTATTAATATTCATGATTCCACATAAATATGCTAGAACCCTTTTAGGTTAACCTTATTAACATAGAGACTAGGTTGGTCAGCTATCCACCATAAATTCCCCTTATTTTTACATGTATTGTAACCATTATCATATGAGCCTTGATGCACAAATGTCAATAGCCTCTATCACATGACTTGCAAGCACCCAATAAAACAACATTGATGTAAGGTCATCAAACTCAATGGATCAGTTTGATGGGCTACTGTGGTACCTTATTATGAACCCAATTCCTACAATACTTTTACATACAAAGGTGCAATCCAATATTATTATGTTTATTAATTTCACAACTTGAAAATTTTATCGATCACATATATCACAATCATAGGCATATGTTTCTATTTGGAGTTTCCTCACAAGGGATCAAATGCTACATTATTAATGGCAACATGTACATGATGACTATTATATCATTCCATGCAAAGACCAATAATGTAGAGTCTTACATATATATATATATATATATATATATATATATATATATATATATATATATATATATATATATATATATATATATATATATATATATATATATATATATATATATATATATATATATATATATATATATATATATATATATATATATATATATATATATATATATATATATATATCATTTCATATCTAATATTATCAAATAAAATTCAAGTGTCGTTGTTACCCCATGAGATTCCTAAAAGTCTAATTCTTAAGTTCCATTAATAGTACTTAACTATAAGCAAGTAAATTCAATCCCCATTCAAAGTTAATGTAATATGTATAAATCTAGACAATCGTTTATGACATACATGAGTGAGGCGTATGTCTTGAGTTTTTCCAACCTTGGTAGATAGTTACTCTTGAGAAAACTATAGGTGGTATTAATGAATAAAGACTATGTACAGAAAACAATAAAATCTATTTGGTGTTAGCAAAAGGAATTAGTTCAATGTCCTAGAATGGGCATTACTAGGATCAAGATCTCCAACTTCTATATGTTCAATGGTAACATTTGCCAAACATCTTATAATTAGCTAAGTAACGTTGGTGTAATTATTTTGTTTGACCCAATCAAAATAAAGTGCATAGTATGTAATTTGTTGACATTGGTGTAAATATTTATTCATCTTTGATATACTTACACTTTACTTAAGTTTACTTAGGTACATGCACCAAATTGTATTTTGCACATGAAACACTTAGGGAGATGTGCATACATTGGGAGTGTGTATTCAAGAGAAATTCCACCTTTTATGGTGTGATATTGTTATTACTTTATCATATCCACTTATTGTGGAGTGAAAATTTCCCCTTCGGTGGGTGATCCACCTCATGTGGAATATTTTACCATTTCTCCTACCTACCTCTACCTACCCTTTCATTTCATTGAGCCAAATGTCATCATTGTGTTCTCTCTTGTCTTTTAGCCTTCCCTTTATAAGTAGGCTCATCTACATTGTATCTAATTCTAATGATCCACTTGATCTCATTTTGTTCTTGATTAGAATTGAGTTTATTCTCATCAAATATATTGTCTATCTTTTGTGCTATTCAATGTGCTCTTGATCTTGGCTATCTCAACAAATTCTTACAGTTGACTTTAATGATAATATGACTCCTTTGTGAGAACATAAAGTGTCTATATCTATATAGATGCTTGTAAGTGGGTGCATTGAGGCACATACAAACAATCATGTGTGTGACCACCTACATGTCGTTGGCACTTATGAAAATGCATGTTTACATGAAGTATACACAATACCTTCGATACTTCATCTCCTCAATACTATAATTAACAATCAACACTATTGGAATTGAATTTCAAACATAGACTATATTTTATGCAAGGAAAGATCAATATGAATAAAATAACTTATCTGTGGGGATGTAATACAAGCCCAAAGAGGTAGCCTACTCTGCATACTTGAGCTTCTTCAAATATTTCTAAAGGCTCACATCTTGGTGTTTGCTACTCTGTAAAAAAATTTCCTCTTCCCTTTTAGCTAAGATAGATTCTATAATATGTTCTTGAGCTCTCAAGAAGATTTGCATCTCTTCATCCTTCCTACTTACGCTTGGTGTAAATAATTATTCATGTTGGATATTATTACACCTTACTTAAGTTTACTTAGGAAATTCATTTCATAGTAGTTTGTGTATGAGACACTTGGGTGTTTGTGCCACATTGGGATAGTGTGAGTAGGATAATTTCCACCTTTTATGGTGTGATCTTGTTACTACTTTATCATATCCACTTATTGTGGAGTGATAATTACACCTTCGGTGGGTGATCCACCTCATGTGGAATATAATATTGTTTCCCCTACCTACCACACCTATTTCCTACCTACCCTTGTTTCTTATTGAGCCACATGTCATGTTTGTATGCTCACATGTCCATATAGCTTTGCCTATATAAGCAGACTCATATTCATTGTATGTAACGATTGATGATCCAGTTGATCAATATTTTCATCTTGATAGAATACAGTTTATTCTTATCATCTATTTTGTCTCTCTTGTACTTTTCATTGAGCTCTTGATCTTGGAAAAACCTCACATGGTATCAAAGCCTAAAGGGCTTCTTTGATTTGTCTTGGAGAGCTTTTGGAGGCTTCAATTTTTGGATCTAGGGAGGTGCTATTTTTGGGGGTGTCATACAGTGATTTGGACATCACAGTTGCATCTGAGAGGCCATTTCCAAAAATTTTGAGTATAAAGTCAGCCTATTTTGGTGAGAGAAAATTTTTTGCCAATTTTTCTATATTTGTAAGGATATTCCATACTCTATTTGCACTTGTGTGTGTTGCAAGCTTTGCAGGTCCCGTTGTCTATGGTCCTTGCTGCATCAACCCCCATCCCCAGCATGTACCTCCCCATTGGGTTCCTGCTCCCTGTCGTGGTCCTCCCATCGGCGATTACCGGTCGTTCCCGTAGCACACAACTCACCTCGACAGCACCGCGTAGTCTCCCGACCACCGTCTGTTCCGGCCCCAATGACCGTGCCCCACAAACCGTGTGTCGGCGACTATGCTTTGTATCAGCTCTCCCGATGAATGCCACCATCAAGGCCTCCCCAATCACCTACTGCCCCACATGCACTCCGGTGACCTATTTTTCGTTCTTCCCACCTGACGTGTTCTGTTGGCCACCGACAGGCATTAAAACATGCAGGACTCATGTCCACCACGTGGCAGGTGGCCACTGGACCATGGTCAAAATTTTGTAAAGACACCTAGCATGACACATAGGCATCTGTATGCCAAGTCAGCAGTGCCACCTGTGCGCCACGCTGCATTTTCTATACAGCTGGCAGGAAGGGAGTGATGGTTTGATGATGCTCAAATGACCGTCAATTTTAAGATCATGATTTGCTAACATCAGCACCACGTCAGCAGTATTTTGAAAAATGTTAAACCCCCTCTCATTGAGCTTTTTCAGTTTTGCAATTCAACTTTGGAAGGCCATATCTTGCTCATTTTTGCTCCTTTTTTTGTGCAATTTTTTTGAAATGGACTAGAATTTTGTGCTCTTCGCAGTGGTGGAGAAATTTTCTAATTTTGATGGATGGATTTTTAAATTTTTGCATATCTTCATGACTGTACCTGTCTAATCCCCATTTTTGCAACTTCAAAGGCTTCGTTTGGGGTCATATAGCCTCCTTTTTAGGTGGCGTGTTTTTTGAAAGTGCATAATTGTTTGTCTACTTTCATAATCTACCATTTTTTGCAGTGATTTTAAGTAGAAATTATACTTTCAGTATTTGGCCATTCTTGGCATACTTGGTACTTGTATTTTGCTTGGATCCCAATGGGATCTCTTGCAGTATTTGTTGAAATCTCTTATAGCCTATTTGAGGCAGTTGTAAAGTTGAAATCAGAAGTCCACCTTGCCTTTTTTTGCAAGTGGCCCATCGTATACGCACTAAGTATAAAGTGCCCAATCATCATTTTTTTTTTTTTTTTGGGGGGGGGGGGTTCTTGATTGAGTAATTTGGGGGAGTGTCTTGTGTGATTGTGTCTCTCTCTATCTTGTGTTTTTTTCCATTTTGGTACTATGCGTTCTCCTAAATTTCCACTTTTAACTCCTCATAATTATGCTTCATGGAAGATTAAGTCTTGGAGTAAACTAATGGGAAAATGACTCATTCATAGAACTCTTACAGCACAACCTGATCCTAAGGCTGATCCTAATGCTCAAATTGAATGGCTCACTAAGAATGCTATGGCACTTGGAAATCTTAGAAAGTATGTATCAGATGACCTCATTTTTCACATTGGGAAGTGTACAACAATTAAGGAGGCTTGGGATATTTTTGAGAAATTGTATGGTCAAGTTGATGAGATTAAGGGCAACAATATTGATAGTGAACTCACAACTTTGGATCCTGAGGATTTCGATACAATCCAGGATTATGTCACAAAAGCAATTAAGATAAGAGAAAAGCTAAAGGATTGTAAAATTGACAAAAAGGATCCTCAATTGGTTTACAACTTGTTAGACAAGCTTCCTTCAGAGTATGCAACCTTTGTATCTAGCTCTCATACCCATAGGTTAGCTCAAGGTTCCTCATACACTTCTCCCTCATTTGATTCATTCAGGGAGATGTTGATACTTGAGCAATCTAAGTTGATCAAGATATGGATTCTCAAATCTTTAAAGTCACAAGCTTTGGTGGCTAACAAAGGGAATCAAAGCAATCAAGGAAAAGGCAAGAATCCAAATCAACCTAAGTCAAAACCACAACAAGATGGAGCACCATCTTCCTCTCCACAACAAGGTGATTCACCATTCTCACCTAAGAGGAAATCATATAAGGACAATCTTTTGTGTGCATATTGCAAAAAGTCAGGACATGATGAACATCATTGTTACATGAAGGATATTGATGAGTTGAAGAATCTTCTTGAGAAGAACAAAATGAGCCTACCTTTACCTTCTAGAATGTCTACATCAGCCTCTTCCAAGGATAAGGATAAAGGAAATGATCACTCTTTTGGGACAAATAAAGGAAAGGGACAATCTCTTTGTGCTACTACAAGTCATGATTCAGGGAGATGGCTTCTAGATTTAGGGGCTTCTCATCATATGGCATCTTCATAGTCTATGTTTTCTACATTTGATCCTTGCCACATGCTGCAAATTTTGATGGGAAATCATACATACATGGATGTGATTGGGAAATGATCTATTTCCATTGGGGATAACTCCTTCAATGACGTGTTGTGTGTACCCCATTTGACAAACAATCTTCTTTCCATCTATCAAATCACACATGGGGCAACTAGGAAAATTGTGGCATTCACACTTGGTTCAGTTATCATTAGAGACTTGGAGAGTGGAGTTATCATTGCGATTGGGATGGTTGATCATGCATCTTGGTTGTACTATTTTTCACATTTTGGTCCTATTGATGAGGTTGATTCTTCCTATGTTGATGATTCAGATTTTGAGGAGAACTTTGGGTACTTGAACTTGGGGATTCTCACACGTGACCCTATTCTTGAGCCTTGTATTTCATCTCTTCCTATTGATATCACATCACCTATTACACCTGATGATGCAGATAGTGTGACAGTTTTTCCTTCTTGTGATTCAGTGCAACGGGATATTTCATGTCTTCCAGCTTCAGTTTCATGGGATGCCTACCTGACAGACATTGCGGGTTTGTTTGTGGAGTCCTACATTGCAGATCTGGGAGACATCATTGATGACATTCATCTTCTCTTTGGTGAAGATGATCCTTCTTCGATTGTTGTGAGGGAACACTCTGACCCTCTTGTGCATTCTCTACATGATCATTCTTTAGAGGTTGACATGCTTGTGGATACTTTTGTACATCAATTGGAAGAGGTCTCTTTATTCTTTGAGGAGACATGTGAGTCTTTGGGACTTGTTCTACTTTCTTCTCCACTAGATCTTGGAGTGACCTTTTCAGCAGTGTGGAGCAGTTTACCACCTTTGGAAGGGGTATCTTTCAACATTAATATGGGGACACTTGAACAGTTTTCAGAGACTTCATTCATCATGAGTATTTTTCCTAAATCTTCCCTTCATGATTGGGGAGACTTCATGGATACACCTTTGGTTTTGTTTCTTCCTAAGGGGAGGAATCTGGTTTGATGTTCATGGAGAAGTTTCTTCATTCATCTTTGAGCTTCTACCATTGGTGTAAATTCTACATTGAGGAGGGGCTACCTAGTCTCTCTTCTTCTTCTCTCATATGGGGGGGATTTTTTCCTCACATGGGGTTTTATTCCTCACATACTTCTATGAGAGTTCTCTTGTATAGTTTTCATCTCTCTTTTGGGGGAGGGTTTTTTCCCATTGGTTTTTTCTCTCTTTCCATTCTTTGTGAGAGATTCCATTGCCATGGTTTGCATGCATTTTCTTTTGTACATGGGTACCCAACATGGCCTTGTAGTTGGGACCCATCTTGCATTCCTTAGTTGAATTATAGACTTAAGTGCATTCCCCTAAGTTTCACTTAAGGGGGGGTTTTGGTGTAAATAATTATTCATGTTGGATATTATTACACCTTAAGTTTACTTAGGAAATGAATTTCATAGTAGTTTAGGTATGAGACGCTTGGGTGTTTGTGCCACATTGGGATAGTGTGTGTAGGATAATTTCCACCTTTTATGGTGTGATCTTGTTACTACTTTATCATATCCACTTATTGTGGAGTGATAATACCACCTCCGGTGGGTGATCCACCTCATGTGGAATATTATATTGTTTCTCCTACCTACCACACCTATTTCCTACATACCCTTGTTTCTTATTGATCCACATGTCATGTTTGTGTGCTCACATATCCATATAGCCTTGCCTATTTAAGAAATCTCATATTCATTGTATGTAACGATTTATGATCCATTTGATCAGTATTTTCATCTTGATAGAATATAGTTTATTCCTATCATCTATTTTGTCTCTCTTGTACTTTTCATTGAGCTCTTGATCTTGGAAAAATATCACACCCTCTTCCTCCCTTGCAAACTAGATTTATCACACTAAGCTTCTTTTCCTTTGATCTCTTCTCTTGCCTCATGATCTTCCTCTAATCGAGCTCCCTTCTATCTCTCATATGTCCTCCATCTTCAAAAACAATGCATCCATCTACCCTTTTTTATTTCCATTTTGTGGTCTCTTTATAATATTTTGTTCTCTTACCTATTCATTCTCTACCTTCTCCCATTGACTCCCTCCTCCACTTTTTGCAATTTTTATGGATCTAGAAAAAAGACATCATGCCATTCGTATCTCTACATGCCTTTCTTCATCTATGAAATGTGGTGTCATTGACTTAACTTGCATCCTTCTTGCTTGTGCCAAAATGAGAGCTTTGGGGATGCTATCACCACAGCACTCCTAGTACACAAGTAATTTTTTTTTGGAAGTATAGAAAAAGCATGTAAATTGTGTATCAAATGCCTAAGAGAGATGTGATCTCAGAAGTTCCAAGAATTTTGAATGCACATGAAATGGATTTCCTTTTTAGGATAAGAGGTCACACAGATTCTAATACTCCAAGCATGCCCTTTTTGGCATCTCCTCCACCATGTTGTGATTGATTTCCCTAATGGATTGCCATACTTTCCTCTCTTGTATGTCTTGTTTTTGGTATACTTGTTCACATGAATGGTCTAGGAAATGATAGGGGCACCATTCCTCATTAATGGTGTAGTCTCCCCTCAACATTTATTTTCATTATTTGATTATTAATTACTTTTCCACACCTACATGATCCAAATTGGAGTTTGCTAGTGGTGGATGTGACATAGGCAACTACTAAAGATTGTATTTTAGTATAACATCACTCATTTTTATGCATTTTCCTCATTCCCAACATAAGTATGTTAATTTAAACAGATTTTGCATAACACTTATGACTGATATTAAAGGTCCATACATTCCTTGTTCTAGAACACAACATGTTCCCTTCCTAGCCCATAAAAAATGAATTTCAAGGAAGTTTTAAATCACGTTTGTGCTAAAACTTTGATCAATTACTATAAATGAACATCCTGCCTCCTTTGAGAGGTTTAAATTCATTAATACTTTATTTCCCTATAGCATCAGGGGACAAAAAATTGTAGAATTGAGGTACCATGCAGAGCTAGTATTTATCAAATGAGAAAATAAAGAATCCAAATGAGATTGCATGTATTCTAATGGTCTTAGTAATATTTTTTATTTATTTCATATTTACCATTTGCAAAAAGAAAAGGACCATAAAAGGGAAATATGTAGAAAAGATATATACCCCCCTCTCCCTATACAAAAGGAGGAAATATAATTTAAAATATTTTTATATAATATTTTATGTTTTTGTTTTAAGTGACTGTAAAATTAATTTATGCCACAACCTTCCTTGTTAAATTCTTGATAAACAAACATCTAGAAACATAAATCTAAGACCATGTGTAGCGATTAACTATATATACGATAAGTATTTGGAAACATCAATTTAAGACCATCGAATGTCGTATGTAGGGATTAGCTATGCATCAAATATAGTTGAAAGAAATCAAGATATATATTTTCTTAATTTTTTAATTTTGGATTAGCATTATTACATCAAATAGAAAGGAAAAAGCACGTACAATAATAATAAAACAACCACATGATAAAATTTTCTGCAATGGAGATACCAAAAAATAATGAAGGCATATGTTGATATTTGGCAACTGATCATGCAAGGACTATACACTCATAATGTATCCTCTCTCATTATGTATTTTTTTGTTATTTTTTGTTGAAAAATCGACATTGAAAAAACCCTAAAAATAGCCAACTTTGTATTTTGCCCTAAAAAATTGCATGGTAATGGAGTTGTACTAATTTATTAGATAATAAGAAAACATTGGACGACTGTGTTCTATGGATGTAGCCCATCTTGGGTGAGCCACATTAAATATATGTGTTATCTGTGTTATGCATTTTTCTTCATCTTTTGTGTTTGTATCTGCATATAATTGTTAATTTATATTTGCTCTGGATCTTGAACAACTAGATGTTAAAAAAACTTTTCTCCATGAAGAGTTGGAGGAGGAAATCTACAAGCAACAACCAAATGGATGTAAGGTCAAAGGTAAGGAGGAGTTAGTGTGTAGGTTGAAGAAGAGTATGTATGGCCTAAAGCAAGCACCCCAACAATGGTATTTGAAATTTGATAGTTTTATGACTAAACAAGGTTACCATAGATGTCATTCTGATCATTATGATTATTTAAAGAGATTGGATAATGGAAATTATATTAACATGTTACTTTATGTTGATGTCATGCTCGTTGTTGGGTCTAACATGCAACATATAAATGGGCTCAAACAAAAATTAGCAAGGTCATTTTCTATGAAGGATTTGGGTACAGCTAAGCAAATCCTTGGTATGAGGATTTCATGGGATAGGAAAAATAGATTATTAACTTTATCCCAAAGTGAGTATATAAAGGTGATGAAAAGATTTAATATGCAGAATGCAAAAGCAGTTAGTACACCTTTGGCTAGTCATTTCAAATTGACTAAGGAAATTTGTCCAAAGACACAAGAAGAGATAAAAAAATGTCTAATATTTTGTATTCATCATCTATTGGCAGTCTGATGTATGCGATGGCATGCACATGGCTAGATATTACAGATGCAGTGGGAGTAGTGAGCAGGTATATGAGCAATCCAGGAATGGAACATTAGAATATTGTCAAATGGATTCTTAGGTATTTGAGAGGTACTAAGTTACAAAGGCATTATGTTTTAGAGGATCAAATTCTTCTCTATGAGGATATGTTGACTCTGATATGGAAATTTATATTGATGCAAGGAGGAGTACAATAGGGTGTGTCCTTACTGTAGGGGGGACTCCAATTAGTTGGATTTCTAGATTGCAAAAGGTTCTTGCACTTTCAACCATTGAAGCAGAGTATGTTGTTGTTACTGAAGCTAGCAAGGAGATGATTTGGTTACAATGTTTTCTAGGGGAATTGGGCCAAATGTAGGAGGATAGCCTATTGTATATTGGTAGCCAGAGTACCATTCATCTTGAAAATAATTATGCTCTTCATTCAAGGACAAAACACATTCATCTTGGGTGCCACTTCATACGGTCTGTTTTGGAGGATGCTTAGTTACAACTTGAGAAGATTCACACAAGTGACAATCCTATAGATATGTTCATGAAGGTAGTCCTATGGGAGAAGCTGATTTCCTCATCAGTTTCTATTGGCCTTCTTGATTGAACATCGTGGAATTAAGGAATAGTTGCATCTAGGAGTTTTATCCAGCAGGAGCTGCAAGTGCGGCAGTGTCATCCAAGATCAGTCTCCAAGTGGGAGATTGTTTGGTGTGGAGTTTGATCAGTCTCCAAGTAGGAAATTGTTGATATGTGGCAACTGATCATGCAAGTATTATATATTCATAATGTATCCTTGTCAGAGTTTGGGGTTGGGTTGGGCCTTGAGCAAGGGTTCAGTGGCATAGCCCCCAAGGAAAAAAACATTTTTCTATTTTTTTTGTTTTTGAAAAACCGGCATTGAAAAACCCTTAAACTAGTTGACTTTGTATGTTTCCCTAAAAATTACATGTTATAAGCAGCTAGAATGAAAAAGGCATGGTAATGGAGTTGTACTGATTTACTAGATAATCAGAAAAGATTGGATGACTATGTTTAGTGGATGTAGCCCATCTAGGGTGAACCACATTGAGAGAGAGAGAGAGAGATTAGGGCTGGGAGACAGGGGGATATAGAGAGATATAGAGGGAGAAAGATAGAGAGATGGGGAGGGTGAAGGGAGAGAGCGATGGGGATAGCTAAGGGGGAGAGAGATAGAGAGATTAGGGGAGAGGGAGAGAGATATTATGGGTCCTATGGTGTCCTAAGGGGTCATATTATGTCCTACAACCCCTTAGGACACCATATAACCCCTTAAGACACCAAATTATATTGTTATGGGTCATATTATATTCTAAGGGGTCATATTGTGTCATATGACCCCTTAGGACATAATATGACCCTTCATGACTCTATATGGTGTCGTTCTGGGTCATATGACCTCTTATGAGACCATAATAGTGTCTTTAGGGGTCATATAGTGTCCTAAGGGGTAATATTATGTCCTACAATCCCTTAGGACACAATATGACCCCTTAACACACCATATTGGGTCGTCATGGGTCCTATGGTGTCCTAAGGGGTCATATTGTGTACTACAACTCCTTAGGACATGATATGACCCCTTAAGACTCCACATTGTGTCATTATGGGTCATATTGTGTCCTAAGGGGTCATGGGACACCATATGACCCTTAATCACAATATACAACACCTTATGACACCATATTGGGTTGTTATGGGTCCTATGGTGTCCTAAGGGGTCATATTGTGTCCTACGACCTCTTAGGACACCATATGACCCCTTAAGCCACCAAATTGTGTTGTTATGGGTCATATTGTGTCCTAAGGGGTCATGGGACACCATATGACCCCTAAGGACAACATATGACCCCTTATGACACCATATGGTGTCGTCATATGGTGTCTTAAGGGGTAATATTGTGTCATGCGACCCCTTAGGACAACATATGACCCCTTAAGACACTAAAGTGTGTCGTTATGGGTCATATTGTGTCCTAAGGGGTCATGGGATACCATATGACCCCTAAGGACAACATACGACCCCTTATGACACCATATTGGTTTGTTATGGGTCCTATGGTGTCCTAACGGGTCATATTGTGTCCTATGACCCCTTAGGAGACCATATGACCCCTTAAGAAACCATATTGGGTTGTTATGGGTCCTATGGTGTCCTAAGGGCTCATATTTTGTCCTATGACCCCTTAGGACACCATATGACCCCTTAAGACACCAAATGGTGTCATTATGGGTCATATTGTATTCTAAGGGGTCATATTGTGTCATACGACCCCTTTAAGACACCATATGACCCCTTAGGACACAATATGACCCTTTACGACTCTATACAGTGTTGTTATGGGTCATATCACCCCTTATGACACCATATGGTGTCGTTAGGGGTCCTATGGTATCCTAAGGGGTCATATTGTGTCCTATGACCCCTTAGGACACCATTAGACCCCTTACGACATCATATTGGGTTGTTATGGGTCCTATGGTGTCCTAAGGGGTCATATTGTGTCCTATGACCCCTTAGGACACCATATGACCCCTTAAGACACCAAATTGTGTTGTTATGGGTCATATTATGTCCTAAGGGGTCATGGGAAACCATATGACCCCTAAGGCCAACTACGCCCCCTTATGACACCATATTCGGTCGTTATGGGTCCTGTGGTATCCTAAGGGGTCATATTGTGTCTTGCAACCCCTCAGAACACCATATGACACCTTAAGACACCAAACTATGTCGTTAGGATTCATATGGTGTCCTAAGGGGTCATAGGTCACAATATGACCGCTAAGAACAACATACGACCTCTTATGACACCATATTGGGTCATTATAGTCCTATGGTGTCCATAGGGGTCATATTGTGTCCTATGACCCCTTAGGACACCATATGACCCCTTAAGACACCAAATTGTGAAGTTATAGGTCATATGGTGTGCTAAGGGGACATGGCACAGCATATGACCCCTAAGGACAACATACGACCCCTTATAACACCATATGGTGTCATTAAGGATCATATGGTGTCCTAAGGGGTCATATTGTGTCCTACAACCCCTTAGGACACCATATGACCCCTTAAGACAACGAATTGTGTCCTAAGGGGTCATGGGACACCATATGACCCCTAAGGACAATATATGACCTCTTATGAGACCATATTGGGTCGTTATGGGTCCTATGGTGTCCATAGGGGTCATATTGTGTCCTACGACCCCTTAGGACACCGTATGACCCCTTAAGACACCAAATTGTGTCGTTAGGGGTCATAAGGTGTCCTAAGGGGTTGTAGGACACAATATGACCCCTAAGGACAACATACAACCTCTTATTACACCATATTGGGTCGTTATGGGTCCTATGTTGTCCATAGGGGTCATATTGTGTCCTATGACCCCTTAGTACACCATATGACCCCTTAAGACACAAAATCATGTTGTTAGGGGTCATATGGTGTCTTAAGGAGTCGTAGGAAATAATATGACCCCTAAGGACAATATACAACCCTTTATGACACCATATTGGGTCGTTATGGGTTATATGGTGTCCTAAGGGGTCATATTGTGTCCTGCGAGCCCTTAGGACACCATATGACCCCTTAAGACACTAAAATATGTTGTTATGGGTTATATTGTGTCCTAAGGGGTCATGGAACACCATATTACCCCTAAGTACAACATACAACCTCTTATGACACCATATTGGGTCATTATGGGTCCTATGGTGTCCATAGGGGTCATATTGTGTCCTATGACCCCTTAGGACACCATATGACCCCTTAAGACACCAAATTGTGTCGTTAGGGGTCATATGATGTCCTAAGGGGTCATAGGACACAACATGACCCCTAAGAACAACATATGACCTCTTATGACACCATATTGGGTTGTTATGGGTCCTATGGTGTCTATAGGGGTGATATTGTCTCCTACAACCCCTTAGGACATGATTATGACCCCTTAAGACAACAAATTGTGTCCTTAGGGTTCATATGCTGTCCTAAGGGGTTTTAGGACACAATATGACCCCTAAGGACAACATACAACCCCTTATGACACCATATTGGGTCGTTATGGGTCCTATGGTGTCCTAAGGGATTATATTGTGTCCTACAACCCCTTAGGACACCATATGACCCCTAACGACACAATTTGGTGTCTTAAGGGGTCATATGGTGTCCTAAGGGGCCATATTATGTCCTACGACCCATAACGACCCCTTAGGACACCATATGACCCCTTAAGACACCAAATTGGCTCATTGTGGTTCATATGGTGTCCTAAGGGGTAGTAAGACACAATATGACCCCTTAGGACACCATAGGACCCATAACAACCCAATATGGTGTCATAAGAGGTCATATGTTGTCCTTAGGGGTCATATTATGTCCTGCAACACCTTAGGATACCATATGACCCCTAACAACACAATTTGATGTCTTAAGGGGTCATATGGTGTCCTAAGGGGTTGTCGGGCACAATATGACCCCTATAGACACCATAGGACCCATAACAACCCAATATGGTGTCATAAGAGGTCCTATGTTGTTCTTAGGGGTCATTTGTGTCCTACAACCCCTTACGACACAATATGACCCCTAACAACACAATTTAGTGTCTTAAGGGGTCATATGGTGTCCATAGGGGTCATATTGTGTCCTACAACCCCTTAGGACACCATATGACCCCTTAAGACACCAAATTGTGTCATTATCAATCATATGGTGTCCTAAAGGGTTGTAGGACACCATATGACCCCTAAGGACAACATATGAGCCCTTATGACACCATATGGTGTCTTTAGGGGTTATATGGTGTCCTAAGGGGTCAAATTGTGTTCTACAACCCCTTAGGACACCATATGAGCCCTTATGACACCATATTGGGTTGTTATGGGTCCTATGGTGTCCTAAGGGGTCATATTATGTCAAACTACCCCTTAGGACATCATATCACCCCTAACGACACAATTTGGTGTCTCAAGAGGTCATATGGTGTTCTAAGGGGTCATATTGTGTTGTACGACCCCTTAGGATGCCATACGAACCCTTAAGACACCAAATTGTGTCATTATGGGACATATGGTGTCCTAAGGGGTCATATTATTTTCTACTACCCCTTAGGACACCATATGACCCCTAACGACACAATTTGGTGTCTTAAGGGGTCATATGGTATCCTAAGGGGTCATATTGTGTCTTACTACCCCTTAGGACACCATATGACCCCTTAAGACACCAAATTGTGTCGTTATGGGTCATATGGTGTCTTAAGGGGTCATGGGACACCATATGACCCCTAAGGACAACATACAACACCTTAGGACATCATATGGTGTCGTTAGGGGTCATATGGTGTCCTAAGTGGTCATATTGTGTCCTACGACCCCTTAGGACACCATATGACCCCTTATGACACTATATTGGGTCATTATGGGTCTTATGGTGTCCTAAGGGGTCATATTGTGCCCTACTCTCTCTCTCTCTCTCTCTCTCTCTCTCTCTCTCTAAAATATGAGTAATAAAATTGAATATCGGATTTTATTAGATATTGAGTTTTGTCATTGCCATTAATGTGGCAACAGTGAAAAAAAAAAGGCAGCAACGGGAAAAAAATTTGGGACCACAACTTTATACATTTTATCGAATATCCGATTTTTGTAAATAAAAAAGAGCCTTGTGGGCCATTTTGTGGATTCCAATGGCCCACAGTCTACATATTCTATTTTCTATCGATGATCACGAGGTTTCAGATAGGTTGAGATAATTTTTTGCTTTTGAGAGATTCTTAAAGTCAAATCTTACATTGCAATCATTGAGGAGCATATTTGTGGAGGTAAATGGGGAGTAGTAGTCGTCGGAAGTCTAAACACAAAAGAAAACTTTCAAATGACCAAATTGAAGTGTATAGAGAAAGAGATAGAAAAGGTCATAGGAGGAGAATACAAGGTATGTTAAATTTTGCTAATGTTACTTCAAGTGAAGAGGAAATTGAATTTGAAAATGTGTCACAATTTATTGAAAATGAAAATGTAGATTTTGAAAGTGAAAATTTTGAAAATGATGAAAATGTTGAAAGTGATAATGAAAACGCTAAACATGTGGAAAATTTTGACATAGGAGGTGAACATGTGGAAAATTTTGACATTGGAGATGAACATGTGGAAAATTTTGACATTGGAGGTGAAAATGTGGAAAATTTTGACATTGAAGGTGGAATTGCTCAACCAATTGAACAATATGTAATACCTAATTACTTTAGAAATGAACGCCCTCTAATGGATGAAAGACAAATTCCAAATCCAAGACCTTAAAGAACCCCAAAATTGTTACTTAAAATTGATGAGAACATTATTGCGAATCTTGAAGGAAAGAGGTCAACAAGAACCATTTGGTTGTGGGCTACACAACTTTTCGACCAAAATTTTAGCAATAAGACATTGACCGAGCAATGCCAGCTCTTTGTTCAATTTCTAAAGATGATAAAGATGAGACCATTGCTAAACAAGTTGAAGATTCATATGAACAAGAATATGGAGAGAAATTCTATTATTGCCAAAAATCTATTTGACGCTCTCAATTCTATTGGAAAGAATACCAAAGAAAGAGATAAGAGAGCCGCTCTAAGAGTGATTACAATCTCCTTAGTAAGCCATCAATTGAGGAAGGCTCATCAAATGAGACAAACTTGTGTTGATTTTAACATAAACCGTAAAACTTTGGATAGAGCACTTGCACGAAGATAAAGACTTGATGATTCACTTCAACAAGATACATGGGCTTTTGGTGGAAGGCTTCCACGTGTTGATAGAAATTTGACTGACAATGTGAAGGAGGAGATTCAACAATTTTGGCACTCTAATTCTAGAGTGTCACCCAATGTAAAGGATGTTTTGAAATTAAGAATCGGCAACTGAGATGGCACACCGCATGCCAAACATTTCTTGGAATCAAGACAAACAGTGTTGTACAAATTGTTTTTTGAAGTACATCCAACTTTTCAAATATCACAAAGGGCCTTTGAATCTTTGAAGCCATTTTATTGTGTTCCTCTTAAGATTTGTAATACTTGTTGTTGCAAGTACCATGTGGAGTTTTCAATGTACCATGAACTTTTATGTCATATTCGTTCTATGATGCATACTAATGAGATGTTGCAAGAGTGTGGTACAATGCTATTTCCGAGATCATCAAGAGACTTGCAAGATCTATTTTTATGCCCTAGAGATTATGGCTGCTATTTCTATAGAATTGATTGTTTGAATGAGAAGTGCTCTGAATGTGGTGCATTGTCAAAGTTTGTTTCATTTTTTCATAAGGGCAACGAACACGAGTTTGGAAAGAATTATGTTGAGAAAAAAAGATATGAGATAGTGAAATATACTTTGAAGAGTGGAGGTGAAGGTTCTAGATGCGAATTAGTCTCAAGAGAAGTGAGTATTGCTGATTTTATTTTGGATTTTAAGGAAAATATTTTCTACAACTATGCAAGGCACACCCATAGGTCTCAGTGGTTGGATCAACAATTTAGGATGTGTAAAAACTCTTTCCCGATTGGCACTATTGTATCGGTGGTTGATTTTGTAGAGAACTATACATTGCAACCACAAAATGAGGTATAGTCTCAGTATTACAATTCAATCCAAATTGCTATTTTTGTTCACATTACATATAGGCATGCTCCTAATAGTACAGAAGAGGACAGGAAGATAATCAAGGAGTATCGTTTTTATATGAGTGATGATAGATCACACTCCTCCGAGTATGTGCAACATTATTTCAAGAATTTTTTTGAGTTCTTGCATGAGAAATATATTGCAATTGATCGCCATATCATATGGTCAGATAACTATATGGGTCAATTCAAGAATTCCCATATGTTTTATTGGTTGAGTAGACTACATTTAGAGAGGCGTATACCTCATATTTGGTGTTTTTTTTAGGCTAGGCATCGGAAGGGGGAGCATGATGGAGCAAGTGCATGTTTGAAGAGAGCTCTAGTTAAGAAGTAATTGAGGATTTCAAGTGCAAATTTATTTGATGCATGTTCTATTGTTGATTGGTGTAGTTCATCATTGTTACATGGAGGTACTTTTTATTCAACAATGACCAGATTCTTTGGATTGGTTGAGGAGGGCACAGTGGGAGATAGATTGGATTGTCAAACAATTAAAGATTATTCAAAGATACATTCATTTCTCAGCTCCAATGCAAGTACATGGACCATTTGGACACGAGTGTTGGCTTGTTTTTGTCAAAGTTGTATTTGGTGTGATTGGGATAAGTGCGAGTCAAGTGAGTGGGTTGATACGTGGGTTCTTGAGATTGGCATTATCATGCTGATCAGATATGGGGAACTCAAACATTGGGTCTGGTTGTGGTGGTGGATTATTTCCACAAGGAGGTGGGTTTCCTTGCATTGGACTTGTGGGGGTTGTTACTATATGGAATTCTTCTTCTTGAGGTCTAAAGAGGAAATGAAGACTACCTTCTAGGAATTCAGATTCAGGGTGATTCAAATTCTCTGGGGTTTGATAAAGTTCAGCAAAAAGATTTATATATGAGGAATTATTTTATGCATGATTAGGATGAATGGGCAGAAATCTAACTAGAACATCTCTTCTTCACCTATGCATGCAGATTCATGAAATTTTTCGAACAGTCAAGTATGCCAAAAAAATAATTAAGTGAAAACTGAAAAGACAATAACCATAACATGTTCTTAGTTTGACACCATCCCCAACAATGGTGCCAAAAATGTTCAACCCAACAATAAGAATAATAACTCTAGTTGAAGCCTCAACCCGAAGTTTGGACATTCATTTGGTAAAGTTACTATTTCCATAGCTAGTGTTCATTTGATTGTCAACCTAGGGACATAATACTTGAAATGGGTCTGCACTATATATGCACTAAGTTCCTACAACAACTATTATGCATTACTGCAACAACTAACATTATGCAGAAAAGGTAAACAAGAATGGAAACTATGAAAAGGCTACATGAAGACTTTTGCATAAACTCATAAAAGCAATACTGGATAAATTTAATGCTGATAAATAGAAGTTACTCTATCCTGGCTTGGCTGCAGGAACAGTCAGTGAATCTGTTTCTAGTGGTTGCAGGAACAATCAACACAAGAACTTCTATTGTAGCTAAGGAAAGAAAACTAATTTTAATGAATGGATAGGAACACTCACCAAGTGGGCCCCCTTGGATGAGTGATACTAGGCTTCCCGAAAACAACTCTTAAAGATCAGAATAATATAATTTTATTCGTCATTCTGGAAATTCATTACATGATTCAATATGAAAATAAACTCAAAAATACTTATGAAAATCCTCTACTCAATTCTTTTCTGTTTTTTGTCTAACCAACCCTGAGAAGAAGAAGAGCTTCTTATTAAAAAGAAATCATCTACAATAGACAACACAAATCATGTCAAGAAGAAGAGGCAGATGATTTAACCAATAAAAGAGATGACTGGAGTTATGCTGCAGGAGATGTGGATCCAAACCAAACCACAGTTGTAACATACTGTAGTGGTATTTACAACTTCAATGCCCACTTAAGTTATACATTGGTAGTATCACCTAATTTCTCCACTTATGTCATCCCTTACGCTTGCTTAGCTCTTCTACTATTTGATCTTTAGTTATCACTTACGTATACTTCCCTTCAATAGGCGCGATAGGAGAATATCCACTGCAACATCATTTATTACCTGCACTACAAAATAAATTACATACAAGAACATACATATGCATTTTACTTAATCAACACATCTATTAATTTCACACATGATCTTGCCCTAAATAATCTGCATGGCAACAAGAATAAATCACATGGCTGCAGGAATAAATGGCATGGCTGCAGGAATAGACTGGCAAAGATAAAACATGATTTAATAAGTTCAGGCTTAACATATGGGATACATATAGTAAACTTCCAATACATCACTACTACTATGCAAACCAAAAGATAACAAAAACTCAAGAGTTTTGAAGATTAAAATATGACAAAGTCTCAACTCATCACATTTCAAGAAGTCATTGTTCCTCATAATAGGGAGGCATCATCTTCGAACACACAATCCAAGGAACAATCATTTGCCTCTATCTTGTCAAGTATGGAAAAACAAATGCAGCTAAGAGATCGAGGGAACGGAGAATATTCAATATCACAATTACCACTTTCTCCTAAATCCTTTGGAAAACCATCAAACTCTAAACAACAACCAATTGTAAAACATCTTCTGATATTTGATGGAGCATTTGTTAGTGCTGGAACCTTATCAGAGGAAACAGAAGACAAATATGTGCTATAGTGGCTATACAAGGATGAAGAATTTCAACAAAAGATTAACAATGTCAGAATACCTATAGAAAAGTATGGAAAAGGATTTAACATTCTCAGAAAAATGGGATACACTAGAATAGGTCCTATAGGAAAAAGAAAAGAAGGTATCTCAGAACCTATTCAGCCTCATACTCAACAGACTACTGACAAAACAGGCTTAGGGTATGGACAAGTTAATCTACCAGAAGATATGTCTTTTAGTCAACAACAAGAGGAATATGAAAATAGACAAGAACAACTAGCAATTGAATGAGAAGAAACATCAACTAAGCAACAAAAACAAGCAAACATGAAATGGGAAAATAAGCAAGCTTCAAATCAACAAGAGAAACAAACTAAAAGTACCTCTCAAGCAGCATTAAATCTAAATCAAAAGAAGAAAGAAGCTAATATAAGTCAAGGAGAGCTCATAACAAAATTGACAGAACTCAATCTCAGTCCTAAAGAAGTTGAATATGAAAGAAGAAAAGATATAACAAGAAAAGAAGAAGAAATACTATATGAACAAATATGTAGATTGCAAGTTGCAAGTGATACAGATTCTAATGAATGGGAATGGGATTCCTATCACTCTGAAGAATAAACTAAAGAAAATTTCTTTGAAGGAGATGTAGGAGTCGATGTAGTTCACACGTATGCAGGACAAATGTCAGGAAATAGTTCACTTGAATTAGAATCACATTCGGCTGACTTGGACTTAACCGGGGAAGATCAGGAGTTTCTTATGTGAGGTCATTCTAATGAGAGTATCATTCTAGACATCGACATACATATTGAAAACTTTGATACATCCATCATGACCCTTGAAACCCTTGAAACATCCTAACCTGAAGACCTCTTACCTCTAATCCACCCCGAGCTTATTGATTGGGAAAATGAAGGACATACTACCATTGATACCTTTCTGAATGACCATGCTATATCTATGTATCTTAATGTAATCAAACCCGTAACAACTCTCACCATGAATTTCAAAAATGCATCTTCCATTCAAGTGGCTGCCAAATCTCCTAGTCGCAAAAGTGAAAATAAAAAAAAGAATATCAAGTCTAATGCTGAAAACCATTTCTTGGCAACATTAGATCAAAAAAAAGTAAAAAGAAAGGATGCATCTAATGGTGAAAACCTCCTTGAGGTGCTGAAAGATGGGAGATTTGACACTTTACTTGATAACTATCAAGAAAGGTCATCCATTTTGATCGAACCAACAGAGGCAATTAACATTGGCACAACATAGCAACCAAAGATCTACATCCAGCGACTTCTCTATCTGAGCAATAAATGAAACAATATATAGAATTATTTAAAAGATGGAAAATTAATTTCACCTGGTCATATGTAGACATGCCAGGGTTGGATCCAGAGCTTATTATGCACCACTTAAATGTTAGTCCAGGAGCCAAACCAGTCAAACAGAAGTTAAGGAAAATGAATCCGCATATCACTCTCCTAATCAAAGAAAAACTAAAGAAATTATTTGATGTCGGATTCGTCAAACCTATAGCATATCCTCAATGGGTATCCAACATTGTTCCTATTTCAAAACCAGATAAAAGCATTAGAATATACACAAACTTTAGAGATCTTAATAACGCATGTCCAAAGGATGACTTTCCTTTGCCTAACATGGACATCATTGTAGATTTAACTGCTGGACACTCCATGTTTTCTTTAATAAATGATTTCTCTAGATATAATCATATTAAAATAGCACCCGAAGATCAAGAAAAGATAGCTTTCATGTGTCCGTGGGGTACTTTCTGCTGGAACGTCATGACTTTTGGATTAAAGAACGTAGGTGCTACATATCAAAGAGCTATGACAACTATATTTCATGACATGATGCATACATTCATGGAAGACTATGTGGATGACATCTTGGCTAAATAATACAACAAACAAGAACATATAGAGATACTGGAAAATATCTTTGACAGGTTAGAACCATACAAGCTAAGGCTAAATCCTAAGAAATGTGCTCTTGGTGTCACTTCAGGAAACTTATTGGGATACATTGTTTCAGCTAGAGGTATTGAAGTTGATCCAGCTAAGGTAAAAGAAATCATGGAAATGAAATATCCCAAGAATATAAGTCAGTTAAGATCACTCCAAGGAAGACTCCAATCAATCAGAAGATTTGTTGCTCAACTAGCAGATAAATGTCAACCATTTACTCATCTATTGCACAAAAATGTTTATTTCAAATGGGACCATCAATGTGAAGACACATTCAATAAGATCAAGGCATATCTCATGCAACCACCTATCCTAATGTCACCAATTCCAACAAAGGCCTTATTACTCTATGTATTGACCACCGAAGCATCATTAAGAGTTTTTCTCACATAACAGGATAATGAAGGAAAAGAATGAGCTATCTACTACATCAGTAGAACACTAGTAGGATATGAGATCAACTATTCACCAATAGAAAAAGCATGCTTGGCAGTAGTTTTTGCTTCTCAAAAATTATGACACTGTCTATTATCTCACTCCATCAAGTTAATAGCTATTGATCCTCTGAAGTATTTACTCAGCAAAGCAACATTAACCAGACGACTAGCAAAATGGATCATGATCTTGAGTGAGTTTGATATTGAGTATTGGTTCAGGAGCACCTAGGACTTAGACTATCTAGTTTTTCAATTTTGGCTTATACTAACCCTAGCCAAGTTAGTGGTGAATAAGGACTCTAGGAGGGTCCAAGAGTTAGAGTTTTGAGTCAATGTAGGCCTAGGTTGTGTTCATACTTCTTAGGTTTGCATTTGTGTGTAAGTAGTGAGTTTGAGTAGGTAATTGACCTTTTTGATGGTCAAAAGTGTCAAAACTTGGTACAGGCATTAGGGAGGGTTAAATTAGTATTAGAAAAGTTTCAAAATTCATTTGTGATGACTTGGAATAGGTCTTATAGGTTGGAAAGACCAAAAATTGCAAAGTTGCAAAAAGTTGTCATGACAACTTTTGTCCTGAAATGGTTAGCGATGGAGTTAGGGATTGTTCAATACCCTAGGATGACCACATGTGGGAAAGCTATAATAACCCTCTCTTGCATGGTTACCAAGGTTGGTGAATGTGTTTTGTAAGCTTAACAATCTAAAACTACTCATTTTCAGACTAGTTGGCAGTGTTTTAGCTTGATTTTAATCATTTTGTAATTGAAAATGGATTGAATCCATTGATCCAAAAATGGATTGAGTTTCTCTTGTGTTTTATTGTTTTTTTTTTCAATTTAGAGCTTTGTAGATACTGTTCATTAGTTTTTTCTTTCTTTAGTTTGCAAACAACTAGTTTTGGCTTGTATATAGCAGTTTTCTTGTAAATATGGTTCCCCCATGAGTTTCACATGTGCTGCCATCATGGCTTGTTGGGAAATGGAGGGAAACCATCTATATAGTGTACATATGCAGGTGTGAGTACTAGAGAAGAGTTTAAGTATGACAGTCACCTTGTTCTAGGCGAGTCCAGGAGAAACCCAACTAGAGGAAACAAGGTGAAAATGAAGTGCCAAGTGCAAGGGTGGATGTCAAATCACTTTCTAAGTTTTTGAAGGGGTCCAAGGAGTTGGGAAAAAGTTTCCAATGCAAGGAGGAACCTTGAAAAGTTCATTTTTTGCACAAATCCCAACTTGACCTGTCACTGCCACCTAGAAGGCCTAGAAACCCTCCAAAACCCTCATTTTGGGGTTAGCACATTGAATGGTGGGTTAAGAAGCCAAAACCACAAAAATAACTTGAGGTTAGATGAACCATTGAAGGAAATCCAAAATTGTTTGGGGGTCTTTTGGACTGTTTTCACTCAAGCCCTAAAAAACCAGTTTTAGGAGGCCTAATTGGGCTAATTCCTTCTAGCCCTTTTCTAGGCAAGATTTTGGAATTGGTAAGAAACCTATTGATTGCACACCATATGACCCATTAAGACACAATATAACCCTTTATGACTCTATATGGTGTCGTTATGGGTTATATGGTGTCCTAAGGGGTCATATTATGTCGTAAGGGGTCATATTGTGTCTTACGACCCCTTAGGACACCATATAACCCCATAAGACACAAAATTGTGTCATTATGGGTCATATTTTGTCCTAAGGGGTCATATTGTGTCATATGACCCCTTTAAGACACCATATGACTCCTAGGACACAATATGACCCTTTACAACTTTATACGGTGTCATTATGGCTCATATGACCCCTTATGTGACCATATCATGTCATTAGGGGTCATATAGTGTCCTAAGGGGTCATATTGTGTCCTAGGACCCCTTAGGACACCATATAACCCCTTAAGACACCACATTGTGTCGTTATGGGTCATATTATGTCCTAAAGGGTCATATTTTCTCATATGACCTCTATAAGACACCATATGACCCCTTGGGACACAATATGAGCCTTTACGACTCTATACGGTGTCGTTATGGGTCATATGACCCCTTATGACATCATATGGTGTCGTTAAGGGTCATAGGTATCCTAAGGGGTCATGGGACACCATATGACCCCTAAGAACAACATATGACCCCTTATGACACCATATTTTTATCATTATGATTCCTATGGTGTCCTAATGGGTCATATTGTCTCCTAAGACCCCTTAGGACACCATATAACCCCTTAAGACACAAAATTATGTCATTATGGGTTAGATTGTGTCCTAAAGGGTCATATTGTGTCATATGACCCCTTTTAAGACACCATATGACCCCTTAGGACACAATATGACCCTTTACAACTCTATACTATGTCGTTATGGGTCATATGACCCCTTATAAAAATGTATAGTGTCATTAGGGGTCATATGGTATCCTAAGGGATCATGGGACACCATATGACCCCTAAGGACAAAATATGACACCAGATTGGGTTGTTGTGTGTCTTATGGTGTCCTAAGGGGTCATATTGTGTCCTACGACCCCTTAGGAGACCATATAACCCCTTAAGACACCAAATTTTATCGTTATGGGTCATATTGTGTCGTAAAGGGTTAGATTGTATCATATGACCCCTTTAAGACACCATATGACTCCTTAGGACACAATATGACCCTTTACGACTCTATACGGTGTTCTCATGGGTCATATGACCCCTTATGATACCATATGGTGTCGTTAGGGGTCATATGGTGTCCTAAGGTGCCATGGGACACCATATACTCCCTAAGGACAACATATGACCCCGTATGACACCATATTGAGTCGTTATAGGTCCTATGGTGTCCTAAGGGGTCATTTTGTGTCCTATGACCCCTTACAACACCATATAACCCCTTAAGACATCAAATTATGTCCTTATGGGTCATATTGTGTCCTAAGGGTTCATATCATGTCATATGACCCCTTCAGACACAATATAACCCTTTATGACTCCATACGGTGTTGTTATGAGTCATATGACCCCTTATGACACTATATGGTATTGTTAGGGGTCATATGATGTCGTAAGGGGTCATGGGACACCATATGACCCCTAAGGTCAACATATGACCCTTTATGATACCATATTGGGTAGTTATGGGTCCTATGGTATCCTAAGGAGTCATATTGTGTCCTACGACCCCTTAGGACACCATATAACCCCTTAAGGCACCAAATTGTGTCGTTATGGGTCATATTATGTTATATGACCCCTTTAAGACACCTTATGACTCTTAAGGACAAAATATAACCCTTTACGACTCTATACAGTGTTGTTATGGGTCATATGACCCCTTATGACACCATATGGTGTTGTTAGGGGTGATATGGTGTCCTAAGGGGTCATGGGACACCATATGACCCCTAAGGACAACATATGACCCCTTAAGACACCATATTAAGTTGTTATGGGTCCTATGGTGGCCTAAGGGGTCATATTGTGTCCTACAATATTTAGGACACCATATAACCCCTTAATACACCAAATTATGTTGTTATACATCATATTCTGTCCTAAAGGGTCATATTGTGTCATATTATCCCTTTAAGACAAAATATGACTCCTTATGACCCCATAATAGTTCATTATGGGTCCTATGGTGTCCTAAGGGGTCATATTATGTCGTAAGGGGTCATATTGTGTCCCACGTCCCCTTTAGGACACTATATAAACCCTTAAGACACCAAATTGTGTCATTATGGGTCATATTGTGTTATATGACCCCTTTAAGACACCATATGACCCCTTAGGACACAATATAACCCTTTATGACTCTATACAGTTTTGTTATGGGTCATATGACCCCTTATGACTCCATATGGCGTCGTTAGGGGTCATATGGTGTCCTAAGGGGTCATAGGACACCATAGTACCCTTAAGGACAACATATGACCCTTTATGATACCATATTAATTTGTTGTGGGTCCTATGGTGTTCTAAGGGGTCATATTGTGTCCTATGACCCTTTAGGACACCATATAACCCCTTAAAACACTAAATTGTGTCGTTATGGGTCATATTGTGTCATATGACCCCTTTAAGACACCATATGACAAACTTAAGACATAATATGACCCTTTATGACTCTATATAGTGTTGTTAGGGGTCATGTGGTATCCTAAGGGGTAATGGGACACCATATAACCGCTAAGGACCCCTTATGACACCATATTGGGTCGTTATGGGTCCTATGGTGTCCTAAAGGGTTATATTGTGTCCTACGACCCCTTAGAACGTCATATAACCCCTTAAACACTAAATTGTGTCATTATGGATCTTACTGTGTCCTAAGGGGTCATATTTTGTCATATGACCCTTTTAAGACACCAAATGACCCCTTAGGACACAATGTGACCCTTTACAACTCTATATGGTGTCGTTATGGGTCATATGACCCCTTATGACACCATATCATGTTGTTAGGGGTCATATGGTGTCTTAAGGGGTCATGTGACACCATATGACCCCTAAGGAAAACATATGAGCCCTTATAACACCATATTGAATTGTTATGGGTCCTATGGTGGCCTAAGGGATCATATTGTGTCCTACGACCCCTTAGAACACCATATAATCCCTTAAGAAACTGAATTGTGTTGTTATCAGACATATTTTGTCCTAAAAGGTCATATTGTGTCATATGATCCCTTTAAGACAATATATAACCCTTTATGACACCATAATGGGTCATTATGGGTCCTATGGTGTCCTAAGGAGTCATATTGTGTCATAAGGAGTCATATTGTGTCCTACGACCCCTTACAACACCATATAACCCCTTAAGACACCAAATTATGTCGTTATAGGTCATATTGTGTCATATGTCCCCTTTAAGACACCATATGACCCCTTAAGACATAATATGACCCTTTATTACTCTATAGGGTGTCGTTATGGGTAATATGACCCCTTATGACACCATATGGTGTCGTCAGGGGTCATATGGTGTCCTAAGGGGTTGTGGGCCACCATATGACCCCTAAGGGCAATATCATACCCCTTATATGGTGTCTTAAGGGGTCATTATGAGTCCTAAGGTGTCCTACGGGGTCATATTGAGTCCTACGACCCCTTAGGAGACCATATGATTTCTTACGACACCAAATTGTGTTGTTATGGGTCATATTGTGTCATATGACCCTTTTAAGATAGCATATGACCCCTTGAGACACAATATGACCCTTTACGACTCTATATGGTTTCATTATGGCTCATATGACACCTTATGATACCATATGGTGTCATTAGGGGTCATATGGTGTCCAAAGGGGTCATGGGACACCATATGACCCCTAAGGATAACATATGACCCATTATGACACCATATTAGGTCGTTATGGGTCCTAAGGGGTCATATTGTGTCCTATGACCCCTTAAGACACCATATAACCCCTTAAGCTACCAAATTGTCCCTAAGGATAACATATGACCCATTATGACACCATATTAGGTCATTATGGGTCCTAAGGGGTCATATTGTGTCCTACGACCCCTTAAGACACCATATAACCCCTTAAGATACCAAATTGTGTCATTATGGGACATATTGTGTCCTAAGGGGTCATATTGTGTCATATGACCCCTTGAAGACACTATATGACCCCTTCAGACACAATATGACATTTTATGACTCTATACGGTGTCATTAAGGGTCATATGACCCCTTATGACACCATAAGGTGTTGTTAGGGGTCATATGGTGTCCTAAGGGGTCATGGGAAACCATCTGACCCCTAAGGTCAACATATGACCCCTTATGACACCATATTGGGTCATTATGGGTCCTATGGTGTCCTAAGGGGTCATATTGTGTCCTAAGGGGTCATATTGTGTCATATGACCCCTTTAAGACACCATATGACCCCTAAGACACAATATGACCCTTTATGACTCTATACAGTGTCCTTATGGGTCATATGACCCCTTATGAGACCATATGGTGTCGTTAGGGGTCATATGGTGTGATAAGGGGTCATGGGACACCATATGACCCCTAAGAAAAACATATGACCCCTTTTGACACCATATTAAGTCGTTATGGTTCCTATGGTGTCCTAAGGGGTCATATTGTGTCCTAGGACCCCTTAGGACACCATATAACCCCTTTATACACCACATTGTGTCGTTATGGATCATATTGTGTCCTAAAGGGTCATATTTTGTCATATGACCTCTTTAAGACACCATATGACCCCTTGGGACACAATATGACCCTTTACGACTCTATACGGTGTCGTTATGGGTCATATGACCCCTTATGATATTATATGGTGTCACTAGGGGTCATATGGTGTCCTAAGGGGTCATGGGACACCCTATGACCCCTAAGAACAACATATGACCCCTTATGACACCATATTTTGTCGTTATGGGTCCTATGGTGTCCTAAGGGGTCATATTGTGTCCTACGACCCCTTAGGACACCATATAACGCCTTAAGACACCAAATTGTGTTGGTATGGGTCCGATTATGTCATAAGGGGTCATATTGTGTCATATGACCCCTTTAATACACCATATGACCCCTTAGGACACAATATGACCCTTTACGACTCTATACTATGTCGTTATGGGTCATATGACCCTTATAACAACATATGGTGTCGTTAGGGATCATATGGTATCCTAAGGGGTCATGGGACACCATATGAACCCTAAGGACAACATATGACCCCTTATGACACCATATTGGATCGTTATGAGTCTTATGGTGTCCTAAGGGGTCATAATGTGTCCTATGACCCCTTATGACACTATATAACACCTTAAGACACCAAATTATTTTGTTATGGGTCAGATTGTATCCTAAAGGGTCAGATTGTGTCATATGACCCCTTTAAGACATCATATGACCTCTTAGGACACAATATGACCCTTTACAACTCTATATGGTGTCATTATGGGTCATATGACCCTTTATGACACCATATAGTGTTGTTAGGGGTCATATGGTGTCCTAAGGTGTCATGGGACACCATATGACCCCTAAGGACAACATATGACCCCTTATGACACCATATTGAGTTGTTATGGGTCCTATAGTTTCCTAAGGGGTCATATTGTGTCCTACAACCTTTAGGACACCATATAACCCCTTAAGACACCAAATTGTTTTGTTATAGGTCATATTGTGGTATATGACCCCTTTAAGACACCGTATGACCCCTTAGGACACAATATAACCCTTTACAACTCTATACAGTGTTGTTATGGGTCAAATGACCCCTTATGACACCATATGGTGTTGTTAGGGGTCATATAGTGTCCTAAGGGGTCATAGGACACAATATGACCCCTAAGGAAAACATATGACCCCTTATGATACCATATTGAGTCATCATGAGTCCTATGGTGTCCTAAGGGGTCATATTGTGTCCTATGACCCTTTAGGATGCCATATAACCCCTTAAGACACCAAATTGTATTGTTATGGGTCATATTGTCTCCTTAGGGGTCATATTGTGTCATATGACTGCTTTAAGACACCATATGACCCCTTAAGACATAATATAACCCTTTATGACTCTATACAGTGTTGTTATGGGTCATATGACCCCTTATGACACCATATGGTGTCATTAGGGGTAATATGGTGTCCTAAGGGGTCATGGGACACTATATGACCCATAAATACAACATATGGCCCTTTATGATACCATATTGGGTAGTTATGGGTCCTATGGTATCCTAAGGGGTCATATTGTGATGCAAGGGCTAGGGGTGGTTTTGAACAAAATAAGACAAATAGTCCTTGGAGGCCACCAAGAAGCCTCTTAGATACCAACCTACCTAGCCTCACACCTTTGAATAAAATTCCACACTAAGTCTCATTCACAATCCAAGATCCCCAAAGGAGCATCAATGAGATCTATGGGAAAATTAGTCAAGGTAGATCAAATTTACTCACCCGAGTACACACCCAACATGGGTTCACTCTCACACATGACAAGTCATTAAACATGGGACTCAACCACTTTTTCAAGGGTGTTTAAGAGGCCTACCAATATTTTCCAAACCATAAAAACTCTGCAAGTCAACCAACCGAGTATACTTCCTTTGTTAGGCCTCCATTTTTCTTGTAGCCCTATTTTTGAGGTTTTTGGGATACAATTCCAAAAGTTGACACAAGACCTAGGAAACAAATTGTAATTTCAAACACCCTTTTGGAAATACTATCTAAATGCCAAAGGAAGATGTCTAAAATAGAAAGGAAAGGGTCTACCCTTTACAAGATCAAATAGGCCTAATTGGGGCAGTTAGGTTAAATTTGTGAAGGAAGTACTCCAAGGGTTAATGGTACGATGATGACACTACTTGGGATGGTGTTGGCATGATCCAAATACACCATGTACATAGTTTTAGGTCTTGATTCATTCCCTATGTTTGCCTATCATCAAGCATTTCATCATGAAACAGGGTTGCCACATGGAGATGTCAACACCTTGAATCTGAATTCCCATAAGGTAGTCTTCATTTCCTCTTTGGACCTCAAGAAGAAGAATTTCATATAGTAGCAACCCCCACAAGTCCAATGCAAGGAAACCCACCTCATGGTGGAAATAATCCACCACCACAACCAGACCCAACATTTGAGTTCCCCATATCTTATTAGCATGATAATGCCAATCTCAAGAACATTCCATCTTCTTCCCTCCCCAAATTCTATGGATTGGTGAAAGAGGATCCAGACACATTTCTTTTTGAGTTTGATGTTCTCTATAGGAGTTTTGACTATACTACAGATGCCCATAGACTCAAAATATTTCCTGCAACCTTGAAGGAATCATCTTTAAGATGGCTTATGAGCTTGGGTAGCAGCACAATCAATACATGGGATGAGATGAAATGATTGTTTCTTTCAAAATATAAAGATTATTGTAGAGGCACTGATCGTCATGGGGATGATATCTTTAGAATGACATAGAAGGAAGATGAGAGTTGAAGAAGATTATCTGGAGAGGTTTCTTTTTAGTGTCAAGAATTCCAAACATAGTACTCTAAATGAAGATTCCCTCAAGTTGATATTTTTGAGGGGAATTAGTTATGAATTCATTGATTCTTTGGATCTTATGGGAGGAGGTGATATTACACAGTCCACTTGGGCTGAAATAGGACAAATTTGCAAGAAGTATTCCAGATCTTCTTCTAAGAAGAATAGGCATTTCAAGCTAGGAACACCTTTATCAGCATCTGGTACTGGAGTTTCTAGAATGGAACTTAGTCATTTATTGAAGGACTTTAAGGAGGACATCATAAATAATATGGCTACCCAGTTGGATACACTTTCAGCTAAGAAGAAGTATGAAGAAGTTGATGCATTTCTTGCAGAATTTTGCCCTCACTGTAGACAACGAAAGAAGGATTGCAGATGTAAAATGGTTGCAAATGTGGATGTTCCTAACTTCAAATCAATACAAGGTGAGGATGAGCAAGTCTTCTATGTTGCTCAAAGAAGGCCAAATTTCCAAAGACAAGGTATGCCTCCGGACCCACTCTCTTTTTCTGGTTATAGTGCAAATTCTTATGTACCAATGGCAACCACCTTATACTCAAAATCTTGGTAATTATCAAAACTAGTACGGTTCTCAAGGCCAAGGGCAGCATTTTGCTAGTCAAATGCCACAATGGCAGCAGCCACAAGGGAATTGGTATCCACCTCAAAGCCAAGGAAGTTAGTTTCAAGGGAATTGGCAACCTACTCCTCAAAGGAGGGGGAGTCAGCCTTGGACTACCCAATCTTCTAGTCATCAACAACCTATTCAGTAGCCACAGCCTCTTGCAATAATGCATCCTCCTGCAACCACTACAGTCACGCCTAAGCCAACGTAGTTGCCTACTCAACCACTGCCAAATCCTAATATTAAATCTCAGCAGCAACAACAAGCTTATTCAATTGATCTTAATCAATACCCAACCTATTCTTTATCTCTAAGTGATATTCACCTCCGATCTGGGACAAAATTGCCTAATCCATCTCCTCCAGTTATCACTGAGGTACAAGAAGAACAAGAAATCTTTGTTCCAACAGATACAATACCTCAGAAGCAGATATTACTGCCATTTCCCCAGAGATTGCAAGAAAAAGAAGTTCTCACAAAACAAGAGCAAGGATTTGATATTATAGATCAACTGAAGCATGTTTGTGTTAAAATACCATTGTTGCAAGCAATAAAAGATGTTCCTATATATGGTAAAGCACTGAGAGAAGCATGTCTAAAAAAACCTGGCAGGAAGAAGAAGGATCTACAAACAATGCATGTTATGGGTTAACTGGCAGATATTATATTAGGCAAGGTTGCAATTCCAAAATATTATGATCTAGGTAGTCCTGTTGTAAGTATAGTCATTAATGACAACCATATAAATAATATTTTAATTGATTTAGGGGCAGCCATTAATGTGATGACAAGAGAAGTAATGAAACAACTTGAAATCAATGGTCTAAGGCCTACACCCATAGTTCTATAGATTGCTGATAGCTCTATAGTGAGACCATATGGTATGATTGAAGATGTAGTGGTTATTTTGGATTCCTCGGAATACCCTGCAGACTTTATGATTCTATCTCCTAAGGTAACATTGGGAGGATATCCAGTAATTTTGGGAAGACTTTGGCTTGCCACAGCTGATGCATATATTGGATGTAGATAGGGGATATGACTATTTCAGATGGGAACTCTACAAAAACATTAGCCTTGTATTCTCATGCACAACCCCAGTATGATCAACAACAAGCCGTTTGGCCTATTTTGGGAGAAGAATCTGAGGAAGTTGACTCTATTAATCACCTTATGATGATTAATCAAGGGCCATTCATGCAATTACATGATGAAGACTCAATTATTTATAAAATTATGATAAATGAGTTGATATAAGAACAACAATTGCAGGAGTTGGTTCCGAATATTGCAGGTTTGAACTTTCCTACAGCCATTGACATATTGCATACTCTGTTGCTGCAGAAAGTCTCTTCTTCTCATTTTTCTAATATGAACTAGATTGATCTTACTATCAAGATAGAAGTTGATTTGAATAAATGTTTGAATATCAATAAAGATCTTTCAGATACTCAAAAGGGAACCCTTGTGGATTTGCTGAAATGTCATTAAAATGATTTTGCATGGGATTACAAAGATATGCATGGGATAGATCCAACAGTTTGCACCCACCGTATCTATATAAAAGAAGAATGTTACCCACTCAGACAACTGCAAAGAAGAATCAGTCCTGCATTAAAAGAAATAGTTAAAGAAGAATTGTAGAAGTTGTTAAAGGCTGGATTTATCTATCCTATCTCTGATAGACAATGGGTATCACCTTTGGTAATAGTCCCTAAGAAAGGAGGAAAATGGAGGGTATGTGTTGATTATAGAGCCTTAAACTTAGCAACAAGGAAATATTATTTTCCATTACCATTTGTGGATCAGGTATTGGATTCTTTGGTTGGTAAAAGATATTTTTCATTTCTTGATGGATTCAATGGTTACAATCAAATTCAGATGGCACTGGAGGATCAAGAAAAGACAACATTTACTTGTCCTTGGGGCACATATGCATATTTTGTTCTTCCTTTTGGGTTGTGTAATGCTCTAGCCACTTTCCAAAGAGCAGTGATCAGTATCTTTTTTGATATTTCTCAAAATATTATGGAAATCTATATGGATAAATTTACAACTTATGGTTTTGAATTTGAACAAGCATTAGGGAAACTGAAAAAAATTTTGCAGCGAGGACTATAGTTTGTCATTGAATAGTAAGAAACGCTTCATCATGATGCAGGAAGGAATAGTTCTTGGTCATCATATCTCTGTAAATGGAATACAGGTGGATCCATCAAAGATTGAAGTCATTCAGCATATCAATGCCCCTATGAAGAAAAAAGATGTAAGAAGATTCCTTGGTCATACTAGATACTACAGAAGGTTTATCAAAGATTTCAGCAAAATTGCAAGTCCCTTATATTCACTGCTTACCAAGGATATGAAATTTAAATGGACCTTTGCATGCAATGAAGCTTTCTTAAAGCTTAAGCATGCCTTGATTCAAGCACCAGTTCTTAAAGGTCCAAATTGGTCTTTACCATTTCAAATTCATGAAAATGCATCTGATTATGCAATAGGGGTAGTATTAGGATAGAAGATTTACAAATTGGAAAGTGCCATATATTATATTAGCAAGAATTTATAGGGACTTGGGTTAAATTACACAGTCACCGAAAAGGAAATGTTAGCTGTTATATATGTACTCAACAAATTCAAGCACTATATCACAAGATATCCCATATTTGTGCATACAGATCATACTGCAATCAAATACCTCATGAATAAGCCTTCAATTAGTGGTAGATTAGCTTGCTGGTTATTGTTGATGCAGGAATTTGATATCACAGTTGTTGATAAACCAGGGAAGTCTAATGTGGTTGCAGATTATCTTTCAAGACTTCAGTTGCAAGAGGATTCTACAATGATAGATGATGCTTTTCCAGATGAACATTTATTTCTTATACAAGCCCACACTCCCTGGTATGCTGATATTGCCAACTATTTAGCTATTGCTAAAATGCCAATTAATTTTTCTCCTAAGGAAAGAAGGTTGTTAGTAGAAAAATTTTTTAACTTCTCATGGATTGCTGATTGTTTGTTTTATACTGGGCCTGACCAAGTCATGAGAAGATGTGTAAGGGAAGATGAAACATATGATATCCTACATGCATGTCATGATGAGCCATGTGGAGGACATTTTGCTGCCAAAAGAACAACACTCAAAGTACTAAATACAAGATACTATTGGCCCACATTACACAAGGATGCAACATATTATACAAAGAAATGTGACAGATGCCAGCGTATGGGAAGACCTACAAAATTTGATGAGATGCCATTATATCCACAAATATCAGTAGCACCATTTGATAAATGGGGTTTAGATTTTGTTGGCCCAATTGATCCACCTTCTAATAGAAAATACTACATTTTGGTATGTATAGATTATGTAACAAAATAGATGGAAGCTCGTGCTATGACACATAAAAGAGATAATAAGGTGGCTGAATTTCTTTATGAAGAGGTATTTACAAGATATGGGGTACCAAGAGAGATTGCATCAGACTAGGGCCCACAATTTACTTCAACATTGATTGCAACTTTGGTAAATGAATACAATATAAGACATAGGAAGTCTACTCCATATCATCCACAAGCTAATGGGCAGGTAGAAGTTACAAATAGGGAGTTTGAGGCTATTCTTACTAAAACAATATCCGTTCATAAAAAAGACTGGTCTCATAGCCTTTCAGAAGCAATTTGGGCATATAGAACAACTTCGAAAACACCAATTGGTTTTACACCTTTTGAGATGGTTTATGGAAAAGAAACAATGATGCCTATTGAATTTGAGCATAAAACTCTGAGGACAACTTTGCAATTAAATATGACATTATCTTGAGCACAAAAGGAATGTATTCAACAATTGAATGCTCTGGATGAATGGAGGAAAATGGTTGTCCAGCAGACAGAAGTGATCCAAAATCAGAGATCAAAGTGGCATGATAAATATATCAAAGAGAAGAAGTTCAAAGCTAGTGACTGGGCACTATTGTATGACTCCAGATTTAAAGATGCTATGGGGAAGCTGGAAACAAGGTGGTTAGGTCCATATGAGATAGAAGAAGTTTTCAATAATGGTGTTGTACATTTGACCACAATTGACCCCGTTCGGTTTAAGCTTTTGGTGAATGGTCACTGATTGCATCTGTATCATAAGCCGACCACTAAAGAGGAGTTCCTACAATAATTTGAACAAAACAATGCAACAAAGGTTCCTGTAGCAATTAACAAGGTTCCTGCAACAACTGATCAGTCTCATGCAATAATTGAGCAAAGTAATAAAGGTAACGTTCTTGCAGCCACTGCAGTGAACATGCTTATCGCTTCATAATTCTTCTCGCATCATTTCACAATAAATATTTCCATATCTTATGGGAATATTCTTCTACATAAATAAAATTTCATCCACATCATTCCATCCCACTTTCTTATCTGCCATTTCACTTCATTTCGCCATCAATTTCGTACGACTGCAGGTATGTACATATTGTATTTTATTTTAATTACACATTTATTATTTCATCATGATTAAGCCTTTCTAAATCCACGTACACTCCCCAAAATCTTGTCATCTTGTGTGGACACATGCTAAGTTAAGTTGGGGGGGGGGACTTTATGGCTCGGTTTCCAAAATTACTGATTATTTGTCCTTTTTGGTACGTAGAATTGATTGCTTGCCATCATTGTTTTAACAAGTTATTATTTCATGCAAGGAAATAATTAATTTTGCCACCGAAATTGAGATATGTATGGAATTTTCAATTTAGCAAGTCTGTCGGATATTTTGTTCCTCTGTTTCTCAGCTACAAAGTGTTCTATACTAACAGAGTAGGAAATGGGTGGTGATCCAATCCGCCATGAGCCAACAGTCCATGAAGTGTTGTTGCAGGATGCTCTTTGTGAGCATTATTTTAGACACCATGGTTGGATTGATTACTTTTTGAAAATCAAAGACTTTAATGAAGAAATAGCTATAGATTTTATGCATTCCTTTAACAAAGGAGAAGCTATGGTTAAAGGTTTAAGGGTTATTGCTACGGAGCAGGGAATAGCTGAAGTAACAGGGTTGCCACAAGAAGGAGAATTGTTTCCAGAATCAAAAGATGCAAGAAGCACAAGGGTAGAATTTACAATTCCCATAGATGTAACTTTAATGGTGGACAAGCAAGGAACTAGAAGAGTTTCTCTACCAGTAGAGTTGCCTCAGGTAGCTTTGTATGTCATGAAATACATTACTTGTGAAGGGAGATATTCAAATCTACATTCACCACATTTTAAATTACTTAGTCATTTACGACATGGCCGGAGGGTGAATGTCCCTAATTTTCTATACCACCTCATTTCTACAAGTGCTAAAGAAACGCAGAAGAATGGAAATTGTTCTGTCAGCCATCATGGTTTGGTGAAATTGCTTGTAGAACGTTCTCTTAGAGATGTTTCACAGATGGAATGGGGAGTATTTGAGGATATATTGCAGTTTAGGGATGAGGATGCTCCTGTTAAAGATGCTCCTGTTGCAGAGGATCCACCAGTTGAAGAAGAAAATATGGCAGAACCCTCTTCTCCCGTAGTTGCTGCAGAGGATGATTTGCTCATTGCCGAAGGAGCTGTGGTTAATGTGGAAGAAGAGATGGGTGAAGCAAATGTGGAGCAACCCTCCACTTCTCTTCAAAGAGAGTCACCAATTGCTAAGAGAAAAGGGAAGGAACCTATGGCCCATTTGCATGCAACTCAAATTTCTCCTACAACCAAGAGATGTAGGACAAAAAGAAAAACTCTTGCAACAACTGAAACCATTTTTGTAGCCACTCCAAAAGTTTATGTGAGAAGAACATGGAGTAGGACACGGAAAGCTCATCCAGTAGGTGATCCGGTAGAGATTATTGCAGTGGAAACATCAGAAGAAGGAAGCCCTGCAAATATTGAAATACAAGAAGAAGGAAGCCTTGCAGATGTTGAAATCCAGGTAGAAGTTGATGAAGATAGACTTTCAAATCTTGCTTTTGTGGCACAACAACTTGAGGAGGTTATTGAAGAAATTCCACAACAACTTGAGGAAACTGTTGGAGATATTCCACAGTAGCCTAAAGAGATTGTTGGAGAGATTCCAGAGCAGTTTGAAGAGATTGTTAGAGACACTTCATAGCAGTTTGAGGAAAATGTTGGAGAACTGCTAGCATAGATTGACAAAATTATTGAAGAGATCCCACGACTGAAGGTAACACCTATTAGACCTCCTTCATCCCTAAGCAGTTTATCTATTGCTTTAACATTTTATAGACAATGGGAAATAGAGAGGGCTATATTGCAAGGGATTATTGATAAACAACAAAAAGAAATTGAAAAGAGAGATAACAAAATTGAGGAATTAGAGGCTAAGGTTGAAACAATTGCTAGTATGGTCCCCGAATTGATGCAATGTAGGGCACCTCCAAGGGTTTATTTTGTGCATTTTAAGGAAAGGTATTTAAATTCCATATTGAATCGCACTGTTAGGGACCTTAGCCCCTCTTTAGAAACCCCTAAAGAGTTTTATTATGCTTACCAGACTTCTCCAGCAACTGTGAAGAATTTGTTATGTGAATTCTATTTACATAACTATGATGTACCCTCAGATAGTGAGTGGAACCCTTTATTATATATTAGTGATATCCATATCAAAGCTTTAATGTCATGGATCCAAAATGAGATCAACATGGGGGCACAAGCCAGGGCATATAAAGATTTAGAGTTTGATTGTCCATTGCCATTGAGGAAGGAAGCAAAAGAACCAAGGGTTCTTTATTATGAATGGCAAAAATTACTGGTAAGAGATGATGTTAGGAAACTAGTGCTTCCAATGAGAGAAGAGATATACCAAGCATATGAGCATTTAGTTCAAACTGGCAGTGCAGCTGCAATAGATGGGTTAACTCAACGCTGGAATAACTTACCAGATAAATTGAAGCAGGGAGAACCTTATTCACTGCAAAATTTTCATGCAGCTATGCAGAGAACCCCCAAATATATACAACTGGGCAGAGAGAAGACCAACAATTGGCTACCACTGATATTTCAGCCTCCTATTCTTATGTGGCCACTATTGGGATATCAGCCTATGGATCAGCCTTATAATGCAATTATAGAAGAATCAACCAGATGGTCCAGGCTGGAAAAGGTGAAAAGATTCTACTGGAATTTAGCTTCAGGAGGAACAGGTCAAGGAACCATTGGCGATCTGAGAGTTAGTGCAAGAGTCATAAATTTTTCTTTTGCTATAGGATCAGCAAGCTCTTAAAGTTGGGGGGCATGATGAGTTGAGACTTTGTCATATTTTTATCTTTATAACTCTTGAGTTTTTGTTATCTTTTGGTTTGCATAGTAGTAGTGATGTATTGGAAGTTTACTATATGTATTCCATATGTTAAGCCTAAACTTATTAAATCATGTTTTATCTTTTCCAGTCTATTCCTGCAGCCATGCCATTTATTGCTTTTGCCATGTGGATTATTTAGGGCAAGATCATGTATGAAATTAATAGATGTGTTGATTAATTAAAATGCGTATGTATGTTCTTTTATGTTATTTCTTTTGTAGTGCAGGTAATAAATGATGCTGCAGTGGATATTCTCCTATCGCGCCTATTGAAGGGAAGGATACATAAGTGATAATTGAAGATCAAACCGTAGAAGAGCTGAGCAAGCGTAAGGGATGGCATAAGTGGAGCAATCAAGTGACACTACCAATGTCTAACTTAAGTGGGCATTGAAGTTATAAATACCGCCACAATATGTTACAACTGTGGTTTGGTTTAGATCCACGTCTCCTACAGCATAACTCCAGTCATCTCTTTTATCGGTTAAATCATCCGCCTCTTCTTCTCGGCATGATTTGTGTTGTCTATTGTAGATGATTTCTTTTTAATAAGAAGCTCTTCTTCTTCTTCTCAGGGTTGGTTAGACAAAAAATAGAAAAGAATTGAGCAGAGGATTTTCATAAGTATTTTTGAGTTTATTTTCATATTGAATCATGTAATGACTTTTCAGAATGATGAATAAAATTATGTTATTATGAACTTTAAGAGTTGTTTTCGGGAAGCCTGGTATCACTCATCCAAGGGGGCCCACTTGGTGAGTGTTCATGTGCATTCGTTAAAATTATTTCTCTTTCCTTAGTTGCAGTAGAAGTTCTTGTGTTGACTATTCTTATAGCCACTGGAAATAGATCCACTGATTGTTCCTGTAGCCAAGCCAGAATAGAGTAACTTTTGTTTATCAACATTGAATTTATCCAGTATTGCTTTTATGAGTTTATGTAGAAGTCTTCATGTAGCCTTTTCATAGTTTCCATTCTTGTTTACCTTTTCTGCATAATGTTAGTTGCTGCAGTAATGCAGAATAGCTGTTGCAGGAACTTAGTGCATATATAGTGCATACCCATTTCAAGTATTACATCCTTGAGTTGACAATCAAATGAACACTAGCTATAAAAATAGTGACTTTGCCAAATGAATGTCCAAACTTCAGGTTGAGGCTTCAACTAGAGTTATTATTCTTATTGTTGGGTTGAACAAATTGGTTTAAGATTACTACAATACTGGAATGGATTTGAATCTGCTGAGATCGTGATTTCCTGCCCACTATAGGGAAACTTTAAGCATTGATGGTATGTTGATGGAACAACTTGTATGTCATGTATCCAAGGTCTTCCCAAGAATATGTTGTATGATAAATCTAGTCTAGAACTTGGCATGTTGTGTCTTTTTGAAAAGGTCCCACTCTGATGGGTAACATCACAATTCCTTTAGAGGATCGGTCTTCTTCATCATAGGATTTAATGGTGATCTTTTTTCAGGGATCAACTGCATCTTCTGAATAACCCAGAGCATGGACAAGACTCAAAGAGAAGATGTTTAAGCCATCTCCTCCATCTATTAGGACACGTTTAACTCACATCTTATGAATGATGAATTTGATATGCAAGGGAGCGTTATGGGGATGTTACAGGGACATGTCATCTTCTTCAGTGAATGATAAGCAGTGAGTGGTTATGAGGTGTCCTACCATGGTTTGGAATTGATCTATATCAAGATCTTTGGAAACTATTGTATCTACTAATGCTCGTTCAAGAATTTCTTTGTGTTCAGGTGAACACTTTAACAGTTCTAAGATGGATATTTGTGTGGGTGTTTTCTACAATTGATCCACTAGGTTGTAATGTTTGGTAGTGGATGATGTGTTTGTCGTAGGACCCGACAAAATAACTTTGTCTTTACTTCGTGTGATAGCATGAGCATGTTCTTGATTTTGCTTTTCTTTAACTACAATCATGTTTACCACATTATCATATGTATGAGCGTAGTTTGCTTTCTCTTTACCCTTACCATTATTTATTGCTGATGATTCACCTTTCTCATTGTTTGGAAGCAGAGTTTTAAAAGTTGTATGAGATTCATTTGTTGTATGTCCATCCATAGATATTACTCCATTATCTATCAAATCTTGGATGACATGTGTCAACTGTTGACAACTATCTGTGTGATGTCCCTTGTTTCGATGAAAATCGCAATAAAGGTTATCATTCCACCAAGGTGGTTTTATTTGAGGTTCATAGTTCCTTTCTTCTGGTAAAGTGATTAATTTTTTTGCGAGAAGCATCTTTAGTGCTGACCCAAGGGGTTCACCAATGTTTATAAATTGCCTTTGAAAGAAATTTTTGATAGTTGCTTTTCAGTGATGGTTGTTTTATTGAGCCACTGCTGAGTGAGTGGATAAATTAAAAACTGGTTGCTTTGGTTTCACATTGTTGTTATCCACTATTCCATTGTTGATGACATTTCAATTTTCATTCCAAAACTTTGGCATATCATTGTGATTTTTGTTATTGGTGTTGTTAGGAGGATGGACTCCATCTTTGTATATTTTCAACTCACCTTTATTTATCATGGCTTCCTCCATTCTGATTCCATTATTAATCATCTTTTTGAAACTTTGATTTCCTTTCATTTTTAAGTTATAAATCATTTGATCATTTAAGTTGTCAATGAATATGTCCATTTTTTCATACTCAGGCACTGTACGAGGATACCGCGAGGCTAACCGTCTCCATCGTTGTAAAAATGTCATGAAAGGTTATCCACTTTTTTGTTTGGAATTACATAGGTCTATATTGTTACTTCATGTTGTATGTTGTAAGATTACTATGAAATAAACTTATCCACCAATTCTAAGAATGATATGATTCCAGGTGGAAGTTTGGAGAACCATTCCATAGCTAGTCCAGTTAAGCTTTTCGGAAATAATCTCATCATGTAGGTATCCTCATGTGCAAACTCCATACTCATTGTGCAAAATTCTCCTATATATGATTTTGAGGGTCAGTCCTTCCATCATATTTTTCATATCTAGGAGTTTCAAAACCTATAGGAAATGGTATCATGTTTAGGTTTCTGTCGAATGGATAAGGACAGATTTTTTGAAGTGAGTATCTTCTAACATTTCCTCTCTACATATCTTGAATTTGTGTTTGCAGTGTTAGTAGTTGTTGTGTGAGAGTTGTGATAGGGTTATAAACATGATTTGTTCTTTCATGACCATGATTTTGTATTCTAGGAGGATCTGGATCTCTTCTTGTTTCATCTCTAGTCCTTGTATCTTTATAGAATTGAATGTTATTCAGAATTTCCACTTCATCTCTTTTGGGTATGTAAGTTTCTTCATTGGTTCTGGTGTTATAAGGAATTGATGTGTCATTCATGTGGAGACCAAAAATATCTTCATATTGTTCGTTATTAGGAGGAGGATCACTTTTCTTTTGTGTCAATTTGTTCGCATCAAAATCTTGGGGAAGTGTAGCACCGGATTTTGCTAACATTAAAAAATATTTTTCTTTTTCTCCCTCCAATAATTTCTACATAAATTTATCAAATTGAGGATCCTTTTTTATGTCTCTGATATTTTGTTCTATTATTTCTCCTTCAAACTGTATTTCATCTTTATGTTCCATGGTTATATGCTCTTCAGTTGTTTCCAATGTTTCAATTTCCATCTCTGTGATTCTTCGTCTTTGAGCTCTAGTTAGAACAGGCATACACGTGTGTTATTTTGCTAGGATTTGATTGTCTAAAAGTTTGTTTCGATAAGTGATCAACTATCAAGGTAAATGCGATAGCCCGATATGACACGAAAAGATGGTTCAAGTGTTTAAAGTTTTGCAAGTTTTTTGATCTTCGGTTTTGGAGTGCAATGATGATGATTTGATAAAAACCAAGTCCAGTAGGAATGATATATATTACAATATGGGACAAGATTATCATGACCAAACATTTCAGTTTCATGATAAAGGATGATAGATCCTGATGAGAAACTATGTTTGAGTGATCAGTTTACCAAAGAGGGTGATAATGCACTTTTAGATGTTTAGATCTTGAACTTGTTGAGGGTGAGCACTTGAAAATCTTGAGGTGTTTATGTTCTAAAGTCTGATTTCGACGAATGATAACTTGACCAAGAAAACTAAGAGGACAAACCAACCACAAAATGACAGAGAATGGGCATTTATGATTAAGCAGAAATGACAAATTTGAAAAAGGTATGCAGTACACAGCTCTGGACTGGTAGAAACAGAGACTCATATGACAAACTATACAGCCCCAAACAATGAAAGATACAAGGCCATACGACAAACTAGGATTTTCATGTGCAAAAGAATAGGCTCGTACGACAAACTATACAACCTCAAACAATAAAAGATACAAATCATACGACAAACTAGGATTTTCATGTGAAAAAATAGAGGCTCATACAACAATTCCTATTGAGCCATATGACAAATGACCAGACCATACGACAAACTTTCCTAATCCATATGACAAGATAAATGAATCGTACGACTAAGAGAAGAACAAAGGAAAATGTGTTTGTTTGGTTGAATTTTGATCAATGAATTCTGATGTTTTGCTTATGTTTTCCAGTTTTAGATGTCTGATTTTTCAATTTAGGGATGAATACACAACAAACATGCAATATGTTAAGTGACCTCAAGCATGCTAAACCCTAAGGAAGTTGGCTGAGGAGAGAAAACCTTTGCTTGCAAACTTAGGTACACACCCAATAGCTAATCAGAATACGACCACTGAGTCTCATGCATTGGATTCTCAATGTCGTATTATCTGACTCCAAATGCTAATGGGGGCACGATATGGCAAGTATCTTGGGAGAGTTACTATCTCTCTTGCACAAAGATTATCACCCTTTCGGAGGTGAATTGGGTAGCTTCTAATTTAACCAAAACTAGTAAGGGATCTGTTCGGTGCGTCGGGGTATAATACTCAATTAAGAGGTTTCCCAGCCTTGAAAACCAAGGTTTGCTATACCCAAATGTACGGAGGAGAGCTATTCCTGAGAACTGCCATTGACTTGATTTTTATCAAATCACATTTATTTTATAGTGGGTTGGATTACTTGGCGTTAGCCGTTCCCACTTAGGTCGTTCCCCTCTCACTGGCCTTAATGGCTGAGAGTTATTAGCTCCTCAGGAGGGCAGGCCCGCTAAAGATATGCACTAATGAAAGTAAAGGATGAGTCTAGCTTTCTGATCACCTAAGAAAGGTGAGAGCATACTTGCCTATTATCAAAAACACAAAGTACATGATTGTTCATTCCTTTAGCAAAAGATAAGCGTGCCTAGAAAGATTTAAGAAATACACAAAGTTTTGTTGAATTCTTCTTAGGCAACCTCCAAAATATATGCATTATTAATCATGATTTGTTTGGTTGAAATATGTCCTTGGCTAGTGTATCTTCAACAATCATTCTGCAAAACTAGTTAGGCTACCAAAAAATCTCACAAACAGACCAGGGTTAGCATTAGTAATGGTCAAATTAAAATCTGAAACCCTAAAAAAGCAGTCTATTTAAAAACATAGAGGTAGAGTGTCATACGATACAATTTACCAGCTCGTACGATAATATTTCTGACATCATGCAAGTACAGAAACATGCTCTTACAATAGAGAAATGAGCTCATATGATAGAGAAATGATTTTCATCCCAGATCACAAAGTAGTTCATACAAGCCAGTAAAGGAGCTCGTACGACATTTTGAACCAGATCTGGGCAAAGATGAATGTTGATGAAGCTTAAGAGGCCAAAAATGATAATTCTGAAACCACGGTGGGCGCCAAAATGTCATGCTTGTGAAGTGTATACCTGCAGCTGCAACACAAAACACTCAATAGATCATTACAATCATGGTTAGCAAATTTAAAACAAAGAAAGATAAAACCATGGCTAATCGATCTATTGCCTCCTAATAAATATGAGTGTAGATTTTCTCTCATATCTAGATAAGCAAATTCCAGTGACTTGACTACATCTAGATGGAGAATTTAAGATGATAATGATGCATTTAAGCTTAAAAAAGAGAATGATTAAGCTACAAGATTCAACAATTATGCTAGAAAATAAGGTAGATCTAAGATACAATTGCCTATAATAGCAATGCTCAAATGATATGCTAAGATCAATATGCCTATAGTAACAATGTTTGAAATGCAAATGAGATGGTATCATTATTGCTCCAAGATGGGGTCTATTTATAGGATTTCCAAGGCTAGGGGTGAGGTGATAGGAATCAATGGTCAAGATTGAGTTTGAAGATATCAATGGTGAAATTGGAGGAGGTTGGAAAGAGGTTGGATGAAAGGGAACATTTTCCATCTCTATGGTGACAAGTGTCAAGAAGCTTCTAGAAAGGTTGGATGAAAAGGAACATTTGCCATCTCTATGGTGACATGTGTCGAGAAGCTTTGCTCATGAGAGACCAAGTGTCTAAGGAAAGGGGACATGTGGCCCAAGAATGCCATGTGTCTCAAGGGAAGAGTAGGTTTAATTAAACCCAAGGTTAGATGGAAGGAGTTAGGTTTAGAAGGGGCTAGGTTAGGTGGTTAAAATTTAGGAGGCATGTGGGTAAATTTGAATTTAAAAATTCAAATAAGACTAATTAATTCTCAACAACTCATAAATTTATTTATTTTAATTAATTAGAAGATTAGAAGAATTAATTGAAGTTGGGGGGAGAATTAATTAATCAAAGGGGATAATGAAAATGAACCTATTAAATAAATCCTTAGATTTATTAATAAGTAGATGAAAGGGGGAATTTAATCAAATTGCTTAGTGAATTTAATTAAATTGGGAAAGGGGATGAATTAAATAATTGCTTATTTAATTAATTATCTTCAAACCATTTTTAGGTGTATACACAATTTACTTCCTAAACACATACCTATGATCCCAATGAGACCAAATTATTCTAAAATCATGAGAACCATCCTAAAATGTAAGATTTGGATCCCTTTGACCATGGTTGACCAAGTGGCTTATAAATGCTAAATCTTGGAAGCAGGTCTCACAAATCGATCAATATGATCACTAGGACTCCTAAAAAGATTTAGCCATTAAAAGACCCTTTAGGAGTCATAAAAAGGTTAAAACTTCATGAATTTGCATTGGGTGCTCCTGCACCATACTCCCCTTGAGATTTAGAACTCAAGTTCCCACTTGAGTCAAGTTGTTCAATTGAAGTGCCATATTGTTTAATCTCCTCTTCTATCATCCAAGTTGCATCTATGTTGGGGAATCCTTTCCATTTCACTAAATATTGCATGTATGTCTTCCTTCTAGTCTGTTTGAGGATCTTGGAGTCAAGAATCTTTTCCAACTCTATTGGTTTGCTTTGAGGAAGGTCTGCGACATAATATTCCTTATCATAGCTGATTTGATCATTGGATATACTTGCATCCTCATTAGTACCTACAACACTATTATCACCTACATCACCTTTATAAGGGGTTAGGTTTGCAATATTAAAAATTGGAGAAATTGACAAGGTAGGGGGAAGAGACATTTCATATGCATTTTCACCCATTTTGTGCATGATAGTGCATTGTCCTACTTTCTTCATATGAAATTTTGAGTATCTCCCTTTAGGTAGCCTCTCTTTTTTGAGGTATACCCACACTTTATCCCCTACTTTGAAATAAACTTCTCTTTTCTTTTTATCTGCTTGGGCTTTATATTTTTGTGATGTGTTATGCAGGGTTAGTTTGAATTCCTCCTGCACTTTGGTGATCAAGTCTTCTAACTCCTCTCCTTGGGCACTGAATCTGAAGTCTGAAGGTAGGTCTTTCAAGTCTAAAGGACCTATGGGATATAAAGCAAACACTATTTGAAAAGGTGTTTTACCAGTGGACTAGTTAAGAGAATTATTGAAGGCAAACTCTGCTTGAGGAAGAACCACATCGCAAATCTGATTATACTGCTTTGTTAGACATGTTAGAAGGTTTACAAGTGACCTATTCACCACTTTTGATTGGCCATCCATTTGTGGATAATATGCTGAACTGTAGGTTAAGTTTGTGCCCAACTTTTTGAACAATGTCCTCTGAAAATGACCCTGAAATTTGACATCCCTGTCCAAGACTATTATTTTCGGTAAACCATGGATTCTTACAACTTCTCTGAAGAAAAGGTTTGCTATGTGTGAAGCATCATTAGTGCTTTTACAGGGAACAAAATGCACCATCTTACTAAATCTGTCTACAATGACAAAAACATTGTCAAAATCTTGTTTACTTCTAGGTAGCCCCATAACAAAATCCCTGGATATGGACTCCCAAGGCCTATTAGGTATAGGTAAGGGTTGATATAATCCTTCATTGGTTGATACTCCTTTGGTTTGTTGACAGATTGTACAAGTTTGGACAAACTTTTTCACATCATTTTCCATCTTAGGCCAAAAATAACTCCTCTTCACCAAATCTAGAGTTTTGTCTATGCCAAAATGACCACTCATGCCACCACAATGCTTTTCCTTTACTATGTTTGACCTCATTGAACATCTAGGTATACAAAGTTGAGAACCTTTGAATAAAAGATCATCTTGAATGAGAAATTCAGAGAAATCAATATGGTACTTGCCAACAAGTTTGGAACAAACCTCAAATGCTTCACCAAAGTCTAGATCACCTTTATAAAGAGTTTTTAAGGCATCAATCCCCATGCTCTAAAGTTGTACTTCTTGGATCAATCCCACTCTTCTACTCAAGGCATCAACCACCTTATTGGCTTGACCCCTTTTATGCTTCATGGTATTTGATGTTTTTGACACTTAGTTTTTATTGTGAGTTTAGGTAGCTAAGTGCATGGTTATCAGTGAATACCACAAATTCCTTAGGTAACAGGTAGTGGCTCCATTTCTTTAGGGCTTGGACCATTGCATACAACTCAAGGTCATAGGTGGAATACCTCTTTTTGGCCTCATTTAATTTTTCAAAAAAGAAAGCTATAGGTCTGTTTTCTTGGCCTAGGATAGCCCCTATGGCCAAGTTGCTTGCATCTGTCTCAACAGTGAACACTTTACTAAAATTAGGTAAGGTTAGAATAGGGTATTGGACCACCCTATTTTACAAGTGTTGAAAGGCATCATTTGCTACATCTGTCCACACAAACTTAGTTTTCCTTCCACCTTTTATGGTATCTAGCAATGAAGCACAAATATGACTGAAGGTTTTAATAACCTTTCTATAAAATGTTGCAAGACCATGAAAACTTCTTACATCACCTGGATTCTTTGGTTGTGGCCAACTAACAATGGCCTCCACTTTGGTAGGATCCATTTTGAGTGTTCCTTTTGAGATGACAAACCCCAAGCAAATGAGTTCCTTCTGCATGAAGATGCACTTGTCTAGGTTGATGATTAGTTTGTGTTCATGAAGCTTCCTTAGTACCTTCTCCAAATGATTTAGATGTTCTTCCAAATTGCTACTAAATATCAAAATATCATCAAGGTAAACGACAACAAACTTACCATTGAAGTCCTTAATAATTTCATTCATCAACCTCATGAATCTGCTTGGAGCGTTTCTCAAACTAAATGGCATGACAAGCCATTCATATAAGCCATTAGTGGTCTTAAATGCAGTCTTCCATTCATCTTCTGGTCTAATCCTGATTTGGTGGTAACCAGATTTGAGATCTATTTTGGAAAAATAACAAGCATTACCAATTTGATCCATTAGGTCTTCTATTCTTGGGATTGGGAACCTATATCTTATAGTAATTTTGTTTATATCCCTACTATCCATGCATAACCTCCATTTCCTATCCTTCTTGGGTGCTAAGACTGTTGGTACAACACAAGGGCTAAGGCTCTTTTTGATGAGTCCTTTCTGCAACATTTCATGGACTTGCCTAGATATCTCTGTATTCTGATTTGGTGTCATCTTGTAGGGTGCCTTGTTTGGCAAGGATGCACCAGGTATCAAGTCTATTTGATGACAAACATCTCATAAGGGTGGGAGGATAGGGGGTAACTCATTGGTGTTGAATTCCTTATACTTATTTAATAGTCCTTTCTCTACATCAAGAATAGGTACTGTTTTATCAAATTCTTTCCTGTCTTTGGGTTTCATAACCAAGACATAACTCTCCTCTTTGGACTCCTTCAAGGTTTTCACCATTTCCTTTTCCCTAATCACAATCACAGTGGGTTCTTTCTCTTCTTTAGAATTAGGTAATGGCTTCATAGTGTATGTAACCCCATCCCTTACAATGGTGTAGGTGTTCTTCCTACAACTATAAGTGGCATCCATGCCATATTGCCATGGTCTGCCAAGTAGAAGATAGCAAGCATCCATCTCTACTATGTCACATAAAAATTTGTCTTTAAAATCACCTAAAGAGAATTCTACTATGGTCTGATCAGTTACTAAGGTTTGTTTCCCTTTTGTGAGCCATGAAACATGATAAGGGAAAGGATGAGCAATTTTAGTCAATCCTAACTTTTCTACCATTTCTTTAGAGACCAAATTTTCTATGGAACCTGAATCAATGAGCAAGTTGCATACCTTTCCCTGACATTTGATCCTTGTTCGGAAGATATTATTTCTTTGTGGTGGTTCTAGAATGTGGGGAACTTGCAGAAAGGCCTGCCTTATCATCAAGATCGTTCCTTCTTCAGCATCAAGTTCATGTTTCTCCTCTTGGACCAACTGAGTTCTTCTTTCACCATGATTGTTGTTGTTTCTTTTCTCATGGCACCTTCCTGCATGATGTCCCAATTGGTTGCAGTTGTAGAATCTCAATGGTTCACTAGATCTTCCTCTACCTCTGTCAAAAGGTCTTCTCCCTCTAAAGTTCCCTCTAGCACTTGGTTCACCTTGTTCTCTAGGTCCATGGGTTTTCTCCCAAGATTTGTTGTCATTACTTGACTGACCCTTATTCCAAGAGTTTCCTTTTTCTTTGTAACTCTTGTTGAAGTTGTTACTTTTGCCCCTATTGCCTTGTTCTTGTCTCCTTTCATCTTGTCTTCCACCTTGAGTGCCAATTGGTAGCACTATTGTACTGTCATGGGGGTACACAAATTCAATTCATCTTGAATGTTCATCTTCAAGCCATTCATGTATCTGGCTAGCTTTTCACTTTCTTTCTCCACTGTCTTAGACTTCAAACACAATTTTTGAAACTCCTTGGTGTAAGTGTTGATGTCCATGTCCTTTTGTCTAAGATTTTGTCTTCTTCTATGAAGTTGAACTTCATAATCTGCATGGATATAGGCCTCACATATTTTTGCCTTCATGGTCTTCCAAGAGGTGATCATATTCTTCTCCTCTTTCACCCTTTCTCCTTGGAGAAAGTTCCACCATGTCAATGCTCCACTCTTCATCTTGGACTTGGCTATCTTTAACCTCTGACCTTCAGGGATCTCTTCACATTCAAAGAAATAGTCTAGGGCATCCATCCATTTGGTGACCACATCAGGGTCCATTTTTCCATTGAAGGTAGGCAAATCAAGCTTGCTATCAGTGGTTCTCCTTTCCATTGTCTTGAAGGAATCAACAAGGTACCTTTGGTCTGTAGGAATGTCATCTGCCTCATCCCACCACAAGGGTTCTTCTTCTTCATCACCCCTTCCTCCAAGGTCTTCTCCTTGTCTCCTCTCTTCAAGCCTTCCCCTAAGACTATTAACTTCATTCATTAGGGATTACACCCTCTTTGCCAACTCCACATTGGTCAAGTGTGGTGGTAGCCTTTCATTTCTATTGTCATCTCCTTTTGTATTATTTTTTGACATCTTCACAATTCTTAGGTTCAAAACCTAAGCTCTTATACCACTTGATGCAAGGGCTAGGGGTGGTTTTGAACAAAATAGGACAAATAGTCCTTGGAGGCCACCAATAAGCCTCTTAGATACCAACCTACCTAGCCTCACACCTTTGAATAACAATCCACACTAAGTCTCATTCACAATCCAAGATCCCCAAAGGAGCATCAATGAGATCTATGGGCAAATTGGTCAAGGTAGATCAAATTTACTCACCCAAGTAAACACCCTTTTGGAAATACTATCTAAATGCCAAAGGAAGATGTCTAAAACTGAAAGGAAAGGGTATGTCCTTTACAAGGTCAAATAGGCCTAATTGGGGAAATTAGGTTAGATTTATGAAGGAAGTACTCCAAGGGTTAATGGTAGGATGATTACACTACTTGGGATGGTGTTGGCATGATCCAAATACACCATATACACAATTTTAGGTCTTGATTCATTCCCTATGTCTGACTGTCATCAAGCATTTCAACATGAAACAAGGCTACCACATGGAGATGCCAACCCTTGATCATTGGAAAGAGGCTTGGACACCTACTCCCCTGAAAATGACTTCAAAAACACTAAATATACATGATAAACCCTCATTCCACCAATTTTTAGAGTTTTGTCTTAGTGGACATGAGAGGAAAGAAAAATTGAATTCAAGACCCTAGGTGGAAGAGGGTTTCAGGACAGTTTTCAAAAAATGAACCCTAACTTGCAAACTATTGCACTTCAACACTCCAAACCAAAAGAAAAATAAGGTTCATTCTCCCCTCAATTCAAATCCATCAATTAAACCATTCACCTAATCCGTACAAGGTTGTGCATGAATAGGATAGTGGACTATTTGCAGGAAAACGGTGTTCTTTATTGATTGAAAAGCCAAAAATTACATCTCTCCCTTCATCACCCACCTGATAGGGATTATGAAGGCCTTCCCCATTGGTTACAACTGAATTCTAAACTATTTATCCATTGGGGAAGTTGTTTGGGTTACAAGGCAAAATGTTGTCAAGACAACTTCTTGACAACATTTACAATTTTGACAATTTTGTCCCTTTTGCATCATGAGTGCAATTTACTTCCAAAACACACACCTATGGTCCCAATGAGACCAAATTATTATAAAATCATGAGAACCATGCTAAAATCTAATATTTGGATCCCTTTGATCATGGTTGACCAAGTGGCTTATAAATGCCAAATCTTGGAAGCAGGTCTCACAAATGGATCAATATGATCAATAGGACTTCTGAAAAGATTTAGCCATTACAAGAACCCTTAGGAGTCATAAAAAGGTTAAAACTTCATGAATTTTCATTGGGTGCTCCTGCACCATATTTTGTCCTATGACCTCTTAGGACACCATATAACCCCTTAAGGCACCAAATTGTGTCGTTATGGGTCATATTGTGTCCTAAGGGGTCATATTGTGCCATATGACCCCTTTAAGACACCATATGACCCCTTAGGACACAATATAACCCTTTATGACTCTATACAATGTTGTTATGGGTCATATGACCCCTTATGACACCATATGGTGTCATTAGGGGTTGTATGGTGTCTTAAGGGCTCATGGGACACCATATGACCCCTAAGGAGAACATATTACCCCTTATGACACCATATTGAGTCGTTATGGGTCCTATGGTGGCCTAAGAGGTCATATTGTGTCCTACGACCCCTTAGAATTGATGAGTACTAAGAGGGGGGGTGAATTAGTATACCAAAAAGTACTGAACTTAAACACTTAAATAGTTTAGTAGTAAATCGGTATAACAGTTTTACTAACAAACCGGTTAGCACAAATGCAAACCAAACAACAAATAAGACATTCACCCACAGAAGAACAATCACCATAACATGAGATTTTGACATGGAAACCCAAATGGGAAAAACCACGGTGAGATGAAACTCACAAGTAACTATCTGCAGAATAGTAACCAGACCGGTTAAGGTCAGATCAGTTAAGGTCATACAATGTTCTTTACCAGAACAGATCTTGTTAGGAATCTCAATCTCTGTAAGGAGATAAGTCCAATTAAAGACTACCTTGTGAGAGGATTTTAGATCCATAGTTGTGAACCACCTTGTTAGAGGATTTACAAAGGCTTTGCCACGCCTACCTGGTTAAGGGTTACAGACTTGTCGAAGATGTGAGTAATCAACAAGTGAATGATCTAGCGAATAGCATAGTCAGCTTGATTAGATCCATGATAGCTCATTGCTAATGCATTTCAACATTACTTCAGTCTTCAGTAAATCCACACTTTGTTACTACACACAGACTTGATCTTCTCTTTTAAGATCGCACATACATAAACTTCATCAACCACACAAAACCCTAACACACTCTAAAACCCTAGTCATGATATCCTTATAAAGGAATCTGATTTCATGCTGGTCCAATAGGATTACATTGCAAGTTCCTAGGTTTAGTACATCTGGACACATTTGGTAACATGACACAAAATCACCACCAAAGTGTCGGTGGATGATAACTCATCACAAAAATAATACCGGTTGGTAACTCATCACAGAGTAATACTGGTTCATACATTTACCTATTACCGGTTCACATGTTTTACGAATTACCGGTTTGCCAAAATGAAGACTGGGAAAAATGATAACTACCACTTCAGTTCCTTTTTACCGCTTGAGATCCTTGAACCACTTGAGGTCTTCATACCACTTGGGATTGGTAGACACTTTCTACAAAAATCGATAGCCTCAAGGCTATAATACATAATATCGGTTGAGCATAACTCATACATACAAAAAAGTGATCTCAAAGCAAGTGTGTGTCCATCAATGACAATCACAACAACATCATCAAAAATGCCAACAATCTCCCCCTTTAGCATTGATGGCAACACTTAGGAAAATTTTGACATCTAAGTGTTTTACAACAAAAAAAAAATGACATAATCAAAATTACTCCCCCTAAGCATATACACTACCCCTTTTGCAGAAAATAAAATTTATATTACTCTCTTATAGAGAAACATGAAAGTATACATAACATGTATCAAAATTTTAAATATAGAATACTACTCCCCCTTTGCCAACAACAACAAAGTACAACTGAATAACCCCTGTATCCATTATCATTAAAATAATGTATTTGTGACAATAAAGAGTGAAACTTGTCAAAAACTTATTTAAAGTCTTGCATAAATGTCTTCATGGATAAAGACCATGACTCAAGCAATGAGGTAGCAACCTCACTTTCCATTTGTATCTAGAAAACCTATTCCTCCATGGCATCCAAGGTACTCATTTCTTGAGTTACCATTAAGGCATCCAGATTGAGATAGAACTTTTGAAGTATTTGTAGTCGTGGTAGTAGAACCAGTTGAAGTTCTTGCAGATCTCGTGTCCGGTTGCTGATCTCTAACTCTATTCTTGTAGTCTGGAGTTGAAACCGGTGAATGGTTTGCCCAAATGTGGTGAAGGAATCATAGGGCATCTTGAAGGTTCTTATATATGCCTGCAAATCAGATTGAAGTTTGTCTTTCTGAGGAAGCACATCATCACAGAATAGATGGGGTTGTCTTATCTTACTGAGTAGTAATTTACCCTCATCCATAGCATCTCTTATGTCCTTCTGTGCCTTCTAAAGTTCAGACCAGAGCTCATTTAACTTCTTCACTAAGGTATTGTTCAGTGCCTTTTGATGCTTCTTTTGAGCATTGGCTTCAGCAACATCTTCCAGGCATTGCACTTGGTCCTCTACAACTATGCATAAGAGTTTCAGTTGAGCTAGAGAGGAATTGTTACTTGGAGGGTTGGTACCAGGAATCAAACTGGTAAGAGTTTCCACAGCAGTTTGAATAACATCTTGCTCCTTCTTCCTCCTTAGTGCTTCTAGTCGCTCTTGGGCAAGCTTAATGCTTTGCAGTAGCTCCGTTTCATTTGCAAATTGGAGGTTAATGGGACTGGTAATATCAGCTGGTTTGGCTTGACTACCGGTTGCCTTTGGGGTCTCCACTTGTACGCTCTTTGCCGCTTCCTCCTTGTCCTTGGCTTTTTTCTTTTCTTCTTCTGCCTTCTTTCACTCCTCTGCTTCTTTCTTTCTTTTCTCTTCTTCCTTCTTCCTTTCTTCTTCTTTCCGCTTCTCTTCTTCATTCTTCTTCTTCTCCTCTTCATTTCTCTTCTCCTCTTCCTTCTTCCTCTTCTCCTCTTCCCACTTCTTCTTCTCCTCTTCCTTCTTCCTCTTCTCTTCTTCTTGCTTCTTCTTCTTCTCCTCTTCCTTCTTCCTCTTCTCCTCTTCCTGTTTCTTTTCTTCTTCCTTCTTCTTCTTCTTTTCCTCTTCCTTTTTCTTCTTCTCCTCTTCTTGCTTCCTCTTCTCCTCTTCTTTTCTCTTGTCCTCTTCCTCTTTTCTCTTTTTCTCCTCTTCTGTTTGTTTCCTCTTCTCTTCCTATTTTATCTTTTCCTCCTCTTGTTTCTTATTCTCATTCTCCGCTTTCTCTCTGTCAGCCTTTTCTTTTTCCTATTTCTCCTTGTCCACTTTCTCTTTGTCAGCTTTGTCCTTTGTTGTATCTAGGGTGACATTTTCACCATCCAAAGCATCAAAATCAATAGGGTCCATTTGTTCAGTGACCACTTCTCCTGCACTATCATACACCTCATCTAGTTTTTCAATTTTCGGTTCTTGTTCAACTTTCTTGTTGGCTTCGGACACTTGGTGCAACCTCAGAGCGGCTTTGGCATGAGAGTAGGTATCTTTTACCACTTCAGGGACTTTTCCTTCTAGCAACAAGAGTCTCCTTCTTCTCATGAAGAAGAGGCCTTTATATTTCTCCATAACTTCATAAAGTTCTGAATTAGACACATCAGGAAAATATTGAGCAAATATTTCCTCTCTTATTTCCTGTTCCTTTTCTATGGTAATGCACCATTTGTTATCTAAAGAATTGTATAAAGAATCCTGTGTCACAAATTTAATTTCTAATGGCGACCAGTCATTAATACATAAATATTGAATGACTTCCTATTCTACTTCCTCTTTCTCATTGTCATTGAAATCATCAAAACAATCTACTAAATCACTCAACACTTTTCTCCTAATATTCTTGATAGTTCTTTGACAATGTGTCAAAGGTTTGTAAGAGGAAATATCAATATTTACTAGTGCTGATGATGTTGGTTCATTGCTGGTTGTCTTTGTCTTCTTCCTTGTTTGCCTAGTCTTCTTAGGCTGTTCTTTAGATTCTGTGTCCTCTGAGTCTGGTGTGTTACCTTTTGTCTTCCACTTCCTCTCAAATACCTTGGCGGGTGCAACTTCCAGTTTCTTCTTTCTTGGTGACCGCTTGGTCACTTTAGGACTTGCTGAAGTTACCAGTGCCGATATAGATGGCACTGCCTTTCCCTTCTTTACTAAAGGCTCTTCAACTGGTGTAACCCTTTCTAGATAGGTGCTAGTTCTCTTCTTCTTAGGATCAAGCAATGAGGCAAGTAGGGTAGAAGCATACTTATCTAGCATATCATACATTACCTCATATCCCATAGGTTCCACCTTTTCTTTTCTAAGCTCAACTGCCTCCATTATACACTCATCTACTCTGATCGTGAAGCAGATGTCATCTTAATACTTCTTGACAATGTCACCAGATATTCTCACCCTTTGGCTCATCTTGCGTCTGAACTCATCAAAGTATTTGTTTAGGACTTCAGGATAACCGGTTCCAACTACTTGAAGACTTTCTCTGATTTGCTTGGTAACCGGTTGGTCAGTAGACCACTGAATATCACCGACTCCTGGGAAGTAGCCTTGGAAGTAGAAGAACAATCTGACCAATAGTTGTCCAAATTTAAACTTCAAGGCATTGTATTGTTTGATTGACTTCAGATTCACCAGAAGTTGCCTTTGCATACAGGTGCATAAATCAAATGAGGCATCTTCCATGATCATCCTATAGGCAACATTTACCACTGTAGCAGAGACAGAGTTAATTCTGCTAAGATGGAATGTCCAGTAACCTATCACCATGCAGGAATATTTGACTAGATCATCCTTGATGGTATTGACAATCATTCCCCGTTGGTCGCTCACAGAACCGGTGAGCTTGGTCATTTTCATCTTAATGACTTTCCTTAGGGCAGGCACATCTCCAATGTTATAGAAACCGGTGACGACATGAATCGCTTCCAGTGTGATGTCATGTGTCCTCTCTAAATACATTTTGTCATCGTGCATTCTGCTTAGAATGATACAGATGTGATCATCTGTAAATTCTTCAAGGAAATAGACCGCATTGTGAAGCTTCTTCTTTTCCAAGATGTTGTATTCCAGTTTGATCTTCTTGTCCTTCCCATAGAATAGGCTTAACTGAGAATGGATCACTAGAGATCCCAGGTCTTCAATTTTATAGTCAATATAATCTGAAATACCTTCCTCAACTATAACGCCACTAGGTATTTGGGACAGGGCATTATATTTTGCCTTCTGTTGGATGAAATCAACTAAATCAACAGGTGCACTAGAACTAGAGTGCGATGTAGAAGCCATGATAAACAGAGAAACTCAAAAAATACCTTCGCACATCGAGATTTAGGGCTTTCAAATTCCGCTTCGCCACACACTACTTTGGTTGCTGGATTACCACTTTGAGTTCTACACTTGACCGATTGATATTATCTTCTGATTCTTCTTCAAAGTTTTGAAATCTCTCTGAATCACAAGACAAATCACCTTTTGTCGCTCTGCACTTGAAAACTTCTTCTCTCGCAAATTGATAAGTGAAAATGACTTGAAAATCCCTTTTAAACAAATTCTTCACCTACAATAATAAATGCTCCACCATTAGGGCATAAACCCTAATTTGCCTTTTACTATTTCTGGTCTTTTGCCAATTGACAGGTATCACATACCGATTAAGGTCTTTTACCGGTGTAAACTGGGGGTTCGAAACATTTCACCGATTTGTTTCCCCCTAAGCTTTTCTATAGCTTAGTTTGTCAGTTCAACGACTTTCACACTAGGTGCAAAAACCGGTTCTTCTTGTGACACTTCTTTAGGTTTCTTCTTCCATGTTATCTTCATATCTGTTTTAATAGTTTCAACATCAATCTTTCCTTCCGGAGTGACCGGTATATCATCTGATATGTTCTTTCTCATTTTGCAGGTTCTAGTAGGGTGTCCCGATTTGTTGCAATGATAGCAAACCATTCCAGGTGATCTCCAAGGTCCATTATTCATGTTTCCATTCTTCCTTCTGCATGTTGCAGTAGTGTGACCATTTCCATGATAGATCAAACAGGTTTCTCTCCATCCGGTTGTCGCTTGATAGCCACCGCTACCCGACTGATGATTATAGGTATTAAACTGGTTTGGATTAAGATTCCCAGAGGGTTCAGGAAAAACTCCTTGACTCCTTTGAGGATACCTTCCAGTGTTGTGCATGACAGACCTGCATTCAAATTCTCTATGCCCAAACTTGTTGCATGCATAACAATTTCCATTAAATCTTTTAGATCTAGGCTTATTGTTTAGAAAGTAAGGAAAGTTATTGTAAGCCTTATTTCTACATACATTAGCAATATGCCCTTCCTTGAGACAATTAAAGAAAATAGGTTTGAACTTTTTGTTACCTTTATCCTTTAATGTTGATAGCTTCTTTGATGCTACATCTTTTTCTCCAGAGGTCTCACCTTCCTCATACCCAGAGAAACCAAGTCCAGTGGTTTTCTTCACCGATTTTGCTAATTCAAGCTTTTGTTCTAGCTTAACAGTGCTCTTATTGAATTTGGCAAGTATTTCCTTTGACTCAGTGAGTTCTTTGGAAATAGTAGCATTAGACTCCTTCAAGGTTGCATTCTCAGAAATAGCCAAGTTTAGTTCACCTTGCATTTCTTCTTTTTCCACTTTACTCTCTTGGAGATGAGTGGTAAGTGCACTGATTTCTTGCTTCAGCTTGGAGATCTCATGATCTTTGTCTTTTACCAGATCTTTAGCTTTTCTCCAGTTCTCAAGCTCTTGACACATCCTGATAGTCAGTCCTTCAAGTTCCCTTCTCAGGTTGGCATTAGACTCATTCAGTTTTTCAACTTCTTCAACTAGGGCTTCCATGTCCGCTTCATCAGAGGAACTGTTTTCAGTTAGTTCCATCAGTTTTTCAGCATTCTCTCTTCTTTTTTCTAGAGAGGCCTTATATTTGACTTTGAGTTCATCATAGGCTTTCTCAGTTTGAGTGAGACGATGAGTAAGTTCCCTCATATCTCTTTCCAAGTGGTTAAACTTATAGAAAGGTTGGCTCTGATACCAATTGATGAATACTAAGAGGGGGGGGTGAATTAGTATACCAAAAAATACTAAACTTAAACACTTAAACAGTCTAGCAGTAAACCAGTATAATAGTTTTACTAACAAACCGGTTAGCACAAATGCAAACCAAATAGCAAATAAGGCATTCACCCACAGAAGCACAATAACCATAATACAAGAGATTTTGACATGGAAACCCAAATGGGAAAAATCACGGCAAGATGAAACTCACAAGTAACTATATGCAGAATAGTAACCAGACCGGTTAAGGTCAAATCCATAGTTGTGAACCACCTTGTTAGAGTATTTACAAAGGCTTTGCCAGGCCTACCCGGTTAAGGGTTACAAACTTGTCGAAGATGTGAGTAATCAACAAGTGAATGATCTAGCAAAATCCACACTCTGTTACTACACATAGACTTGATCTTCTCTTTTAAGATCACACATATAGAAACTTCATCAACCACACAAAACCCTAACACACTCTAAAACCCTAGACATGATGTCCTTATAAAGGAATCTGATTTCATGTCGGTCCAATAGAATTACATTACAAGTTGCTAGGTTCAGTGCATCTGGACACATTTGGTAAAACAACACAGAATCACCGCCAAAGTGTCGGTGGATGATAACTCATCACAAAAATAATACCAATTGGTAACTCATCACAGAGTAATACCGGTTCATACATTTACCTATTACCAGTTCACATGTTTTACCGATTACCAGTTTGCCAAAATGAAGACTGGGAAAAATGATAACTGTCGCTTCAGTTCCTTCGTACCACTTGAGATCCTCGAACCACTTGAGGTCTTCATACCACTTGGGATTGGTAGACACTTTTTGCAAAAAATGATAGCCTAAAGGCTATAATACATAATACTAGTTTGGAACAAATATCGGTTGAGCATAACTCATACATACAAAAAGTGATCTCAAAGTAAGTGTGTGTCCATCAATGACAATCACAACAACATCATCAAAAATGCCAACAAGAACACCATATAACCCCTTAAGACACCAAATTGTGTCGCTATCATTCATATTTTGTCCTAAAGGGTCATATTGTGTCAAATGATCCCTTTAAGATAACATATCACCCCTTATGACATAATAATGGGTCATTATGGGTCCTATAGTGTCCTAAGGTGTCATATTATGTTGTAAGGGGTCATATTGTGTCCTACGACACCTTACAACACCATATAACCCCTTAAAACACCAAATTGTGTCATTATAGGTCATATTGTGTCCTAAGGGGTCATATTGTGTCATATGACCCCTTTAAGACACCATATGACCCTTTACGACTCTATACAGTGTCATTATGGATCATATGACCCCTTATGACACCATATGGCATGGTTACGGGTCATATGGTCTCCTAAGGGGTCATGGGACACCATATGATCCCTTAGGACAATATATGACCCCTTATGACACCATATTGAGTTGTTATGGGTCCTATAGTGTCCTAAGGGGTCATATTTGGTCCTACGACCCCTTAGGACACCATATAACCCCTTAAGACACCAAATTCTGTCATTATTGGTCATATTTTATCCTAAGGGGTCGTATTATGTCATATGACCCCTTTACAACACCATATGACACCTTAGGAAACAATATGACCCTTTACGACTCTATAGTGTGTCATTTTGGGTCATATGACACCACATGGTGTCGTTAGGGGTCATATGGTGTCCTAAGAGGTCTTGGGACACCATATGACCCCTAAGGACAACATAAGACCCCTTATGATACCAGATTGGGTCGTTATGGGTCTTATGGTGTCCTAAGGGGTCATATTGTCTCCTACAACCCCTTAGGACACCATATAATCCCTTAAGACACCAAATTCTGTCATTATGGGTGATATTATGTCCTAAAGGGTCATATTGCATCATATGACTCCTTTAAGACACCATATGACCCCTTAGGACACAATATGACCCTTTACGACTCTATACGGTTTCGTTATGGGTCATATGACCCCTTATGACACCATACAATGTCGTTAGGGGTCATATGGTGTCCTAAGGTATCATGGGACACCATATGACCCCTAAGGATAACATATGACTCCTTATGACACCATATTGAGTCATTATGGGTCCTGTGGTGTCCTAAGGGATCATATTATGTCCTACAACCCCTTAGGACACCATTTAACCCCTTAAGACACCAAATTGTGTCCTTATGGGTCATATTGTGTCCTAAGGGATCATATTGTGTCATATGATCCCTTTAAGATACCATATGACCCCTTAAGACACCTTATGACCCTTTATGAATCTTTACGCTATTGTTATGGGTCATATGACCTCTTCTGACATCATATGGTGTCATTAGGGGTCACAAGACACCATATGACCCCTAAGGACAACATATGACCCCTTATCACACCATATTGAGTATTTATGGGTCCTATGGTATCCTAAGGGGTCACATTGTGTCCTACAACCCCTTAGGATACCGTATAACCCCTTAAGACACCAAATTGTGTCGTAATGGGTCATATTGTGTCCTAAGGGGTCATATTGTGTCATATGACCTCTTTAAGACACCATATGATCCCTTAGGACAAAATAAGACAATTTACAACTCTATACGGTGTTGTTATGGGTCATATGACCCCTTATGAGATGATATGGTGTCAGTAGGGGTCATATGGTGTCCTAAGGGGAAATCAGACACCATATGACCCCTAAGGACAAAATACGATTCCTTATGACACCATATTGAGTTGTCATGGGTCCTATGGTGTCCTAAGGGGTCATATTATGTGCTACAACTGCTTAAGACACCATATAACCCCTTAAGGGACAAAATTTTGTCGTTATGGGCCATATTGTGTCCTAAGGGGTTATATTGTGTCATATGACCCCTTTAAGACACCATATGACTCCTTAAGACATAATATGACCCTTTATGACCCTATATGGTGTCGTTATGGGTCATATGACCCCTTATGACACCATATGGTGTCGTTAGGGTCATATGGTATCTTAAGTGGTCATGAGACACCATATGACCCCTAAGGACAACATATGACCCCTTATGACATCATATAGGGTTGTTGTGGGTCCTATGGTGTCCTAAGGGGTCATATTGTGTCCTACAACCCCTTAGGACACCATATAACCCCTTAAGACACCAAATTACGTTGTTATGGGTCATATTGTGTCATATGACCGCTTTAAGACACCATATGATCCCTTAGGACACAAGATGGCCCTTTACGACTCTATACGGTGTCGTTATGGGTCATATGACCCCTTATGACACCATATGGTTTCTTTACGGGTCATATGGTGCCCTAAGGGGTCATAGGACACCATATGACCCCTAAGGACAACATATGACCCCTTATTATACCATATTGAGTCGTTATGGGTCCTATGGTGTCTTAAGGGGTCATATTGTGTCCTACAACCCCTTAGGACACCATATAACCCCTTAAGACACCAAATTGTTTAGTTATGGGTCATATTGTGTCCTAAGGGGTCATATTGTGTCATATGACCCCTTTAAGACACAATATGACCCCTTAAGACATAATATAACTCTTTATGACTCTATACAATGTCATTATGGGTCATATGACCCCTTAGGAACCATATGGTGTTGTTAGGGGTCATATGGTGTTCTAAGGGGTCATTGGACACCATATGACCCCTAAAGACAACATATGATGCCTTATTGCACCATATTGGGTTGTTATGGGTCCTATGGTGTCCTAAGGGGTTATATTGTGTCCTACGACCCCTTAGAACACCGTATAACCCCTCAAGACACCCAATTGTGTTGTTATGGGTCATATTGTGTCATATGGCCCCTTAAGACACCATATGACCCCTTAGGACACAATATGACCCTTTACGACTCTATATGGTGTTTTTATGGGTCATATGACCTCTTATGAGACCATATGGTGTCTTTAGGGGTCATATGGTGTCTTAAGGGGTCATGAGACACCATATGATCCCTAAGGACAACATATGACCCGTTATGACACCATATTGAGTCATTATGGGTCCTATGGTGGCCTAAGGGGTCACATTGTGTCCTAGAAACCCTTAGGATACCATATAACCCCTTAAGACACCAAATTGTGTCGTTATGGGTCATATTTTGTCCTAAGGGGTCATATTGTGTCATATGATCCCTTTAAGACACCATATGACCCCTTAAGACACAATATGACCCCTCTCTCTCTCTCCCCTAATATTTCTCTCTCCCCCTACCCCCTCCCCACCCTCTCCCCTAATCTCTCTCTCTCCCCCTACCCTAATCTCTCTCTCTCTCTCTCTCTCTCTCTCCCCCAATCTCTCTCTATCTCCCTCTCCCCTAATATTTCTCTCTCCCTTACCCTAATCTATCTCTCCCTCTCCCCTAATCTCTCTCTCTCTCTCTCTCTCTCCCCCCCAATCTCTTTCCCTCTCCCATAATCTCTCTCTCTCTCTCTCTAAAATATGAGTACTGAAATTGGATATCGAATTTTCTCGGATATCTGATTTCTGCCACTGCCATTAATGTGGCAATAGTAAAAAAAAGGTGGTAATGAGAAAATTTTTTGGGACCACAAATGTATACATTAAAATCGGATATTCAATATAATCTGATATCCAATTTTTGTAAATAAAAAATAGCCTTGTGGGCCATTTTGTGGATTCCAATGGCCCACATTCTTCACATTCTATTTTCTATCGACAATCATGGGTTTTCAGACATGTTGAGATAAATTTGTGCTTTTGAGAGATTCTTAAAGTCAAATCTTACATTGTCAATCATTTAGGAGCATCTTTGTGGAGGTAAATGGGGAGTAGTAGTCGTTGGAAGTCTAAACGCAAAAGATAACTTTCAAATGGCCAAATTGAAGTGTATAGAGAAAGAGATAGAGAAGGTCATAGGAGGAGAAGATAAGGTATGTTAAATATAGGTAATGTTACTTTAGGTGAAGAGGAAATTGAATTTGAAAATGTTGAACAAGTTATTGAAAATGAAAATGTAGATTTTGAAAGTAAAATTTTTGTATATGTTGAAAATGTTGAAAGTGATAATGAAAATGCTCAACACAACACGAGAATGGAAAGTGAAAAGTTGGGAGTTGGCAATGAAGGTGTCCATAATTTTGGAATAAATATGAAAACTTTTGACATTGGAGCTGAAAATGAAGAAAATTTTGACATAGGAGGTGAACATGTGGAAAATTTTGACATTGGAGGTGAAAATGTGGAAAACTTTGACATTGAAGGTGGAATTGCTCAACGAAGTGAACAATATGTAACACCTAATTAATTTAGAAATGAAGATCCTCTCATGGATGAAAGAAAAATTCCAAATCCAAGACGTTCAAGAACCCTAAAATGGTTACTTGAAATTGACGAGAACATTATTGCAAATCTTGAAGGCAACAGGTCAACAAGAATCGTTCGATTATTGGATACACAACTTTTTGACCAAAATTTTAGCAATGAGACATTGACCAAGCAATACCAACTTTTTTTTCAATTGATAAAGATGATAAATATGAAACCATTGCTAAACAAATTGAAGATTCGCATGAACAAGAAGATGGAGAGAAATTCTATTATTTCCAAAAATCAATTTGATGCTCAATTCTATTGGAAAGAATACCAAGGAAAGAGATAAGAGAGCCACTCGAAGAGTGATTATAACCTCCATAGTAAGCCATCAATTGAGGAAGGCTCGTCAAATGAGACAAACTTGTTTTTATTTGAACATAAACCGTAAAACTTTTGATAGAGCACTTGCACGAAGACAAAGTCTTGACGATCCACTTCAACATGATACATGGGCTTTTGGTGGGAGGCTTCCGTGTGTTGATAGAAATTTGATTTACAATGTGAAGGAGGAGATTCAACAATTTTGGCACTCTAATTCTAGAGTATCACCCAATGTAAAGGACATTTTGAAATTAAGAATTGGCAATCGAGACCACACACTGCATCCCAAACATTTCTTGGAATCAAGCCAAACAATGTTGTACAATTTTTTTTGTAAAGTACATCCAAATTTGCAAATATCACAAAGGGCCTTTGAATCTTTGAAGCCATTTTATTGTGTATCTCTTAAGATTCATAATACTTGTTGTTGCAAGTACCATGTGGATTTTTCAATGTACCGTGAACTTTTATGCCATATTTGCTCTACGATGCATACTAATGAGATGTTGTAGGAGTGTGGTGCAATGCTATTTACGAGATCATCAAGAGACTTGCAAGATCTATTTTTATGCCCTAGAGATGATAGTTGTTATATCTATAGAAATGATTGTTTGAATAAGAAGTGCTTACAATGTGGTGAGTTGTCAAAGTTTGTTTCATGTTTTCATGAGGGCAGTGAACATGAGTTTGAAAATAATTATGTTAAAAAAAAAGATATGAGACAGTGAAATATACTTTGAAGAGTGTAGGTGAAGGTTCTAGATGTGAATTAGTCTCAAGAGAAGTGAGTGTTGCTGATTTTATTTTGGATTTTAAGGAAAATATTTTCTACAAGTATGCAAGTCACACCCATAGGTCTTAGTGGTTGGATCAATGGTTCAGGATGTGTAAGAACTCTTTCCTGATTGGCACTATTGTATTGGTGGTTGATTTTGCAGAGAACTATACATTGGAACCACAGAATGAGGTACAGTCTCAGTACTACAATTCAATCCAAATTGCTATTTTTGTTCACATTACATATACACATGCTCCTGATAGTATAGAAGAGGACATGAAGATAATTAGGGAGTAACATTTTTATATGAGTGATGATAGATCACACTCCTCTAAGTATGTGCAACATTCTTTCAAGAATTATTTTGAGTTCTTGCATGAGAAATATATTGCAATTGATCGACATATCATATGGTTAGATAACTGTATGGGTCAATTCAAGAATTCCCATATGTTTTATTGGTTGAGTAGAATGCATGTAGAGTGGTGTATACCTCATATTTGGTGTTTTTTTAGGCAGGGAAGGGGGACCATGATGGAGCGGGTGCATGTTTGAAGAGAGCTCTAGTTAAGGAGCAATTAAGGATTTCAGGTACAAATTTCTCTGATGCACATTCTATTGTTGATTGGTTTAGTTCAACATTGTCACATGGAGGTACTCTTGATTCAGCAGTGACCAAATTCTTCTGGTTGGTTGAGGAGGGCATAGTGGGATATAGATTGGATTGTCAAACAATTAAAGATTCTTCAAAGATGCATTCATTTATTAGCTCAGATGCAAGTACATGGACCATCTAGACATGAGCATTGGCTTGTTTTTGTCAAAGTTGTGTTCTATGTGATTGGGGTCAGTGCGAGTCAAGTGAGTGGGTTGATATGTGGGTTCCCCAATATCTAACTCCTTTATATCAAACAATATCCTTGTCAAACAATGACGTCAAAAGTTCACTTGAGTATGACTGTCTATCAGATCTTGTACAACCAAGACATGTTTTTGCAGTTGTTGCACCACAAGGGAATGAAGAGAGATCTGAATATTGGTTGGCACATTGTGTACAGGGAAAACAAAAGCTAACACAACCAGTGACAGATGATGATGGGTTCACATATCCTACAGGTTCAGTTGTTGTTGTGGAAACTTGGTTGAGAACATACATGATTAGAAAGAATGGCATACCTGCATTTGAAGACTATGAGAGACACAAAATAATTCTCATGTATAACTAATACATTTAGCCCAAATTCCAGATGGAGGTTTCCGACGGAGAAGGTATATTGTGATCAAATTTGATTTTTTTTGGAAAAAATGCCCGATTTCATCAGAATTTCGACAATAATGCAACATTTGGTTTCGATGGAGAAGGAATTGGCAATGACATTTGTGTTTTTTAGAAAAAGTGCCCGCGTTTGTCAAAATTTTGACGACTGCGAGCATTACTTAAAAAAATAAAAGAAAAGACCAAGTCATTTCATAAATCCCGCATCTTCGTCCCATCGACCTCTACCATTACAAAATCCTGCCTTTTCATCTCATGGACCTCTGCCATTACAAAATCCTACCTCTTCATCCCATGGACCTCTACCATTACAAAATCTCCAGCTTGGATAAGTCTCCTCTGGTAGAAAACCTGTGGGTTTAATCGCTATAGGATGTAGGAATGGTCAACTATTGTAGCGTCCCTTTCCTTTCCTTTTGCATTTGAGCCAAAGGATGTGTTTGTCAGGGAGGCCATTTCAATTATCATCGCTTCACTCTAAATTGGGAATTACAAGATCCGGTTGAAGAAAAAAGGTAGGGTATAATCAGCCAATTCATTGTTAGGTCCCAGAGACAACTGAGAGGGGGGGGGGGAATCAGTTTTCAAATAAATTCAAATCGAAAACAACTTAACCAACTTAATGCTTAATACTGGTAAACCAGTTAAGTATGTCGGTAGATAGTGTTAACAGTTAATTGCTATACCAGTAAAGATTAATGCATAAAACATAAACATAAAGTCATCCACAACACATAACACCAATATTTGTACATGGAAACCTTGTAAGGGGAAAAACCACACTGGGAAACCTTACCCACAATCAAATGATACTACTGCAGATAGTAAGTGTGCATAAATGGGGTCTGCACATACAGAAAGGCCAACAGCCTAGAGCTCACTGCTCAATCACAAAAAGGGAGTCACACTGACTACAGTTGGATGGTTAAATCCAATAAGAATGTACTACACAAAATAGCATCTTCAAATGCTGGATTCAGTATCGGTGTAATGCTAATATGCTTCCACAAAAACCTAACTTTAAATGATGTCTTCATGTATAGCTCTTCTTAATCTCTCATATACCTTCACTTAATTCTTTTTCGCATTCCACATTCGATCTTACAAATAAGATCTTACATTTATACCATAACCTAAGACCAATTTTAGTAGGTCGACTCTACAAGATATTACAATAAAAACATTTTACAAACAATATAATATCTGATGCAATAACCAATTAAACATGTCGGCTTAATGCATTTACAACAGTAATAAATCATCTGCATATCATGCCATGCTGATCTGGAAAAGATAAACCTATTGGTGTAACCCTAGGTAACCCTAGGCTTATTTACCAGTAAAAGCAAATATGCAAATATGATTATACCAATGATTAATTCTTCAAAAAAAAGTGTCCACATGATGTCTTCGACATTACCAAGTGTCTTCCATATCATTCCAAGAGCTGGTGATCATTTTATCCTGTCGGTGAACCATATACCAATAGCTATGCAATAGTTACTTGCTTGCCGGTGAATGCTGTTGGATCTCCAGAGTGCTAGTATTTTAGTAGGTGTTGACATCAATGAAAAAACCATACCAAAATACCAACAATCTTCCCCTTTGGCATTGATGGCAACACAAGATGGAAAAACCATCAAAGTGCCAAAACAGAAATGCCAAAAACCAAAAACCAACAATCTCTCCAAAAAGATGATAACCAGAATACAAAGAGTAATAGTCTCTCTCAAACAAAAATCTCTCCCCCTGGGAGCAACATGTGTTATCCAAAGTTCTCTTAAAAGATAATGTGTTTTTCCATAGATATCTCTCCCCCTTTGACATCAAATGCCAAATTTATAATAAAACCAAGTTCATATACAAAATACCAATCAATTCAATATACCAACTACTCCCCCTGAGAAGTAGCTTCCTCATCAAAGACCGGAGTAAAAGATTTGTCTTTTAATTCTATTGGTTGATGACAATCATCAATTGTCTAAGTCTCTACCGGTGGTGGTATGACTCCAAGCTAATCTCTGAGATATTCAAAAGTCTCCTTAGGCAAAGGTTTTGTGAAAATATCTGCAAGCTGTTCTTTAGTATTCACATAAACCAGTTTTATCTCCTTTTCTTCAACTTTTTCCCTTAGAATATTCAGTTTGATAGAAACATGTTTTGTTTTAGAATGTAATACCATATTCTTAGATATATCAATTGCTGCAGTGTTGTCACAATATATAGTAATAGGGTCCTTGCATTTTACCTTTAAGTCTTTCAACATTTTCTTAAGCCATAATACTTGTGTACAGTTAGTTGCTGATGCAACATATTCTGCTTCTATTGTTGATAAAGATGTACAACTCTGTTTCTTACTCAACCAAGAAACTAATCTCTTTCCAAGAAAGAATGCTCTACTGGTGGTGCTTTTTCTATCATCCACATCTCCTGCCCAATTTGCATCTGTGTATGCACATAGATCAAAATTTTCATCTCTAGGATACCATAATCCAAGATTTGCAGTGCCTTGTAAGTACCGGAAAATCCTTTTTACTGCTGATTCATGATTTTCTCTACAATTACTTTGAAATCTAGAAACAATACATACTGCATTCATAATATCAGGTCTAGTTTGTGTCAAATACAGTAAACCTCCTGTAGACACCTAAAAATGGTCAACGTTTGCGGAGTCATACTTTAACATTTGCGCATTGCCTCATTTTAGGTTTTTGCGTCGCATTAACATTTCTCCTATGATTCGCACTTGATCTTTATCATTTGCGAGCATCGAGTCATTCTTCTGCATTCTTCAATCATCTCGTCCTCAAATTTGGTCTTGTCGACAACACTATCCAGTCATGATTTTGATCGATTTTATCTTATTGCATCAATGTGCGTGCTTATTTGTCATCATTTTGGACATCGTCAATCCTAATTAGGGTTTTGTCCTCCTGTCAATCTTGTGATCAATTTGTCATCGATCGTTGTCCTCTTTTCAATCTTATCATCTGGCGATCGGTTTATCAATCAAATTGTTTATCGCATTGGTCATTTATCAATTCAAAATCATGATCGACATTAATTATCTTCAATCAAGACCTAATTGTCATCCTCGCATTGCTAATTCACCTTCTAGGGTTTCATGATTTAATCATTTAACCTTGTGCGTCATTTCTTCCTTTAGGATTAATAAATTACTTATTTATCCTAAGTTTTCTCATTACAATTAAATATTCATTTAATTGGCTAATTATTCCTCTTTGTGAGTGAATTAATTAATAAATGAAAAATTATTGATTAATTCACTAATTTCTAATTTCCTAATTCCTCTTTTTCTAAATTTTCTAATTTCTTAATTCTTAAATTCAATTTCTAATTCCTCCTCTCTCCTAAATTTATGGAAATGACATGTCAATTTGTCATAATTTGTCATAAATTGTCATAAATTCTTGACATAGAAATTTGTCATAGAATTGTCATAATCCTTGCATAGCAATTTGTCATAGACATGTCATAATTTTGCTATTATTGATTTGAATTTCTATTCGAATCACTATCATGCTAATTTGTGCATCTCTCCAATTCTTCTATAAATTGGATGATCTTCATCAATCAAGGCTAATTAATAATCCCTAATCAGACTATCGAATTTACGCTTCTAGTACTCTTGAGCTTTTCATCAATGTCAATCTTGCTTTCAGTTGTATGTGTGCACTTGTAGGTGAGATCCACAAATCCATTTGAAGAGGAAAGAAGAACAATGGAGCCGCATGGAAGAAGCATCCAAATTGTCATCTGGTTTGCATGATATTTGCTTTTGAATGCTTTGTTTTTTATGTCTCTATTGAGTGTGCTTAGGATTAGATCATTGCAATATGTGTTTGTAATTGAGCTAATAATGATTAATATGTCTTTTTATATATTGCTTTGATGATTCCTATTTCCTAACGTACATTAATTGGTGAACCCGACGTGAATACTAACCTTCTAACCCTTTAACTGTGTTTTTGGAGTGCTTTCATGTTGATTTTGCAGGCCAAAAACCCAAAAATAGGGCCGTGCAGGGTATTCTGGACACTTCTGCGCCTGTGTCCTGCATCTTGCGCTTGTGTAGGTGACATTCTGTGCTTGTGTCAGACATCTTGCGCCTGTGTCATGAGTTCTGCGCTTGTGTAAAGTCCAGAACAGACGTGAAAAATGCAGTGTTTACTTGAAATTTTTGGTGTTTTTGCATTCTGTTTTCTGTGCTTTGGATTTTGGTACTAATTATTTGTGCAGAATCTTGGCATATGCATGGAAAAGACTATAAATCAAACTACTAACATGTGTTATGCAGAATCGATGGTCAAAGACAACAAATCAAACCTCTAACTTGGGTTTTGCAGGTTGCCTTGGAGAAACAACCAAACTTTTGTGTTTGTGTTTTTTAATTAGGCACTTAGTGATTTATAAATAGGATGGAATGAACATTTTTTTTCTTTGATTGTTGAGTGTGACATTGGAGTAGGAGAGTATGCTCTCATCCTTCTTAGGGTGATCAGAAATCCAGATCTTCGATACCATGCTCGTGTCTTTGATTGTGTGTCTCCTTTAGAGGGCCTGCCTTCCCGACCACTTTGCTTTTGTAAGCAAGTGATAATCGTGAGAAGGGAATGACCCAAAGTGAGTACGGCTAGAATAACTTGGCATTCTAACTCACTATAAACAAATACCTGATGGGCAAAAGCTTTGAAGGAAGTGTTACGTGGGAATTGCAGTTACTTGGGAAGTGATGACCCTTGAAACTCTTTCTCATATCAACATCTAAGTAGGGCCTCTTGGTCTAAATCGTGCTTGCGTGACTACATTTGTTTGGTATCTTGATGGGCTTAATGTCTCAATCACGCTTGCGTGACATCAAGGAGTAATGCTTAACAGAAATCCTTACTAAACACCTTGTTTTTAGAGGCCAAAAAACCCTTCTAGTTGCTTGAGAAGGGCAAATTCAGATACTTGGAAGAGATACTAAGTTCGCCATGGGGAGATTTCCATGGGGACTGATGCTTGGCTTCCCTGAGAAGTGAGTGCCATGGAGGGGAGCCCGTGGGGTCAAGCATCTATGTATTCTCCTTGAATCTCATAATGAGTCTACCTCTCAAGTACCTAATGTCTTTGCCTACCATAAGAAATGTGGAAATGCGCATGAGTGTCTTGAGTTTAAGTTGTAATATCTTGTATTCTTTGCTTGTCAAAAGTTGAATTGCATCCCATTTCAAAAAGCAAAACAAATTGATCTAACATAAGATTAAGCACAAGAGACATTCATCCAACACAAGTTCAACAAAGTTCAAAACACATCTTCCAATATGATGATCAAACATTGTTCCAAATCTTGTCTTAACATTCATGTCACTTGCATTTAGATTCATCCTAGGTTGCATTTTTCAAAGTTATTGTCAAGTATCAAGGTTAGGTTTCACCTAAGTCATACTTCTTTTGCATACCAATAAGGGTCATCCATTTGCATGTGTCCTCTTGCATTAGAGTCATATCATTGTCATACATTTATATTTGCATACCCTAAGCCTCTTGATTAAGCTTAAGTCATTATCATATCATAGTAATTGTCCCTTTGCATATAGTGTCAAAACTAGGTCTTGTCATACTTGAGTAATCCAAATCTTTGATAAACCCTAAGTCATTGTTAAGAAGTCTAGACCTTATCAAGTCTTTTGTCCTTTTGTCATCAATATCATTTCGTCAAACCTAGCTTAGTATCCAAGCATATAGAGGAGACATTGTCATCTTGTCCTTTGTCAATTAAGTCCTTTTGTCCTTTGAGGTCTATACATCATTTCAATTTCCTAAAGGTCTCTTTTAGATTTGCATTCATAAGTTTGTCAAAATCTTCAAAAACAACCAAAAACATAGATTGCATTTTCATCTATTTAGTTTGCATTTAGTTGCATATCACATATTATCCTTGAAAAATTCCAAAAAAAAAAAAAAAAAAAACATTGCATAAGTGACATGCCTGTTGAGACAAGATCAAGATCTAAGAAGATGAGTGAACCAATGTATCAACCCATGGACAACATAGCAAATTCGCAGTTTCAAACTAGTCAAACAGTGCAAGTTGAAGGTTCATCAAACACATCTCTACCACCATATGGAACAGTTCAACTTGGACCACCACCATTATATGAACCAGTGTTTGTACCTATGAAACCAGGACAAGGGAGTGTCCCACCAACTCCAAGAGGAAATGCACCTTTCAATTGGAATCAGTCCAGCTTGCAACAGGAAATACAAACATTGTATGAAGAACCAACTCTCTCACAAGGATTTGGTTTGGGTCAAGGCATTCACCAAGAAACAAATTCAAATATTCAACCAGACTCTTCATCTGATTCCGATGATTCAGATGATATTGACATGTTCCTTCAGAATCCAAAGATAACAAAAAAGATGGATAAGTTCTTGAGTAAAGTATTTAAGATGTTTCCACAAAAATATCTTAACATGATGAGTAATGTGACCTCTTCAAACGAACAAGTCAATGTGCAAAAACAACAAAGTGGTGAGTTGTTAAGTTTCTCTCCACATCCAACTAAAGAAAATGTGCAACCTGAAACTCAGCCTACCTTAATGAGTAAACGTGCTTCAAAGGCATTGACAGTGACTATTCCTCAAAAGTCACCATTTGAGACCATAAATAATCCACTATTCAATGTAACACCTGCAACACAAGATCAAACAAGGACTACGCAAATATTGACAAATATCCCTCAACAAGAAGTAGTTCCTAATATGCATAAAATTGGATCAACATCTAAGATACAAGAAAGCTTCACAACTGGAATGCCTAATATCAATAATGTCCAAAGCAATTCCACGATGCAAAAAAGTTCTTATGTCCCGTTAAATTCAATATATTTGCCAAACACTAGTGCGACAGATCCTTCGATAATGGTGACACAAAGAGCTACGGATAGTGGTTTGTACCAACAACAATTGTTACAACGATTGAATAATATACAAAAGGTACAATCGAATGTGCAAACAAATGATGTGCAACAACAACAATATCGTATTCGATAAGAAATTGCAGCGCCTTCGGCACCATTACAAGTTAACGCAAACTTGCAACCATCATAATGGATTGGACAAGCAACACAGCAAGTTAATGCAAGTGCCATACCCCATCCTAAGGAGAAGCAACGAAAACCATCTAAACAAAGTTTTTTACAATTGATGGGATATACACCATGACAACAATTGGCACAAAGTCAATAAATTCCTATTTGTCAACCTCAACACCAACATGTGCCTCAATATGTGCCAAGGTAGGCAAGCTATTCTACTTCACAACCGCAAGTGGCGCCTATGCAATATCAACAACCTACTCAATTGCAATATCAACCTAGGCTCCAAGAAGCACAACAACAAGGTCAATATCAAGGCATAGCACAACCGCAACAACAAGAGATGTACCAAGAACTTTATGTGCCGGAAATGTCAAAAATGCCCATTGCAGAGTATCAACAACCGATCAGAAATGCGATATATCAACAAAGAATACCAACTGGGATTAATGATGGACCTCTAAAATCTGATACAATCGCGCAACAACTTGAGAAGTTGCAACGAAAAGTTGATGCATTAGAAACTAAAGGAACGAAGAAGTTGTATACAGATCAAGATTTATGTCCTAATCCATTTGACAAGAGTGTATACATGCCTCCATTCCCTAAGCATTTTGAGGCACCTAACTTTGAGAAATATAAAGGGAATGGCAATCCAAAAGATCATATTCGAGCATTTTTTGCGGCATGTACGGAAGTGAGCTATGAAGAGACATATTTAATGCGATTATTTGCATGAAGTCTCATGGGACAAGCCATGGATTGGTATTCACATCTCCCAGGAACTATAAAGACTTGGTTGGAATTGGCTCAAAAGTTTTTATCTCATTTCGTGTTTAATATCGACAGTGACGTGACTATGTCAGATTTATGCAATACCAAGCAAAAGCAAGGTGAACCATTAGTGACTTTCTTGCAACGCTGGCGAAGCTTGTATAGTCGTTCTTCTCTCGATATACCTGAAGAACAGCAAGTGAATCTGTTTATCCAGAATTTGGTCCCAGAAATGATGTATGAGCTAAAATTGAAAAGTCCTCGTACTATAGAGAAACTCATTAAGAAAGGAATGAGCATTGAAACAGCTCTTGTAGCTAAAGGTATTATCAAGCTCAATAAAGATAATGACAACACAAATTATTCAGGGGACAGAAACAGATTTTGGTATAAGAACAAGAATGTCACTAATGATGGTGTTGTTGATGCGAGAGCGGTGAATGCAAATCAACCCCCATTCACAATCAAGAAAATGAGTGTTCCTAACATGTCAACTATGGAACAAAATCAAGCACCAAGGAGCAATGTTGCTCAACAGTCACAATATCAACAGCATGTTCAACAGCCGCAATATCAACAACATGTTCAACAACAGCATGCTCAACAATATAATCAACAACAAGGCCAACAACAAAATCAACAACGCAAACCCTTTCGATCGCGGGATGGGCCCCCTCGACAATTTACACCATTGGGAGAGCCTATCGAATTAGTAATGAAGCAATTAATACAAGCGAAATTTATCAAGCTACCAGATATTAAGGCAGAACCAGCGGTAAAGCCGCATTGGTGGAATGATAATGCATACTGTGAGTATCATCGGTCTAAAGGACATAAAACTGCTTCCTATTTTCAATTAAAACACATGATTCAAGATTTATTAGAGCAAGGAGTAATTGAGGTAGATCCACCCCATCTGACCTCCAACGCTGATCATACCATTTTCAAAACTCCTTCGCTGGATCATGACAAGGGTAAAGCGTCTTCTTCCAACTCTGATCAAACGGCCAATTATGCAAATACCGGTTATCACAATGTTATTAATTGTTTTTATGCGTCAAATGAGTATGTCTCCACCTTGAGAATAAAAGGACAAGATCCTTCTTGCGCGGTTACCACTCGTCAATCCAAAATAGTCTTGAAAGGAGCTCCTACAGCTCCTCCCAAACCAACTCCTGGAAGTCAGTATAATCTTTTGGATCATCTAGGAAAAACACCTACACAAATATCCATTCTAGAGTTGTTGAAAATGTCTCCCATGCATCGTGCAGTCCTAGATAAAGCTTTCACTGAGTCCACTGTCCCGACAGATATTGATGTTGACCAATTTCAGGCGCGGATTGGACATTTAGCTGTTTCCCAAAGTGTCGCATTTTCTAATAGTGATATCTCACCTGATAAGCTTCCCCATAATGACCCTTTGCACCTAGAAGTCTTTGTCCATAATTGCAAAATCCAGCGAGTCTTGATAGATGGCAGAGCAGGTCTTAATATCTGCACCTTGAGAGTGGTCATTGGCCTCGGATATACAGAAAATGACATTGATGCTTCCAAAAGGATAACAATTAAAGCCTATGATGATGCTGAACACCCATCCAAAGGGATAATTACATTGCCTATCAGAGTTGGTCCAGCGACGGAAAACACTTTCCTACAAATCCTAGACCTTGATCTCCCTTATAATATGATTCTTGGTCATCCATGGATCCATGCAATGAAGGCAGTTCCATCCACCTATCATCAATGTCTAAAATATCCTTACAATGGAACTGAGATAACAATTCCAGGAGATCCTAATCCATTTTAGTTCTGTGCTACCTTAAAGGATACTCCTCAGCAGCAAGTCCCGGTTAATAGAGAAGCCAAATCAGATGGTTATGTGGATCCCAATGCATTGTTAGATGCTGTCAAAGGAAAACTAAAGATACAGGACCAAGGGTGTGGAGAATATTCAATGGACCAAACCTTCCTCATTAGGAATTTGTCGATGTCTCCAAAATCATATGGAAAACCGCATTTATTGCAAAAGAAACCCAAGGTCATTATTCAATATCAGCCTCCCACTACATTTGCAAGATGGGGAGAACTTGACAAAGAAACTGTAGATGATGGTGTAATAGATTGGCTCTATAAAGATCCAACTGAAACCCCACCTGTCAAGTTGCCAGTGGAATTATATGGCAAAGGATTTACTATGCTACACAAGAAAGGATATGATGGCTGCAGTGGCTTAGGCCTGAACAACAATGGAAGGCTAGAACCTGTCATACCCATGAGGTGACCCCCAACTTTAGGGTTAGGTTTTGTACCATTACGAATTGGATCCACATCTACCAAAAGGTCCACGTGTCGAAAAGGGCGTGATTTTGACGATGAAATAACACCTGAGGATACCCGACCCGAGACTGATTCTAATGAATGGGAGTGGAGTTCCTTTTCTTCTAGCTCCTATGCCCTTGATAATATCTTCATTGAACCTAATAATTTGCCCATGGAAGACAAACATGAAATAACTCCTCTTCCTAAAACATGTCCTCATGCTTGGATAGAGTCATTTTGGGATCCAAGCTCCGAATCCGATACAAGCAGTTCGGATAGTGACACCACGGATGTTCATTTTTTTACCATATCAGCCCTCTCTATCCTTACAACTGATGATGACATGCCTCTCATATATCCCCAACTTATCCAATATGACCAACAAGAACTGCTCACATTGGACTGTTTTCAAAATGACGAAGCAATTGCAGAATTCCTGGGACTACGGGAAGGCATACCACAGGGCGATCATAAGGTAGGATTTGCTATTGACCTGGATTCAACAGCATATTTTGGGGAGTCAACTCCCTCTTCCAGTCATGAAAAAGAAAAAGAAAAAGAAAAAAATCAAAAGAATAGATCTTTGAGTGAAAACCGTAAGGCACTCTCTGATCATACAAAAGTAAAAATAAAAGACGTACCTGCGGGTGAAAACCTTTCTGAGGCGCCCAAAGGTGGAAGAGTGGACATACCCCTATCAATTCAAGACAAATCAACATTTCTTGTTGAGATGACCGAGGAAATCAATTTGGGTACACCTGACAACCCTAAGGTCATTCACTTTGCTGCCTCTCTGACAAAACAAGAGAAGATAGATTTTATCAATTTCTTTCTGGAGAAGAAGATCAGCTTTGCATGGTCTTATGCAGATATGCCTGGCCTCGATCCAAAGTTAGTCCTTCATCATTTTCCATTGAAAGCAGGTGTTAAGCCCATCAAACAAAAGCTTAGAAAGATGCATCCTCAGGTGGCTCTTTTGGTTAAAGTGGAGCTAAAAAAATTGCTAGATGTGGGCTTCATTTGACCCATTGATTATGCAGACTGGATTTCAAATCTAGTACCAGTTAGCAAAGTAACTGGGGGCATCAGAATCTGCACAGATTTCAGGGACCTGAATAAAGCATGCCCTAAGGATGATTTTCCATTGCCAAACATAGACATCATAGTGGACATGACGGCGGGATATGAGATGCTTTCACTAATGGATGGTTTCTCCGGCTACAATCAAATCCGCATTGCACCTGAAGATCAGCATAAGACAACATTCACCTGTGCTTGGGGCACCTATTGCTGGAATGTGATGCCCTTCGGTCTCAAAAATGCAGGTGCAACATATCAAAGAGCAATGATGACAATTTTTCATGATTTCATGCACACTTTGATGGAGGATTATGTTGATGACTTGTTATGCAAATCTGTCACCAGAGATAGTCATCTAGCCATCCTGGGCCCAATCTTCGATAGAATGGAGACCTACAAACTGAAGCTCAATCCGAAAAAGTGTGTCTTTGGTGTTACAGTTGGAAAATTACTCGGATACATTGTTTCTCACCGAGGCATTGAGGTCGACCCCGCCAAGGTCAAAGCAATAATGAATATGCCTCCACCTTTAAACCTTCAGGAATTAAGAAGTCTGCAAGGAAAGCTCCAGTCAATTCATCACTTCATAGCTCAGTTGGCCGACAAATGTCATCCATTCCAACATCTACTGCACAAAGGTGTCACTTTTAAATGGACTGAGCAATGTCAATCAGCCTTTCAAGCTCTCAAAGACTATTTGCTGTCACTGCCTATTCTAATGCCTCCTATAGAAGGAAAACCCTTTTTATTATATATCTCTGCAACTGAAACAGCATTAGGAGTTCTCTTGGCTCAACAAGATGAGAATGGCAAAGAAAGAGCTATTTATTATATCAGCCAGACACAGGTTGGTTATGAATTAAATTATTCAACTATTGAGAGGGCATGCTTAGCAGTGGTATTTGCAACACAAAAGCTCCGACATTATATGCTAAGCCACCAAACATTGTTGGTTGCAAAAATTGATCCCTTAAAATATTTGCTTAGCCGAGCAGCTTTGACAAGTCGCCTAGCAAAGTGGGTCATGATCCTCAGTGAATTTGATATTGAGTATATGGAGCGAAAGGCAATAAAGGGACAAATCATAGCAGATCAACTTGCAGACGCTCCTATTTCTGACGATCATCCCATGTTGACCGATTTTCCAGATGAATCAGTCTTTTCTCTCACACCATCTAATGAATGGAAGTTATACTTTGATGGATCCCATACCAAGTTCGGGTCCGGAGCTGGAATTCTGTTTGTCACCCCTCAAGGTGACGCTATTCCAAAGTCCTACAGAATAACTTTCCATTGTACCAATAACATTGCAGAGTATGAAGCACTGGTCACAGGACTCCAAGTAGCAGTCCACTGGAACATCAAGCATTTGCAAGTCTATGGAGATTCTCAATTAGTCATCCGACAAGTCAACGATGACTACGAAACAAAAGACGAAAAGCTTATTCCTTATAAGCACATGGTAGATTTCTTCAAGACAAAATTCACAGCTATCCATTTCAGTCAAGTGCCAAGAATGCAAAACAAGTCGGCAGATGCAATGGCTACGATTGCTTCCATGTTGAATATGCCTCATAATATGGACAAGTGTGAATTCTTGGTCGAACAATTGCTGGTTCCCTCTTTTGACATTCCGACAGCTGACGTGATGTGCGTTCTTGTTGGTCCCAATTCCCCATAGTACAATGACGTATATCAGTATTTGAAATCCCAAACCTTACCACCTAACCTTTCCGCTAACCAACGCTAAGCCTTTATCCGACAGACAGCCAAATATGTCATCATCGTCGACACCCTTTACCGCCATTCCTTTGACCATACCCTCCTCAGGTGTTTGGATTCTGACGAAGCACAAACGGCTTTACACAAGGTTCACGATGGTATATGTGGGGGCCATTTCAATGGTCTTAGCTTAGCCAAAAAGTTGATTCGTGCTGGGTATTATTGGCCTACTATGGAAAAAGATGTTCATGAGTTTGTTAAGAAATGCTATAAATGCCAGATTCATGGAAATTATATTCATGCACCAGCTCAAGAGCTTCATTCTGTTATATCTCCGTGGCCCTTTTCTCAATGGGGATTGGATCTTATTGGCAAGATTCACCCAACATCTCCAAATGGACACAAGTTCATTATTACAGCTACAGAGTATTTTACAAAGTGGATCGAAGCGATCCCCATGACTTATATCACTGGTGTCCAAATTTCAAAATTCTTGTTGAACTATATCATATGCAGATATGGGGTACCCCTTGCCATAGTCACAGATAATGGTCGACCTTTTAAAAATAAAGATGTCAAAGAGCTTTGTGAAAAATTTCATATTCAACATCGTTTTTCCAATCCGTATTATCCACAAGGTAATGGGCAAGCTGAAGCATCAAATAAAACCATTATCAAGATCCTAAAGAAAGTTGTCAATGATGCTGATCGAGATTGGCACGTACAGTTAAATCCAACATTATGGGCCTATCGCACTTCTATCCGCACCCCTACTGGTGCAACACCTTATTCCTTGGTGTATGGTGCGGAAGCCATTTTACCCTTGGAAGTGGAGATTCCTTCCTTGAGGGTTTCCTTGCAACACCTGATTGATGATGAGACACACAGAGTCTCTCGGCTGCATCAGCTTGAGATGTTAGATGAGAAACGTCAGGCAGCTCTGACACATTTGCAAGCATATCAAAACCGTCTCCGTCGCTCTTATAATAAGAAAGTCAAAGGGCGACACTTCGAAGTGGGAGACCTGGTTTTAAAAGCAAACCCCAAGAATGCACAGTCTACTGACATCATCAAGGGCAAGTTTGAACCTAATTGGGTTGGTCCTTTCATAGTAACTGCAGCATATGGCTCGGGGGCATATCAGCTTGCTACCCCGGAAGGTGAATCTCTGTCCGATCCTATCAATAGCATGCATCTTCGCAAGTACTGGGCATAATTCTCTATCGGTACTTATTCATATATGATCCTGAAAAAATACAAAAAAAATGAAAAAATGAAAAAAATACAAAAAAGTGAAAAAAATGAAAAATAAAAACAAAAAAAAAGAGAAAAAGAAGAAAAAAGCAAAACAAAAAAGTAAAGAAAAAATGATTCGCCCTCTAGTGAAAACCTGGCAAACAGGCGCTTTGGGCAAGTACCATGGTGAAAACCTGGCAATCAGGCGCCATGAGTAATGAGATTATTGCTTCGTCATCTATCATGACTTCTAGCTATGTTTTTCTCGGCCAGTTTATCATGCCTATCTTTGTCTCGACCCAATGTTCTATTCCAGGCCTGTTATTGGTCAACATCATTGTCTTGCCTACTCCAGTTTCTTGTACATATGTTTTGGTCCCGGTCTATGTGTCTTTCAAGTGCGCATTGGGTGCCTTCCCCTTGTCATGATCAATCATTGGAGCTTTTGAATCCATAAATGTCCTGAAAAAATTCCAAAAAAATCAAATAATGTCCTGAAAAAAGTCTCTTAAAAAAATTGAAATAATGTCCTGAAAAAATCTCTAAAAATCAAATAAAGTCCTGAAAAACACAAAAAAATTGTAAAACTCCAAAAACAAAAAACAAACATTTTGCAAATAATTATTCCTTTAGTGCATTAGATAGCTCACTGAGTATACATCCAACAACTTGCAATCAAACATTGTTCTTTAATGAAATCATGCTTTAACAGATGACCTTTTTCAATCAAATCAAACATTCAAACTGATCAAAATTGTCTTATCAATCAAATATCAACATCAAAATCATTTGTCCTTATTACTGCTATCATGGGTCTTATACAGGGTGTGGTATACTCGAAACCAGACTGTGTCCTGTCTTAGACGGGGGTACCGCATTTCCTGAAACCAGACAACATGATCGTCCTATCAGCACTTTCAACTTTTGACAATGAAGATCAAGATGTTTGTCTGATTTGCTTGAATTTGTGTATCTTATCTTTTTATTGATTTATCTTTGGCTTCGATCATGTTCCTATGTTGCTCGATGATGTCACTGAGTGATTTAGAGTGACCGGGATGGCTCATGGTCTTTTTCTTTTTTTATTGTGATTGTCGTTTGTCTGTGATGTGTCTGTCTTTTGCAAAAAGGGTTGCATTTCAGCTCTGGCCTTCAATGCCATGATGCTACGCATCCATTTTGCTACATAAAAATAAAGGTTCTCACCTACAAAGTGCATTACTGAAAGCAAGTTTTTCGTCATCTCTAACTGCCCTCTATCTCATTTCTTCCGTCAGTCCGGATAGTCAGTTCGGTCTAGTGCTCCGATATCCAAACACATATGCTGCATCCTGCATTCATTGGTTAGTACATTTGCATTACATCGAGCATCCCATCAAGCATCTTATCCATTTCATATTATAAATGCATCAAAAACACATAAGCAAAAATATATACATCCATACATATTCCACAAAGGTCCATCAACAGTGCATAAGTCATCCATACATGGAAAATAACATAAGTCATAACATGTTGCATCCAATCATATCGATGCATATCATATCATATGTCAACATAATATCGGAGTACAAAATTGGACTGTCTATCCTAAGTATGGCCCGCAGGCTGACTACAAAATGTCAAACTACATAATGTCTATTGTCTGTCGTACAGAGCACGTGCCTCTATCACTGGGTGCTCCCTCTATCCTCCTCATCCCTACCATGTCTCATGGATGATGTCCCTCCTGGTCCTAGCTGTGGTGGTCTCATAGGTCCACTCACCCCCATGCTACTCAATGACCTCCGAGAGCGTGTCCTGCTCTCTGTCCTCGATCGTGCCCGATATGAAGGTGCTCTCTGCTCTGGTGGAACTGCACTCTCATATAGTGTCCTCCAATGGTGTATCTCCTCTCCGGTCTCTACCAGCATCTGTCCTAGCTCCCGTACACTGGCATCCCAAATCAACCCAATATACTCAGTGACTCTCTGTTCCTCTCGCTGTGCCTGAGCAATCGCTGCATCTCGAGCCGCTGTGAGTCTAGCTATCTCCGCTCTGAACTGGTCCTGTTGTCTCTCTAAAGTTTCAATGTGATCCTACTGACTCGCTATGGTAGCCCTGCACGTATCCATCTCCTCTGTCCTAGCTGTCCCCAGCTCTATAGGAATATCCTGCAATGTCTCCTGATCAGCTGCGTCTGGCTCATCATCATCCTCCCCACCATCATCTCCATCATCGTCCTCCCCACCGTCATCCCCATCAATCTCATCATCACCCTCGTCATCCTCCTCATCCTCATCATCTCCCTCCTCTCCTGTGAGTGGGAAGTCCTCATGTCTCCTAGGTACTGGAATATCAGGATCAGTCAAAGGCACTGGCCGTCGTCATGCAAACCATGTCTCATACTCCTCTATCGTCCCAGCGTCCACCACATCTGACCTCCAATCCCACTGTCTCAGTTGTAGCTGTGCAAAGTTGGCATAGGCTATGTGTGGCTGAATCATACTCCCCCACTGACTCGTCTCTCTGTGAGATCGGGCAAAGTGTGCAGTCCTCCTAGGTACATCCTGCCTCTCTCCAAACTGTCGTCTCACTCTCTCTGGTAGGTACAACTCAATCACTCTCTGGCAGTTCACTGGTCGCCCAATCAAGTACCTCTCCTGTCTGCAATAAGGTAGCTCCTCACTGTCATCTGACCATCCAGGGCAATCACGATATGGCCTCCATATGAACTCTCTCAATCTGTCTAGCTCATGTCGCCAATATAGTATGTATCCAAATGGACCCTGTCTCAGTGCTCCACCATAGCAATACACATATGGTCGGTGTGGTACAACTTGTCTCTCTGTAGTCGATCGACATATGGCTATGTGCTCAAATGCCCATACCTGTAGCAATGTGACTCCACAGCTCAGCGTCTGAACTCCCTGATACGCTATCTGATGCAGCTGAAAATATAGCATAGCAAGTACACATGGTCCCCATGCGTACACTGTCCCCTCTATCACCATCCGCTCCAGCACTCTTCCCCATCCAATAGGGAATCCATGTCCTCGTCTGTCACCTGCTAGTAGACATGCTATCACCACGGCTATCACCACGTATCGTTGATCATACTCTGATGCCATAGTCTCCTAGCCAATCTCCCTCTCGACAATGTCCAAGTCATCTGTGTCGCACTCAAATAGCCTGCATAATGCGTCTCTACCTGTCACTGGGTCATACTCTATCATCTCCCCATGTATCGGAATGCGGAGGATACGCCATACATCCTCCAGTGTCACCGTCGCCTCTCTGGTCGCCAGATGGAATGAGGAGGTCTTCGAATGCCATCGCTCTGCCAATGCGGTAAGCAATCCTGTGTTTGCCCTAATCTCAAGCATGTATGTGATGTAATATATCCCCAGTCCTGCTAATGTGTCTCTCTCTGTGCTCCTGAGTCTATGTCGTAGCATGAAACAATCTGGTCGATTCTCCCGCGTGATCAACGGATACTGTCGACTCTGCATCACAATTGCGGCAAATTTTGTCAGTTTTAGGGTTTGCTCCTACGGGTTGCATTTCCTCATTTTCATGTCTAATCAGGGTTTTTTTCATCTCATTTGACCTATCCTATCCTTGTCTCCCCTTTCCGGAGCATTTGCATGTCATTTTGACCAAAACTAGGGTTTTCAGTGCACAATTGCGCCTATGTCAGATAACCTACGCCTGTGTCAGGTAACTTGCGCTTGTGTCTTCCTACACAAGCGCAGAATTAGACTACACAAGCGCAAAAGTCCTCTTTTGCATCCCCTGTGGGCCCCGCAATGTCCAGCAAACGAGTCAAATTCATGAAATTGAAAACATGGGTTTTTGAGTTCCATACCACTGCTCCTGCGTCGTCCGGTCGTCTGAATGTGCGTACACATTCTCCAAGGTGATCCGCCATTGGAATGTTCACCATCTCTCTGCAAGTGTCCTTGTCTAGAGCAACAAATTCTCCTCCTTGTCTAGTGCAAATGAGCAAATTTTCACTCTCTTGGTCTCATTTATAGCTCTTTGTCATTGCATAGATGGACGTGCGTCTTCTCCATCTTATGTTGGTCGCGGTCTTGTGCACCTTACATTGCTTGTCCTTCATGCATCCGATCTCCGATTGTCAGTCCGTTCGATCCTATCATTTTTATCGATCAATTGGCCTCTTTTCTGTATGTTTCCGGCCAATTCCTCGAGGGGGCATGCATATGTCATTATTATTGTCTGGGGCATTTTTATTATTGTTCTTTGAAACAATGCTTAAAATCGCATTGTCTCAAAGAGGGGCAAAATGTAGACACCCAAAAATGGTCAACGCTTGCGGAGTCATACTTTAACATTTGCGCATTGCCTCATTTTAGGTTTTTGCGTCGCATTAACATTTCTCGTATGATTCGCACTTGATCTTTATCATTTGCAAGCATCGAGTCATTCTTCTGCATTCTTCAATCATCTCGTCCTCAAATTTGGTCTTGTCGACAACACTATCCAGTCATGATTTTGATCGATTTTATCTTATTGCATCAATGTGCGTGCTTATTTGTCATCATTTTGGACATCATCAATCCTAATTAGGGTTTTGTCCTCTTGTCAATCTTGAGATCAATTTGTCATCGATCGTTGTCCTCTTTTCAATCTTATCATCTGGCGATCGGTTTATCAATCAAATTGTTTATCGCATTGGTCATTTATCAATTCAAAATCATGATCGACATTAATTATCTTCAATCAGGACCTAATTGTCATCCTCGCATTGCTAATTCACCTTCTAGGGTTTCATGATTTAATCATTTAACCTTGTGCATCATTTCTTCCTTTAGGATTAATAAATTACTTATTTATCCTAAGTTTTCTCATTACAATTAAATATTCATTTAATTGGCTAATTATTCCTCTTTGTGAGTGAATTAATTAATAAATGAAAAATTATTGATTAATTCACTAATTTCTAATTTCCTAATTCCTCTTTTTCTAAATTTTCTAATTTCTTAATTCTTAAATTCAATTTCTAATTCCTCCTCTCTCCTAAATTTATGGAAATGACATGTCAATTTGTCATAATTTGTCATAAATTGTCATAAATTCTTGACATAGAAATTTGTCATAGAATTGTCATAATCCTTGCATAGCAATTTGTCATAGACATGTCATAATTTTGCTATTATTGATTTGAATTTCTATTCGAATCACTATCATGCTAATTTGTGCATCTCTCCAATTCTTCTATAAATTGGATGATCTTCATCAATCAAGGCTAATTAATAATCCCTAATCAGACTATCGAATTTACGCTTCTAGTACTCTTGAGCTTTTCATCAATGTCAATCTTGCTTTCAATTGTATGTGTGCACTTGTAGGTGAGATCCACAAATCCATTTGAAGAGGAAAGAAGAACAATGGAGCCGCATGGAAGAAGCATCCAAATCGTCATTTGGTTTGCATGATATTTGCTTTTGAATGCTTTGTTTTTTATGTCTCTATTGAGTGTGCTTAGGATTAGATCATTGCAATATGTGTTTGTAATTGAGCTAATAATGATTAATATGTCTTTTTATATATTGCTTTGATGATTCCTATTTCCTAACGTACACCTCCTATCATAGATTTGTATCTAGTTGGATTAACATGTGTAGATTCATCCCTTTGAGATAATTTGTCATTTACAGTCATAGGTGTGCTTACCATTTTAGAGTTCTCCATTCCAAATTTCTTTAGTAACTCTTTCAAGTACTTGGATTGACTCAAAAATATACCTTTGTCAGTCTGTGAAATCTGCAATCCTAAAAAGAATTTTATTTCTCCAATCATAGACATTTCAAATTCTTGTTGCATTTTAATAGAAAATTCTTTACATAATCCATCTCCTCCTCCAAAGATTATATCATCAACGAATACTTCTATAATCAAGATATCATCATTAGTTATTTTGTAATATAAATTGTTGTCTGCATTCCTTTAGTATAAACAATCTTTAAAAGATACTTATCCAATCTTGCATACCAAGCTCTTGGGGCTTCTTTCAATCCATACAGAGCTTTTCTTAACCTACAAACCATATTATTGTCATCTGTCAAAGAAAATCCATCAGGTTGTTCAATATAGACTTCCTCTTCAAGATCTCCATTCAAGAATGCACATTTAATATCCATTTGATAAACTTTGTAGTTCTTGTGAGCTGCAAAAGCCAAGAATAATCTGACTGCCTCAATTCTAGCTACCAGTGCAAAGGTTTCATTGTAATCAACTCCTTCTTTCTGAGAATATCCCTTACACACTAGTCTTGCTTTATTTCTGACAACCTTACCATCTTCATTAAGTTTGTTTCTAAATACCCATTTGGTTCCAATTACATTTTTATTGTTAGGCTCGGGAACTAATGTCCAAGTATTATTTTTCTCAATTTGTTCTAATTCTTCTTCCATAGTTTTAATCCAAAATTTATCTTCACATGCCTCATTAACAGATGATGGTTCAATTTGAGAAATAAGACATACCTCTTCATTTGCCAATCTTCCTCTTGTCATAACTCCTTTAAATTTGCTTCCAATTATCTGATCTTCAGAATGATTCAATTTTACATACCGGGGTGTCTTAGTTTGTTGTTGTTCTTCAATTGTTGTGCAATCCTCTGATGGTAGCAGGGTAACTGGATCTTCATTCTGTATCGGTGGATTTAGTGTAGGTTCATTTGTCACAATTTCTGTTGCCGGTTCAGAGTCTATATACCTTGAAGTTCCTCTGAATTGTTCATCAATCTTTGCATTTGTGCTCTCAACAATTTTTTGCAATCTCTTGTTAAAACATCTATATGCCTTTCTCTTAGATGAATAACCAAGAAATATTCCTTCATCACTTCTAGGATCAAATTTGCCAATATACTCATCTCTTCTAATATAACATTTACTTCCAAAAATTCTGAAATACTTAAGAGTAGGAGTATTACCAAACCATAGTTCATGAGGGGTCTTACTAGTTTCACCTTTGATGTGAACTTTGTTGTATAGACCACTGTGCTAACTGCTTCTCTCCAATATACATGTGGTAGATTTGCTTCAGATAACATACTTCTTGCTGCATCCAAGATAGTTCTATTTTTCCTTTCAACAACTCCATTCTGCTGTGGTGTCCGAGGTGCTGATAACTGTCTTTTGAATCCATTCACTTCACATAATGTATTAAAGTCCTTAGATGTGAATTCTCCTCCCTGATCTAATCTTAAACATTTGATTTTCTTACCAATTTCATTTTCAACCATTGCTTTGAACAGTTTGAACTTTCCAAGTGCTTCTGATTTTTCTCTGAGAAAAGTAACCCAACACATTCTAGAATAATCATCAATAATTAGCATGAAATATCTATCACCTTGTAAGCTTTTAGTTCTAGCTGGACCACATAAATCAGTGTGAATCAAATCAAGAGCATTATTGGATTTTTCTGGAATACTTTTGAAACTAGCTCTAACTTGTTTTCCAAATTGACATTCCTTACATATTGTATTCTGAGGTTTCACAATTTTAGGTAGATCTCTAACTGCCTTAGAAGTACTGACTTTTACCATACAATCAAAGTTTACATGATAGAGTCTCTTATGCCATAACCAAATTTCATCTATATGTGCAATCAAGCATGCCTTTTCACTGTTATTCAAATGAAAGATGTTACCTCTAGTCTGATTACCAGTTGCAATTTCTAAACTGGTTCTATTCATGATTTTGCATTTTCCATTTTTAAAATGTAACTGAAATCCTTTCTCAACTAATTGACCAACACTTAAAAGATTATGCTTTAATCCTTCAACATAGTAGACATTGTCAGTGTTATGCTTACCATCAAGAGATATTGTACCCTTACCTTTGATTGAACAGGCTTTGTCATCTCCAAATCTTACTAAACCTCCATTTTATTCTTCAAAGTTCAAGAATTTACCTTTGTCTCCTGTCATATGATGTGAGCATCCTGAGTCAATGATCCATTCATCCTTTACTTCAATTTTACCTGCTAGGGCTTGATCTACCAGTTGAGCAATAGGTGCCGGTTGATCTTCTGTTATAGAAACAAAAACCCATCCATTGTCTGTTGGATCCTCATCAGAATCATCAGTCACACCTTCATCAATAATGTAACAAGATTTCTCTTTGCTCTTCTTAAATCTATATCTCTGATATTCAGGATTAGGCTTGTATGTTCTTCTAGCTTCTTCTCTTAGTCTAGCATGTCTATCAGGGCATCTCGAAGCCATATGACCAATCTTATTGTAGTTGAAACATTTAAAGGGTACTTTACCTTCATACTTACTTCCAATTGGACCTTTAGGCATTTTCCTTGCAAATAGTGCTTCAAGTTTTTCAATTTCTTCATTCTCCTTCCTAGTTTCTTCAAGTTCTCTTGCGTAAAAGGCTTTCCAATCTGATTTGTCAAATGATGGAGTAGATGATGTTGATGCTTTAAAGGCCAAATCTATCTTTATAGTAGCAACAGGACCAAATTCCTCAATTTCAAAAGCTGAAAGTTTTCCAATCAATGTATCCCTAGTTACTGATGTATTAGGCATTATTCTCAACTCATTTATAGTAGTAACCTTCATTTTATATGCCGGTGACAAACCTCTTAAGATTTTTGAAACAATTTCATCTTCACTCAAGGTTCCTCCACAACATTTAATACCCAAAACAATTTCATTTACTCTTTCCATAAAAGAAGAAATCCTTTCATCTTCTTCCATTTTCAGATGTTCATACCTGACTTGAAAGCTTTCAAGTTTTGCAATCTTGACTATGGAATTTCCTTCATTCAGTGTTTCCAAATGATCCCAAATAGCTTTAGCAGTAGACCTATCTGATAATCCCATGATTTGTTGATCTGATAAAGCGCTCAAAAGTGCTTCTCTTGCTTTGCAATCATTTTCCTCATCTTAGGTAAGGTAGTTGGAGTAGTCTGACCAACTACAACAACAATATAACCATTCTTTGTAACTTCCCAAATGTCTTTGCCAATGCAATTCAGATGTGTCTCCATTCTGATCTTCCATATCCCATAGTTGGTTCCATCAAGTTTAGGACTGTCCTTCCTGAAATAATTAGTAGTCATTGGATCTCCTCAAGTTGTTAAACTTCTGCAAAAGAGGACTAGGCTCTAATACCAATTGTTAGGTCTCGGAGACAGCTGAGAGGGGGGGGGGTGAATCAGTTGTCAAATAAATTCAAACCAAAAACAACTTAACCAACTTAATGCTTAATACTGGTAAACCAGTTAAGTATGCCAGTAGACAGTGTTAACAGTTAATTTCTATACCGGTAAAGATTAATGCATGAAACATAAACATAAAGTCATCCACAACACATAACACCAATATTTGTACGTGGAAACCCTGCAAGGGGAAAAACCATGGTGGGAAACCTTACCCACAATTAGATGATACTACTGTAGATAGTAAGTGTACATAAATGGGGTCTGCACATGCAGAAAGGCCAACAGCCTAGAGCTCATTGTTCAATCACAAAAAGGGAGTCACACTGACTACAGTTGGAAGGTTAAATCCAATAAGAATGTACTGCACAAAATAGCATCTTCATATGCTGGATTCAGTACCAGTGTAATGTTGATATGCTTCCACCAAAACCTAACTTTAAATGATGTCTTCATGTATAGCTCTGCTTAATCTCGCATATACCTTCACTTAATTCTTTTTCGCATTCCACATTCGATCTTACAAATAAGATCTTACATTTATACCATTACCTAAGACCAATTTTAGTAGGTCGGCTCTACAAGATATTACAATAAAAAAATTTACAAACAATACAATAACCAATTAAACATGTCAGCTTAATGCATTTACAATAGTAATAAATCATCTCCATAGCGTGCCATGCTGATATGGAAAAGATAAACCTGCCGGTGTAACCCTAGGTAACCCTGGACCTATTTGTCGGTAAAAGCAAATATGCAAATATGATTATACCAATGATTAATTCTTCAAAACAAAGTGTCCACACGATGTCTTCGATATTACCAAGTGTCTTCCATATCATTCCAAGTGTTGGTCATCATTATATCTTGCCGGTGAACCATATACCAGTAATTGTGCAATAGTTACTTGCTTGCCAGTGAATGCTGCTGGATCTCTAGAGTGCTAGTGTTTTAGTAGGTGTTGACATCAATGACAAAACCATACCAAAATACCAACATTCATTGTTATACATATTCAACTATTTAGATTCAAAGTTTATTATAGATTTATCAGATTAGTTGCCAATAGAAGAGATGGTGAGAGGTTTTTGTAATATGATATGATTGATTTAAAAGAAGAATTTCTTACAAGACCTAAACCCTTGAATAATCCTACAATCATGTATTAAATAAACACTGCATTTTAAATAATGAACAATATAGTAAGCCTGAAACATATTAACATTACTTTCCATATTTACAATATATCCTTATTAAGGAGAGGGATGACCTAAACCTGCGTGATCGAGTGTCATTATGTAAAATATATCCTAATTATGGATGGTGGTATATATGGTTGTGACAGAAAATCCTTGATGTAGAACCGTGAGAGCATTGTGTAGTGATCAAGTGTTATTTTTTGTCAGTGTTTTGGAAGGGAGCATAAGTGTACCATTAGGAATGTGGTATAAAATGGAAGCTGAGAGGTATAAGGTTATGAGGTGTGGGTTAGGATAAGATAGGGAGGTAAGTGATGAAGGATGTAATGGTGAAAGAGTAAGTTAGGATATGTTACGGGTTTGGAAGGTAGGAAAGTGAATCGGGGGAGATAAAAGGATGTGAAGGATGGAATGGGGTTAGCCAGGTGAAGTAAAAGTAAGTGTGTATGAGGTTGAGGTTTAGGATAGGATGTAGGAAAGTGGAGGAGGTTAAGATAGGGGATATGAAACGTAGATGGAAGGTAATAATGATAGGAAGTGAGGTAAAGGTTTTGAGGTGTGGGTTAGAAAATAGGGTGTAGGAAATGGAAGGAAGGGTCATATCACTTTGAGATTTTTCACCAATATGAGTAGCCCAAGTATGGACCTCAAATCTTACAAGCCATGAGGATCCACTTATAGTAGAGGAGCATATACTTGCATCTTGGGAGCTTATTAGGAGTTCGCCTTGAATTTGGGAAATACACATAGAGGAGATAGAATATTGATCAATAAACATAACCTAGCCTCATCATGCATAAATACAAGAGGTATAGACTATAGAAAGCACATATCATGAGCCAAACGATCATATTCGAGAGTTGCTTCATCTCCAATCCTCTACATTTTTAAGCTCCACAAATGGGGTTGAGGATAAGTCTTGGTTACTTAGCTTGGACTTATGCTTTAGGTTGCATCTATATGTGAGCAAGCTAAAGGCATAATTTTCAATGCAATTTTTGAGAGGACTTGATTCCACCTTGTGGTACTAGGAGGATAAAATGCACCAACTCACATTGGAAACCCTCTCCAAACACCATTTTGGAATGCTTCAAAGTGTGTTCTATTTCAAAATATTTTTGATAGAGATGCATAGATGAGTTTCACAATTTACATAATAAGGTTTCATAGTGGCTCAACATGAGAGTTATTTTTTGGAGTTCTTGTAGTTTGTAGATTACATTCAAGACAAGTTACTTGTCAATTATTTCATTAGGGGTGGAAAGCCCAAAATTTCAGTTTTCCTACACATGGCCAATCCAAATGACTTTAGGGTTGCTATGGCAAAGTCTCTTATGGAAAAGGAGGTACATGGGAGGACACAAGAGGCATGAGAGAAGTTTGTAACATTGATGAAGGGACTAAAGTGTCCATAGGCCTCCCCATCCTTCAAAGGATAATTTAGACTTACTATATGATTTACAAAGAAAAACCCAATAGTATCATTATTAGGGACAAAGTTCTAGAGCATAGTAGGGGCCATAGGGTAGTCACATGTGACCATCATTGAAACAAGGATATTTTAGGTATGAGAGACTATGGGGCTATCAAGCTAGGCCTTCTATGACTCAACAACCTTTTAGGAGAGAATCTAGTGTTTTTAGTAGTTAGGATCTTCTAATTATGGTGGGACCTAGCCAACATAGGGTTATATGAGAGACACATGTTATGTATATGTTAGTATTAGACAGAGAGTGCCCACAAGGTTTTAGAGTAGGTGGACACCATCCTAGGATGTCAAAGTAGATAGTTGATACATATAATATTCAAAAAGTATAATAATTACAGTAATACATATATCACTCTCATGCCTTCCTTAATTTGATATGAGGTCCCTCTATCCTGTTAATGCATGATAGCCTCGGTAAGATAAATGATTGAATGAGAGATAAATGAAGTCTCTCATTCAATCATCTATCCTATTGATAAACTATGATGAATACTTCAAGCTATTGTTCCTTCATTTGATCGATGATCATTCTTAAATTTGTATATATTCAACCATACTTGAAAAGTTAAATCAATGCTTAACTACCAATAATCATCGATTGTAAATCTCATAGCACAGAATACCGATTGGTATCGGTTTACTTTAAAACCAATGCACTCCAATTAATATTGGTTAACATATTAACTATGAACACCGATTGTTATCGGGCTTAACCAATGCACTCTGATTAATATCGATTAATACATTAACTGTGAACATTGATTGTTATCGGGCTTAACTAATACATACCGATTAGTATCAGTTGTCTTGCATATGATAGACACGTCGATTAAGTATCAGGTGGTTTGTTAAGTGATATATACACTGATGAAATATTTGGGCATAAAATAGATGAAAAGCACTCCATACCATTGTTGTACAATATTTTGGTCGATGATATTTTTAAAATAGTAAAGGAAGGTGTATGGAACTGGCCTACTCTTCTGCTTTTCATGCCATCAAAATTTGATTTTGATTGTCATCATTTACTTTGCCAAATTCTTCACATGTAACTCCTGAATCAATTTCCTACACACAAAATGATAAAAATAGGTTTGTTGATGGGGGCTTTCCTAGGTCAAATAGGTTTGAATATACCTTGAAGTGTGCAATATGGAAGGTTTTTATTCTTAATCTCCTGCCCATTTCTTAATTTAAAAGATGATATCTTTATTAAATATCTCCTCTATTTTTGGAGGTAGACATCTTTAGGAAAAGATCTCTTCCTCCCTCTTTAAAATGATCCCTTTAGATCTAATATAAAAATGCTTAAAATTGAATATGATACCTTGATGAATCTTTCTTGAATCCTCACACAAGGTTTTAGGATGTCATGCAGAATGGCGTTCTTTAACTTGAATTCTCCTTCAATTCTTGATGAATGCTTGATTGCTTGTTCACTTGGAATTGAATTGATTTTATAATTAAGAGATCACTTGAATTGTAGGTAAACCCCTTCAACTGACAGGGTAGGCTTCCTTTTATACCGAATATATGTCTTGAAAGCATTTTATCTTGATGGATTTAAATTAAAGTACTTTCTCTTCTATCTGGTATTGGTGGAGCAGAGGTTGCATTGCATTGACCTAGGATACATATTTCCATAGATACAACACAAGTTAAATGTATCCCAGGTCGATGCAAAGCAACCTCTACTCCAGAGATCACCACAAAATAGAGAAAGAACTTTAATTCAATACCATTAGCATAAAAGGCTTTCAAGACAGATAAATGGTATGCAACTGTATCTCTTTGGAATGCATTACCCAAACAGTGCAATCGATCAGTCGCCTTTGAAAAGAAAGTGGTATGATGAAATATTTGGGCATAAAATAGATGAAATGCACTCCATACTACTACTGCACAATATTTTGGTCGATGATATTTTTAAAATAGTAAAGGAAGGTGTATGGAACAACCAAATTCTTATCATTATAAACAATGAATATTTTAAGATCCTTTTATGATGTGTAAGTTGACAATATTTTATGAAAGGTCCCTAAATAAATACACTTTAAATTGATTTTAGCAATGACTATCAGATGTAGACAAAATGAATGCTTTTTGGAATAAGATGGTACACAGAATCTACTATCAAAAGGTTGTCAAAAATTCTTGGGACTAGGAGGTGTGAAATGGCCTACTCTTATGCTTTTCATGCCATCAAAATTTGAGTTTGATTGTCATCATTTACTTTGCCAAATTCTTCACATGTAACTCCTAAATCAATTTCCTACACACAAAATGATGAAAAAATAGGTTTTTTGATGGGGGATTTCATAGGTCAAACCTCAGGTTGTGAATTAACCTTGAAGTATAATGTTTTCCTTTTGAGGGAAATGATAGATCTAATCTAAAAATGCTTAAAATTGAACACGATACCTTGATGAATCTTTCTTAAATCCTCACACAAGGTTTTAGGATGTCATGCAGACTGTTGATCATGAATGTTGTGCTTTAACTTGTGATGCAAATGAAGGGTGTGATAAATGAACCTTTAATATTTATAAGGGAAATACAAGGTCCAAACCCCTAGGCCTACTAGCACCCAAATGGCTCAAATAGATCAAATGCAAACCAACACTTTTTCAAATGATTTCAAAGGTATGGAATGTTTGTACTAACTCCAAATAAGTTTTTTTAATTGGTTTTGTGGTTCCAAGAACTTTTTTAAGTGCAAAGCCCTCTTTTTAGCCTTCTAGGTGTAGTTGCCCAATTAGCCCTCCAACGAGGAAAATGAATTGTTTCTCTCAACTTTCCTAAACAACTAAAAAAAAAATTTGGATATTTAGACACCCATTTTTCTTCTCTTCAATATACCAAAAGATTGCATATGGTTTCTTTGGAAAGTATATGTTGTCCTATAACTATGCACTGTTTTTGGACTCCAAAAATGACAGTTTTACAAAGGAAGTATATAATTTTTTTAAATCCCTGACTCCCACACTCTAAAAAATCATCCAATATGATTCAAAACTAAGGAAATGCAATTATTTACATTTTTTAACCTTAGATGCAAAATCCCTTATTTAGCCTCTCACAAACCCTTAAAAGTAGGGTTTCTCATATACCCCTCTTCCAAACACTATACCATCCAAATGATGATGGATTCACCTTTCATTTGAAATGTCTAAACACTTTCAATCATAACATGTGCCCCTTCTTAAGGCATATTTTCTGTTGTTGCTCCTTAGCAAGCAATTTCTCCACTCTTACATTCATTGTTTTAGTGATCACCCTAGTTCTCCACCCAATCTGAACATCAACCTGTTAGTAATTTATTGTACATGTTAGAGGAGTTCCATCCCATGAATATTAGGCCTTTTAAATTCATGGAATGACCATTCTCATTGTAAATCAACCAAATCAAATGCCAAATTACACGAATCTGTTAGAATAGTCAATGAAACTACTCTAAAGTCTGAGACAAATGGATTATCAGTGCATCTTCCCTGCAAATAAGATGTTCAAGGTCTCTTCAATGCATTAGGAATTCTAATACATACTCAAGACAAAGTTACCATAATCCAAAACACCAAAAAATTTCAAGAAAACAAAAATTTGTTGTTATTGCTTGTGCTAGTCCGTACACCAGCATTATCTGCCGTAAAAAGCATTACATTAACCATTTGATCAAAAACTCTTAATTGCTAACACACAAAGTCATGAAATGATTTATTGAACATGCCTAAACTCTTGTAGACTCCCTAAGCCATAAATTCCTATTACATCTTTTTGTTGGTCCTAAGGTCCTTACCAGGCCCTTTAGGACAAATTACAAACTTATTACAATTTTCATCATTAAAAGCCATAAAGGACCTTAAGACATCATAATTGATTGGATCTTTACTCCTAAGACCTTCAAAAGTCTTTAATGGCTTCATTGAGTCATTTGGTCTTCCAAATGCACCTGCACCAACTTGAATTCTCCTTCAATGCTTGATTGCTTGTTCACTTGGAATTGAATTGATTTTATAATTAAGAGATCACTTGAATTGTAGGTAGACCCCTTCAAATGATAGGGTAGGCTTCCTTTTATACCTAATATATGTATTAAAAGCATTTTATCCTGATGGCATTAAATTAAAGTACTTTCTCTTCTATCTGGTATTGGTGGAGTAGAGGTTGCATTGCATCGACCTATGATACATATTTCTACAGATACACCACAAGTTAAATGTATCCCAGGTTGATGCAAAGCAACCTCTACTCCAGAGATCACCAGAATATAGAGAAAGAACATTAATTTAATGCCATCAGGATAAAAGGCTTTCAAGACAGATAAAATTTGAGTTTGATTGTCATCATTTACTTTGCCAAATTCTTCACACGTAACTCTTGAATCAATTTCCTACACACAAAATGACAAAAATAGGTTTGTTGATGGGGGCTTTCCTAGGTCAAATAGGTTTGAATATACCTTGAAGTGTGCAATATTGAAGGTTTGTATTCCTAATCTTCTATACATTTCTTAATTTAAAAGATATCTTTATTAAATATCTCCTCTATTTTTGGAGGTAGACATCTTTAGGAAAAGATCTATTCCTCCCTCTTTAAAATGATCCCTTTAGATATAATCTAAAAATGCTTAAAATTGAACACATTGATACCTTGATGAATCTTTCTTTAATCTTCACACAAGGTTTTAGGATGTCATGCAAACTGTTGATCATGAATGTTGTGCTTTAACTTGAATTCTCCTTCAATGCTTGATGAATGCTTGATTGCTTGTTCACTTGGAATTTAATTGATTTTATAGTTAAGAGATCACTTGAATTGTAGGTAGACCCCTTCAATTGACAGGGTAGGCTTCCTTTTATACCTAATCATACATAAAGTGTTTGAATTTTTTCTCACATGAGGCAATAAATGAGGGGTCATATTTTGGGTCCCAATCACGAGTCTTGTCAATTTAGGATGTGACATGCTAAAGTGGGCATCAATGTCTCAAGATCAAATGGACCTAAAGTGATTGTCTCCCTTGCATATGATTTGTTTGGGTGATAAACTTCACCATTCTACTCACAAGAATTTTATTAAGTCTCAAATATAGGGAAACAAAAGGCTTCAAATAGAAAACTTGTACATGCAACTAAATCCATTGACTAATCAGAAGAACAAAATTAAGAAACGGTTTGATCATCTGAGAGATGTTGTAGACTTGCAACTCACCAGCTACTTAGTTTTTGCAGGTAAGAATTTTTTCTGTTTTTCTTATGGTTGTGGTGTTTGTAGGGAGACATTTACAAATTTATATCTATTTTCACTATTTAATGGTTTATGGGTTTGTAATGGTAATTTAATGTTCTTTCATAATTTTGTATATATTCTTTATAATAGCCTATTATATTGATTTGTTCTATTATGGATAATGGTGCGGGTCAGACGGCCTTGCCATCGGTGCATGAAAGAATTGCAAGAGTTCTACTTTTAAAAATTACATGAAACATTTTTAATTTATTTGATTCAGTGTTATTTACAAAAAAGTTTATCAATGATGTTTCCTTTCTCCAAGAATTGTCTAGGATATTTCCGTCAGATAATATGTAACATAGAATGACTAAATCTTTTCTTTACAAATGCTTATTTTACTTAATTATCATCTGAGCATGAATTAAAATTTATATCTGTATGGAAGCAGAACATACAAGCTAAAGAGTCATGTGCAAGTAAATTTCGTAAAAGAAAGCAAGTAGACATTATCTTGAATGACATGGAAACAAGCTCATCATCTTCCTATAAGACAGCAATTGGAGAATGGTAGAGGAAAGTGTTTAAGGGTGATGAATAGATATAGAGTATGCAATACAAACAAATAATGTCTGGAGTGTGTGATGTGACGTCTCTAATTTATGTCCAGAGGGACTAACTGGTTTTGGAGTTCCTGTGAAACCTATTGGGCCACGCTTGGAGGAAATCAATGTGTTCATGCAAGGAGCACCTTTTTCCTATTATGAGAATGATGTTTTTGCACTGAAGGATATTTGGAAGGCAATATCCAAAAATTTCTATAGTGTGGAACTAGAGTTGGCGGACTCGAAGTAATTTTCAGCTTTTAGAAGACCAAGAGGTTATGTACACAATCTCCCAATAAAAGGGCAATTTCAAGAATTACCTCTCCCCCCCATGACTATTCAGGAAGAACTTCCTCAAACAAAGGACTTTTGGCCTCCATGGGATCAAAGAAAAAAATTGAAGCATAGACTCTAGACGATGTGGTGGTGTCCTTCGGGAAGAACTCTGCACTATAATTGAAAATTCATGAGGGAAACTGCAAGATAGTGAAGAGAAATACATTCTTGAAAAGTGGGAAGAATGGATCTTGGTTTGGGTGGGACCAAGTCAGGTGGCTCCTCTAGAGGTTGACGAGATAGAAATCATATTAGGATTTGAAAAAGATCACACTCGTGGAACTTCGTGTTCAACTGATCGATTGCGTTGTTTGGGTAATGCATTCCAAATAGATACAGTTGCATACCATTTATCTGTCTTGATTAAATCCTTTTATCCTAATGGCATTAAATTAAATTTATTTCTCTTCTATCTAGTATTGGTGGAGAATAGGTTGCTTTGCATCGACCTGGGATACATTTAACTTGTGTTGTATCTGCGGAAATATGTATTTTAGGTCGATGCAATGCAACCTCTTCTCCACCAATACCAGATAGAAGAGAAAGTACTTTAATTTAATGCCATCAGGATAAAAGGCTTTAATCAAGATAGATGAATGGTATGCAACTATATCTATTTCTAATGCATTACCCCAAAAATGCAATTGATCAGTCGCACACGAAGTTCCACGAGTGTGATCTTTTTCAAATCCTAATATGATTTCTATCTCATCAACCTCTAGAGGAGCCACCTAACTTGGCCCCACCCAAACCAAGATCCATTCTTCCCACTTTTCAATAATGTATTTCTCTTCACTATCTTCTAGTTTCCCTCATGAATTTTCAATTATAGTGCAGAGTTCTTCACGAAGGACACCACCACATCGTCTAGAGTCTATGCTTCAATTTTTTTCTTTGATCCCATGGAGGCCAATAGTCATTTGTCTGAGGAAGTGCTTCCTGAATAGTCATGGAGGGGAGAGGTAATGCTTGAAATCACCCTTCTATTGGGAGATTGTGTACATAACCTCTTGGTCTTCTAAAAGCTGAAAATTACTTCGAGTTTGCCAACTCTAGTTCCGCACTATAGAAATTTTTAGATATTGCCTTCCAAATATCTTTCGGTGCAAAAGAATCATTCTCATAATAGAAAAAAGGCGCTCCTTGCATAAACACATTGATTTCCTCCAAGCATGGCCCATAGGTTTCGTAGGAACTCCAAAATCAGTTAGTCCCTCTTGACATAAATTAGAGACGTCACATCACACACTCCAGACATTGTTTGTTTGTATTGCATAATCTCTATGTATTTATCACCCTTTAACACTTTCCTCTACTTTTCTCCAATTTCTCTCTTCTAGGAAGCTGATGAGCTTGTTTCCATGTCATTCAAGATAATGCCTGTTTGCTTTCTTTTATGAAATTTACTTGCACCTGACTCTTCAGCTTGTATGTTCCGCTTTTGTACAGATATAAATTTTAATTCACGCTCAGATAATAATTAAATAAAATAAGAATTTGTAAGGAAAATATTTAGTCATTCGATGTTACATATTATCTGACGAAAAGATCGTAGACAATTATTGGAGAAAGGAAACATCATTGATAATCCTTTTTTGCAAATAACACTGAATCAAATAAATAATAAATTTTTTATGCAATTTTTAAAAGTAGAACTTGTTCAATGCTTTCATGCACCGACGACAAAGCCATTTGACCCACATCATCTCTCACCGTCGAAATTCTGACGACCACTAAAGAAACATCCAACAAGGATTTCTTATATCCGATGTCACTTCCATGTCAGACAGTTGTCGAGGAGAAAACATAGCATCCGTCAGAATTCCGATGGTAATCCACCAAAATTTGTGGTTAGGGGAGCAAATATAGCCGCCGTTGGAGGAGTTCATAACGTCGTTGGATGATCGACGCAAATGGCATCATCGGGAAGCCCGACAACGAGTTTTTGATGGTAAAGTTGGTCGAAAGTCTGACGTGGTGTCATCGCAATTCCAACAATTAGCCATTGGAAATTAGGCCCAAATGTACTAGTGTATTCACACCTTATTATAGCTATAAATGATAAGTTGTTGAAGCATCAAGCAAAACCAAAGACCAAAGTCCTATGGACAGTGACTACTACTGATCATGAAGCAATACTAGATACTCTTAAGCAAAGAGATGACCCTTCAGGCATACTTGAGTAGTAAGTCTTTAATGGTGCCTTATTTTATTTATCATGCATTTCATTTCAAATAATGATCATTAAACCTTAATGTTCAAGTTTGTTACGTGTATATTGAGGATGTGTTCAAAATGCAGGTCTATTGATGAACGTTTTTTTTTGGCAACACGGTTTTTGCATGCACATAGCAGGTACACTCAATATAATTCGAAGGGACGCATTTTTGCAACACGGCTTATTGTCATGCATTTGATGAGCTTTACGATTTTTTCTATTAGACAACACTATATATAATTATCACAAAACATTTATGCTCATGTAGGTCTTTTTTGATGATATACAACACTATTGCATTATGATTTTTGTGTCAACATAGTGTGTTCTCTTGATATAATTAGAAGGGGCGTATTTTATGGTATATAATCCCACCTTTTCATTTATTATCATGCATTTCAGTTGAAGTGATTATCATAAAGCTTTTATGTTCATGCATGCATTTTATGTGTAGACTAACAATTCTTAAAAATACCAGTTCATGCTAGATCATTTGTCGTTGACTAGTTTACTCTGGGTGATGGTACATATTCCTCTATGCATTAATGAGATTAAATTTTATGCATAAACACTAAGTCAAGTGAATGTATTTCCATTTATAAATGACAATATCTACCATCATCTTCAACCATGCAGAGAAATGTAGTGAGAAGGGCTTTAATCAACATGCGTCTTTCTTCAAAGTTATGCTTGTAGAATTTGCAAAGAAAATGGTAAGTTTCGTAATTATACAATCTTGTATGTCTTAAAAATGTTTCAAATGATCTATTTATAATTTGAAAAAATAATTTATATTAAGTGTTATAATTTATTTCTTGTAGCACATTCATTCCGCATAAAAAGGTTGCTTACTTTGGTCTTCATTTATAGGCAGGCATTGTTGTACGCAAACTTTTATCTTAGTACATGAGGATGTCTGATGTAGATGAAGTGGGATGTTATATTTGTATATGGATGTGAATTGATGTAACTTTGTTATGATGATATACAATGTCCATGAGTAAATTGGTTTAGTTATATTGATGATATACAATGTATCTGTACATGAGTACATTGGTGTAGTTGTATTGATAATGATGAAAATTCATGTTTGCATATTCATTCATGGATGTCACATGCAAGTGTAATGGTAATTATGTGTATGCAATACATGGAAATATTGATGATCATTATGTGTCTATAGTGTAACGCTTGTTTATCTATATTTTTTCATTGAATGAGACTAACAAATTTTTTGTCAATTAAACAAATGTTGCCCTAATAAAATCGTAGGGAACCATGAAAAACTGAGAAAGGATTTTGTAGGGACCCTTGTCATGGCCCCATGGGTTCAAATGGATCATTCACAAGTGCCACGAATTCCGAGTTAGGGCTCATCAAATTTTGACAATTTTTAGCACTTAGGGTGCTCAAGGGACAACGCCTGTAGGGTATGACCCCAAGCGTTCGATCGAGTGGGAGGGGGAAAATAGGAGCATGCATAGGGTAATAATTCATAATTGTACATGTTGGAACTGATGGTTCATTATCACGATGAGTAGAATGAGAAGTTGGCCATGCAACAACATTTGATTAAATGAGACTGACGATTTTTTTGCCAAATGAAAAAATGTTGCCCTAATAAAACCATAGGGAAACTTGAAAACCGAGATAGGATTTTGTAGGGACCTCTCTTATGGCCCTATAGGTTCAAACAGATTATTTGTAGGTGCCATGAATTTTGAGTTAGGGCCAGTCAAAGTTTGACAATTTTGAGCACTTAGGGTGCTCAAGGGACGACATCGGTAGGGTATGACCCCGAGCATTCGACCAAGTGGGGGGGGGGAAATAGGAGCATTCATAGGGTAATAATTCCTAACAAGACATGTCGGAACCAAAGATTCATTATCACGACGAGCAGAACGAGAAATTGGCCATGTGACAACATTCGATTGGATGAGACTAACGATTTTTTTGCCAACTGAAAAAATGTTGCCCCAATAAAACCATAGGGAAACTTGAAAAATAGAGATATTATTTTGTAGGGACCCCTCTCATGGCCCCATAGGTTTAAATGGATTGTTCGCAGGTGCCATAGATTCCGAGTTAGGGCTCGTCAAAGTTTGACAATTTTTAGCACTTAAGGTGCTCAAGGGACAACGCAGGTAGGGTATGACCCCGAGTGTTCGACCGAGTGGGGGGTGAAAAATAGGAGAATTCATAGGATAATAATGCCTAACTAGACATGTTGGAACTGACGGTTCCTTATCACGATGAGAAGAACAAGAAATTGGCAACGTGACAACATTCAATTGAATGAGACTGATGATTTTTTCACCAACTGAAAAAATGTTGCCCTAGTAAAACCATAGGGAAACTTGAAAAACCAAGATAGGATTTTGTAGGGACCCCTCTCATGGCCCTATAGGTTAAAATAGATTGTTTGCAGGTGTCATGGATTCCGAGTTAGGGCCCGTCAAAGTTTGATAATTTTTAGCACTTAGGGTAATCAAGGGACGACGCCGGTAGGGTATTACCCTAAGCGTTCAACTGAGTGGGGGGGGGGAGGGGAATAGGAACATGCATAGGGTGATAATGCCTAAATGGACATGTCGAAACTGATGGTTCATTATCATGATGAGAAGAACAAGAAATTGGCCACAGAACAACATTTGATTGAATGAGACTGACGATTTTTTTGCCAATTGAAAAAATGATTCCTTAATAAAACCATAGCGAAAATTGAAAAACTGAGATAGGATTTTCTAGGGACCCCTCTTGTGGCCCTGTAGGTTCAAATGGATTCCAATTTGGGGCCCATCAAAGTTTGATAATTTTTAGCACTTAGGGTGCTCAAGGGATGACACTGGTAGGGTATGACCCTGAGCGTTCAATCGAGTGGGGGTGGAAAAATAGGAGCATGCATAGGGTAATAATACCTTTCTTCTTCTTCTTGAAAATACAAATCTTACCACTACATCATCAATGTATGATGAAGGTGCCTCCTTGCCTCTAGCATGCGAGGACTCTCCAAGGTATCCTCCAGTCTGTGTCATAACATTTGGTGCATCGTGCATCTCATGCACCTCATAATCTACACTGTGCACAAGAGGATCAACAGGTTGTCCAATTGGACCCAAGAATACGTACCAACACATGACACAACTATGGGGCACACAAATGTGTGGAGCCCAGGAGGATGTGTTAGCACCACTAGATGCACCGCTACCATCAAAAGTAGACTGAGCTACTACCCTAGCCTAAGAAACCAAAAGGCTACTCAAAGAGTGAATAGTCGATATGGTATGTGATTCCCCCTCACAGATGATATTTGGATGATGCACTAGAGGTTGGGGATCAACAGGAGGAGGGGGGACATATGGGCCCTAGACTACTCTAACTACCCCAGGTCTATTTTGGGGCATACCTAAACCCACACCCTGGAAAGGTTGGATGTCAAAGTAGTTCACATGTTTTCCTAAAATAAACTTAGCATACAATTTTTTGATGAAGTAGAAGGGGACATCAAGATTGTTGTTGGGTGGTTTATCGAAAACCATCCACCAACGATACAAAAAAAAATTCACAATACCATCATTTGTGCACCATTTAAAAGAAACTTTTGTTTTTTGGGGGTATACGGTTTGACCAGTGCAGGGATTCACAAACAATGCGACGATAGCAGCTTTGGATATTTCAAGATCCTTGATCTCCTTATAGGACAAGTCATCTGCATATTGTTCCCTCATAGAATCTCGCCACAAAAGAGTGGCATTGTTCTCCTCAGTGACGGTTTCTACACTCTTTATGATCGACATGAGGGGATCAAACATTAGGTTCAGGCGAGGGATCCTGCAATAGACATTTGCAATCCCCCTCAATTGGTTCAAATTTTGAGCAATTAAATCCTGAATAAGGGGGGGTTTGGCAAAGGAGGGTTTGGTTGTTGCGGTTGTGGTTGATCAATGTTTTCACTATTATCCCCCATTTTTAACCTAATTGAATGTAAACAATTGAATTTAGTTAACAAATTTGAACAATTTTGTATTTGATTTTAAAAAAACCTATTTTTCATGAAAAAAACATATTTTGAATGAAAAAGAAAATAAACATTAAAAAAATACAAAAAATTGAATGAAAATGATGAAAAACAATAAAAATCCTACCTTTAATGTATTTTTTAGCAAATTTGGGTCAAACAACCGAATATCGAGTCCAACCGGATATCGAATTTTAAAAAATCGCGCAGCCCATGGGTGAAAAATAACTCACAGGCTGTCATAGTCCACTTATATTATCTTAGAAAAACGGATATCCGATTTTTCTACTTAAATTATTTTAAAATAACATTATATTATATTATATAATACGTTTTATATAATAATATAATAATATATTATATATTACATATTATATAATATATAATATAATATTATATTATATTATATATTATAAAATATATAATATATTATATATTATTATAATATAATATATTATATATTATTATATTATATTATATATTATATAATATGTAATATATTATATATTATTATATATTATATAATACATAATATATAATATATAATATAATATTATATAATGTAATAATATATTATATTATATAATATTATATTATATATTATATATTATGTATTATATAATATTGAATATAATATAATAATATACTATATATTATATAATATGTAATATATAATATATTATTATATTACATTATATTATATAATTTATTTTTTAATTTAAATTTACCTATAAAAAAAATTAGATATCCGATTTTATCTGATATCTGATTTGCTTAAGTGTTTACCATGCCAAGGTGTACTAATACCCAGGCCAAGCAAAAAGTCAACACAAATTTTCGTGTTTTTAGGCGAGTGAAAAAGGCTATTTTTTCCCATTGCCACTTTTTGGCCCCCCATGATCCTGCACTAACCCAGAAAGGTGTCAGCACTTGGGGTTTTAAAGGCTCCAAATGAGAAAATTGCCTCCTTGACCACTGGAAAAGTTACCTTCTCGATCAACTGAGAAAGGTCTTCATTAGTAATGACTTCTGGGATCACATCAAGCATGCTAGTAGGGTCTTGGAAGCTGCCCTAATTATTTGGGTTATTTAGACTTAGGAATTGAACAAACATTTCAGCTATCTCCTCCTCATTCTCAATAGATGAGCCATCCTCTTTAATTAACTTATTTTGTTCCTACTTCTATGTTTCAAGGTTGAATGATGGAAGAATTTAGTGTTTTGATCCTCCTCAATGAGCCATTGTACTCTTGATTTTTTCTTCAAGAACACCTCCTCTTTCTTATTCAGCTTGACCCATTGATATCTTAATCTAGTTTTCTTCCTTTTTTCTTCCTCTGAGGCTTTTCTTTCTTCTACCTTATTTTGCAATATCTCAAGGTTTTCCATTATTTCTTTCTTTTATTCAAAGATATTTCCAAAAGTGTACTTGTTCCATCCTTTGATCTTATCTTTAAGAATCTTGAGTTTTTGGGCAACTCGATACATAGGGGTACCATTAACAAGGGTCTTCCACCAAAGTTAAACTAGGGATTTTAAGTCAGGGTGGAGTGACCACATAATCTCATATCTAAAGGGGTAACATTTTCTCTCCCTAGAGTTTTTCATGGACAAAAGAATTGCATTGTGATCAAATCCTTCTCTCGAGAAGGAATCAAAGTTTTCCTAGTTGCTTGACACCAAGACCTTATCTAATATAACTTGGATTAGATTCTTCCCTTTCCTTCTGTTTGACCATGTGAATCTGGAACCATTGAGGATGATGTCCATCAGACCCATAGTCAAAATAAAATCAGCTAAATTAGTCATACTCTCGGAGTAGTCTTCAATAGCTCTCGATTTCTCTGAGGAATAAATTGGTGAGTTGAAATATCTAGCCACCATCTAGAGCACGTTCCTTTGATTCAAAATAAGGTTGTTTAGAGAGGACCATAGGGTAGCACATGGAGATCTCACAATGGGAGCATAAACATTAATAAGGAACCATTGAAGCTGAGTTCTTAGGTCCCGCAACTTAACTATCAAACATTTTGTTGTTGCATGTATTAGAGTATCATCAATGAACGAAGGGTTCCAAAGAGTTGCAATGCCTTCGTAGGCACCCTCTGCATCACAAGCAAGGAAAGTAGAAAAGGCCCAAAGGGAGTTAATAGCCATCTTGAAAACATCACCTTTCATTTTGGTCTCCTCAATCAAAGGAATATCCACTTCTTGTTCCATCAACGCACATTTAAGCATATTTTATTTTAGGGGACTATTCAAGCCCCTCATATTCTAGGAAAAAACCTTCATTTGAACACAACACAAGCAGCTCTACTCTCCTAAGTAGAATTGATATCCCAAGCCTAGGATAAGTTAATTTTTCTTCTTTTTGTTCTCAAAGAGACCATCCAAGGTTTTGTGTCTTCCCTCTACAACTTCCCTAATTTCATCCTTCAGCCTAGCATCCCTCTATGAAAGTCTCCCTAATTTACCCTCTCCACCCACTTCTACCTTTTTCTTCTTTTTAGTCTTGGTTGTAACTTGGATCCACTCTTTATCCTCACTCTCATCATCTGAGAGCCAAAACTTTGACTTGTTGGTTGGGGGAGTAGAAGAAAATCCCAAAATCTACAAATTTTCCTTAAGGTTCACAAAACCTCCAAACCTCCATTACTTTTTTTCTTTGGGTTCTTCATTTGGTTTTATAAATTTATATTTTCCTTATCTTGGGTAGAGTCCTTTGATTCTCTTTTCTTTATTGTTTCCAACTCCCCTCTTCCAGTTGCACCCATCTGTTGGACTGGGTTAAGACTAAGATATATCACCATCTCCCCTACCTTCGAGGTTGTTTGTTGTATTTGGTCTTCAGTATTATTATTTAAGGGCAGTGAAATCTCTCCATCCTTCTTAGAACCATTTGATGAAGAGGTTTTAAGGTCATCAGCTTGTTTTTTCTTGTCCTGAGCCAGATTTCTCTCTATCTCTAGGTTGGAGGGCCCCTGATCATTAGGGAGACACTGCATTTGGTCAGCAATAGGCATCACGCCCAAATCTTTCTCTAGTTTATCCACGGCCTTTGAGTATTTTTGCTTCATCCCCATATGTTTCTTATAGGCTATGCTAAGGTTCCCATATCTATTATAGTTTTGACAAAAAACCTTAGCATTCTTATCCTCAATCGATCTTCTTTTTGCATTTCCTACTTCTAATCTTGAAGGGCCAAGTTGTGTAACAAAATTTTTCCACCTTTATGAAACATAAGGTAGATTTTATCATTATCTAATAAGGTTTATATCATATTTACCTTGTTTGTCATCCTTTGTAATGCCCCTCTAACTCAGTATGAATAATGAGGTATGATGGTACTCAAACTTTAGCATGGAGGGAAACAACTAAGTATACTTAATATCTTAATTAATATAGATTATGTTAAAATATTCATAGGACAACTATTTGATAACTATCGCTAACCAAATATTAACAAGATTGTTTATAGTATTCAATAAAAGGATAAGAAATCTTAGGTTTTGAGATATTGGAGATGCTAAGATAAAAATATTTTAGAAAGCTCATTAATTTAAAGAAGATTATGTCTCATGAAATAGTTTATAAATATAATATAGTACAAATATTTTATTTATTTTTATTTATATTGGTTTTATTAGAGTTTATTATTTTAGTGAATTGAATAGTTAGATTTAAATTGTATGTTATACTTCTTTAGAATAGTAAATGTTATCTATTGATGCAATATGCAATCGTTTATGTTGAAATTATATTTTACAATTTGAAATTATTGTTTCTATTTTAGTATAAAATTATCATTTTTCTTTTATATATCATTAAATATACTTATATTGAACCTTTATTAAAATATTACAATTTTAGTGAGGAAAAATTTATTGCTTCATAAATGCAAGTAGAATAGTCGCTCGGTGAAAGTTATAGTATTTAGTATTTAGAGGAATTAATAATAAATAGTAAAGGTTATACATTTATCATGATTTAGTGTATATTGAGCCTTGAAGATTATTTTGGGAGAATGTTTGTAACCTTTGAGTACTTATAATAGGTTGAATCATTTGTTTAAGTTAAATTTAATAGGTTGAATGTCAATATTCTTTTATCATTTGAAAATAGGAATTTCATTATTATGATATGAGGATAGTAAAAGTGTTAATCTCTTAGCAAGGATAATTTGTATTTTGGTTAGAAGGTCGATTTCTTATATAAACTTACTGGTTAAGTATTATTTCTAATAAATTGATAATTATTCTCAAACACCATTTATTAAAATACTAGTTTGCATGTGTATAAAAACCTTAGTTATAAAGGTAGTTAGAAACTTAGTTATAGAACAATATTCGGTTGTAAATTGAAATACTTACATGATTTGGAGGAAAATCTAGCTCTTGGAAAAAGGGGAAATTGATGGTATTGCGAATTCTTTCATTTTAGAAGGTTAAAAGTTCCTATTCAAATTCCCAAAAAAATAGTTGCAATCAAAAGATTCTAAAGGGAAGGCAAAATTGTAGATTTGGAACAGAGTAAAGCATTATCTGTTCATGCCCTTAATCATCTACCATTTTCCTACACGCATTCTTACATTTTGCATTTCTAAGCGATAGTCAGTGCAGGAGTAGTGTGAAATTATGGCATATTTCTTAGGATGAAGATGGTGATTCACTTGCAATCATCTCATCCCAAGAGACAACATCTCTTTTAGGCTTTCTATCAAAGGTTACAAATGTGTGCCCTTGAGTTTTACATTTCTCCTACATGCATAATAAATTATTTTCAATTATAATGTTTGACAAACATATCTCTCTACCAATCTTGAAATAAATAAATAAATGCATGTGTGTCGCATCAATAAAAGAAATAAATCTAAAAATGACCAATTAAATATATGTGTATATGTGAAACTACATCCACAAAAGACTAATGTTTCAATATATAGTATAATAAATTTTAGAACATTTTGTTTGACAAATCTATCTTATTAATTAATTAAGAAGCGATAATAATAATAATAATAACAAGTGCCACGTAGTGACAAGTACTTGCCATCATAGTATTGTAATAAAAATATTTGTTCTAATTTTAAATTATTGTAATTTGAATCATTTTTATTTTAAAATTATATTAAAATAGTAATATTTATGTAATATTAACTACATCTCTTATTTTAATAAATCAATATAAACTAGAAATTGCACTTTGATGTGCAATGGGTATGCCAAAGAGGTGTGGAAGGTCAACTGGGGAAATTCTACTCTATTTTTTGGATAAATGTGTGTAGTGCATGAGGTCAATTTGTGGCCACGATGTTGTTTGTACAACAAAGGACTTAATTGAGAGGTGATAGTTTAAAATCAACTATGCATCCACTTACAAGGATTCAATCATAACTGAAATCAAACCTTTGAATTGAGAAGATAATCAAGCTTTATTAGCAACGAGCTCATATTATGTTTGTAATAGGGTGAACACAAGAGTGAGGTTGAGATAGGGCTAGAAAGAGGGATATATAGAGGGGTAAGAGAGAGAGAGATATTGGTAAAGAGATAGATATAGAGATAGAGAAGAAGATGAAGAAATAGATGGAGTCTAAGATAGAGATGGAGAATGGGGAGAGGAAGATGGAGGAGAGAGATATGAGAGAGATAGAGAGAGGGGAAAGGAATATGTAGATATGGAAGATAAATAAATAGTTGGATAAAGATGAAGATATAGAAAGATAAAGATAGAGAGACGAAGTGATATATATATATATATATATATATATATATAGAGAGAGAGAGAGAGAGAGATAGATAGATGAAAGAAGTGATAAGGAGAGATAGATATAGAGAGGAAAGGAGATATGAATATAGAGGTCAAAAAATAGGGAGAATAAGAGAGAGATGGATGGATAGAAGGAGGCATGTCTAGAGATTAGGGGGAGAGATGAAGATAGAGCAAAAGAGGAGGGAAAAAAGAGAGAGCAAGGGAGAGGGGGAGATATAGATAGAAAGAGAGGAGATAGAGAGGGAGAGACAAAGAGGAAGAGATGGAGAGAGATATAAAGGAAGAGGTATAGATGATATATATATGGTGAGATAGAACTAGAGAATTAGAGAAATATAAAGAGGGGAAGAGGGAGAGAGATAAATTAATGGACAAATAGAGTTGGAGAGAGGGTGAGAGAAATACAGGACATAGATATGTATTGGAAGACAAAGAGGTATATATAGAGATATATAGGAAGAAAAAGGGAGAGAGTAAGAGATAAAGAGATAAAGAGGGGGATAGGAAGGGAATGAGGGAGGGAATGAGGGAGGGAGAGTGTTGGCAATTGACACTCATCCGGTAAGGGCTAATGGCATTTTGGGTTGTCATTGATAGCAACTCATCTCCAGGTGTTGATATTCTTTATCGAGATTCATTGATTTATCATTTTGGGTTAACCGTTATTCATCACACTCAACTAGTATTCACTTTTCTTTACAACTGGTTAAGTCTCATCCTGATAATGTGTATTTGGAACCTGGTTAAGGATAGGACCACTAAGAGATCTTGTGGCCCCGATAATTTATTTCAAGGAATTTTTGGTAACGTGTGAAGGTTGACATGATCATTGGAATTATGTATGAAATACCTTGTGATCCAGCAGTCGACAAGATTATATTCTTCATTGAAACCAACATGGTGAAAAGTTAGAAGGGTATGTAAGGAGATCCTCTTAGCATTGGATGATATAGGTTTTTGGAATGAGATTTTTGTAGAGATATTAATCAGTGATCGATGATATGATTTTTGGTCAACGAACGGAAACTTTTGTGTGTAATTTCACATGCATAGTCTAAACCGGTAACATAATAAGGCAGAACAGAGCATCAACAAAACTGGTACACAGTGAGGGTTAATAGAGGTTAAACCAGAACTTATCCAATATTGTTAGATGCAATTAATAAGTTCATTTTTGTTTTTAATCACTTTGTAATACTGTGTAAGTTAGTGAGACTTCTATTTGAGCAATGAACTCTAGGCAGTTGGCCTGATTGCATGAGAAATCCCCTTAATTTAATATTTGTATACCTTGATCAAGTATATAGATATTGTGGGTATCAACCCCACCATGGTTTTTCCCTTTGCATAGTTTTCCACGTATAAATAATGGTGTTATGGTGTTGCTTCGTTATGTGTTATTTGGTTTATGCACTTTAACTTTGTTTACTGTTAACCAATTCATAACCAATAAGTTCAAAATTGATATTAACGGTAGAACACTGATTCATCCTCCCCCTTCTCCTCTCAATTTTCTTGGATTCCAATAATTGGTATCAGAGCTAGTTCCTCGAAAGAAGTTTAACCACTTGAGGAAGATTTGAAATTTGGAATCAATGGAAATCGATCTGCAACAACAACTTCAACTTTCTCTTGAGGATCTTGATAATGAACATATGGAAAATAGTAAACTTAAGAATGAACTAATGCAAGCCATGGAACACATCATTTCATTACAAGGAAAGCTTTCAATTGTTCAAGCTAAGAGGAAGGAACTATGTGATCAACTGCAAAATCAGAATAGTGATGAGGAAGATGCTATGAAGGATCAATGTTAGAAACTCACTCAGGAGAACATTATCTTGAAGAATGAGATGCGAGCCCTAACTATGAGAACGTGCAAGCAGATAGAAGATGGAAAGAAGAATGAAGAAAACCTAGCACAAGAATTGAAACATAGATCTGATGAATGCAACAGACTGACACATGAGAATGACATGCTGAAACTTGAGTTAACCCAGTCCCAGAATAATGAACAGGAACTTGAGAGATGACTTAGTCCCTACAAAAGAATACAAGGACAAGTTCATAGACAACTCTATAAAACTTGATGAACTACAGAACAATGAGAGAGATGCTAATGACAAGAGAGGTCTTGGTTATGACGAAGGAGAAAGCCCAAGCACTGGACAACAAGATCAATCATCCGGTCAAAAGAAAAATCATGTCAACAAGTGGAACCAAAAACCACCGGTAAGACAACCTAATGCTCACAAATTCAACGTTACATGCTTTGTTTGTAATAAATATGGTCATATAGCAAGTCGGTGTAGAAATAGGAATAATCAGAACAATGCATCATTCAATGGTCTTGGAAATGTAAAGATGTCATGCATGTAGCAGATTTGGACATATGGCTAACCAATGCAGATCAAAAGGAAATCAAGGAAATCAAGGGTTTAACAAAATAATTCAGAAGAACAATATTGTTTGTTATGCATGCAACAAGATTGGACATATTGCTAAATATTGCAGAAGTAAGAACCCGCCAATAACTAATAGAAATATAGATGAGAAAGGAAAGGAAATGCTAGAAGACATCAGAAAATGGCTTGAGAAATTATAGGTAAGGAGATCAGATACACAACTGGTATAACACCTGGTAGAGTCATCAGGTCCTGCACTAGAAGCGGGAACAATCGGTAACTAAGGCACTCTGCCTTAGGGGTAGGCAAATCATTGAAGATCATGCAAATACCCCGAATTGGATCTATAGTCAGATAATTCTGATTGCTGATGGGTACTCAGAAAATTTCATGTGTTTACCAGAATCTACTCATAGACTATGTGACCCAGTAAAACTTCCCAATAGCATTTATGACTGTGAAAAATTAGGGTTAATTGCGATAAAAAGGGAAAGTTAAGTTATTTTCTTCATACAACAATCGAGCATTTAGAAGAGAGATTTCTAGAGCATTCAAGAGTTCAAGGCGATTTGTGTGAGCATTTTCTCTCGAAAGCAATTTCATCTTCCAACAATTTCTTGAGGTATTTTCCGCTAGCAGAAACCTTAGTTTCGACACTTCTCTGATAGATCATGGCTTCCTCATCCAATGTCGATACTCCTTTGGCGGTGGAAATAAAGAACTACCCTTGTCCTAAATTCAAGAAGCGCCCCTTCAAATCTCTTTTGGATGAACCACTAGGAGCCTTCTCGAGCATTTGCCATGGTGTTCTTCACACTAAATACATTAGGGCATACATTCACTATGACATTGAGGAGCTCAGAGAGAATTTGATCATGGATAACCAGCTGAAACTAGAATTTTCTCACTTGCAGAGGAAGGGTTTCACCTAGTTCATGGATTTTCCCACATTCGACAAACTGAATGGGTCTATTACATTCTGAGCTGCATTCACGGTGAATTTATTTGGTTGGACCGGTCCTACAAAATCATGGAGGGAGTGATCAAGAACATCGCTTGCCTACACAAGATTGGAGGTCTACCCAGCCCTAGGTGCAAACTATCCAACGTCAAACTCTACAAACTTATCGGTGCCACTTTTGGTGGGCGTTCGATGAGAGTTGATGATGTTAAAGAAATAGATGTCAAATTTTCTACAATGGCAATCAGATACAAAGTTTACCAGTCAAACCAATGGAACTCTATCTCCAGTAACAACATTTTGATTGCTCATGAAATGGTGAAGGAGGATGCACACTACAATCTCTACAGTTCAAACAAGATAAGAAAAACACCTTCCGGTATGGTTATTTTGTTATTTGCCTATCATTCTACTTTTTGGGTATTGTTCTCAGTTATGGGAAGATACAATGGGCTTTTGATCGACTGGTAGCCACCCAAATAGCCCAAAATTTGGATAGTCAAGGGGATAAACAGAAAAATGAAAATTTATGGGCATTTTTCAAAACCTTTCAGGAGGGAATGAAGAATAGGTCTAGGATTCCCAAATCTATAGTGGAAAAATATAAAGATACAATATGTTTTATGGTAAATAAGGATGAATGTAAGATGGAAGTAGTCCAACCTAGAATAATATAGATTATGCCTATGCATTATGAGGTGGATGAGGCCAGACTAGATGCTTATGCTCAACATCTATTGCAAGCACCAGTTGATGAGACAAAGGAGAAATTTGGCACAGCCCGGGAGAAAGGTCTAAAAGTTCACCAAGAATAGGTTGCACTGGCTATCAAAAGGAAAATGACTAAGGTAGCAGTTGAGACCTTGATAAGTGAACGAGATGATAGGGCAAATGTAGAAGAAAAAGTTAAAATTCTTGAAGCTCAGAGAAAAGAAGAAATGAAATAGAAGAGGAAGGAAGACAGGGAACCCAAGAAGGCAACTCAGGCCACTCCTAATGTGGCCCTGATACCTACTAAGTCTTCGAAGCAATGGGAGCATCATCCGCTGAGCCTATCAGTCCTAAGCCGACTAAACAAGTAAAGAGAAAGCAGAAGGCAGCCCTACAATATATGTCAGTTTCTTCAAAGGAGACCGAGTCATGTGAAGAAATTAAGGTTACTCCAAAGAATAAAGGCATTTTTGCAAGGGTAGTATGGGAGAAGAAGGATGAATAGAAGGAAGAACCAACTAACGAGTCTCCCTAGAAACCTAAAATCACCATTGTGCATAAACGAAAGCCAAATTTAGGTGAGCAGTCTAAACCGAAAGCCAAAAGAAGAACCGGTAAGAAGAAGTTAGATTCTCATGACATTATTGATCAAATAATTAATGATGGTAATTTGGATAGTATTTCTACATTCTTTAATGAATTTGATGAGAAGGATAAAAATAAGATTGAAGAAGCTATTCTTTTATATCTTGATTCTTTCAGTAGAGCATTAATTGAGTTAGAGAAAATTTTGCCCAAAGAACTGTATGACAATCTAGAAGTCAGAAAATTACATGCACAAAATTTGGACCGATAGATGAAAGAACCTGAATTAGTTAATCTTTGTCCATCAATAACTCCGGCAGAGGTTACTAATTTGATCAATAAAACTGGCTCATCCGAATTCCATCCAAAGCACATAATAAATAATTTAATGTTAGAAATATTTGAAGAAATCATGAAGGAGACCATAGACATTTGGTTCCAAATTCTTTTGAATTTAGGTTATGAGTTGAGCCCCAGTTTTGTTCAATCACAGAATATACAATTACCAAGGGACAAGAAACTGACAGAAACAAAGGAACAAAGTGCAAATACAAATCAACCAGCTAGCACTGCATCGGATACCACTGTACCGACTAGTGAGTCAAATTTTGTAGCAGAGGATAACTTGACAGTTAATGTATAGGATTCAGAGGTTAATGTTGAGAAAGAAAAGGATACAAAGGTAGATATAACTAAGGATACTGACAATAAAATTGTTGAGGATGTACATGATAAGGATAAGGCACAAAGTGGTGAAGCCACCGGTGCAGAGCAAATAGAGGATTCAATAGATACAAGAAATAAATCTCCAGTAGACAAAGGGAAATAAACTGTGATAGATCTTTCTATCGACATGGCAATTGACACTACATCCGTAACCAAAGGAAATTCGTCAAAATTTTCTATCAGTGTTGACAAACCTTACCATAAGATGTCTTTGACAAAGAAAATTTTGGTGTCAGCAGCACTCTGGGCCCAAGAGGAATCTAAGGACAAGGAGTTGATTAAGAACAGTTTTGAAGTTTTAAAATGGTTGGTACCTGAATTCTAGGCACAAGAGAGCGCAAGCTCATCTTGTAAACTACAGGAGTTAATTGATTTCATCCCTAAGCACTATGATTATTTTCTCAAAATTTCAATAAATAAGGCTAAGGACAAATTCGTTGAAGCCTGGAAAATAACATTCTTACAAATGATTGCATCTGAAAAGGATAAACTCCAAATTTTCTTGCAATCCATTGATACAGCATTGGAGGAAGGAGGTAATATTTATAAGAATTGTCTAGATTTTGCCAAGCTCACAGCTTCCTTAGACAAACAACTTTGAGACTGCCAGAATAATTTGATTCAGATTTCTAACTCTTACAACCCGATACATAACCTTACAAGTTCTTTGGATGGTCCAATTTTGGTAATCATGGATCAAATTTTGAAATTAGAGAAGGAAAGGGACAACACAATAAAGCGAGCAATTAAGCTCTGAAATCTCATAAGTCCCCGGTTGGATAATTTGTTATTTCACAAGACTGAATCTATGACTTACATGCCGGGAACACACATGGTCCGACCAACTTTTTTTGAAATTTTCAGGGATGGATATTACGACGATTTTAAAGCTAACCCCAAAAAATTGGCGAATTTTATGATCTCTAGATGGGCGAAATGAAGACACAAATGTGAAAATAGGACCCTATTAGGGTTTTGAAGAAAAAGAGGAATTGAGTTGCAATTTTGAAAAGGGTCAAACCTAATGGATAGGGACACCTTGGAAAATCTTTAAGAATCTGAATGTAACTAAAATTGATTTGAAATTCACACAAAATCCAATTAATTTTAAAAATTAGGGTTTGATGACCTAACCACCTTAATTTTAAAATTTGAATTGAGGGATTGAAGATAAATCTGAGAATAATCGGAAATCTGAAAATTAAGTTGAAATCCAATTTTTGCACAAGTTCAATATGATTTTTGAAAATTAGGGTTTTAAAAAGTAACCTCTTAATTTTGTAAATTTTAATTTCAAATTGAGCAAGACAATGAGGAAATTGAATTTGACAAACACAACAATTTTTAGATCTAAGACAAACACAAGCAATTTTTACAAATCACAAGTTTAATTTTAAATTTAAAAACTAGGGTTTTCAATGAATTAACCACTAAGTTTGTAGAAAGTTGAAACTTGTAAATGAAAAATATGCAATGTTGTTCTAAGGATAGCATGGAAGACGTTGGGTTCACCAAAATGTAATGGTAGGAAAATAATGAGTGATAGATCAAGAGGAAAACTAACCCTTTCCCTCAAAGAGAGATTAGAGTTTCACTATTGATTATCCTTCAAGCACTTTTCACCATTACATTAGGGAGATAAGGGGTAATTCACTAGATCCAATCTCCACACAAAGATGATAGATTGAATTCTGAATGAATTAAGGATGTTATGATGATCCCCTTATTCCCTTTGTTTGATTTGAAATGGAAATTGATTGAATTATGTAGTGTAAAAGTGACAAAGAATAGATTATGACTTGAGATCTGAATATGGGATGAAGTTGTGCATCCGGATTTGGCAGTAAAATGTCGCCCTATGAATTTGACGAAAATTTGTCTGCATCGGAGCGGGAATGTACACGGTCCTCTGAAAAATCCACGAAACAAAAAGGGTTTTTTTGCCTCTGCAAATGAAGCCCGAATCCAAAAGTACAACTGCACACCTGCAACCTACACACAAAAAAGAGAGGGAAATATGTTGGGATTGGGGGTTTTCCTCTAGGTCAAACCTAAGTTTTGGAATTAACCAAGTAATGAAAGAAAGTACTTGCAAGTAGATGTAAATGAAAGACTGAATTGTAAATTACCTCAAGGGAGGTTGTAGTAGTAATGTTGATAGAAATTCTTGTGTGGATTTGTATGTTTAAAGGGATCTCCTCTTCAATGGTTGAATCCTTGACTTGAATGCAACGCCTAGCCTTGGCGGGTGACTTGAGAATGCTCAATGCTGGAAATGAATGCATGAATGCTTGATCACTTATGCAACTTGAATCTCTCCAATTTATTGAACTTATGCAAATGAGAGGACAAATGCCCCTTAAATACATGTTTGAAAGATTTGAATTTCCAGACGGGCTGACATTAGCAAGATTTCCCGCTCACTGCACAACCCACAATGCTTGCACTAGAAAGGTTCTGCTCCAAAATAGGGGAGGGACATGGGTGACACGCCACTGTCCTAGGAGCACAAGGGTTCCAAGCCCCTGTCCAAGTGGGGACAGGGGTGCCATGCCCCTTTCCTACCCCTGTCTCTAGGGTAGAGTGCAGACAGAGTGATGCGAAGGCCAAGGAAGAAGTAGTTTTCACAAAATGAGCATTCTCAGGTCTTCGAATAGGCTAGAGGATTCAAGTTCGCATGTGTGAGGACCCTAATGCAGTCGTAAATTACTAGGGTCACAATTTTATGATACTACATCGGGATTCATTGATTTATCATTTTGGGTTAACTGGTATTCATCACACTCAACTAGTATTCACTTTGCCTTACAACTGGTTAAGTCTCATCCCGGTAACGTGTATTTCGATCCCGATTAAGGATAGGACCCAGCTAAGAGATCTTGTGGCCTCGATAATTTCTTTCAAGGAATTTTTGGTAAAGTGTGAAGGCCGACATGATCATCGGAATTATGTATGAAATACCTTGTGATCCAGCAGCTGTCAGGATTATATTATTCATTCAAGCCAACATGGTGAAAAGTTAGAAGGGTATTTAAGGAGATCCTTTTAGAAATGGATGATATAGGTTTTTGGAATACGATTTTGGTAGAGATATTAATCAGTGATCGATGATATGCTTTTTGGTTAGCGAACTTAAAATTTTATGTGCAGTTTCACATGCACAGTCTAAACTGATAGCAGAATAGAGCATCAACAAAACCGGTACATAGTGAGGATTAATAGATCTTAAACCAAAACATATCTAGTATTGTTAGATGCAATTAATAAGTTCATTTTTGTTTGTAATCACTTTGTAATACTATGTAAGTTAGTGAGACTTCTATTTGAGCAGTGAGCTCTAGGCAATTGGCCTGATTGCATGTGAAATCCCCTCAATGTAATATTTGTATACCTTGATCCAGTATAAAGATACTGTGGGCATCAACCCCACCATGGTTTTTCTCTTTGCAGGGTTTCTCATGTATAAATAATGGTGCTATGGTGTTGCTTCTTTATGTGTTATTTGGTTTATGCTCTTTAACTGTGTTTACTGTTAATCGATTCATAAGCAATAAGTTCAAAATTGATATTACCGGTAGAACACTGATTCACCCTTCCCCCCTCTCAACATTCTTGGATTCCAACAATTGGTATCATAGCTAGTTCCTTGGAATAAGTTTAACCACTTGAGGAAGATCTAGAATTTGGAATCAATGGAAACCGGTCTGCAGCAAAAACTTCAACTTTCTCTTAAGGATCTTGATAATGAACAGATGGAAAACAATAAACTAAAGAATGAACTAATGCAAGCCAAGGAACACATCATTTCATTACAAGGAAAGCTTTCAATTGTTCAAGCTAAGAGGAAGGAACTTTGTGATCAACTGCAAAATCAGAACAGTGATGAGGAAGATGCTATGAAGTATCAATGTTAGAAACTCACTCAGGAGAACACTATCTTGAAGAATTAGATGCAAGCCCTAACCATGAGAATGTCCAAGGAGATTGAAGACAGAAAGAATAATAAAGAAAACCTAGCTCAAGAATTGAAACACAGATCTGATGAATGCAACAGACTGACACATGAGAATGACATGTTGAAACTTGAGTTGACCCAGTTCTGGAATAATAAACAGGAACTTGAGAGACAGATTATAATCATGAGAGATGGCTGAGTCACTACAAATGAATACAAGGACAAGTTAATAGATAGCTCTGCAAAACTTGATAAACTACTAAACAGTCAGAGAGATGCTAATGAGAGGAGAGGTCTCGGTTATGAAGGAGAAAGCTCAGGCACTGGACAACAAGATCAATCATCCGGTCAGAAGAAAATTGATGTCAGCAATTGGAACCAGAAACCACCAGTAAGATACCCTAATGCTCACAAATTCAACGTTACATGCTTTGTTTGTAATAAATATGGTCATATAGCAAGTCGGTGCAGAAATAGGAATAATCATACCAATGCATCATTCACCGGTCTTGGAAATGTAAGATGTCATGCATGTAGCAGATTTGGACATATGGCTAACCAATGTAGATCAAAAGAAAATCAAGGAAATCAAGGGTTTAACAAAGCAATTCAGAAGAACAATATTGTTTTTTATGCATTCAACAAGATTGGACATATTGCTAAATATTGCAGAAGTAAGAACACACCGATAACTAATAGAAATGTAGATGAGAAAGGAAAGAAAAAGGTGGAAGACATCAAAAAATGACATGAGAAAATATGGGTAAGGGGATCAGATACACAACCGACAGAACACCTGGTAGAATCATCAAGTCTTGCACTGGAAGCGGTAACAACTAGTAACTAAGGCACTCTGCATTAAGGGTAGGCAAATCATTGAAGATCATGCAAATATCCCGGATTGGATCTGTATTTAGAGAATTTTGATTGCGGATGGGTACTCAGGAAATGTCAAGTGTTTACTGGAATCTAATCATAGACTATGTGACCTGGTAAAACTTCTCAGTAGCATTTATGACTGTGAAAAATTAGGGTTAACTGCGATAAAAAGGAAAAGTTAAGTTATTTTCTTCATATAGCGATTGAGCATTTAGAAGATCTATTTCTAGAGCATTCAAGAGTTCAAGACAATTTGTGCGAGCATTTTCTCTCAAAAACAATTTCATCTTCCGACAGTTTCTTGAGGTATTTTCCTCTAGCGAAAACCCTAGTTTCGACACTTCTTTGATAGATCATGGCTTCTTCATCCAATGTTGATACTCCTTTGGTGGTGGAAGTAAAGAACCACCCTTGTTCTAAATTCAAGAAGCACCCCTTCAAATCTCTTTTGGATGAACCAATGGGAGCCTTCTTGAGTATTTGCCATGGTGTTCTTCACACTGAATACATTAGGGCATGCATTCACTGTGACATCGAGAAGCTCGTAGATTATGAGTTATCATGTTTTTTCACTAAGAATTAGATCACGAATAACCAACTAAAACCAAAATTTTCTCACTTGCAGAGGAAGGGTTTCACCCAATTCATGGATTTTCCCACATTTGACGAACCGAATGTGTCTATTACATTCTGAGCCGCATTCATGGTGAATTTATCTGGTTGGACCGGTCCTACAAAATCATGGAGGAAGTGATCCAAAACATCACTTGCCTACACAAGATTGGAGGTCTACCCATTCCTAGGTGCAAACTATCCAATGCCAAACTCTACAAACTTATCGGTGCCACTTTTGATGGTTGTTAGATGAGAGTTGATGATGTAAAAGAAATTGATGTCAAATTTTCTGCAATGGTAATCAAATACAAAGCTTACCAGTCAAATTGACTAAACTCTATCTTAGGTAACAACATTTTGATTGCTCACCAAATGGTGAAGGAGGATGCACACTACAATATCTGTAGTTCAAACAAGATAAGAAAAACACCTTCTGGTATGGTTCTTTTGTTATTTGCCTAGCATTCTACTTTTTGGGTACTATTCTCAATTATGGGAAGATACAATGGGCTTTTGATTGACCGATAGCCACCCAGATAGCCCAAATTTTGGATAGTCAAGGGGATAAATAGAAAAACGCAAATTTATGGGCATATTTCAAAACCTTTCAGAAGGAAATGAAGAATAGATCTAGGATTCCCAAATCTATAGTGGAAAAATATAAAGATACAATATGTTTTATGGTAAATAAGGATGAATGTATGATGGAAGTAGTCCATCCTAGAATAGTCTAGATTATGCCTATGCATTATGAGGTGGATGAGGCCACACTGGATGCTTATGCTCAATATCTACTGCAAGCACCAGTTGATGAGAAAGAGGAGAAATTTGGCACAGCCTGGGAGAAAGGTCTAAAAGTTCACCAAGAATAGGTTGCATTGGCTATCAAAAGGAAAATGACTAAGGTTGCAATTGAGACCTTGATAAGTGAAGGAGATGATAGGGAAAAAGTAGAAGAAAAAGTTAAAATTCTTGAAGCTTACAGAAAAGAAGAAATGAAATAGAAGAGGAAGGAAGAGAGGGAAGCCAAGAAGGCAACTCAGGCCACTCCCAATGTGGTCCCAATACCTACTGAGTCTTCCAAGTAACTGGAAGCATCATCTACTGAGACTGTCAGTCCTAAGCCGACTGAACAAGTAAAGAGAAAATAGAAGGCATCCCGACAATATATGTTAGTTTCTTTGGAGGAGACCGATTCATATGAAGAAATTAAGTTTACTCCAAAGAATAAAGGCATTTTTGCAAGGGTAGTATGGGAGAAGAAGGATGAACAGAAGGAAGAACCAACTAACGAGCCTCCCTAGAAACCTAAAATCACCATTGTGCATAAACAAAAGCCAAAGTTAGATGAGCAATCTAAACCGAAAGCCAAAAGAAGAACCGGTAAGAAGAAGTTAGATGCTCAAGACATTATTGATCAAATAATTAATGATGGTAATTTGGATAGTATTTCTACATTCTTTAATGAATTTGATGAGAAGGATAAAAAGAAGATTGAGGAAGCTATTCTTTTATATCTTGATTCTTTCAGTAGAGCATTAATTGAGTTAGAGAAAATTTTGCCCAAAGAATTGTATGATAATCTAGAAGTCAAAAAATTACATGCACAAAATTTGGACCAGTAGATGAAAGAAACTGAATTAGTTAATCTTTGTCCATCAATAACTCCGATAGAGGTTACTGATTTGATCAATAAAAGTGGCTCATCCGAATTCAATCCAAAGCACAAAATAAATAATTTAATGTTAGAAAGATTTGAAGAAATCATGAAGGAGACAATAGACATTTTTGCCCAAATTCTTTTGAATTTAGGTGATGAGTTGAGCCCCAGTTTTGTTCAATCACAGAATATACAATTACCAGGGGACAAGAAACCAGTAGAAACAGAGGAACAAAGTGCAAATACAGATCAACCAACTAGATTAAGCACAGTTTTGAAATGGTTGGTACCTCAATTCTAGGCATAGGAGAACGCAAGCTCATCTAGTAAACTACAGGAGTTAATTGATTTCATCCCTAAACACTATGATTATTTGCTCAAAATTACAATAAATGAGGCTAAGGACAAATTTGTTGAAGCCCGGAAACAAAAATTCTTACAAATGATTACATCTGAAAAGGGTAAACTCCAAATTTGCTTGCAATCCATTAATACAGCATTGGAGGAAGGAGATAAATTTTATAAGAATTGTATAGATTTTGCCAAGCTCATAGCTTCCTTAGACAAACAACTTTCAGACTGCAGGAATAATTTGATTCAAATTTCTAACTCTTACAACCCAATAGCTAACCTTACAAGTTCTTTGGATGGTCCAATTTTGGTAATCATGGATCAAATTTTGAAATTGGAGAAGGAAAGGGACAACACAATAAAGCAAGCAACTAAGCTCCAAAATTTCATAGATCCCTAGTTGGATAATTTGTTATTTCACAAGACTGAATCTATGACTTACATGCAGAAGAAAGATCCCATAATGTTTAGAAATCTTTTTCCCTTGTGCATGGCAACTATTCAATAGTTCACTTTCTGGCATTAAATTGTTCCACAATCATAGAATATCCAAGATACATGGCTCAATTATTGGTCAAAATATCAATACATTTTTGTTTGATAGGTAATAAAAAATGATGATATACTTCAACATTTTCCTCTTTGTTGTTACACAAACTTTGAACTTAATCACTTGCATATAGATTTTTTTTGTTTGAAAAATTACATCTTTTTGCATACAAATTTAGGTTTTTGTTTATTTTCTACCCTACATTATTTTAAAAATGACCATGCATGTAAAAGATTATATTTTCCATTTATATTTTCCATTCCTTATCAACTAGACCAGGCATTATTACGATCTACTGTTCAAACACTCTTAGTTGATAGGTAAAATGGCTTGTTTTTTATGTCTTGAAAACAATCTTATTATTGGTAGTCAAATTTAAAGTCCTCGACTGTCTGGATAGAGATTAACAATAACCAACAAAATTGTCACCATTCAGCCCAGGGAGCTTAAAAGTTTACCTGTGAGTAAATCTCTTCTTAGAATAATTGAATTTGGTAGTTTATTTTCAGTGGGCAAATTTTTTCATGATATTTATATCCTTCTATAATTTTAAACTCAATTGTTCATCATTATTGTTTTTTATTGTATGATAGGTGCAAAGTATACATATAGACAAAACCTTGCATTTGATCATAATTTTGTCGTGTTCCATATTTATCATTTGTCATACCTAATCATCAATGTTAGCCAACATGCACCTTCAACAAATCTATGGCATATTCCATTTCAAATTCACTTGCCATTTTCTGGTGTTCTTCTGGCACAATGCACTAGTTCTATGCATTTTACTAGAGATTTTTTTTATTTACCCTTTACCATTGTATTCACTTCTTGCCAATCATATTTTGTATTATTTAATGAGAAATGAAATCAAATAAACATGCATATCATTCTATTGAGGTTAAAGTTAGTTCTCCTTTTCTAGTAGTCACCTAGACTTGTACTTTGTCACACAAATTCTAGATTTCCTGCTAGATGCATGAATCTAGTTGTTAAAGGTATGATTAAAAGTTCCTATTTTGACAGGCTCAAACTACACCTCCAGAGAAGTATTGTGTACGACCTAATGCAGGTGTTGTGCCACCTAAGGCTACATGCAATGTGACATGTTTGAGACTTGATATTTCCAATGGCTTATGGAGTATTTAACTCTTGCTTAGATATGATGCAATTTATAGTTCTCTGAACTTGTTTAGTGTGAACTCGATCGTACTTTTGCTTATATTATCTACATTGCGATTTGTTTGTTGTGCAGTAACCATGCAAGCTCAGAAGGAAGCACCACTTGATATACAATGCAAACAAAAACTCATTGTGTAGAGTATCATACCACGTTCTTGGCCAACTCTTAAGGACATCACTTCTAATATGGTGAGTGCCTACTAAGATTTGATTTTTGAAAACTCGATGCTTATGGATACAAAGTTCTCCTATGTGTACTTGTTTACATATTTTCCAATCTTTGTAATTAATTTTGTATATGGTGAAAATGGATAACAATAATAACGATATTGAAAGGCTAAATGAATTCAACCACAAAACCCTAGCCTAACAACAACAAAGATCCACCATAACATATGAAGATTACCTAAGACAATGCAAATCAAATGAAATCACAAAGATTATACCATCACATGTCCAATAGGGTTTGGATCTCCATTCTTCCTATCTCCATTGATCTTGCTTGATATATTTTCTCTCAGATTTTATGTGCACAAGAGCTCAACAAAGAACGGAATGTGGTTGCAAGTAGGATCGCATATGCTCAAAAGCGTAGTGTAGTCAAGCGCATAAAAATGATTAGGGTTTGATAATGAAGGAAGCATCTCCTTATATAGAAGACACTATATGAAATGGAGGGATAAGATTGAGAGGTGTAAAAGGAGGTCGGTTATGATTAAAGGGTAGGTAAAAGAAATAATAAAATAATGAAAGGGGTAGGTAGCATAGGAATTAAGAGATGAATGACATGTGTCATGGGTAGAAAAGGTTAATGAATTAATTAAATAAATAAAGATTCATTTAATTAATAGAGGAAGTGGGATCAATTAATAAATAAGATATTTATTTAATTTAGGAAAAGGATAATTTAAATAAATAAATGTATTTATTTAAATGAGAAATAAGGCTAGAAGAGGATAAATGAATTAATTAAATAAATAAAGATTTATTTAATTAATAGAAGAATTAAGCTTAGATAATTAAATAGATAAAATATTTATTTAATTAGACTGGACAATTTTGGGTGTCTACAAATTCATATAGCATTCTTTTAGATATTCTAGAGTTTTTGAAGTTTGGCGCTCAAAACTCCTATGGATAACAACTAGTTTTTCTCTTCCACTATGACATTGCTAATACAGCTTGAGGACCTACCATTAGCCAATTCGATATGCTTTCCCACTGGTTCTTAGTTGAGACTAACAACCATTTCTGCATGGTGACATAGTTTGCCATTTACTACATATGATAACCGTAGGTTTTCTATGTATTAGTTTATTTTAATATTCATCATTCTATATTTTGTATTGTGTATTAGTTTCTTTTAATGTGCGAGTTTTTAGATCAACATTTCGGATCACACTCCATGATCCATCATCAGAATGCATGAAAGCACAAGAAAAATAGAGCTATTTCTAAATTCTCCTGACCATGTTAGCTCTCATGTTTACAACTAACTCTTCTCTAGGTACTAAAGAACCTTTCCTTTAGTTTGAGAATATTTTGTATGATGCATTGAAGTTTAAACAAAACATTCGATTCCACATTAACTACACTTGAACATTTTTTATACTTTTGGATTCAATGATAATCAATTCCATTGATGCCATGATTTAACTTAAATATGTTTCATTCTTTACACTAATTAGAAATTAATGTTCTCGTCAACTATTCATGACAAACTTAAATGATTTTGTATGCACAAGGGCCAAACAATCTGCACTTAGCAATTATATTCTAAAAATGAAATCACTCATAGTGATGCAACACTATTTTGCAAACATTCAAATCACTCAATACTGATGCAACATTATTTTGCAAATGTTCATCATAGATTTTGTCTATCTTAAAGCTTATATAGAACTTTCCTCAATACTTTCACCCTTTCATCCAGAACACACCATCCACAGGAACATGACCTTGCGTCCCTTGTTTTATATAAAAAATATATCCACATAATTATCATCAATTTTTCTTTTGAAAATTTAAAACATTGCAACATAAGAGATCTATGAACACAACATCCACTCCACCATTGTGGAGTTTAGCACTAAACGGCTATGAGAACATGTTCTATTGCTCTGTACTTTATCTATTGTACATTCTATTTGCTGTAATTTCAATTTGACCTTATTTCTTACACGTTGTCTTCTCTCCCTATGGTTCCCTCCCTCATACTTCCTGCAAGCACAACATGGGATCCCAATCCCTGAATCGTAGATGCATTGCAGATGGGGCATCTAGGCATGCAGTTCAACCACCTCCGAATGCACTCCACGTGGAAATTGTGCTGACAACGTTGCAGCGCCACCAAGGAGACCCCCTCCTGGTATTCACTGAGGCAGATAACGCATTCCTCCTCCTGCTGCTCTTCTCCGTGACATCTGTAACTGAAAACACCCATTTCAAGGGCTGGCTCTGGCTCTACTGTGACGCTCGATGCCGATGCACCTTCAACCAAGGAAGATCCAGATCGTGATCTCACCATTTTGACAACGATTTCCTTTAGTTGTTCAATGATAGTCACAACTAGAATAGCGAGTTCGAAAAAGCCTAATCCTCTGTAAAATCTCACGTATATGAAGAGCACCGAATGTATGACAAAATGCATCAGAAATAGTAAAGCGGGATATGGTTCTTCATACATTAAATACAGCACCACCGCCACCACAACCAGATAAGCTAATTGCACATGTGGTGACTGGAAAATTTTCACGTATGCGAGGAGTAGGGGATATAACCCTAATCCCAGGAGTAACCACAAAAAACTTAGCCACCCAGTTAGAGCTCTATAGATGAAGAGTAATAGTGCATATAGGACATATATTAGACACAACATTAGCCACCAGTCCATAATCTCGTTAAAAATACTTGTCCCGGCCATATTCAAAGAAGGTTTGAACAACTGGTATGGTGGAAGAAGAAGAAGAAGAAGTTTTTAGGGCTTATCTGTCAGGGGCTCATATTTTATCCAGCCGGGCTTTTTGCGCCAATCTTTATCGAATATACGAACCTGTAATTTCTATCAAGATGTGACGTTTGGTTGTAGTAAGAAAAATAAACTCCGATCTGTAACTTTGTTGGTTGAATTCCCTAAATTCTCTTCACAAAATCTGTATTGTATGCTTGGAGATTGGAGTTCATGTGCCATTGAACTTGCGGATGTGCAACATTTATTCAAGGTTGGTTGGTTGTTTTTTTTTTCTTTATCATTGATTATTTTAGAATTACCTACTAGTTTATAATATTAGGATACTTATATTTAGAAAATTTTATATAAAAAATATTGATAGATATTAATTAAAAACAAAATAGATTAAATTTTTCTTTTTAAAATCAAATCAAATCTAATATTTTTTTTTAAATCAAATCAAATTCAAAATTTACTTTTAAAATCAAATCAAATCTAATATTTGCTTTTTAAAATCAAATCAAATTCAAATTTTACTTTTAAAATTAAATTAAATACAATTTTTGCTTTTAAAAATCAAGTCAAGTTAAATTATTTTTTTGCTTTCTAAAAATAAATCAAGTTCAGTTTCTTCTTTAGTGGGTCTATATATTGTTTTTGTATTCACTTTTATAGAATGCATATGGACATAACAAGTTTCAAAAGCTTGAATAATGATAGTTATGTGAGAGATTTAGGTTTTATATATTATTATAATTTTAAATTAATGTTATTTTAAAATTATATTATTTTAATTATATTTTTTAATATAAATATAAATTTTATTTTGATAAAATAATATTAATAATTATAAAATTATATATTATAAACAATAAAGTGAAAAAATAGGTATTTCTTAATGACTAAATGAGAAACATTAAAATTTATGATTAAATGTTATAAAATTATTTAAAAAGTTATGATTTTCAAAAAATAATAATAAAAAATAGAATGATTATAATTATCTTTTTTTATAGAAATATTTATTGTATAATGCTTGAAATGAAATGATTTAATTATTTATTTAAATTTTTTAATTTATTTAATTTAAATCATGAGAATCAAATCCCTATACAATAGTTAAACAATTTTATTACCCATGTTTACAAAAATAAAAAAGATTAAAATTTATATATTTCTACCAAAAAAAATCACTTTATTTTTCAAGATTATCAATAAAAAATGAAAAAAAAAAAAAATTTAAATAGATGTTTATTTTCTAAATAAAAAAACCTATAAAATCTATTATTCCTATAAATTTTCCCCATTTTTTTAAATCTAATCTTATTGTAAATAAATAATCACAAGTTTAAAAATCTAAATCTCAACTTTATAAAAAATAAGTTTATTTTGAAAACAAAAATAACAAGTGCTACATAGTGGGGAGTACTTGTCTTTATATTATTGTAAAAAAAATATTTTATTTGAATTCTTAATTATTTGAATTTTGAATTATTGTTATTATTAAATTATATTACTTTAATTATATTTTTGTAATATTAACTAAAAAACATATGAGACTTGAGAAGAAGCCTAGAAGGACCCCCCAAGGATCATGATGTTTCAATGATTTACCCATGAAAGGAGATTAGTTGATAGTGACTAAGTGAAGGAACACTTAGAACATTTGAAAATGTTCCTCCTTCAACTTCAACAAACCCTCTCACTTTGACAAAAGTTGAAGTATCATCCCCTAGGGTGATTGAAGGCATATTGATTTCTTCTAAGGATGAATACTCAACCTTTTGTGAACTCATATGGTGTGTAGCATAAGAATATATAATATATGGAGATAAAGATTATGTACAAACTAAGGCCTTGCCTTTTAATTTCTCTTTGTCCTTAGTATTTTCCTAATTTGAAGAAGATCCTTTAACAGAATCAGTTACCCCAATATTATTCTTTTTGAGTAGAAAAATGAGGTGCTCAATTTTCTTTTTCATGCACTCATGTTCTTCATGACCAATTTTATTACAAAAGGAACTTTTAACTTTCTCAATAGTTGATTTACTTTGTTAAGAAGAGTTATCCTTTTTGAAGTTGTCAATTTTATCTTCTTCCTTACCTTCATTGTCCTTTTTAGTGATTTTCTTCTTTCCTTTAGCATTTTGTTTCTTTTCAATTCTTGCAATTAGAGCTTGAGACTTAGTATATTTCAAAGAACCCATTTGAATTAACTTTTATTGCTCCCTTGTCCATGAGTTACAAAGAGCTCTTTTAGTAGAATAAAAAGTAGAGACAAACACAAAAAATTCAAGACCTAGTTTGGAAAGTACAAAAAGGATTAATTGATCCTCCTTGTCAATTCCATGATATTTTAATTACAACTTTAAAGACTAGAATTTAGTGAAAAAATCCTCTAAAGTAGTAAAATCTCTACGACGTAGACCTGGGAGTTGATTTTCCAATTCATGACTTCTAAGTTCATCAATTGTCCCAAATAGTTTTTTTAGAGCTTCCCAAACTTCGTTGGGTGTTTTGAAGTTGTCAACATGAAATACTAATTCAGGAGATAGATTTAAACACAAGAAACCAAATTCTTGGTCACACTTATTGAAATACTTTTATGTGTCCTTAGCTGTATTAGGTTCTTTTTATGTTCCCATTGTTACCCTAAATAAGCTTTTATTCTTAAGTACAAGAATTACTTTCAACTTCCAATCATGATAATGGAAAGGTGTTAGAGGTTGTATAAGCACATTAGAATCCATGCTCCTAGACTTAGATTGCTTCTTTTATAGATTGCAGAAATGAAGAAGGCACTTCTTGAGGAAGTGAGAAAAATAGGCCACACACAACACCCCCCTTGGTTATCTTTTTGTTCTACCCTTATTTTTGGCACTTCATAGGAGTACTTTGTAACCAAACCCCAAAAGAACACATAAATTGGCACTTTATAATGAGTGTGTGAGTGTTCTTGTTGCATTCATGGCGAAAAAAACATGCACTTTTACAAAATTGACACTCAATTTTGAGTTGCCTAGCAGAAGTTATGAGAAAAACCATGTGACCAAGGGCTACAATAAAAAATAACTAATAAGAAAGAATGAAACATTTTTACATGAAATTAAAAAGGCTCGAAAAAGACAACTTAGAAAATGAGCCAAAAAATGTAACCATGATTAGGTATAAAACCTATCTTCAGAATACTTTTTTTCAATTGTGATCATTGATTTCAAAATGGAAGTGATTTTTTTCATATAAGAAATACTATCCACATAATTATCACCAATTTTTGTTTTGAACATTTGAATATCTAAAACATTTCAACATAAGAGATTTAAATGAGAGGTCATTCATAAAACCTTAATAAAACACAACTTTCTCCAAACAAATTTTGTTTCACAAAAAATTCATAAGCCCTAATATTAATTATATGATATATAGTATCTTATCTTTATCTATGGCTTTCTTATCCTTATTCTTATGAAAAAAAAAAAAAAAAATCCTTAAAAATGTTGTTTTTAGATGCTATTTTAATAATAAATCTAAGTATAACCTTGCATCTTTTTTCTTCAATTGTGAACTATTGATTTCAAAATATAAATAATTTATTTTATAAAAGAAATACATCTACATAATTATTACCAATTTTCTTTTGAGCATTTGAACATATAAAACATTTCAACATAAGAAATCTATGAATAATGCTTTAGGGCTTATCTGTGAGGGGCTCATATTTTATGCAGCCGGCATACCGACGTCCATGCTTTTTGTGCCAGTATTTATATCGAAGATGGGCAATAAGAAAAATAAATTCTGGTCTATAACTTTGCTGGTTGAATTCCCAAAATTCTCTTCACAAAATATGTATTGTATGCTTGGAGATTGGAGTTCATGTACCATTGAACTTGTGGGTCTGCGACATTTATTCAAGGTTTTTTTTAAATTTTTATTTTTAGCGGCTTTTTTTTTTTTTTTTCAAATAACTATTAGTTCATAATATTAGTATAATTATATTTAGAAAAATATTGATAGATATTAATAAAAAATAAATCAAATTTAATTTTTTAGTTTTTAAAACAAAATTAAATTAAATTTTTTTTTAAGTTAAATTAAATTCAATTCTTGTTTTTTAAAAATAAATCAAGTTCAATTTTTGTTTTATATAGTGGAAAAAAATTACATACAATTTTTTCTTTTTAATATCAAATCAAATTCAATTTTTGCTCTTTAAAAACAAATCAAATCTAAATTCTACTTTATGTAGTGGGTCTATTTTTTATTTTTGTGTTCACCTCTTGCAGAATGTCTATTGACATAACAAGTTTCAAAAGTCTTGAATATGATAGTTATGTGAGAGATTTAAGTTCTTTATATTCATTTATAATTGTTATATTGTTGTATTCATTTTTTATTTTATATTTCTTGAGCATTAATTAAAAAAATTCAATTATTTGATTTTATCTTTGGTTCGTATCTATGTTGATTGAATTTTTAAAATTCTCTTCACAAAATTTGTATTGTTATACACTTGGAAATCATGTGACATTAGGTAAACTTGTGGTATGCAACGTTTATTCTAGGGATTGTTTTCTATTTTTAATGGCATTGAGTGATTTAAGGCTTTATAATCTAATGCTTGATAGTTCTTTTGTTTTTCAATAAGTTTCAAAAGCTTTCATATGATATTTATGTGATAGATTTAGAACTTTTATATTCCTTTGAAATTGTTATATTGTAATCTTAGAGAGTTAAAATTGTTCATATTTGATTTTATCTTTTTTTAAGCATTAATTAAATAAGATCAATTATTTAATTAACTTCTCGAATCATTTATTTAATTAATCTATTGTATATCTCATTTTCTCTATAATTATGTCAAAGATGTATTGCACTCACATATGGACGCAAAAATCTTGGTAAAAAATAAAAATCATTTTATTTTTTAAATTCTATATTATTATTTTTTTTATTTTTTTGATCGGTAAGAGGCCGAGGCCAAGAATTTTATTAATCATTTTGAAGTTTTACATTACTCCACTCATGCAGGCTCCAGTAGGAAAGAGTGGAGGCGAGAAAACCTCTGGCCTTGCCCAGGACCATAGTCCAGCTAGTCTTATCTTAACATACAATAATTTTAGATTTTAATACATCATCACCCCGGGCCAGGGTGATTAGGAGGGAGGGTGTTTCTATTTTTCCCCTCCCTTAAAAGCCCTAATTTACAAGTTTCAATAATCATTTGTCCCTCAACTTCCAGCGACTTGGCTCTGAAGTTGTTCTTTGGTTGTATATAGTATCCCTTAATTGTCTGAGATATACCTGTTTGGCCTGCATGGTTAGTTTCTCAAACACTTGGTAGATTTGTTAGTACCGGTCAGTCCATTATCTGAAATGAAATTTTATCTGTAAAGCTAGAAAGTTACCATAATAAAATATCCTATGAAACCTATCCTCACAGATCATAAATAAAGAGGTATAAAACTTTAAACTAAATTGGGTTTCCAATTTCATTTATCTTAGGCTCAATCATGATCGACCAATGACCCATCCAAACAAAGAATCTCTAGTAGACCAACTCGTGTTTATGCTCTTGGATGCAATCCCTAGTGAAGGATGAGATCCAGGCTACAATAACAAGAGTAGGTATGTGAGATTCGATCATTCCAACCTCCCCTTCCCTATAAATTTATAGCAGAGAGGATGACGGAGGATATGATTATTCAAGGCTGGATATAATCTTTATCCAGGCCCCGAATTTTGCATGTTAGCCACATTTAATCCATAGTCATGAGATATGACAGACGGATATCAAAATATAGAAATCTTCAGCAAATGGCACTTGATTACTACAGCCAGTGATTAGTATTCTAAAATAAGCCATTATTACCCACCCTGATATGATTTCCACCAATGTGAATAAATACTAGTAAATGCATGCATCCATATGCTTGTAAATAACTAGAGTATATATTCAAATTGCTAGGTATCCAAAACAGACTACTAATATATGTCTATATGAATAGATATTCCATCATGCCTATTTAGTCTTAGTAACTTTTAGGATTAACAGTTAAATCAAACTAATTTAAAGTCCTGTAGGTCGTTTAAGTTTGTCTTTAAGATTCGATACTAGTTACTATCTTTTCTCCAATCTTTGTTAACTAAAGATTTAGCCCTGTTTTACTAGAAATGGTAATCTACTTGGGTCACCAATATAATCCAAACATTTAGTGACAAGAATATCCCCTGCATAAATAACTCTGTTTTACTATCAAAAAAGGGCCCATGCACACACCGAGGGCCGATCCTACTCACTCTGACCCCGAAGGCAAGGTAGAAGCACTCTCATTGTCCAGAACCAAGCCCTCAGCCTTGAGGAAGTCCTCGAACCAAGTGGATTTTGGAGGGTGTCACACATGAAACAAGTAGAGCAAAAAGTTGACATTTATATTGATTGCCTCAATCCTCTCCCTGGTGAAGGACTCACCATCCATGGAGATGATAGGGAATCTAGGAACCGGCCTGTTGTTTTGAATGAGAATATCATAGTTTCGCGGCCGAGGGATAGTCCATTCATTGTCAATGTTGACTAAAACCCGCTCCAAATCACCCAATATAGAGGCAATGAAGACCTCTTTACATAGAGCACTTGTATCCTCGCGATTTTTGGACGATGTAACCGTCGCAACAAGAAACATGGTGGCCACATCCATGTTGGCCTTGGTTCTATCTGAATTTGTGAGAAAGTCCGGGCCTAGGATTTTCTCAACCACATCAATCACTAAGGTATGGGGAAGTCGCATGATACGCTTTAGGCGATCTCTGGTAATAGCCCCTTCAAAAGCCATTTGCCTCTTCGTACTGCATAGTTTGATTGGGGTATCCATCACCAATTTTCCTCAATTCTAGCTATTTGTTGGATTACAAAGTGTCTTAAATTTAACCTGAAGCTTGGTTAATAGCCGAATAGGTTAATGATGTGAAAGATCTGAGTTTTCTCATTCTTTCTAAATACATGCGAGCCATAACCCACTTTGGATGAATCTTATTGGCTAGGAAATAGTGCATAATTCTATATTATTTTGATTATAAGATGAGTACGTTAATATTCTTAATGAATATATTAAAAAATTAAAATATATTTCTACATTATTTTAAATATATAATATAAAAAAATATTAGTATAATAATAGAATAGAAATAATGCTATTAAGATGGACGTGGATTGAAAACTACATAAAATCCACTTTTTAGGGGGATTGACCCCACAATGTAGTGGTTAGTTGTGAGCCTCCTACATGAGAGATCTTGGGTTTGAGTCTACTCAACTGGTTCTTAGCTCTACGAAAAAGCTAGAAATACCACTTCCATAAAAAATCCACTTCTTTCACAAAAATAAGGATAAGAATGAGAAAATGAAATAAAAATATAGTGATATGATATGATAATATAATAACAATAATGTAGTCTTAATAGATTTTTATTTTTTGTGAGTTTAATAGAAATATATTAACAAGAATATATTAAAACAAAGTTCAATATAATCATATCTTAATAATAATTTAATATTAATTATAATATAAGAATTATATTATTTTTTAAATGGAATAATGAATAAATATGATATCTTTGTTGTACTTTACCTATAATCCTCTAAAAATAGTATTCTAACACATTTATTAAATTAATTCATTTTTATATAATTAAATTCACCCTTCACATATTTATCCTTCAAAAAATAAATGAATAAAACTATTTATTTAAAAATAAAATAAAAATATAATGATATGATAATATAATAACAATAATGTAGTCTTAATAGATTTTTAGTTTTTGTGAGTTTAATAGAAATATATTAACAAGAATATATTAAAACATAGTTCAATATAATCATATCTTATTAATAATTTAATATTAATTATAATATAAGAATTATATCATATTTTAAGTGGAATAATGAATATATGATATCTTTGTTGTACTTTACCTATAATCCTCTAAAGATAGTATGCTAACACCTCAATTAAATTAATTCATTTTTTATATAATTAAATTCACCCTTCACATATTTATTCTTCAAAGAATAAATGAATACAACTATTTATTTAATTCTCTTAGAATCATTTTTTAATTAATTAGTTGACTAAAATTAATTAATCAATCTAGTTAGTCCAATTGCACAAATCAAAATGTGGTTAATTTAATTGACCACTTGACATACCCCTATAAAATCATAGCTATCCATTCATCTTAGGAAATTACCACCCTCTATTTTACATATGTGACTTACACATATGAGATAACTCCCACTTATCAAATCCTACATCCCCATGTGACTCACACATGCATGAGAATAATCACATGTCATAGCACTTTTTCCCACAATCCTTTTACCACCCTCTATTTTACATATGTGACTTACACATGTGAGAGAACTCCCACTTATCAAATCTTACATCCCCATGTGATTCACACATGTATGAGAATAATCACATGTCATATCACTTTTTCCCACAATCCTTCTCATTAATGTGTGAAGACCTTCTATCTCCACCATTTGATCAAAATAAGGTAATTTTAGCACTCCAAGTCCTCTTGACACTTTCCCTCTCCAAGTGCACTAATAATAAGGTGTCACTTCCAAAGGCTTCTCTTTTTCTTCAAATTTCTCATGCAACCCCAACAATTGATTTTAAGATCAAGTCTCAATTCTTGATTACTAAATTTTTTAAAATTTATAATTGAACCATTTTGGAGGTCACTTTGTTAAAAATATATTGAATTCTAATTTTATGATGTTGGTCTTGAGATAAACCACATATTTTCCCATGCTTAATCAAACATCTTGAGCACAACTACATACACATGTACAAAAAGAGGTTCTTGAGATGTTTTGTGGAAGATTTCTCAAGTTTAGGCGCTCAACCTATTCAAGCTCATGTAGAGGTGTACAATTATTCCCATTGTGTTTGCGTCTTTATTGTATATCTTGTTTCCTTCTTGTTCACATTTTTGCATTCTTTTAAGAACCCTACATCCCAAATCTAATCATTTTTTGTGTATTTTTATGATTTTAATGTTGTAGGTTCTTAGTTCATTGCATCTTCTATGTTTAAATGTGTCAAATTAATAGTTCAAAGCATCCATTTCCTAGTGTGTTTCACCCACTTTTATATTGGAAAAAATTTTGTCTAATGACCATTTTTTTCCTTTATTTTTAAAGGATTTTAACATTTTTTATGGCTTGTATTGTAGTTAATATTTAAGTAGTGTAAATTGTCAGTGAAAAATTTAGCTATTAGAATTTTAGAGAAAATAATGATAAATTTTTTAAATTTCACAATTTAGGCATATCTTAAGAGTCCTTGTAAGTTGTAGTAGAAAACAAAATTCTAGAATCGTTGCATTCCCCAAAAGATAGAAAGTTGTTCGGTGTGGAGCCTGATCAGTCTCCAAGTGGGAGATTGTTGAAATGTGGCGACTGATCAGCAAAGTACTATACACTCAGCACGTATCCTCGCCGGGGTCCAGGGCCAGGCCGGGCCCCGGGCAGGGGTTCGGGGGCGGTAGCCCCCGAGAAAGCGGGGGTTCGGGGGTGGCAGCCCCCGAGAAAAAAAAAATTTGCCGTTTTTGTTGATGAAAACCGACATTGCAATAAAACCCTAAAAAGGCCGACTTTGTTTGTTGCCCTAAAAACGCATGTTATAAGCGACTGGGATGCTTAAGGCATTGCAAGGTTGATGTACTATTTTTGCTGGATAATAAGAAAGATTGGACGACTGTGTATGGTGGACGTAACCCATTCTGGGTGAACCACGTTAAATCTCTGTGTTATCTGTGTCCTATTTTATTTCTTTATCTTTTGTATTTAAATCTACATATAATTGTTAGTTCATATTTGCTTCGGATCTGCTTGAAACCCTAACAATTGGTATCAGAGCGAGGTTTTCTGTAAATTGGCAGGACTTTCAGATTTGAGTGGGAGCAATGGAGGATTCCAAATTCAAGGTCGAAAAGTTTAACGGCCAGAATTATCAGTTATGGAAAATGCAGATGGAGGATTACCTGTATCAAAAGGATTTGTGGCGGCCATTGGAAGGAAAGGCAAAGAAACCGACCACAATATCAGATGAAGAGTGGGACATTTTAGATAGAAAGGCATTGGGATCCATTCGATTGTGCCTTGCGGCGTCTGTAGCATTCAATATAACAGAAGTAAAAACAACTGTAGATTTGATGGCAACATTGGTTAAGCTGTATGAGAAACCCTCGGCTTCGAATAAGGTATTTCTTATGAAGCGTTTGTTTAATTTGAAAATGAGTGAGGGAGGATCTATAGCGGAGCACTTAAATGAATTTAATACAATTACCAGTCAATTATCTTCGGTAAAAATTACCTTTGCAGAAGAGGTTAGGGCTCTCTTGATTTTATGTTCTTTGCCAGAAAGCTGGAATAGCTTGGTTATGGCTGTAAGTAACTCTGTCTCTGGTAAAAATACTTTCGTATTTGATGATATTGTTGGTGTTATCCTAAGCGAGGAAATGCGAAGGAAAAGCACAGGTGAGACTCCAACATCATCGGGTAGTGTTTTGAATGTGGAGAACAGAGGAAGGTCAAAGGAAAGAGGAAAAGGCCCTGGGAATGAGAAGTCACGAGGGAAGTCAAAGAAAGGATGCTCTCAATCTAGAGGAAAGAAAGATTGCTGGTACTGCGGAAAGCCTGGTCATCTAAAGAAAGACTGTTGGTCTCAGAAAAACAAAGAAGGAGACAAAAATGAAAATGACAGTAAGGAAGCTAATATTGCAAGTAATACTTTACAAGATGCTTTAATCTTATGTTTGGATAATGTTAATGATTCCTGGGTAATAGATTTTGGGGTTTCATTTCATGCTACACCCCATAGAAAATATTTTCTAGATTATGTTCAAGGTGATTTTGGACAGGTATATTTGGGTGATGATGAGCCTTGTCAAATTGTTGGAAAAGGAAAGATAAAGATCAAGTTGCAGAATGGTAATGATTGGTTTCTGCAGGAGGTAAGACATGTTCCTAATTTAAGAAGAAATTTAATTTCTGCAGGGCAACTAGGTAGTGAAGGTTGCATAGTTACCTTCTCAGACAGTATGTGGAAGGTCACTAAAGGATCATTAGTAGTAGCTAAAGGTGTGAAGGTAGGCACATTATATCTGTGTACTGGTAACACTTACTCTACCTTAGTTGCTACAGATAAAGTTACTACAGGGACAACAACAATAAATGTTGCAAGAACAGATTCGATAATGTGGCACCATAGGCTTGGGCACATGAGTGAGAAAGGGATGAAAATCCTTCACTCCAAAAATCTATTGCTAGGAATAAAGAAGATTGATTTAGAGTTCTATGAAAACTGTGTTTATGGTAAACAGAAAAGAGTCAGATTTCTCAAGGTTGGGAAAGAGAAAAAGAGTGAGAAGTTAGAGCTTGTACATTCAGATGTATGGGGACCGGCTCAGGTATCATCTCTTGGTGGCTCTTGTTATTATGTTATTTTTATTGATGACTCAACCAAAAAAACATGGGTATATTTCCTAAAACAAAAATCAGATGTTTTTGAAACTTTTAAGAAATGGAAAGCTTTGGTTGAGAATGAGACAGGAAAAAAGTTGAAGTGTCTCAGATCGGATAATGGAGGTGAGTATTGTAGCAAAGCATTTGAAGATTACTGTTCCTTAAATGGGATTCGAAAGCAGAAGACAGTTCCAAGAACTCCACAGGAAAATGGTGTGTCAGAGAGAATGAATAGGACCATCATAGAACGTGCGAGGAGCATGAGATTGCATGCTGGATTGCCATTACATTTTTGGGCAGATGTTGTGCATACTGCTGTCTATTTGATAAATAGAGGACCTTCAACCCCTTTGGATGGTGGTATTCCAGAGGAGGCATGGACTGGTAAAAAGGTAAATTATTCTTTTTTAAAAACTTTTGGTTGTGAAGCTTTTGTCCATGTTGATAAAGAAAACAGAACCAAGCTTGATGCTAAATCTCAGAAATGTACCTTCATTGGATATGGGATAGATGAATATGGCTATCGGTTATGGGATTTTGAAAATAAGAAAATAATTAGAAGTAGAGATGTTATATTCAATGAGAAGGTTATGTATAAAGAACAAATGCAGGAAAAGAAGCATGAACAGGACAAACAAGAATATGTGGTGTTGGATGAGATTCCTGAAAATGAAATGCCACAGGTACCTGATGCTCAGCAACAACAGATTGTCCCACAAACTCCTGCAAGTGTTAGACGTTCTACGAGGACAAGTAGACCCCCTGAAAGATTTTCTCCCTCTTTGTATTCTATTTTATTAACGGATTCTGGTGAACCAGAAGAATATGAAGAAGCAATGCAGGTGGATGCCAAACAACAGTGGCAACTAGGCATGAAAGAGGAGATGGACTCCTTGATGAAAAATAAGACTTGGGACTTAGTCCCTTTACCTGCAGAAAAAAGAGCCTTGCCTAACAAATGGGTTTATCGGCTGAAGGAGGAGGAAGGAGGTCAGAAAAGATATAAGGCCAGACTTGTGGTAAAAGGTTTTGCATAGAAAAAGGGTATAGATTATGATGAAATATTTTCTCCAGTTGTAAAAATGACTTCAATTAGAACTGTACTTAGTCTTGTGGCTGCAGATGATTTACATCTTGAACAATTAGATGTCAAAATAGCTTTTCTCCATGGAGATTTGGAGGAGGAAATTTACATGTTGCAACCACAGGGATATGAGGTCAAAGGTAAGGAGAACTTGGTGTGCAGGTTGAAGAAAAGTCTGTATGGCCTAAAGCAAGCACCCCGACAATGGTATTTAAAATTTGATAGTTTCATGGCTGAACACGGTTATCATAGATGTCATTCTGATCATTGTGTATACTTTAAGAGATTTGATAATGACAGTTATATTATCCTGTTGCTTTATGTTGATGACATGCTTGTTGCTGGGTCTAACATGCAACATATAAATGATCTTAAACAGAAATTAGCTAGGTCATTTGCTATGAAGGATTTGGGTGCAGCTAAGCAAATTCTTGGTATGAGGATTACACGGGACAGGAAAAATAGAACCTTAAATTTTTCCCAAAGTGAGTATATAAAGAAGGTGTTTAAAAGATTTAACATGCAGGATGCAAAAGCAGTTAGTACACCTTTGGCTAGTCATTTCAAATTGACTAAGGAGATGTGTCCAAAGGCACAGGAAGAGGTTAATAAAATGTCTAACATCCCGTATTCATCAGCTGTTGGCAGTCTGATGTATGCAATGGTATGCACAAGGCCAGATATTGCACATGCAGTGGGAGTTGTGAGCAGGTTTATGAGTAATCCGGGTATGGAACATTGGAATGCTGTGAAATGGATTCTTTGGTATTTGAAAGGAACTACTACGAAGGCATTATGTTTCAAAGAATCTAATGCTGCTCTAAGTGGATTTGTTGACTCTAATCTGGCGGGTGATATTGATTCACGGAGGAGTACTACAGGGTATGTTTTTACTATAGGGGGAACTGCAGTCAGTTGGATTTCTAGGCTGCAAAAGGTTGTTGCACTTTCAACCACTGAAGCTGAGTATGTTGTTGCTACAGAAGCAAGCAAAGAGATGATTTGGTTGCAATGTTTTCTGAAGGAATTGGGTCAGACACAAGAGGATAGCCCATTGTATACTGATAGCCAGAGTGCCATTCATCTTGCGAAGAACTCTATTTTTCATTCAAGGACAAAGCACATTCAGCTCAGGTACTTCATCCGGACTATTTTGGAGGAGGGTCAGTTATGGCTTGAGAAGATTCACACAAGTGAGAATCCTACCGATATGTTCACAAAGGCAGTTCCACAGGAGAAGCTGATTTCTTCATCAGTTTCTGTTGGTCTTCTTGATTGATAATTGTGGAATTTATACCAGTCAAGTCCTAGTGTTTTATCCAGCGGATGTTGCATGTACAGTGGTGTCATGTAGTATCAGTCTCCAAGTGGGAGATTGTTCGGTGTGGAGCCTGATCAGTCTCCAAGTGGGAGATTGTTCGGTGTGGAGCCTGATCAGTCTCCAAGTGGGAGATTGTTGAAATGTGGCGACTGATCAGCAAAGTACTGTACACTCAGCACGTATCCTTGCTGGGGTCCGGGGCCGAGCCGGGCCCCAGGTAGGGGTTCGGGGGCGGCAGCCCCCGAGAAAGCGGGGGTTCGGGGGTGGCAGCCCCCGAGAAAAAAAAAATTTGCCGTTTTTGTTGATGAAAACCGACATTGTAATAAAACCCTAAAAAGGCCGACTTTGTTTGTTGCCCTAAAAACGCATGTTATAAGCGACTGGGATGCTTAAGGCATTGTAAGGTTGATGTACTATTTTTGCTGGATAATAAGAAAGATTGGACGACTGTGTATGGTGGACGTAACCCATTCTGGGTGAACCACGTTAAATCTCTGTGTTATCTGTGTCCTGTTTTATTTCTTTATCTTTTGTATTTAAATCTACATATAATTGTTAGTTCATATTTGCTTCGGATCTGCTTGAAACCCTAACAAAAGTGACAATCCATATTCAAACAACCATATATTGACTATCCATTATTTTAAATGATTTTCAACCATGAACTTGAAATAATATAGACATGTAAGCCTCACTATGTCCAACTCGAATGATGTGGCGAAGTGTCTACAATTGTCTTATGACCTTCTTTCCTTCACTGCCAAATTTCCATCTCCCTTTTCTTTTTCTCCATGCTTCCTCAGTGTGCATGACATTGACAACAAGTGATATGTTAACATCAATTTTTACAAATAATTTTATTATTATATCAAATTTTAAATTTTCTTGCAAATTCATCAATTGGGCCATGCTAGAAAATTTACTATGCAAATCAAGTTATCATAGCATATAAGTTTAAGAAATAATAGCATAAGTACTTTTTTATCTTAGTTTATTTACAAATTGTTCTTGTTTAGATTGCAAAGCAATTCTACTTGAGTTTAATCTATTTAAGATCCCATTTTCTACATTCTTATTACAACAAAGAATTCATAACATAGATTGGTCGTGCAAGAAATTATTTAATTAGACATACATGTTTATCCCAGATTGTTTGCCATATTAAATTGTTATGATGATTTCTCTCACACAAAATAACCACTTCAATACATCAAGACAATACAAAATAAATCCAATTAGACATGAATAGAATAAAAGTTTGAACTTATAATACAACCATAAATCAACACTGAGACTACATCCCTTTTCATAATAGATATAATACCATTTATAGTTTTCTTATGTATACTCTAATCTACTAGAAGTCAAGTGCATTGTTTGTCATAATGAGAAAAAAGGTGCAACTTTTGAAGTTTGACATAAAATTATAATTTGATAAAACTGATAAAATAGGTATAAAAACTTAAGTTTCTTAATTATCTCTTCCAAAAAAATTCTTCTTTGGAAATATGTAAATATAATGTGAGATGGATAAAGTTTCTTTAATTATATTTCTTTCCTTTTTTTTTCTAAATAAATCAATAGAAATTATTGTGAAAGTCTATAGAATGAAAAAAGATTGGTATGTCAAACATAGATTGATTAGACATTAAGCTAGATGATTTTGAATAGGTAGATTTCCCTCCATCCATAACAATTAAAAAAAATTAGAATTCGACGTAATTAAATAGATATCAACAAACCTAATATGATGTTGGGTTTGTTAAATTTGATGTAACAACTCATGTCATGCCAACTAACATTCACTAGAAGATTACTTAAAGGATGTGATCAAATAGGACTCACAAAATCTTAACATATTAAAGTGAATTAATTTGGAAGTATCTCGGTTTACAAACTTTGGTTATTTATAAGGTCTTATTTAAATATATTAAGGATACAGTCTCAACCCATCTCACAATAATGTAGACCTTCATAAACATGATAGCCTTGATGGTGCCATGTCTTGGTGCGAAACTTCCAACCTTCTTTATGCTTACACTTAGATTAATTTTAATTTTCCTAAAATACTTGCAACTAAAGTAAAAACATCGAAAATTGTATTTATTGTTTGTAGTCTAGACAGTTGATTTACTCAATAGTGTCCAAGCGACTTTGTTTACAAATCTATTATCTCCCATGGTCACCTACATCTTTTGTTAAACATCAATGTTGCGCATGTACTTGTTGTAGCTAACCACAAAGCTAAATTGCAATGGAAATTTTCCTAATACATTCAATAGAACTATGAAGACAAAGCACTTAAAATAAAAATGCAAACCATCATAAAGCACTTCCTTCATGATTCTCCATTGTTCTTCTTTCACCTTCAAATATTATTTTGTGGATTTCACCTACAAGTACAATTGCAAGTGGAAGCAAGATTATGGGATGAAAACAACAACATAAGGGTACTTGAATCGTGGTTGATTATGATGAGAAATGCATCCAATTTATAGAAAAATTGGAGAGAGGATGACAATTAGCAAGAAATTGATATTAGAGGCAAATTGATTCGAAAATGGGAAAAATTAGATTTAAAAAGAAATGCCATGACACACTTTCCCATGCAAGAGGATAAGACTAGATATCAAATCCAATGTTAGGATAAGATGCCATATCCAAACTCATGACGAATAAGGAAAAATGCTTCCAAATCAAAGCACAAAAATTGGAGCCACTTGGGAGAGATAATTAGTTGGAAATTAATTTAGAAAAATAGGAATTAGGAATTAGGAAATTAGGAAAAATTAGAAATGATGAATTAGGAAATTAGGAAATTAGTAAATTAGAAATGATGAAAATAGGAAAGATTAGGTGAAATTAATTAATAAATATTCATTCATTAATTAATTCATAAAGAGGATTTAATTAGCCAATTAAATGAAATATTTAATTGTGACAAGGGGACCTAGGATAAAATAAATAAATTTATTTAACCTAGAGGGAAAATGACAAATAGGATTAGATGATTAAATCATAGAACCCTAGGAGATGAATTAGAAATGCAAGGATGATAATTAGGTCATGACAAAAGATAAATGATATAGGGTCGAATTGATCATGATTTAATGATGAAAATTGGATAATTAATAAAGTGTCAATGTTGATTGATAAATTGATCAAGATTGAGAAGGATGAAATTGCTAGACGCCAATTGAAGAGGACCAATGACTAATCGATCCAAATTGAAAAGAAATGATGATTGATTGAGATCGATGACAAATCGATCAAAGATTGATAAAAGGTTGACTTGATGAAGGTTGAATGACCAAAGACCAATGACAAATCGGTCGCAAATTGATAAGAAATTGATAAATTGATGATTGAGTGTGCGACATAGAAGAAATGTTAATAGAATGTGAAAACCCTAAAATAAGGTCACACAGACATGTTAAAGTACGACACCGCAAGTGTTGACCATTTTTAGATGCCTACACTTGTAAGAAAAATTGAATCAGTGACTAACATACTCAGAATGACATAATCTAAATCAACTTCATTATTGTTGTAATACTGTAACATAAGAATTAATTTTTAAAAATAAAAAATAATACTATCATTTCTATTTAAAAAAGAATATTTAAAAGATGAAGAAATCATTCTCTAAATATATTTTTTTAATTAGATTTTGTGTTCAAATAAATACACTCCCAAAATAGTATCTTCTTCGATGTCTTTTGTTTACATATAATGGTAAAAAGTAAAACTAATCAAACATTGAATATTTTGTTTAGAAACTAAAATCTTTTATTCAGAGTGGAGCCGCCCACACTTGAAAGGAAGACCTTCATTGTGTTAGACTGATGTGATAACCAACTACACCACGTTATAAATGAAGTTATTAACAAATAGTTTATTTAATATAATTTCTTACTACGTTTTAAGTTTTAACGATAGTCCACAATTTTTTCTGGAACAAGGATTTTAATACATATCATGGACGATATTTGTTTTATATAATTTAGAATATATTATTAAGAGAATTTTTTCTCATGGGTGTTAATTCAATTTTAATGTTATTTTAGATAAGTAAATTTTAGTGTTTTAAGATAAGTAAAATGTTGTTCATGTCTTAAGCCTTTGATAATCTACTTTTATATATATTATAAAAATATATTTATAATTATTATTATGTAGTACTATTTATAATATAAGTAATAAAAAGAATAAAATATAATACTAGCATATTTATATTTTAAAAGAATTAAGTAAAGTGTGCTTAGAGATATCAAGTTTGAAAATACATAATATTTATATATTCAATGATAAATTATGAGGTGCAAATAAATTCAATGGTAGTTGATGTTTCTGATTTAATTTTTGTCAAATTTGAATTATTGATAATCAAAATGAGATAAAGGAAATATCATACATTTCAAAACTATTATAACAACATTTGTAAAATATTATGCAAATTAAAAATTTGGAATCATTTATCAAAATGATATTTTAAAAAGGGAAAAAAAACACTTGTTTAATCATTGACGCAGTAGTAATAAGGTTAAACAACATCTATACTATATTATAAGCATTGAATTTAGTCATAGATGGAATGTGTAAATAGTTTTTCAAAATTTGTAGGAAATATTTACTTTGTTAACCATTTATGTCCTGGTAATATCTCTTCATTTTCAATATCATGAAGAAGAGCCCCAGCTTTGATTGTTATGTTGGACTTCACGATATATAATGTAGGTATCCCATGGTGTCTATGTAACAACCTGAATGATGGCATGACCTGATACACTATGAATATGATTGAATAATTAAACTTAAATGTAGCAAGCAACCATTCTTCAAGTGATCCTATGTGATAACTAATTTGTGATTGTCCCTTAAGAAATCTCATGAACTTCATACTGAGTTGCTCAGATAGGTTGTGTTTTTTTATTGTCACTTTTGGCCTAATAGTGACCTTCCCAGATACATCCATCAAGGTAAAGGTCTCAAAGATGATGGTATTGAAAAACTGAACAATCACATAAATTTGTAATCTCAATTTGTAGATTATAAAATTTTACATATAAATTCATTTACACCTTGGAAGTAGAGGAAGTTAAAGTGTAACGCATAATTATCAAATTTTCTTTGACTATTCTTTGTCCTTATTTTGTCTATTCTATTGACCATTTTTCCTCTCAACTAGTTGTGGACACTTAATTCCTCTATACGAAGGATGAGATTGAATGGAAGATGATAGTGGTACTTTGTCAACCAATTGGACACCCATGCACGTGCATTATGTGGCATCTTTCTCACTTGCATGGAAATTATTTTTAGCTTTTAAATTAATATTGAATAGTAGAAGACAAATATTTTAAACTTAAAGGCAATATATGTTAAGGTGAGTTAATTAGATAAATTTATAGAAATTTTCTCCATTTGAAGTAAATGTGTGTTGTTAAATAGAAAATAGAATAGAGCAACATATATGTAGCATTTCTCTTTATCATAACAAAAAAAATGATGCAAGGTTACATGATGTATATTTAGAAAATGCTACATATTTGGAAATCATTTATAGCTTTTAAATCAATATTGAATAGTAGAAGATAAATATTTTAAACTTAAAGGCAATATATGTTAAGGTGAGTTAATTAGATAAATTTATAGAAATTTTCTCCATTTGAAGTAAATGTATGTAGTTAAATAGGAAATAGAATAGAACAACATATATGTAGCATTTCTCTTTATCATAACAAATAAAATGATGCAAGGTTACATGAAGACTATGTATAAAATGATGTAAGTTGTGAAATGGAAATAATCAAATAAACTTGATTTTGGTCAATGTTAAACCATTTTTAGTTAAATTTTCTTTCATAGACATCATGAAAGCATATGATTGTATATTAAATGCTAGAAATTATTATTGTGATAAAAATAAGACATTTATTAATGATAATTTATTTCATACTAGTTTTAATTTTTTTTATATTAGAAAACATATAAGCCATGAAAGCAAATTTGATGTAAAATATATTACATTATTTTTTGAGATTTTGGAATTGTCATTTTCTTTATACACAATGCAACGGTTGACTTTTTTATATATATAATATTTTGAGACTGTAACCGATATGGAACAACCCATAAAGAGCTAGCAAGAGTACAAATGAAAGAAAGATGGTTATTTTTTGTAACCTAAATTTGAAATTCAATATTTTATCTCATGTCAATTGACATTTATGAATGTTGTAATGAATATAATAACTCTAGAATTGTGTGATAAGTTGGTTCTCATTCTAGATGTTAAAATGACAAAATAGAACTAGGGTTATATTCTTGAGTACAAGATTTGGACCTTGAGAGCATAAATTGCACCTCTCTACTAAAGTTGTAACATTGAGCACATGTTCTTTCCATGTAATGTTTTATTATCACTATTGTGGGTTAATTGTGTGAACATTGTCTACGGACCTTGTTTTGAATTTTTTTCTTTGACTTTAGTAGGTTACAATGTTGAAGGATGTCATTACAAAGAAAGAGGCAGAGATTTTCCATTTGCAAATTAATTCCCAAGATGTTTATGTTCGTAGGAAAAAATTAGAGTGAAAGTTACAAACTTCACAACACAATCAAATAAAGTGGCAATAGGTCGACAAGGTCATAAGAATCAGAGCCTAACAATTGGCAGACAAGGAAGCAGTGAGTCAAGATTGTCAAATTGTGGATGTTAGTTCTTTTTAGGATAAAATATATCTATACATTTTTCATAAATAATGTAGAGACTATTCACTAAAAAGGTGATATTTTAATATTTTAAATTACACCTCAATTTCTTTCACATTCTCATTTTCTAACTAGTCAAGTGAATGCTATTGCAGGGTCATCAAACATTGTCTAGTCAAACATCCAAGTATTCTTTGAGGAAACCAACTCAGTCCTCTCAAGTTAGTCAATCTACTTCAACAGGGGATTCTGATGATATATGTGGTAAGTATGGTACACCAATTACAACACAAAATGTCATGGCATCAAAGAGGTTAGTGGATTCAAAGATGGAGCTTACCTCCTCTCAGGTTACTTGTTTACAAACTAAGGTTCAAAAAGACTCATTCGTCTAGGACAATGTTTCAAAAGAATGTCAAGATGAGGTTCACAGCAATTTCAATTCTTCACTTCTTGGAACACAATCTTTGGATGAGACCACCAATCAATAAAATGCAAAAATGGGGAAAATGAATGAGGAAGGTATTTCTTTGGTTGACAATCATAGGATTTTAGGATACTCTTTTTTCTCAGTGCTAGCAATATCACTTGCTCAATAAAAAATATGTGTGTGTCTCATAGTGATAATAATATGATCCCCCTCTTTTTTAGTGGTAGAAATGTCACTTAAATGTAGATCAATAAAAATATGCGTGTCTTGGTTCAATAGTAAAGCTTTGGAACTATTTGGCTTCCTTGCAAAATGCTTCTAAACTAAATATTCTATGTTGAGTTACAATGTGAACTTTTTCTTGTGTATGCAAGCAAGAAGAAAGAAATAACTTAGAAAAGAAGAAGAAAATAGACTTATAGAAGATAATCCTTGAGAACAACTAAATGTTGAATGGATATTGCCTCCTAAACCTGAGATTCAACTGGTTGCTTCCTTCTTGTTGTTATCTTCAAGTTTGCATGATCAGTTCATAGGGGCTTCACTAGCTAGGCAATATTATATCACGTGCATTCATATTGGGGGGTTTAATATCCCAAAAATGAGGGTACAATATATTGCCTATCGGTGAAAATAGGGGGGTTTTTAATTCAAGCTATGAAAAAAAAAAATTGGTGAAAATAGGGGAGCTTTTAATTTAGCCTATGTATTGGGAGGGGGTGCCAAAAAAAGAGTTTAGGGCAATATTTTTTGAAAATAGGGGGATTCTTTAGTATGCCATTAACGCACATGTTATAAACCAGGCTTATTCAGTGAAGCTCCCATGGATTAGTCGCTTGGGGTCAATTCTGAAGGAAAAAACATGCAAAAGGGTATCCAAATTACTTAGAACTGAAGGCTACCAATTTGATAAGGTGTCTCAACTAATGTGCAACCCATATAGGAGCTCTAACTGAGTTTGAACTAGCACATTTTCTCTCAAAACTCCTCTTTTAAGCTTCTAACTGATTGTGAACTGATCCTTGACTTCTTGAGTGATCTTTGGAATGGATTCATGATTATAGAAGCTTGTGACCACCATGAGTCTAATAAAGCTTCCTCTCTAGGCGTTGGCTATCTAAAAGATATAATGCCACTTAATCTCCTTGACTCTAAGTGTGCACAGGTCTATAATCTCTTTGTCCTCTCATTATGCTACATGACTATATTTCTTTAAGTGTCCTTACCATGAGTTTGACTATCTTGACTGTATTATTTAGGATGCTAAGGACTATTCACAACCTCTACTATCTCAATATTGTTTATACTTTCTGCTATAATAGTATTTCCTTCTTGTTTTTCATTGTTCTTTATGACCTCATATGGTGACTACCATTTAGCATGATACCTTTGTCATTCTGCCTCTAAGACCTATAACCTTCCATAACAAACATTGTTAAGATTTAATGACCTCCTTGTGTATTTCTTCCTAGGACTGCTTTCAACATGATTCCAGGCTTCATTATGACTTTATCCTTTGTCTTAATTCTACCCTCATATTTCGTCATATGACTGCATTCTTTGTAATTAAGATTGCTACATGCCTATAGAGTGTGAATTTTTTCATTGCCTTATGGCCCATAGATGGTGTTATGATCTTTTATTGTGTTGTTCTTGAAACTACATGAAGACTTTGATGGTTCCATGATTTTGGGTTCATTGTTTATTATCCTTTCCCTTGAACTATCTTAAGGATTGTTTTGAGAGGGTTGTATCATGCATAGACTATCAATTCATTGTGTTGGGTGAATATTTTGTCACTAGCATACCAATGACAAAATATATGATTCACTCACAACTTTATTGAGAAATTAATCTCTCCTCTCATCAAGGGTAGGTTCCCTTTGAAATCTCTTCTATAATTAATAAAACTGTTGGGTGAATATTTTATCACTAGCGTACCAATGACAAAATATATGATTCACTAATAGCTATATTGAGAAATTAATCTCTCCTCTCATCAAGGGGAGGTTCCGTTTGAAATCTCTTCTCTAATTAATAAGAAATTTAAATCTGTGGGTTAGTGTTGGGCATATAACTCTCTTTTTTCAGAGATAATGTATTCTCCCTTCACTTTGTTACAATTTCCCTATCACTTCGATACTTAAGGAAATTAACAAATTTATCCAACAAACTATATCAAGATTTTATAAATAAGAAGCACAAAGTCTTTCTTGAATATAACACCAACTAAACTAATTATCACAATGATAAGGAATTCAACTTGCAGCTCAAAGTCCTCAAGTATAATTCCTAAATCCTAAAAACTATAAGCAATAGTAGCAATACAAATCCTACTACTAATCACTTAACAATAGAAAATTTCTCAAATATTCAAGGAGCACAAAGTCTACTTTCATAATTCAAGAGCTCTTTAATCCATTTAACAATACTTCCTATATCAATAAATTCAAGAGCATATATAAGTCATGAACGTAAGAACATTAACTCATATAAGAAATTCTTTTTAAACACAACACAAAGTTTGGGATCAAATAAAATTAATTTCTTTATTTGCTTGATCAAATTTTCACTACAAAGCTCAAAGTCTTAGTTGAGGCAAAAATTTAGCAGAGTTTTGCTTAGCATAATCCAAGATAAAAAATAATACAAATGAGGGTCCCCCTTATATATAAGAAAAGTGGAGGAAAATGTGGGCACAGTTGACTAATTCAACTGCACAGTCCCACTTGACTACAACTACAGCAGAAAGAAAATATGCAGCTGCGAGAAAACTGGTAGCATCTAACAACGCAACTACATGGAAAGAAAATGCCAAAAAGGGACACTTTATTAATTTTTCTCCTCCTCACTTGATTTGTGGAATTCCTTGAACCTAGTCAGGATGGCCTCCATCTCTTCTTGGTTCGGCATCTGGGTAGAATCTGTGATCACATGAACACGGGAGATGGTATCCTCAGCCTCTACATATTTCTTTTTCCTGTCCTTCAACATGGATGCGAGGACCTCAAAACTAACTTGGATCTCCAGTAACTTATCGAATGCACCAAGTGAGAAGTCATGTCCCATGCAGTGATCCATTAAGGACATAAATTCCTATGTGATGGCATCACTAGTAATGAGATTCCGATTGTCGTCATACAGATAACAAGGAAGCTCAGCAATCCTTGCAGAAATGAGATCAATCTCATCATTACCTTCCTTCTGTTCTCGATCCATCTCTGCTATCATCAACCTTATTGTCTTTTTCCTATAAGACAATATCGACAAGATTTAGATATATTTTTTCCTTGAAGGAACCACTTTATTTTCAACGAGGACGTCTATTTTGAAGTCCTCCATTTTGCTCCAAAGGGTTGTACTTTTCTCAATATTTTCAATCTCCTAAGATAATGAAGTTTTGACAATTTGCATCTGACTTTGGATCACTTCAAAATCCATCAATAATCCAACTGTCAAACTTAGGAGATGAGACCCTTCTGACTTTAGCCGTGCAATCCACTCGTCCACAACTCGGCCCTTGGCTCCTACCTGTTCAATTATATTAAGAGCTTTAGTGTCCATTGAGGATCCAGTGGGCTCAACTTCTTGGGAGGATTGGGTGACTTTCATAAGAACATTAGTCAATTGTTCACATTTCTATTTTAATTCATTCTTCACATCCCTCTCTTGGTCAAGTCTCCGTAACAAAGAGTTTAAAGCCGTCTAAGAATCCAGCTTAACACTCTCATGCGTCTCCTCCCTAAGCTCTACAGTTTGCATGATATAATCTTCAGGTTGTATATAATCTTTATTCTTATCTGATGATGGCACCATGACCTCAGCATACTTCCTTTTAGATGCTGGGTCTACTAACACCTGGGAAACAGTCTTGGGCTTCTTTGTTCCCTTGGACTTCGGAGGAACCAATTGCTCAAAGTCAAACTCATCAGGTGGAATCACCTGTTTCTTCCTCTTTTGTGCTACTACCTCCATCCAAGGTGGTAATTCAGGATTGGTCAGCAAAGTAGTAGCTTCTTGTTCAGTCTCACTTGGTATTTCAGGAGTATACTAGCTTGAAATGGTAGCGGTTGTAGATGTTGTGATTGATATTAATGCTGAAGTATCCAATGATATACCTGTTGATGTAGCAACAGCTACTGATGTTGAGCCTTCTTTAGTTATGGCCACAGAGGAGAGGGTGGAAGGCACAGTGAAAACAACCTGAGTAGTAACCAGAGGTGGAATTTCTGTTATAATTGTCGTAGTAGAAATAAATTCGGTGCTTACCGGAGATGGAATCTCTATTATGACCATTGTAGAAGGTAAAGTCATCATTTGTTGTTCCAGGAATGCTTTCTCCATAGCTTCAGGAAATTCCAATATTGAAGATTCAATGGTGGCTGAAGGAATATCATCCAGGCTGGAAAAGTTGGATAGTGCGAAGAATTGTTGAGCAGTCTCTGATTGAGTCATGCCCATGCCCAGGTCCTCATCATAGAATTCCTCTTCCTCTTGATCAGAATCAAAATCAATGGAATGGATAATCACTTCTGAATGAGTTGGTGCCAGTGAAGTGGCTAGAACATTAACTTCACCAAGATGTGATGTTTCTTCAACCTGTGCTTCCTCTTGTGGAAGAATTTTACCTTCTTTCATCTCTTTCTCTTTTCCATTATCTCTAGTAGTCTGTTGTTCTGGCTCCTTCATGGTTGTCTCCTATGCTGCTAAAGATGATTCTGCTTTCTTGGCCCCTTTAATTATGAACTTGATTTTGGGTCCTTTCCCCTTGGATTGCGTTGCAGGAGCTGAGGATAATGCTTGTGAATCTTCCTTTCCCCTGGTTCTTGTTTCAGCCATAGTTGTCTTACCAACTGATCCATCACTATTATCATCATCTCCAGAACTAGCAGTAAGTTGTTTCATTCTAAGATTCATTTTTAGCAACCATGCATTGGTGTTTGCCAAAATAGGAGAGATTCTTTGAGTGGTAGATTTACTTTCCTTTTTTGACCAATGCACTGGTGGGAGTGGAGAGTCTGCAATCTTCTTTTCATAATAGACAGGGTCTATTATGTCATCAGTGTCTTCCATGGTCATTGGGATCTTTGCCAAATCCAAGTTTTCAATTTGTTCCAAGGTAAGACGACTGAAATCCATCCTTCTTATATCTTCTTCATTTTGACAGTCTGCCCATACATCTTCAAACCTATAGACATCGGTGTAACTCTTCTTGAGCTTGTTCTTCATGCCACAAAAATCAAAATTATTTCATGCCTTGAATCTTCTCATAGTATTCCATTGCATCTCTTCCTCCATGTTCTTGGCTTTGGGGTTAGTTAGAACTGAGTACCTGCCAATTTATTCTGGGAACTTCAACCGGTCTTATGTGCTTGCGATTGCTTTTCATGGACATAGATTAGTTGCCGACACAACTCCATGAGAATGATCTTATCAGAAGGATACCTTGGTAGAATGAAGGGTTCACCTGAGAAACATCTGATCTGGATGTAAGTGAATGTTGGGAACTAAAGAAAAACACATCCAAAATGAGACACCCTGTTATATGTAGCCTCTGATAATCTTTTCTTCTACAAGCTCTTATCAAACATGCACTTCCACATAGCAAAGAAGGCATCATTAATTCTTCTAAAGTGGCTACCTTGATTCTTTATTGTGAGTTGATCATAGTATTCCCAGACATGCACCAATCTCATGTCATCTTTAGTAGACAAACCTGGATATTGCCTCATGCAAGCAGTGGCATAAACCAAGTAAGAAGTCGTATAAAATTTCAATGTCACTTTGACTTCTTTCAGTTGTGCGCAGAGTGCATCACTGATCTGCTCACCCCAATCAATCCTAGCAGCCCCTTTCCTTATTATATTTATGTAATAACACATCCAGCTTTGAAAGTAGTGAGAGTCCTTTAAACCCTTCACTCTTGATAACATGGTGACCATGTCATTGTACTCCTCATTGAAGTCACTCCTGTGAAAATACTTGGACCATCATGAGGTGGTAGAATTTCTAGCAGTAGAGAGGTATACAGTATTGATCACTTTATTGCATTTGACCTCATTTTTCTCATAGTACTCTTGAGCACTTTCTAGAGAAGTGTCAGCTACTTCCTCAACTGGAGAACCTTTGAAAACACTATTGAAGAAAACATTATCCAGAGTCATGATCACATTTTGATCAACATCCCTAACTTGTCTTGTATTCGGATCGAAGTGATCCACTACTGCAAGTACAAAATCCGGATCATGAGCTACAACTGGGAAGGAAGCATATTTATGCAACTCGGATTTAATCAGGTTCGTTAGGCAGGCAGGAGCTTTCTCAACTCGATCAATAAACTCCTTCATACTGACATGTCCAATTTTTGTATCTTTGATCTCCTTGATATTTGAGTCTACTAAACTTTCTGGGTACAAATTCAAGAACTTATCATACTTGTACTTCATCATTTTTGCTTATGTTTTACCCGGAGAAGATTCCAGCTGACTCGAAGAAGGCTCTGATTTGTCGTGAGAGGGCTTTGACATTTGCAAATGACTGCATTCAACACTGAGGATTAGCTTCTTCGACAGTTATCATCATCATGTAAAAATAAATTTTATCAATCGGATCAAAAAATTGGACTCAGAACAGGCTTGGGAGCAAAACTATCAAAAATAGCAGGTCGGGGGAAAAAGTCCGATTTGCACCTTAGGAATCAAAATTTGCACATCGGACTTTAAAGTCCAATTTGCAAAGATAAAACATCTTTTCTTGCATATCAGACTTTAAAGTCCGATGTGCAAGTTGGGGAAAGATCATCGACACATCGGACTTTAAAGTCCGATGTGCAAGTTGGGGAAAAAATCATTAGCACATCGGACATTAAAGTTCGATGTACACATAGGTAAAACATTCAGAAAACTTGTGCATCAGACTTTAATGTCTGATGTGGAAGTTGGGGAAGGGCAACCGATTGACATGTCGGGTTTTAAAGCATAACATGTCAACCGAACATTCTCCTCTTCGCATATTGGATTTTAAAGTCTGATATGCAAAGTTTACCCTCCTGCATATCAGATTTTAAAGTTCGATATGTGAAGAGGAATTTCCGTTAATCAGCCTGCATACCGGGCTTTAAAACCCGACGTGCAGGCTAGGGGAAAGAAGGATTAAAAGGGCAATCGAATTTTAAAATCCAATTACCCTCAACCAGATCGATAAGGTTTAAGAGCAATTGGATTTTAAAATCCAATTGTCCTCTGAAGAATTGATTTCCCTCCAAAGACAATGACCAAACAAAAACAAAAAATGAAGGTGAAAAGGAAAGGAAAAATGCGGAAAACAAATAAAAACTCAAAATAAATAAAACCAAAAACCTACCTCAATCCACCATGGTGAGATAAAAATTTGATGGAGACTCGATAAATCCACAAGTCCGGAGAGCGAAAATGGAGGAGAAAAGAGGAGGCAAGCGTAGAGGGGAAATCCCAAACAAAAATGAAGAAATAAACTCCAAAACTTAATAAATAACCCCTAAATTAGTAATTAATGTGGTTATTAATTACTAATCACACAGTGCATGTAAAACTTTTAAGTCCAATATGCATGAGTAAAACCCTTGCAAGTCGGACTTTAAAGTCCAACATGCACTTTTTGACCAAACAACCTGCAGATTGGACTTTAAAGTCCGAACTGCAGGGGAAGGATTACCTGCAAGTCGGACTTTAAAGTCCTATCTGCAAGGGAAAAACAAACCTTTGCACATCAAACTTTAAAGTCCGATGTGGAATTCCCTTTGGAAAGAAGGAACCCTGCAGGTCAGACTTTAAAGTCCGATCTGCAGGAAAATCTGCAATTCTAAAGAACTTAGAAAACAATAAAAAGAAAAGCGAAAAGAAAAAATGAGCTAACCAATGAAGTTGATCAAGCTCCCCCGGAGGTCGTAAGGTACGAAACGGACCAGTTTTGTAGGGGTGCCTCATGATTTTGGCTGCACTAAAATCGAGGACAATAGTTGGCTCTGACTGGGGAACAAACTACACCACTTGAAGCTTGTAGAATCCAAAACTCTGAGTGCCTGTATCCATTGGGCTATAGAGTCAGGGGACAAAAAGACTTAAAAAGAAAAGACTATACAAATTTCACAATAAGTACAACTCCCTTTACATTGCTCTTTATTGAGTAAAGAGCTTCAAATGTTCTCCACTATGAGGTAGCAAGAATGGGGTACCATTCGCATAGGCAAGTAAGTAGCTATGCTCGCCATATATTTCATGAATAGTGAAGGGACCTCTTCATAAGGAGTCAAACTTTCCATGCAAACCCTTTGGTTCTCTCCTCTTGTCCCATAAGAAGAATTGATCACCAACTGAGAACTCATGGGAAGTTGTTTTCTTATCAAACAACACCTTCACTTAGCTTTCATGTGCAACAATCCTATCAACCACTTCGGCTCTTATTTCTTCCAACTGAGAAAGAAACATAATCCACTTATCCAGTGAATCTTGATAGGTTTCATCTTCAATGGCCTTGGCGAGCTTTAATGCTGAAAGTTCCACAGTGATTGAAATCTCGGTATTCAACCCATACAGAAATTGAAAAGGTGACATACTAATTTCTCTTTTTGGAGTTATACGATCCACCCATAGCGCATCATAAAGAGCTTTATGCCAAGTCTGTTGTCTCTCATCAACAAGCTTCCTCATAATAGTAACCAGATTCTTATTGCTTGACTCAGCCTAACCATTTCCTTCCGAATAATAGTTAGATGAGTGTGAAAGAGTAATACCATGATCAAAGAAAAATTCAATGATCTCATAAGATGAAAAACATGAAGCATTATCGGCTACTATCTTATGAGGAACACCAAACCTTGAAATGATGTTTTCCTTCAAAAAATTGGCAAACCACCGCCGACGTAGATTGCTTGGTTGGGATTGCCTCCACCCACTTGGTGAATTAATCTGTCATTGTGAGAATGTATATGTGACCTGTACTAGATGTTGTATTGACAGGTCCGATGAAGTCCAATCCCCACTGTTGAAAGGGCTCTTCAATTACAACGGGTTTAAGAGGGAGTGTAGCTAGTTTAGGCTTACCCACAAATTGCTCACATTTGTGAACCCAACTGTATGTGTCCTTAAAAAATGTCATCCAATAGTATCTAGCACGCAAGATTTTGTGTGTTGTAATAGGAGCAGAAAAATGTCCACCACAAGCAAGATCATGAAAAGCTTGAAGTAATCTTACTTGTTGTTGTTTTTCCACGCAGCGTAAGAAATTTTCATCTAGGCCTTTCTTATACAAACCATTGTCCCATAGGACAAAATTTACCGCTTTAAGCTTCAAGGTTCACCTTTCATTACGTGACAGGTGTGCAGGATAGTCTCCATATGTTAAGAGATATGCCAAGTCGAAATATCACTCATCAGTGGTGCTTACAAATAGAACCTTGGAAAGATCTTGATTCATACCTTCATTTTCCAGCACCACTTCATCAATTGATTTGTTGTCAACTATCAACTGACATAGACCTTTTCCACAAACCAACTTAGTGGGCTTGATTTCCATATCATATTCCTGAATCTTGGCAACCCAGTTGCCCCTTTTAGTTCCAAACTCTTCTTGTGTCAAAATTGACTTGACAACAGCATCAGGAACAAGAGTGATGACATGTGAATTCAGAATATAAAACCTGAAATGTTTCACTTCCTTTACCATGGAAAAAGAATGCTTCTCTATTTTTGAGTACTTCAACTCATGAATGCAATAGGTGATTCCACGCCTTCATGATTTTTCTACATTAGTATGGCCGAACAGGTATGATCTGATGCATAGCTATACATGATAAACTCTTTTGTATAATCATGACATACCAAGACTGCGGCATTCACCATGGCCTCCTTGATTTGATGGAAAGCTTTCTTTCCTTCGAGAGTCCACTTGAAAAGAGAATTTCCTTTCATCATGTTAACGATATGACGAGTTTGTTCAACAAAGTCTGGAATAAATATTCGCAAGAAATTTACTTTGTCGAAGAAAGAATGAACAACAGTCTTGCTTGTTGGCATGGAAAGATCACAAATAGCTTTCACTCTTTCAGCATCAATTTTTATACCTTCTTTTGAAACAATATTCCCAAGTAACTTACCTTTGGTAACCCCAAAAATAGATTTCTTGGGATTGAGGGAAATTCCATGCTGACGACACTTACTCAAAACTTGTTGCAAGTGATAGAAATGATCTTGAAGTTTCTTAGAATAAACAGTCAAATCATCCAAATAGACTACAATGAAATTACCAAGGAAACTTCAGAAGGCCAAGTCCATTGTGCATTGGAAAGTTGCTCCTGCGTTTATCAACCTAAAAGGCATTATGTGATATGAAAAAGTTCCCCAAGGTGTAGTAAATGCAGTTTTATGTTGATCTTTTTCAATAACCTCCACTTGATTGTAACCTGAAAACCCATCCAACATGGACATCATCTCTTATCCAGTAACAGCTTGTAGGACATGATCCATGATAGGTAAAGGGTAGTTATCTTTTAAGGATGCCTGATTCAAATTCCAGAAATCAACGCATATCCGGATCTCACCATTCTTCTTACGTACAGGTACAATATTGGCTATCCAAGAAGAATGATGAATGGGGAAGATTATCTTGGCTTTCAACATCTTTTGAATTTTAGCAAAGATAGTATCGGAGATCTTTGGGTTGTATTGTCTTTGCTTCTGATGGAAAGGCGTGATATCCGACTTTAATGGAATGTCGTGACGGAGTTCTTTGAGATGAAAAGACTTTATATCTTCATAGGAGTAGGCCAAGATGTCAACATATTGCTGCAATAATGCAACAAATTTCTGCCTTTCATCTTGTGAACAACACTTTCCAATGTTGATCATTTTTGGATTGCCTTCAGTCCCGATATTTACTTGCTCATATTCCATTGAGCCTATAGTTGTTTTTTGCTGCTTTTTTACATAATGGTCATGTTTGTCAAAAAGATTTTCTAAAGAAACTAAACCCTTGGGGATATTGTTTCCTTTCAATTGCAGAAATTTCTCTCCCATTTCTGCATCAATACTTTCAATTGCATCCTTTGAAGGGTAGTGACTACCTTCAAAATACAGATAATCAAAATTGTCAGCCGTCTGCAAAAAATTAATTACATGATGATCGTCATCAAACACTTGCCAATGATCAGAGTTGTCAGGAACACTTGGTCGAAAGACCAATTCAACAATGTATGTTGATCCCGAAAAATCTTTGTGAGGAACCAAAGAGGTTGTTGATACTGCTAATGAGTCTGTCCTATCATTAAATTCACAGGAAACCATAGATATATCAAAATCATCAAATGCCTCTATTAGATCCCATACAAGGTTGTGATAGTGTCATAGCCTATCGCTCCTTGTCTGATATATGTTCCTGACCTGACAAACTATCAACTCAGCATCTCCTTGAGCATGTAAATTTTTAATCCCCTTCCTTTGGGCAACATTCATCCCCAAAAGAGTAGATTCATACTCGGCAGTGTTATTTGTGTTACCAAACTACAATTTGAAGGAGAAAGGGAAGAAATTTCCATTAGGAGAAACTAACAAAACACTAGCTCCTGATCCAATAGAAGAATGACAGCCATCAAATTATAGCATCCAAACATCATCTAGACTACCAATGCTGACGATATCAAAATCGATAATTCCTTGTTGTGAAGTTGAAGATCTTTCTAATTTCGTAACACTACTTTCACAATCAACTAGAACATCATTGAGTGGAATGGAATCTTCACTCTCAAGAACCACCTCTAAACCATCATCATCATGCAGGAAATAATTACCCATACCTAATGATTTGAAAAGAATCTATGCTCGCTGATCATCAGACTTGACAACGATGTATTTTGATTCTTTTTCTGGAAGCAACTTTTGGATAACTCCTTTAACAAGAATATGAGCCTCAGTCATATCCATGTTTAACTCACCCCCCACATCTCTACAAAAATTTCTTCCCAACAATAGACCATATGAAGCCGGCACATCGGCTACCAGTACTGTCATCTTAATCTTCTTTTCTGGGAATTAAGCAAAAGCAAATTGTGCATCCTTGATCTGACCTATCAAGGGGACTTGCTTGTTATCCATAGAGAAACATCTTCCAAATGTTTTGGTCAACGTTTAGCCAAGGGAATTGGCAACTTTTGACGGCATAACATTATCAGATGCCCCAGAATCGATTACATAGTTACTAAGCTTATAACCATTTATCAACAAAGAGATATAGAATGGTTATATCTTCTCTATAGGAGAACAGGAAGCTACTAAGTTATTTTGAAGTAAGTTAGACTTAGGAAGATTACTAGGGGTAGTATCTTTTTCTTTAATAAACTTGACCAAATGATCAAATTGATCTAGATTAGATCTCAAAATTTCAACCTCAAACATTTGTATTTTGGTTTTCTTAGCATGGTCTAAAATATCAAATGACTGAAAGGAATTCATCAAAGATTTATTTGCGTTCTTATTTTGAGAACTTAAAATATTAGGTACACTAGTCTTCGATGTAGGTGTAGAAGAATTGACAGGTGCAGAAAAATTGACAGCAGTCGAAGAATCACTTACACTTTTATCCTTCGCGGCGTCCATTAAGATAGCATTGTCTTTTGCAGGATTTGGTATGGGAGTCCCACACTTTGCAATAGAAATTGGCAAACATTGAGAATCCTTGATTTGAATAGGATCATCACTCTTCGCAATGATAGGTGGTTGGGCTACCTGTGCTTGCAAACAGGTGAATACTACAAAGACATCCCCATCACGTGTGTCTTGCATATCATCTTCTTGATATTGCATAAACCTGATATTAGAGTTTCCAGCCAACTCTGCATCATCTTCTTGATGCAAATTGGTGTCTTCTTCACCAAAAGGGGGAAGATCATTCTATTCAGCTTCATAATATCCTGTAGCTAAATTTTGAGGTGGTGCTTCCAACGCAAGCCTCTCTAGAGTGGGAGGCAATTTATTTTGATTATGCATGGCGTAATTGGAAGCATTATTTGGATAAGTCCTTCTTGGAACATCACGATAAGAAGTATTTCCTTGTGAGGAAATTTTCTTCTTAAGTGCTGACAACTCATTTGCTAACTTTTGTATCATGGGATCAACAGAATTCATTGAAGGAATAGGTGAATCAGCAATTTGATTATTCCTAACCTTGTTAGGATCCCTCCTTATCTTATCGGCGAGGATAAGATCATCTTCGACCGATATAGCCAATTGTTTTGCAGTGGCCAAATCTGTAGGATTATTCCTTTGCAAAAGAAAGCTCACCTCTGGCAATTGAGTGTTGATAAAGAAGCATTTCAAGTTTCCAACGGTTGGTCATGAAGCAACTGGAATGCAATTGTGCAATCTGTTGAACTTTTCTACACATTCACGCATAGCTTCCTGAGGTTCTTTCTTCATTTGAGTTAACTGAGCTAGCAGGGCGTGATCGTCTTCGGCAGACTTGAACCTTGCTTCAAACAGTGTTCTAAGAGTTGCCCAATTTGTGATGCAAGCATTCGGAAGATGATAGAACCAATCAGCAACAACTCCATACAAAGTCTCAATGAACAATCTCACTGAAACGTCTTCATGCTCAACACCTAGGACTCCACATGCGATGTAAAAGGCAGCAATGTGTTCGTCCAGGTGTTGAGAACCATCCCCCAAAAATTTGGGTAAATTTTTTTGTGTGCCTTTGGAAAGTTCGTGCAAAGGTGCGGTCAAGTTCAAGGGACCAAAAGCGGTACCCCAAGGGCCAATAGCAACCATCCTTAACGGATTATATGGTAGTATTACAAAATGACTTGCAAGTGGAACAAATAAGACTTACAAACTTGACGCCTCACTTGGTATGGGAGATCACTATGCAGAAGGAGGAAAACTTCATGTCCACTGCAAAGGGGAACGTGTCCATGAAGGTGTCACAAAAGGAAAATTATGTTGCTGCAAAAACTCAAAAGTAGGATCAACAATTCCCGCTAATCGTTGCCCACGGGTGTAACTTCGATCAGCAAAATTATGATTTTTGAGAAAATTAGCAAAATGGATATTACAATGACAAGAGCACTGCAACCCAAAGGGAAAATACCGGTTGCATGTCGCTCCCTAGCAAAGTTGCCAAAAAACTATTGGGTGAATATTTTGTCACTAGCGTACCAATGACAAAATATATGAATCACTCACAGCTTTATTGAGAAATTGATCTCTCCTCTCATCAAGGGGAGGTTCCCTTTGAAATCTCTTCTCTAAATAATAAAATTGTTGGGTGAATATTTTGTCACTAGCGTACCAATGACAAAATATATGATTCACTCACAGCTATATTGAGAAATTAATCTTGCCTCTCATCAAGGGGAGGTTCCCTTTGAAATCTTTTCTCTAATTAATAAGAAATTTAAATCTGTGGATTAGTGTTGTAAATGTTGTTCAATTTACAATTCAATATGCAAGATGTATTCTAATTTTATTCTTTATATCTATGTATTATCTATCTCTATTATAATTCTGACTATCTTCTTTGTTTGGTAGGTAAGAGGAGTATTTATCGATTTCAATATCCTCTTCACAAATACCAAATGATATATATATATATATATATATATATATATATATATATATATGAGAGGGGAGGATCAAGCAGTGCCTTGACCGGTCATGTCTTATAGACATGACCGATCAAGACACTACTTGATCGCACCCCTTTGCATATGTTAACAACCGGTGTTTTAAGTATTTACGAGCCCGATATTAATTGGGGTTCACGTAATATAATATATATGCCAATCAGTATTAACAGTGTTGTTTGGCATGGCATATTAACCGATAGTAATCGGTGTCTATGTTAACCAACACCGATCACTAACTAAAGGTTGTATATATTAAATGGTGCATACTATGCCACCCAATAGCAACTCGATAATCTTATTTCATTTGCTGGGAACACATCCGATATAGATCGGGATAGATGGTTAACCTAATAACTATTGTTTATCACCAATGTGTCATGCCATAATATGATTATCAATATTGATATAAATGAGGAATGATTATAAAATAAAATAGCTTGAAGTTTTCTTAATAGTATAATCGATAGGATAAATGATTGAATGAGAGACTTCATTATCTCTCATTCAATCATTTATCTTACCATAGCTACCATGTATTAACACTCCCTCTTAGCTAGGTAAGATAAATGAGAGCAGTGTATCAAGCATCACAATTTAAATGATAGTTAGCATTCTTTACACAATCTAACTTTCTAGGAAATCATATCACCTAATCACATGATATGAAGTATCACCTAAACACGTGATACAAAAATCCATCACATCAATCTTGTGATGATAGGATATTACCTTAGCACGTGATATCAGTATTGCCTAAACACGCAATACTTAAGGATAATCATATGAGAAAATATTCAATTCTCATCTTTATCCAAGTTGTGGTAGGTGCACTAACATTTCATATAATTTTTTTACCACAACACAATCATGGCTCATCCATGATACACCAGAGATCCAACATGATAACTGGTTTGGACATTATAAGATTGTCACCTTATAATTTCTCCATATAAGTGTTCATTATCTTGACAGATCGTCACCTCTTAGATATGAACTCAAGGTAAAAAAATAAAAAATGTCCTATCATGACAAAGAAGTTTACACATTAAACATATTATTGATATGTAAATACAGATTACAAAGCAAATTACCTTTCTATCATACCTAAACCTTTTCTGAAGTCATCAACCTTCACCCTGGAAAGAGGTTTGGTCACAATATCTGTCGTTTGATCTCCTGTACAAACATATTCTAATTGAATTACATTTTTTTCTACCATATCTCGCACATAGTGGTATGGGATCTCAATATGATTGGATTTGTCATGGAACATTGGGTTAACTGAAAGTTTTATGCAGCTCTGATTGTCATAGTGTATAATAGTGGGTTTCATAGGTTCTCCAAACAACCCTTCAAGCAACTTTCTAAGCCATACTACCTCTCCAGTGGCCATAGAAGCTGCAATGTATTCTGCCTCGGTGGAGCTTTGTGCTATAGAGGACTGCTTCCTGCTAATCCAAGATATCATGGCTAAACCCAGACTGAAGCAACACCTTGAGGTGCTTTTTCTGTCAGTTACACTTCCAGCCCAATCTAAATCTATAAATCCATGTAGGTTTATGTCAACTTTCTCATATTTGAGACCAAGGTTTATAGTACCTTGTAGGTATCTCATGATGTGCTTTACTACAACCAGGTGTATCTCCTTAGGTTCACACATGAACTGACTTAAGGCATTAACTCCATAACAGATATCTGGCCTTGTATTCACTAGGTACATTAGGGACCCAATCATCTATCTATATTGAGTAGAGTCAGTGGGTTGTGACTCTGCTGCTGCTTCTTTAAGTTTATGTAAATTGGTTTCCATAGGAGAGGTCATGGGCCTATAGCTTAGCATTCTGAATCTCTTAAATATATCCAAGGTATACTTTCCTTGGTTTAGTATAATGTTGTCAGAATTTTGCCATACTTCCAATCCTAGGAAGTAATGAAGGAGTCCTAAGTCCTTCATATCAAATTATTTGGATAGATATTTCTTGCATTGATCTATAAGATGATCAATTCCTGTGATTAATAAGTCATCAACATATAAAATCAACATTAGCATGTCACCTTTATTTCTTTTGTAGTAGAGATTAGGATCTGCATCATTTTTAGAAAAGCCTAGTCCTGAGAGATAGGTGTCAATTCTTTCATACCAGGCCCTGGGAGCTTGTTTAAGCCCATAGAGAGCTTTCTTGAGTCTGCACACATGAGACTTTGCATCATAAATTTAAAACCCTTCAGGTTGCTCTAGATAGACTTCTTCTGAGATCTCACCATTTAGAAATGTTGTCTTAACATCCATCTGGTGTACCTTCCACCCCTTAGCTGCTACAATGGCTAATACAACTCTTATTTATGTATATCTAGCAACAAGTGCAAAATTTTCTTCATAATCTATTCCTTCTCTTTGAGAGAACCCTCTAGCTACAAATCTAGCCTTGTGTTTTTCAATACTACCATCTGCAGCATATTTGATCTTAAAAAGCCATTTAGATGAAAAAACAGATTTCTTAGTTGACCTAGGAACAATCTCCCAAACATCATTTTTCATAATGGATTGATACTCTTCAGACATGGCATCCTTCCATACTTGATGTTCAAGACCCTCTGATACATTGCTTGGTTCGGCTTTAGAGAGATCATTCATAAGGGCAACATAGCTAGTGAGTTTGTTAGCCCTTTTGCTTTCCCTGAAGGTTCCTGGAGGAGAAACAAACTTATGAGCTTCTGCTACAGTTTTGGTGGCCCATAGTGGTCTTTTCTTGAGGTTTTCTCTAGGTGGACTTTGAGTTTCACTTATAGTTTCCTCATGATTCTCCCTCTGAAGCTCAGGAGCAGGATCTCTATGTATGCTAGGGGTGGGGATATAGACTTCAGGGTCTAGAGAGCTTTGGGCTCTTTTGAAGGCTAAGTCTTCTTCAAATATCACATCCCTTCTTAGTTCAATATTCTTTTGACCAAGTATATAGATCCTGTAAGCCTTGGAGGTTTCACTATAGCCTACAATGATTCCCCTTTTCCCAGAAGGCTCTAGTTTTAATGTTTTCTCCTTAGGTACATGAATATAGACAGGGCATACAAATATCCTAAGGTGGCTAATATCAGGTTTTGATTTAGTAAAGACTTCCTCAGAGGTCTTATCTTCAAGATGAGAGTGGGGACATCTATTTTGAATATATACAACGGTGCTAGTTGCTTATGCCCAAAGATTGATATTTAGATTCTGATCAAGAATCATAGCTTTGGAAGCTTCAACTATTGTCCTGTTTTTCCTTTCAACTATCCCATTTTGTTGGGGGTTATAAGGTATTGTTAATTCCCTCTTAATCCCTAAATTTTTATGACTCTTTAAATATTTCTGATGTGTATTCCCCCCCATTGTCAGTTCTTAGGGTTTTAATTTATTTCCTGAGTAGTTCTCTGTTAGTGATTTGAATTATTTAAACCTATTAAGGATCTCTTCTGATTCTTTACATTTCAGAAAGTAGATCCAAGTTTTCCTAGAGTAGTCATCAATAAATACTACATAATACAAAAATCCCTCCAATGAAGGCATGGACATAGGTCCACATACATCAAAATGAACTAACTCTAAAATTTTACTTGTTTTCCTAGTACTATTCTGAAAAGAACCCTTAGTATTTTTACCTAGGGCACATCTTGTGCATGCCCCTGAATGCTATTGCTTTAACTTAGGTAGACCTATGAAAAGGTCTCCCATTGATGATAAAGCTCTAAAATTTAGGTGGCCTAGTCTTCTATGCTAGATTTTATTGGCATCTATGGTCTCATGAATTAGGGCTAAGTTGGGCTCTATACATAGCTCATACAAATAGCCTTGTCTTTGACCAATTGTTTTAGCTTTCTTGATGGATGAGTTCTTTGGCCAAGCCAATACTTTGTTGTCCATGAAGGTTACTCTGTATCCATTGTCCTCCAGTGCTGATATTGAGACTAGATTTCTCTTGATGCCTGGAACATATAGCACTCCTCTAAGTTGTAATGATACACCCAACTTTAGTTTGATGGTGCAAGTTCCAACTCCTTTGATAGGGTGTGTGGAGTCATCTTTGATAGTTACTTCCTCATAATTTTCCTCTTTCATTAAGTCGTGTACTTCTCTGAATCTTGTGATGTGTATGGATGAGCCACTGTCGATCACCTAGGAGTTCACTTTATTTGATGCTTGATTTGTGAGTGTTGAATAGAGTACATACTTCTTGAAGTCCTCTTCTCTTTTGGATTTTCTTGTTTTGGCAAATGTGGCATGTTTAACTCTTTCTAGACATTTGGCAACATAGCGCCCAAATTTGTCACATTTGTAACACTGAATCTGAGAGAGGTCCTTTTTGAAGGAGTTCTTGCCATGACGACCTTTTCTCTTCCTGAATTTCTTCTGCTTTCCTTTCTTATTTGAGTTTGTATTAAGAACTTGAAGATCTTCATCTATATTCTTATGTTTGATCCCTTTCTTATTTTGCCTTGATTCCTCTTAGAGACAATCAGCCTTTAGCCTATCGAATTTTGGGATGTTATACATTGCACTAATGCCTTGGATGAATGTTTCCCATATGATAGGCAACCCATCTAGAGCAATGAGGGTTAATTCTTTTCTTTGGATCTCATATCCAAGGGTTGCCAGTTCATCCCTTAGGGTAGATATTCGCATAAAGTAGGCATTGACTGATTCTCCTTTTATCATGGCTATGTGATTTATTTCTCTTTTTAGAGCCAAGGTTCTACTTCCATTAGATATCTCAAAAGCATCTTCAAGTTCTTTGAACTTGTTGAAGGGTGGTTCATGTTTCCTTATAATGGGCATAATGTTGTTCCTTACCCCATCAACTATGATTTTGATAGCCTTATCATTGACTTCTCTCCAAATTGCTTTGTCAGGTTCAGTCTGAGGTTCTTCAGTTTTAGTCTTTACAAATGATTCAACTTTATTTTCTTTTAGAATCATTTGAATTCTGAATTTCCATGCAGAGAAGTCATCACCTCCTCAGAGTCTGTCTTTAAATCCAATAGCCCTAGCCATTGATAGGATTGAGATGTTGAATATATTCTTGATTTGAATTTTATGTAAAATTGAACAGTCAAAGGTTCGATTTAACTATAGCTTTGATACCATGTAAATGTTGTTCAATTTACAATTCAATATGCAAAATGTATTCTAATTTTATTCTTTATATCTATGTATTATCTATCTCTATTATAATTCTGACTATCTTCTTTGTTTGGCAGGTAAGACGAGTATTTATCGATTTCAATATCCTCTTCACAAATACCAAATGATATATATATGAGAGGGGAGGATCAAGTAGTGCCTTGACCGATCATGTCTTATGGACATGACCGATCAAGACACTACTTGATCGCACCCCTTTGCATATGTTAACAACCAGTGTTTTAATTATTTACCATCTTGATATTAATCGGGGTTAACGTAACATAATATATATGCCAATCGGTATTAATGGTGTTGTTTGGCATGGCATATTAACCGATAGTAATCGGTGTCTATGTTAACCGACATCGATCACTAACTAAAGGTTGTATATATTAAACAATGCATACTATGCCACCCGATAGCAACTCAATAATCTTATTTCATTTGCTGGGAACACATTCGATATAGATTGGGATAGATGGTTAACCTGATAACTATCGTTTATCACCAATGTGTCATGCCATAATATGATTATCGATATTGATATAAATGAGGAATGATTATCAAATAAAATAGCTTGAAGTTTTTCGAATAGTATAATCGATAGGATAAATGATTGAATGAGAGACTTCATTTATCTCTCATTCAATCATTTATCTTACCGTAGCTAACATGCATTAACAAGTGTTGGGCATATAACTCTCTTTTTTCAAAGTTAATGTATTCTCCCTTCACTTTGTTACAATTTCCCTATCACTTCGATACTTAAGGAAATTAACGAATTTATCCAACAAACTATATCAAGATTTTATAAACAAGAAGCACAAAGTCTTTCTCGAATATAACACCAACTAAACTAATTATCACAATGATAAGGAATTCAACTTGCAGCTCAAAATCCTCAAGTATAATTCCTTAATCCTAAAAACTACAAGCAATAGCAGCAATACAAAGCCTACTACTAATCACTTAACAATAGAAAATTTCTCAAATATTCAAGGAGCACAAAGTCTACTTTCATAATTCAAGAGCTCTTTAATCCGCTTAACAATACTTCCTATATCAAGAAATTCAAGAACATATATAACTCATGAACGTAAGAACATTAACTCATATAAGAAATTCTTTTTAAACACAACACAAAGTTTGGGATCAAATAAAATTGCTTACTTTATTTGCTTGATCAAATTTTCACAACAAAGCTCAAAGTCTTAGTTCAGGCAAAAATTTAGCAGAGTTTTGCTTAGCATAATCCAAGATAAAAAATATACAAATGAGGGTCCCCTTATATATAAGAAAAGTGGAGAAAAATGTGCACACGGATGACTAATTCAACTGCATAGTCCCACTTGACTACAACTACAGCAGAAAGAAAATATGTAGCTGCGAGAAAACTGGCAACATCTAACAATGCAACTACATGGAAAGAAAATGTCAAAAAGGGACACTTTACTAATTTTTCTCCTCCTCATTTGATTTGTGCAATTCCTTGAACCTAGCCAGGATGGCCTCCATCTCTACTTGGTTTCACATCTGGGTAGAATCTATGATCATACGAACATGGGAGATCGTATCCTCAGCCTCTACATATTTCTTTATCTTGTCCTTTAGCATGGATGCGAGGACCTCAAAACTGACTTGGATCTCCAGTAACTTATCGAATGCACCAAGTGAGAAGTCTTGTCCCGTGCAATGATCCATTAAGGACAGAAATTCCTATGTGATGGCGTCCCTAGTAACAAGATTCTGATTGTCATCATATAGATAACAAGGAAGGTCAGCAATCCTTGTAGAAATGAGATCAATCTCATCATCACCTTCCTTCCATTCTCGATCCAACTCTGCTATCATCAACCTTATTGTCTCTTTCCTGTAAGACAATAGTGACAAGATTTGAATATATTTTTCCCTTAAAGGAACCACTTTATTTTCAACGAGGATGTCTATTCTGAAGTCCTCCATTTTTCTCCAAAGGGTTGTACTTTTCTCAATATTTTCAATCTCCTGAGATAATGAAGTTTTGACACTTTGCATCTGACTTTGGATCACTTCAAAATCCGTCAATAATCCAACTATCGAACTTAGGAGATGAGACCCTTCTGACTTTAGCCGTGCAATCCACTCGTCCACCACTTAGCCCTTGGCTCCTACCTGTTCAATTTTATTAAGAGATTTAGTGTCCATTGAGGATCCTATGGGCTCAACTTCCTGGGAGGATTGGGTAACTTTCAGAAGAACATTAGTCAATTGTTCACATTTCTGCTTTAATTCATTCTTCTCATCCCTCTCTTGGTCAATTCTCTATAACAAAGAGTTTAAAGTCGTCTGAGAATCTAGCTTAACACTCTCATGCGTCTCCTCCCTAAGCTATACAAATTGCATGATGTAATCTTCAGGTTGTATATCATCTTTATTCTTATTTGATGATGGCATCATGACCTCAACATACTTGCTTTTAGAGGTCGGGTCTACTAACACCCGGGAACCATTCTTCGGTTTCTTTGTTCCCTTGGGCTTCAGAGGAACCGACTGCTCAAAGTCAAACTCATTAGGCAAAATCACCTATTTCTTCATCTTTGGTGCTACTACCTCCATCCAAGGTGGCAATTCAGGATTGGTCGGCGGAGTAGTAGCTTCTTGCTGAGTCTCACTTGGTATTTTAGGAGCATACTAGCTTGAACTGGCAGTGGTTGTAGATGTTGTGATTGATATTAATGCTGAAGTATCCAGTGATATACTTGCTGATGTAGCAACAACTGCTGATGCTGACCCTTCTTCAGTTATGGCCATAGAGGAGAGGGTGGAAGGCATAGTGGAAACAACTTGAGTAGTAACCAGAGGTGGAATTTCTGTTATAATTGTTGTAGTAGAAATAACTTCGGTGCTTACCAGAGATGGAATCTCTATTATGACCACCGTAGAAGGTAAAGTCATCATTTGATGTTCCGCGAATGCTTACTCCATAGCTTTGGGAAATTCCAATATTGAAGATTCAATGGTGGTTGAAGGAATATCATCCAGGCTGGAAAAGTTGGATAGTGCGAAGAATTGTTGAGTAGTCTCTGACTGAGTCATGCCCATGCCCAGGTCCTCATCATCGAATTCCTCTTCCTCTTGATCAGAATCATAATCGATGGAATGGATAATCACTTCTAAATGACTTGGTTACTGTGAAGTGGCTAGAACATTAATTTCACCAAGATGTGACGTTTCTTCAACCTGTGCTTCCTCTTGTGGAGGAATTTCACCTTTTTCCATCTCTTTCTCTTTTCCAGTATCTCTAGTAGTCTCTTCTTCTGGCTCCTTCATGGTTGTCTCTTGTGTTGCTGAAAATGATCCAGCTTTCTTGGACCCTTTAATTGTGAACTTGATTTTGGGTCCTTTCCCCTTGGATTGTGTTGCAAGAGCCGAGGATAATGCTTGGGAATTTTCCTTGCCCTTGGTTCTTGTTTCAGCCGTAGTTGTCTTACCAACCGGGCCATCACTATTATCGTCATCTCCAGAACTAGCAGGAAGTTGTTTCATTCTAAGATTATTTTTTAGCAACCATGCATTGGTGTTTGCCAAAATAGGACAGATTCTTTGAGTGATATATTTACTTTCCTTTTTTTACCATTGCACCGATGGGAGCGGAGAGTCAGCAATCTACTTTTCATAATAGACAGGGTCTATTTTGTCATCAGTGTCTTCCATGGTCATTAGGATCTTTGCCAAATCCAAGTTTTCAATCTGTTCCAGGGTAAGACGACTGAAATCCATCCTTCTTATATCTTCTTCATTTTGAGAGTTTGCTCATACATCTTCAAACCTATAGACATGGGTGTAACTCCTCTTGAGCTTGTTCTTCATGCCATGAAAATCAAAATTATTTCATGCCTTGAATCTTCTCATAGTATTCCATTTCATCTTCCTCCATGTTCTTGGCTTTGGGGTTAGTTAGAACTGAGTACCTACCAATTGATTTTGGGAACTTCAACCCGGTCTTATGTGCTTTTGATTGCTTTTTATACACGTAGATTAGTTGTCGACACACCTCCATGAGAATGATCTTATCATAAGGATACCTTGGTATAATGAAGGGTTCACCTGAGAAACATCTGATCTGGATGTAAGTGAATGTTGGGAACTGAAGAAAAATGCATCCAAAATGAGACACCCTATTATATGCAGCCTCTGATAATCATTTCTTCTACAAGCTCTTATCAAACATGCACTTCCACATAGCAAAGAAGGCATCATTAACTCTTCTAAAGTGGCTACCTTGATTCTTGATTGTGAGTTTATCATAGTATTCCCAAATAGGCACTAATCTCCTGTCACCTTTAGTAGACAAACCTGGAGATTGCCTCATGGAAGTAGCAGCATAAACCAAGTAAGAAGTCATTTAAAATTTCAATGTCACTTTGACTTCTTTCAGCTGTGTGCAGAGTGCATCACTGATTTGCTGACCCCAATCAATCCTAGTAGCCCCTTTCCTAATTATATTTATGTAATAACACATCCAGCTTTGAAAGTAGTGAGAGTCCTTTAAACCCTTCACTCTTGATAACATGGTGACCATGTCGTTGTACTCCTCATTGAAGTCACTCCTGTGAAAATACTTGGGCCATCGCGAGGTGGTAGAATTTCTTGCAGCAGAGAGGTACACAGTATTGATCACTTTCTTGCATTTGACCTCATTTTTCTCATAGTACTATAGAGCACTTTCTTGAGAAATGTCAGCTGCTTCCTCAACTGGAGAACCTTTGAAAACATTGTTGAAGAAAACACTATCCAGAGTCATGATCACATTTTGATCAGCATCCCTAACTTTTCTTGTATTCGGATCGAAGTGATCTACTACTACAAGTACAAAATCCGGATCATGAGGTGCAACTAGGAAGGAAGCATATTTATGCAACTCGGATTTGATCAAGTTCGTTAGGCGGACAGGAGCTTTCTCAACTTGATCAATAAACTCCTTCATATTGGCATGTCCAATTTTTGTATCTCTTATCTCCTTGATATTTGAGTCTACTGAACTTTCCAGGTACAAATTCAAGTACTTATCATACTTGTACTTCATCTTTTTTGTTGATGTTTTACCCGAAGAAGATTCCAACTAACTCAAAGAAGGCTCTGATTTTTTGTGAGAGGGCTTTGACATTTGCAAATGATTGTATTCAACACTGAGGATTAGCTTCTTCGATAGTTATCATCATCAAATAAAAAAAAAATTATCAATTGGATCGAAAAATCAGACTGAGAATAGGCTTATGAGCAAAACTATCAAAAATAGCAGGTCGGGGAAAAATGTCTGGTCTACACCTTAGGAGTCAAAATTTTCACATCGGACTTTAAAGTCTGATTTGCAAAGATAAAACATATTTTCTTGCTTATTGAACTTTAAAGTCCGATGTGCAAGTTGGGGATAGATCATCGGCACATCGGACTTTAAAGTCCGATGTGCAAGTTGGGGAAAAAATCATTAGCACGTCGGACTTTAAATTCCTATGTGCACATAGGTAAACACTTGGAAAACCTGCACATCATACTTTAAAGTCCGATGTGCAAGTTGGGGAAGGGAAACCGATTGACATGTCAGGTTTTAAAGGCCAACATGTCAATGAGACATTCTCCTCTTCACATATCGGATTTTAAAGTCCGATATGCGAAGTTTACCCTCCTGCATATCATATTTTAAAGTCTGATATGCAAAGAGGAATCTCTGTTAATCAGCCTACATATCGGGCTTTAAAATCCGATTACCCTCAACCAGATTCATAAGGTTTAAGAGCAATCAGATTTTAAAATTTGATTGCCCTCCGAAGACAATGACCAAACAAAAACAAAAAACGAAGGTGAAAAGGAAAGGAAAAACGTGGAAAACAAACAAAAACCCGAAATAAATAAAACTAGAAACCTACCTCAATCTACCATGGTGAGATAAAAATTTGATGGAGACTCGATAAATCCACAAGGCCGGTGAGCGAAAACGGAGGAGAAAAGAGAAGGCACGCGCATAGGGGAAATTGCAAAAAAAAATGAAGAAATAAACTCCAAAACTTAATAAATAACCCCTAAATTAGCAATTAATGCGGCTATTAATTACTAATCACGCAATGCATGTTGGAATTTAAAGTCCGATATGCATGAGTAAAACCCTTGCAAGTCGGACTTTAAAGTCCGACATGCACTTTTTGACCAAACAACTTGCAGATCGGACTTTAAAGTCCAAACTGCAGGGGAAGGATTACCTGCAGGTCGGACTTTAAAGTCCTATCTGCGGGGGAAAAACAAACCTTTTCACTTCGGACTTTAAAGTCCGATTTGCAATTCCCTTTGGAAAGAAGGAACCCTACAGGTCGGACTTTAAAGTCCGATCTGCAGGGAAAACTACAAATCTAAAGAACTTAGAAAACAATAAAAAGAAAAGGGAAAAGCAAAAAGGAGCTAACCGACGTAGTCGATCAGGCTCTCCTAGAGGTTGTAAGGTACGAAATGGACCAGTTCTGTAGGGTTGCCTCACGATTTTGGCTGCGCTGAAATCAAGGACAATAGACTGAAAATTAGAAATCTTAATCTTCACCTTTCTTTTGGAATCTGCTCTTGTGAATGTTGGCTCTATTTTCTTTTCCACTATTTTGTGACATGGAGGATGTCTACAATAACTCTTGTAACTTGGCACTTAACTCTAATTTCATTCGGTCTATGTTTATTGCTACTTACCTAGCGACCTGATAGTGCATCCTCTTCTCATGAATGTTAAAGTATTTGCTTGAATTTCATAGTCATCTGCAACTAGTTTTGGATTGTCTTCTAGTGCGATGAACATCTTATATTGCTCATCAAAACTCTATGTGAGATCTATGTCTTTAAAGATTTTAGTAGTCGCCTTCCTTATACTATCACAAAATCATGACTGTCATTTGTTCTTTTAATTCACTTCTTATGCATTGTGATATTATTTTCTATTACTGAATCTTTGAGCTCCTTGTAGTTGATTATAAGATTCTTCATTTTTCCCTATGTTTGTCATTGCTTTCTATGGGTGTAAAAACTTTTTTCTTGTTTGACAATCCCCTACATTATGAACATGACCTTCCTTTAAATGCATTGTTATTACTTATTTACTCACATGTATTGTTCACTATTATAGTAGAATTTTGATGGATATGTCTCTCTTGGATTCACATGATAGTCACCTTTGTCTCATCTCTACCTTTTACTGCTTATCTTGGTTCTATACTCAAATATCATCATCTTTGTTGCCTTTTTGTCCTAATATAGAACTGCATTTTGTCTCTATGACTACTATAGGCTTGCTTTATGTGCCTTCACTATCTTTTTGACGAATCCTTCATTGTCTTATTCTCATGAATTTGTAGCTTGTCACTATTTAATAATTTATCAATGTATTGTAGGTCTTGCATATTCAAACCTACCATTATTGTATCCACTTATTTCTTTAATGCTATGGTCCTTTGTACTTGTGTATTGATCATTTGGCAGGATCTCTAAAGTTACTGCAACACTCAAATAGAGAAAAATAGTAAGGTGAAAAGACAAATCAAGTTCATTTTTTGCTTTATCTAGTGGAAAGAAATTAAATACAATTTTCTCTTTTTAAAATCAAATCAAATTCATTTTTTTATTTTTACAAATAAATCAAGTCCAATTGCTTGATACAATGGATCTATTTTTTGCTTTTGTGTTCACTTTTATAGAATGCATACACACATAATAAGTTTCAAAAGCGTGAATATGAAAGTTATGTGAGAGATTTAGGTTTTTTATATTCATTTGTAATTGTTATACTGTTTTTTATTAAGGAAAAACAGGTTTTAAGGGACCCGAAACCCACTTACATATCATAAAGAAAAGCATTATAGAAGCAAGAAAGGATAGAATGAAGAAAGAAAGGCAGCAAAAGATCAACACAAAAGACAGCAGCCAGAGAAAAGTACAGCAAAAGACCAACGAGAAACTGGCACACCTAAAACAAAATTAGAACATCTAGGTGAAAATCTTTATGGTCTCCTCAGCATCCTTAAAAAGCATCATCATAGCATTTGTTGTCTCTTTAAGGTCTTTGCTTTCCTGCACTTGTTGATTACCTTTAGTCTTCAACTCCAACTCTTTAGCATTTTGCCTAGTTTCGCGTCTAGAAGAATGCTAGACAGAGCTAGAACCTGGCTCATCATCAACAATCACGGTATCTTTGTTTTGCTTATCTTTCTCCTGGTAGGGAACCAGCGCATTCATATTTTGGGAAGTCACCTTCATCACAACCAAGCTATGCTCCATGATTTTCCTTAGATCAATTAATTGAACAAGATCAATTATATTTATATTTAATTTTATATTTCTTAAGCATTAATTGAACAAGATCAATTATTTGATTTTATCTTTGGTCAATATCTATATTGATGAATTTTATTCTCTTCACAAAATTTGCATTGTACTCTTGAAAATCATGTGACGTTAGGTTAACTTGTGGGTATGCAACATTTATTCTAGGGATTTTTTGTTCCATTTTTTATGACATTGAGTGATTTAATGCATTATAATTGAATTCTTTAGAGTTCTTTTGGTTCTCAATTAAGTTTCAAAAGCTTGTATGGGATAATTTGTTAGCATTTTCACAAAGGGAGATTGTTAGCATCTCAGTAAGTTTGTTGGTATGAGGATATTGAGAAGGTTGTTGGAGATTGTTGATATAATTGAGAAAGTATGATTACTATCTTAATAATATTATTTTGTCATTGATGTCAAGCAATTGATTTTCTGATTTAGTATGATGTTGCCATATCTTAATGAGTATGTTTTGATAAGTATAAAGATGTCGGTAAGAGACACAGAATGAATGTGAAAATAAAAGGGGAATAATAAGTTATTCAATGGGCAACTATTACCGAGTTAGACAGTGATGAGATTATGTTGTTTTGATTGTTTTGATATCCTATATATGAGTATTCAAAGACTGAACAAGAAGGAGAAAAGATTTCAAGCTATAGAATTAGTTAAGGCTTGATACTGTTCTATGTTACCGAGCAAGATGCTAGTCGGTAAACCTTAAGGTTATCACTATCGGTGAAAGAAGGTAGAATATCTACCGAGTGAAGTTCAGTATTTACCGAGTAACAACCGAGTAATAACATAATGCATTGGATGGATAAATACATTATTAAATGTAGAATACCAATGAGCTGGAGTTGATCAGATGATTGGTATGTCATGCAAGAAGTTTGTTGAGGATCTACGACATCAAAAATACAAGAGATAGATCTACAGCGTAGATTGAACGGTCATAAGCTAGCACAAGTTCCAAGGCGAGGTAAAACATTTTTAGATTGAAGGATACAATGAACCTAGTCACGTTTGAAGATCTAATGGCTAAGATTGATCATGGGAAATGTGATCAAGGAGATTAAGCGGTTAGGTATTGTTCATAAATAAGAAACTGTTGATGAACAATACATGCGGGCAAAATAGAAGAACAGTGACACTACAGTAGTGATCACTGAGCACAGAAGATTGAAGAATTGATTGAAGAACAGATTGAGAAGCCCAACAAGAAGCGAGATAAGTCTTATGACAAGATTGTTTTGAGCACATAGAATCTGCTTTAGCATTTCAGATGTGAAGTTGCAGATATATTTTATTACTATTATTTATTTTGTAAGTGACAGGAAATCTCTTAACCGAGTGGACTTAACAGTCTTATTTGTAAACCCTCTAGCAAGGTAACATTCTAAATGAGTGTTTGAAATCCTTTGACAAGATCACTTCTAACAAAGTGCAAGACTCTAACAAGTCTAAGGGAAATCCCTTAACTGGGTCACATCTAGCAATGTGTTTTTGTAATCTGTAACTGCATTGGCTTTTAACTGAGCATACTCTAGAAGGGTATATTTCTTAGTGGGTCCAAAATCCCACAGTGGTTTTTCCCTATTTGGGTTTCCACATTAAATCTGGTGTTAAATGTGTTATGATGTTTTAAGTGTATCTGTTTATGAGTATTGAACGATTTACAGTCATAGTTGCATATCAGTAAAGGCTACCGAGGTTGAATCTGGAGAATATATTGTATTGTGAGTTTTTATGATTCACCCCCCCCTCTCATCTTAACTAACAATTGGTATCAGAGCTTTGGACTCTGGAAGAAAAGTTTAAAGGTACTTGAGGCAAGATCCGAAGATGTATAAAAGGGATGCACCAAAGCTGAACAAGTCAAGTTTCTCCACATGGTAGAAAAGGATGAAGCTGCACTTATCAGGAATTGGAGAATATGCAACATATTATCTGGAGAATGATTACATAGCACCTAGCACCAACCCGGTCACAATGAAAGAGATAAAGGCAAAGTAGGAACATATTCAAGCTATGATTGAAATAACAGCAGCATTAACTGACTCAGAGTTTAATGATCTAGAAGGCTACAATGATGCCAAAGGGATGTGGACCAAGCTTATATCTATGTATGGTGGTGATGAACATGTTCAGAGAGAAAAAGTAGACAGTCTAAGAGGTCAACTTGAATCCATGAGAATGAATGAAGATGAGAACATAACCCAATACACTACAGGGTTAAAGGAAACTGTCAATCAAATCAAAGGAGCAGGAGGAACTATTGAAGAAAAGGATGTAACAAGTAAGTTGCTTAGAACACTTCTACCTACTTATGCCATTCGAGTCTCTGCAATCAATGAATTAAGGTATGTACCAAACATGCCAGAATCTTTGGATGCTACTATCGGTAAGCTATATGCATTTGAGTTAAGTAATTTTGATAACAGTGGGTCCTCAGTAAATAAAGTTGAATCTGCATTCATTTATTTTCTTATTGGTGAATCTGATGATTACAATGATAGAATGTATAAGTATACTGAAGGAAATCACAATGGAGCAAGTGAAAGATTTCGCAAAAACATGGAAGAGGTACACAAACTATATGAAGAAATCAGAAAGCAAGAAGAGTTTGAAGCATTATTGGGTAGAAGGTTACCGAGAGGCAAAGGTACGTATAAAGGAAAGTTACCTTTAAAATGTTTTAACTATGATAGAATAGGACATATGGCTTCTAAATGTCCTGACAAAGAATCTAGTGAAAAGAGAGAATACCAAGATGACAGACAGAAAGATAGCCAATATAGAGGACACCGAGACTTCAGAAGGAAAGATAGAAAGACATGCCTAGTAGCTGATGAGGAATCCAATGATGATAAATCTGATGGGACTGATACAGAGGAAGTTGTTTATGTGGCTATCAAAGATGGATCAAATGAAGAAAGGTGTGAAGAAAAAGCCCTAATATCTCACATAAATAAAAATGATTCTTGGATCATAAATAGTGGATGCTCACATCACATGACAAGTGATAAACATAAGTTTGTTAAACTAGAAGACTATGATGGAGGATATGTAAGATTTGGTAATGATGCACCATGTCCGGTGAAAGGTAAAGGATCTATAACACTTCTTGACAATGCTAAATGTGATGATGTATACTGGGTTGAAGGTTTGAAATACAATTTGTTGAGTGTAGCACAGCTAAACAATACAGGATACCGAATAGAATTCCAGAAGGGAAGTGTCAAAGTTCATGACAAACATGGAAAGTTGGCTGCTACCGGGACACAAACAAAAGGTAATACATTTTATCTTGACTCAACTCAAAACAATTGTCTGTATGCTAAACTAGAAGATACCTGGTTATGGCATAAAAGGTTTAGTCATGTAAATTTTGATAACCTGATCAAAATAAGTAAGAAGCACCAAGTAAGAGGTCTACCGAACTTGGAAAAACTTGAGAATGCAATATGTCGAGGATGCCAGATGGGTAAGATGACAAAGTCAAGCTTTACAAGTAAGTCCTACACTTCTAAAGGAATTTTAGATCTAGTGCTGTAAAGCGGAAAAATCGAACCCTAGTTGTTCTCCCCTCCCCAACTCCAAGGAGAGAGAAGGGAGGTCACTAGGGTTGATGGTTTTCACTTGGGAGAGACTTTACATTCAAAAGAGGGGTCAAAACCCACAAGATCCAATCCCTCACAATGCAGGATTGGATTCTGAATGAGTTTCAAGGGTTAAGACATCAAGGATACCCTCTTTTGTAAAGAATGTAGAGAGAATGATTGAACTAGGAATGCATGTAGAAGCAAGAAAGATTCGCTTGTAAACAGAGCTAAGGATATGGGATGAAGCTGCGGACCTGGAATTAGCGGTAAAATGTCGAGACGGTGCTATTCTGCAAATTTGAGCAAAATTTGACGGGACGATGGCGCCCGGCGTGCACACGGTCCTCCGAAAAATCCGTGAAACGAAGGTGGATCCGTTCGTCTCTGCACAAGGATTCCAGATCTTCAATTACAGCCACGTACCTGCAACCTACACATAGAAAAGAGAGGACGATTGGGGGGTTAGGGATGAGGGGTTTGCCTTTAGGTCAAACCCCGGTTTTGGAATTAACCAAGAAATGAGAATGTTGTAAATGTAAATGTTTGTAATGTAAACAAGTACTGATACGTTGTTATAAGAATGTTTGTATTCTTACATGCGAAGGTGTAATGTATGTTGTATGTAATGTGTTGTAAGTGATCTCCTCTTCAATGGTTGAATCCTTGTCTTGAATGCAACACTTAGCCTTGAATGGAGACTTAGAATACTCAATTACTTGAAGGAATTCTTGAATGCTTGAATGTTTGAATGTTTGAATATTGCTTCCGCCTTTTTGCACACATATGTCCTTCCTCCTCAAAATGGGAGAGGAAATGTAGTCTATATACTTGTCAATTAGGGTTAGGAGACTGATTTTTCCGACCTTGGGCCGACCTAGGAAGATTATTTATCAAATTGCAAACTTGAAGACCCGATGCCCAAAAGAGACCGGGCCCAAAATAGGGCCAGGGACCAGGGCGCTGGGTGCCATGGTCCTGAGGGACCAGGGTGCTAGGAGCCATGGTCCTGAAGGACCAGGGTGCTGGGCGCCATGGTCCCACCTCCCGGGACAGCGGGGTGCAAGGAAGGATCAGGCCAAGGTGCAGAAATATGCAGTTTTTGATGTCACAAACAGGTTTCGGGGTCTCCATTCGGGTTCAGTGTTGCGTCGCCATCGTGAAGACCCAAATACAGTCGAAATTGCAAGTGTTTCAATTTTAGGACGCTACATTTAGCCCCCACTTTAGCGGGAGTATAAGCGTACGCCCATACTTCCGGTAAAGTACAAGGAAACAACATTGAAAGACTTTCACCACGTCAAGGAGGCAAGATACACCAAGCCCCCAGTGGACTAAGGATCTTATGACTTCGATTGAAAAAGTAAAAGGGAAGATCACGAGGGAGAACCATGACTGTCAGTAGTAAGGTTCCCTCACTATGAGTCATGCAAGAAAAATACCAAAAATTTTCAAGGCAAAGCTAAGTTCGCCAAGAAATTTTCAAGTATCCTGAAGGGATATGGACGGGGTGTATGCCCCCCTACGTTAAAGCGATCGCACATGCCTCATCGGGGGTGATTGCTTTAAGGTAGTGATACACATAAGAAATGAGAAGGGAAAGGAGCACGTTATCACAAAGATTTAGCCCCCAAGTGTGAGATAAACCCAAGGATAATAGACACAAAACACAAATCACGAGGTGACTTTGCTTTCCTTGGGGTCAGTATGCTGTATGATAATTCATGTATATCATATGTATGTATGCATAATTGTTCTTCATTCCCCAATCAAGGAAGGTCACCTAGAAGAAGGGAACACATGTGTCTTTTGAGTCAACATGAGAGAGACCAAAAGAGATCTCAATGTTTTGCATCGTCCTCAAGTAGAAAACACTAAGGACAACAAATAGAAGAATGAGAATAACACATAGAAGAAGTAACAAAAGAGATCAAGAGAGGAGGAGAGAATCTGCTATGCTAATGAAACTAGTCAAGCACATCATCTACCCCCCGATCTTGCTGATCAATATTTCGGGAAGGCAGGAAACACGCTAGAGAAGGAACATCCAACACAGCAGATGGAGCTATCACAAGATCCAAACCAGGGCTATGTTCATGTTCCAAGCCACGTTGTTCTTGTCTAGGAGCTAGGATAAGTGCTTTAGAAAATGCGTTAGATAAATGGTTATCAACATCAACATATTCATATTCACTATCAGAATGAACAGGAGTAACATTTTCATCATGCATAACATTTTCATCTATATCATCATCAAGATTTATAAAAATAGGATCTTTAACTCGCACCGGATCAAGACCATCATGCATCTTATGTTTAGGAGATTTTGGCTCAATTTTCAGTTGAGGAGAAAATGGAATAATACTAGCTGAAGGTGTTTTTGGGGATTGCAAAGTTTGAGAAGCAGCTGCCTGAGCTCTAAGACGACGCTTTCGTCGGCGTTCATGTGCAGAATGATTTCGTCTAGTCTTAGTAGGAAGTTGAGAAGATTGAGGAGGAGGAAGGTTCTCATCCTTATCACTTGGGTGTTTAGGTTGTGGTCTCTTAGGTTGAATAATAGGAGAAGAGGAAGCTCTCTTTTCTCTATAAGAGGAAGGAGGAGGAACTACTCCATATAAAGGAGGAATATTTGGTTTAGGAAGGAGACCAAGTCCATCATGACGAGGAGGTATAGGTCTACTTTTAGGAAGTTTATTAGATATAGGCATAGTCATATTCATAGGGATGGGTTGGGAATCTTCTTGAGGAAAGACATTAGTTTTATCTTTCAAAGGAAGAACTTCCTTCTCAAGAACGATAGGAATGTCAAGTTTGGGTGTTCTAGGTTCACTTAGAGATAGGATCATATCTTTTTTCCACTTTTGATAAGATTTGAAAAGATGATCACTTCGCGGTGGAAGAGATTGAAATTGTTTAGGCCAAAAATAATCAATAGGAACGCTAGAAGTTCTTTCAGCTGGTTTAAAGAGACTATGATTGATAGTAACAACTTCACCATTATGGGGAAATTTCAAACACTTGTGAATAGGAGAAGCAATAGCTTTCATGGAAGATAGCCAAGGATAGCCTAGCTTCACACGAAATTGTTTGGATGATGGAATAATAGCAAAACTCACATTAAGGGATTTGTTATGGACCTCAATAGGTAATGTAATAGAACCAATTGCAGGAGAAGAAAATGCATCAAATAGTTTCACAACCACATTTGTTTCGTCATAGATCACTTGATTCAATTGCAAAGTAAAAAGAAATTCTTCAGTAATGACATTAACCATGCAAGAAGGATCAATAAGTACTCCACGGCAAGGTGTATTCTTGACTTTTGCAACTATATATAAAGGACCATCAGGTGCCCTGATAGTTTCACTGGAATCAAATGTGATGGAAGGTTCTTTAGGGATTTTCTGTTGCTCCACAAAGTTAATCACATTCGGAGTCATAGACACAAGATCATCAGGTGAGACAGAGGAATCATTAGTATCAATCACATTAGAGGTATGAGAAGGTAATGGATCGGTAAAAATATGGAGATTTTGGTTAGGAGGAGCTACAGATGTGTTGCCTTTATCATTCACACCAGAAATAGAGATAGTATTATTATCAATCAAATCTTGAATTTTACCCTTTAAACCAAAACATTTTTCAGTATCATGCCCAGGATGACGATGAAATTGACAAAAAGATTTGTTATCAAAATAGGGTGAGTTAATCTTTGCAGGATCTATTTGCTTTATAGGAGGAAGAGTAAGCACATTTTGTTCCAATAACTTATTCATAATACTATGCAATGATTCATTCAAAGGAGTAAACTTTCTTTCTTTCTTGAAAAACTTAGAAATAGGAGGCACACTTGATGCTGCATTCACATTGTTGTTGATGATGTTTTCATTGAATTTAATGGACTCTCTATTCGGTTTAAAATTCCCAAATGGTTGTTGACTACTATCACCCTTATCACTCGGAGCCATAGGATTTGCTTGTTCCATTTGACTCACAGTCAGTTGATAATTGTGAAGAGTTGCGCACAACTGTTGGAAAGAAGTAAACTCAGAAAACAAAAGTTTTTCTCTAATATCTTTTTGTAAATTAGAAATAAAGATTCTTTGAATATCATTGTCAGGCACTGGAAAAGAAATTTGAGCATACAAATGCTTATATCTACCAATGAAATCAGTCACTTTTTCTTTAACACCTTGTTTACAATGCATTAAATCAATCAAAGTAACTTTAGGACTTATATTGTTTTGAAATTGTTAAATAAAAGCATTTGCAAGTTGTTCGAAAGAAGTAATAGAATAAGAAGGCAACAAGAAATACCATTGTAGGGCTTTATCTCTTAATGTTCTAGTAAACAGTTTTGCAAGCAACCTTTGGTCATAAGCAAAATTGGTACATATTGTTTGAAAGGTCTTAACATGTGTTAGAGGATCACCCTTACCATTATAAAGCTCCAAATGTGGAATTTCAACATGTTTAGGGGGGATAGCTCGAACAATGTCAAGAGAAAGTGGGCTCACAACATCAAATGTGGGCACACTAAACTTAGATTGATTCATAGAGGCAATTTGTTGCTGTAAAGAAGAGACAGTTTGTGCAAGATTGTTAATGGTCGCTTCAGTCGAAGAGTTCATATTAGACGTGTTAGATTGTGATGGAGGTATTATGTTATTGAAAGAAGGTAGAGAGTAAGGTGGCGGGACACTATGATAGTTAGTCATAGGAGATGATTGGAAAGGAGGAACACTACAAGGAGGAATGGAATGGTTAAATGAATTGCCCCCTTGCGCCAGGTTCATTTGTGGAGATGTAATAGGAACACTTATTGAAGGAATGAATGAAGAAGTCGGATTGAATGAAGGAAGAGGGTTGATTGAAGAAGAGGGATTGCCCCCATGACTATTGATCGTAGGAGGAATGTCTTGTATTGAAGTAGTCATTATGTTTGATGTAAAAGTAGGTATACTAGCAATAGGAGTCGTCAAAGGAATAGAATGGTTGACTTGAGTAGGAGGTTGTGTATAACCCAAAGTTTCGGCACAACTCTTCATAGGCATCACATTCGAATCCACAATGTGTGCAATACCACGCAAAATATCAATTCCATTCTTATCACTTTGAACCATATGTTTTAGACCCTCAATTAAGGAAAGAGCTTCACTGTCAAGGTATTCTTCAGACATCCATTATCGAAAATCATCAAATTGGTTATCCAATTTTGAAAGTTGTTCTACAGAAACCTCCTGGAGAGCTTCTTCATCATTAAGAGGATTAGAGGAATTACCCATGTCCTCGTTAAAAAGGCCATTCAAATTAGGTTCCATCTCCTCAGTAAGTAAACCTTGGAAAGACTTAATTATAAGGCTTCGTCTAACGGGAATAGTGTAAGTAGGGCTTATTGTTGTAAAACTCATGCACTAAAGAGAGAGAGAAGATTTTGAATTTTATAGGTAGAAAATTTCAATAAAATCAGCCAATCTCCTAGATTTAAGCTGTTAAATACAATCAGGACAATCTCCCAAAATTTCGAAAAAAAGGTCTGGGACCGTGGCGAACGGAGTGCACACGGTCCTCGCAACTTTTTTCAAAATTTTCAAGGATGAAAGTTATGATGATTTTAAAGCTAATCTGAAAAAATTGTGTGATTTTATGATCTGTAGATAGGCAAAATTAAAGTTGCAATCTCAAAATTGAACCCTACCAAGATTGTTGAAAAATGCAAAATTTGAATTTTGAAAAAGAGAGGGAAACTGAAATTTTGAATTTTATGATTTTAGAGGGAATACTGAAAGCAATGCAGGCTTTGAAATTTAAAAGTTGACTTGATTTCATGCAAAATTCAAATTTGAAAGTGGAAATCAAGGTTGTTGCAATAAACATTTAATTTCAAAAGTCACAAACTGCAAAAATTTGAACAAAGCACTGAAATTTCGAATGAATGCCAACACACTTTTCAGATCTAGGACGGTAAGGAACACAATTTTGATATGAATTTTAATTTCAACAATTTTTGAATGATTATAAGCCTTAATCCAAGCAATCACTAGACCAACTTTGACTTTAATTTTGAAAGTGTTAGAATTGATAAAATCAGCCAAAATTCTAGATTTTAGCAGAAAAATACAGTAAGATCTAGCTCCTGAAATTTCGAAAAAAATGTCGAGGATGATGGCGCTCGGGGTGCACACGGTCCTCGCAACTTTTTTCCAAATTTTCAGAGATGAAAGATATTGTGATTTTGTTGCGGAATCCAAAGTTACAGCCGATTTGGAGGTGTTTTGATTAGTGAAATTATCAGTCAAAGGTTGAACCAAGAAGGTTTTAAAAATTAGGGTTTTGACACTTAACCACTTAATTTTCAGAATTAAAGCACAAATATGATTTGACAATTTGCAATAGAAGGGTAGATCTGAAACAAGCATTAACAATTAAACATTTCACAAGCTTAATTACTAAAAAGAAAATTTTAGGGTTTTTATGCAATTAACCTCTAAAATTTGCAAAAGATCAAACATCGAAATGTAATTAAGGAAGCAAATTTTTCAGATCTAACCATGAATAATTAGAATGAGGATGTTCACGTCGGGTTCACCAAAATGTAAAGCGGAAAAATCGAACCCTAGTTGTTCTCCCCTCCCCAACTCCAAGGAGAGAGAAGGGAGGTCACTAGGGTTGATGGTTTTCACTTGGGAGAGACTTTACATTCAAAAGAGGGGTCGAAACCCACAAGATCCAATCCCTCACAATGCAGGATTGGATTCTGAATGAGTTTCAAGGGTTAAGACATCAAGGATACCCTCTTTTGTAAAGAATGTAGAGAGAATGATTGAACTAGGAATGCATGTAGAAGCAAGAAAGATTCGCTTGTAAACAGAGCTAAGGATATGGGATGAAGCTGCGGACCTGGAATTAGCAGTAAAATGTCGAGACGGTGCTGTTCTGCAAATTTGAGCGAAAGTTGATGGGACGATGGCGCCCGGCGTGCACAAGGTCCTCCGAAAAATCCGCGAAACGAAGGTGGATCCGTTCGTCTCTGCACAAGGATTCCAGATCTTCAATTATAGTCGCGTACCTGCAACCTACACACAGAAAAGAGAGGACGATTGGGGGGTTAGGGATGAGGGGTTTGCCTTTAGGTTAAACCCCAGTTTTGGAATTAACCAAGAAATGAGAATGTTGTAAATGTAAATGTTTGTAATGTAAACAAGTACTGATACCTTGTTATAAGAATGTTTGTATTCTTACATGTGAAGGTGTAATGTATGTTGTATGTAATGTGTTGTAAGTGATCTCCTCTTCAATGGTTGAATCCTTGTCTTGAATGCAACACTTAGCCTTGAATGGAGACTTAGAATACTCAATTGCTTGAAGGAATGCTTGAATGCTTGAATGTTTGAATGTTTGAATATTGCTTCCGCCTTTTTGCACACATATGTCCTTCCTCCTCAAAATGGGAGAGGAAATGTAGTTTATATACTTGTCAATTAGGGTTAGGAGACTGATTTTTTCGACCTTGGGCCGACCTAGCAAGATTATTTATCAAATTGCAAACTTGAAGACCCGATGCCCAAAAGAGACCGGGCCCAAAATAGGGCCAGGGACCAGGGCGCTGGGCGCCATGGTCCTGAGGGACCAAGGCGCTAGGCGCCATGGTCCTGAAGGACCAGGGCACTGGGCGCCATGGTCCCACCTCCCGGGACAGCAGGGTGCAAGGAAGGATCAGGCCAAGGTGCAGAAATATGCAGTTTTTGATGTCACAAACAGGTTTCGGGGTCTCCATTCAGGTTCAGTGTTGCGTCGCCATCGTGAAGACCCAAATGCAGTCGAAATTGCAAGTGTCACAATTTTAGGACGCTACAAGTGCACACTGATCTTTGTGGTCCTATGAAAATTCAAAGTTATTATGGAGATAAATACTTTATATTATCTGTGGATGATTACTCAAGAATGATGTCAGTTATGTTTTTAAAAGAAAAATCAGAACCCTTTCAAATGTTCAAATGGTATAAGGCTAGAGTTGAAAAAGAAACAGGAAGACAATTGAAATGTCTAAGATCTAATAGAGGAGGAGAATTCATTTTTGATGAATTTAACCTATTTTGCAATGATCATGGTATAAAGAGACAAGTGTCTGCACCAAGAACACCTCAACAAAATGGGATAGCTGAAAGAAGAAACAGATCAATTGTAGATTGTGCCAGAACCCTGATGATAGGAAAGAGGGTACCTCAAACATTTTGGAGAGAAGCAATCAGCACTACAGTTTACACCCTGAACCGAGTACAACTGAAGAAAGGAACTTTAAAGACACCATATGAAATCTGGTATGATAAGAAACATAATGTAAGTTATTTTAAAATATTTGGAAGTAGATGTTATGTTCACAAAGATGACAGAAATGGAAAGTTTGATCAGAAAAGCGAGGAAGGAACATTTCTTGGCTATTCTTCTAGAAGTAAAGAATTTAAATGTCTAATCAAATCATCTAACAAAATAGTGGAAAGTGCAAATGTGAAAATTGATGAATTTGCAGAAAGAAATGATGAAGGAAATTCCAAAGAACCAGAAAATTATGAAGAATTTGTTTATGTTCAACCGAGAAAGTTGATGAAGAAAATGAAGAAAATACTCAGTTACCGAGTGATGAAGAAGACCAAACAGAGCATACCGAGCCCATATTAGCCAAGTATGTCAGAAGAAATCATGCATCAAGTCATATTATAGGAGATAAGGATGATCCAGTGATGACAAGGAACAAACTGAGACAAAACACATGTCTGATATCTGAATTTGAACCAAGGATAGTAAAAGAGGCATTTAGTAATGAAGATTGGATAAATTCTATGACAGAAGAAATTGAACAAATCAAGAAGAATGAAACATGGACACTAGTCCCAAGACCAAAAGAGAAAAATGTAATCGGTACAAAGTGGATTTTTAGAAACAAGCTAAATGAAAAAGGAGAGGTCATTCGGAATAAAGCAAGACTAGTTTGCAAAGGATATTCTCAAGAAGAAGGAGTTGATTATGGTGAGACTTTTGCACTTGTGGCAAGACTTGAAGGAGTGAGAACATTGTTGGCATATGTTGCTTACAAAAATTTCAAGGTATATCAAATGGATGTTAAATCTGCATTTTTGAATGGTATACTAGAAGAAGAAGTTTATATTGAACAGCCTGAAGGATTTATTGAAGACAAGAATAAAGATCAGGTATGTAAGTTGAACAATGCATTATATGGTTTAAAGAAAGCACCTAGAGCATGGTATGAAAGACTGCACTCTTATTTGATCAAGATTGGATTTATAAGGACAAGTGAAAACAACAATATGTATATGAAAAATGATGAAAACAATGGTATACTGCTTTCGGCCATATTTGTTGATGATATTATTTTTTTTGGAAATGACTCCTTATGCAAGAACTTTGGAAATGAAATGTGCAAAGAATTTGAGATGTCATTAATCAGTGAAATAAAGTATTTTATAGGTTTACAGATACTACAAATGAAAAATGAGATTTTCATTACTCAATCCAAGTATATAAAGGAAATCTTGAAGAAATTTGGAATGGGGGATTCTAAACTTGTAAGTACTCCTATGACTACCAATTGTAAACTATCAAAGAGTGATGAATCTGCATCTGTTGATGAGACACTTTACCGATCTATGATTGGAAAGTTGCAATATGTGGTTCACAGCAGGCCAGATATAGCACATGCAGTAGGTATAGTTGCAAGATTTTCTGCAGATCCCAAAGAAACTCCTTTGACAGCAATCAAGAGAATTTTCAGATACCTGAGAGGCACTGAAGATTATGGCTTAGTATATCAAAAGAGAAATGTTTTTGACTTAAAAGTCTATACTGATGCTGATTAGGCGGGAAATAGTGATGACAGGAAAAGCACAAGCCGTGGAGCTTTCTTTTTGGGAGATAAACTAGTAAGTTGGCTTAGCAAGAAACAAGGATGCATTTCACAGTCAACAGCTGAAGCTGAATATGTCGCTGCAGCATTGAATTGTACCAATATAGCATGGATCAAACAACTGTTGGAAGGTATGAATGAGAAAGTTACTGAGCCAGTAACTATATTCTGTAATAATACTAGTGCCATTAACATTTCAAAGAATTCAGTAATGCACTCTAAGACAAAGCATATCTCTATAAAGTATCATTATCTCAGAGAAGAAGTTCAAGAGAAGAAAGTTGTGCTGGAATATATCAATTCAAAGGAAAAAATAGCAAATATTTTCACAAAGCCATTGCCAAGGGACACTTTTGAGTATCTCAGAAGTCAATTAGGGGTCCTACCCCTATCTAGTACTCACTGACAGAGTTCGGTGAAAGCATCAATTCTATGAATCCAAAGGATAACTATTTATGAGTTGATGCTGCTTTACAAACTTTAGGAGGTTGCCTAAAGTTGTACAAGAAAAAGTGATTGAAGACAAAGATGCTCTGACCGTGAATGAGACTGCAAGGAAATTACTTCACAAACGAAGAAATCATGAATTAGTTTTTCTTTTTAGCATTGTTGTCAAAGGGGGAGAAGACTAATTTGTAAGGAACTAACAGAAGAAGCTGGGAGAAGACTAATGACTGGGGGAGAATTCCAGAAAATTTCAGAGAAGTTTAAACAGCAATCCGAATCTGAATCAATTGAAATAAATCATGTTGGTATTGCATTGCCATTAAAGTTGGTTTTGCCATCAATGCCAAAGGGGGAGATTGTTAGCATCTCAGTAAGTTTGTTGGTATGAGGATATTCAGAAGGTTGTTGGAGATCGTTGATATAATTGAGAAAGGATGATTACTATCTTAATAATATTATTTTGTCATTGATGTCAAGCAATTGATTTTCTGATTTAGTATGATGTTGCCATATCTTAATGAGTATGTTTTGATAAGTATAAAGATGTCGGTAAGAGACACAGAATGAATGTGAAAATAAAAGGGGAATAATAAGTTATTCAATGGGAAACTATTACCGAGTTAGACAGTGATGAGATTGTGTTGTTTTGATTGTTTTGATATCCTATATATGAGTATTCAAAGACTGAACAAGAAGGAGAAAAGATTTCAAGCTATAGAATTAGTTAAGGCTTGATACTGTTCTATGTTACCGAGCAAGATGCTAGTCGGTAAACCTTAAGGTTATCACTATCGGTTAAAGAAGGAAGAATATCTACCGAGTGAAGTTCAGTATTTACCGAGTAACAATCGAGTAATAACAGAATGCATTGGATGGATAAATACATTATTAAATGTAGAATACCAATGAGCTGGAGTTGATCGGATGATTGGTATGTCATGCAAGAAGTTTGTTGAGGATCTACGACATCGAAAATACAAGAGATAGATCTATAGCACAGATTGAACGGTCATAAGCTAGCACAAGTTCCAAGGCGAGGTAAAATATTTTCAAATCGAAGGATACAATGAACCTAGTCACCTTTGAAGATCTGATGCCTAAGATTGATCATGGGAAATGTGATCAAGGAGATTAAGCGGTTAGGTATTGTTCATAAATAAGAAACTGTTGATGAACAATACATGCGGGCAAAATAGAAGAACATTGACACTACAGTAATGATCACCTAGCATAGAAGATTGAAGATCTGATTGAAGAACAGATTGAGAAGCCCAACAAGAAGCAAGATAAGTCTTATGACAAGATTGTTTTGAGCACATAGAATCTTCTTTAGCATTTCAGATGTGAAGTTGCAGATATATTTTATTACTATTATTTATTTTGTAAGTGACAGGAAATCTCTTAACCGAGTGGACTTAACAGTCTTATTTGTAAACCCTCTAGCAAGGTGACATTCTAAATGAGTGTTTGAAATCCTTTGACAAGATCACTTCTAACAAAGTGCAAGACTCTAACAAGTCTGAGGGAAATCCCTTAACTGGGTCACATCTAGCAATGTGTTTTTGTAATCTGTAACTGCATTGGCTTTTAACCGAGCATACTCTAGAAGGGTATATTTCTTGGTGGGTCTAAAATACCACAGTGGTTTTTCCCTATTTGGGTTTCCACATTAAATCTGGTGTTAAATGTGTTATGATGTTTTAAGTGTATCTGTTTATGAGTATTGAATGATTTACAGTCATAGTTGCATATCAGTAAAGGCTACCGAGGTTGAATCTGGAGAATATATTGTATTGTGAGTTTTTATGATTCACCCCCCCTCTCATCTTAACTAACATAATTATGTGACAAATTTAGAACTTTTCTATTCCTCTCTTTCTATCTCTTTCTCTCCCTCTTCCTCTCTCTATCTTCATCCCCACTATTTCTTCCTCTCTCCTCTATCCCTATATATATCTCCCTCTCTCTATCCATCCACCTCTCTCCCTATCTCTCACACTCTCTCTCTCTTCTTATACATCTTTCTCTATATCAATTCACCTCTATATTTCTATTTCTCCATATTTCTTCTTCCCTCTCTCTCTCTACCCCTAGATATATCTCTCTTGCCTATGTACCTAACAAATTTATTCAAAAAATTTACCAAAATATATTTAATTGACCTTGTACACCTTTCTCTACCAATTTACCTCATGTACATACCTAATGTTTGCAACAACAAAAATTAACCAATTGGTATTTATCCTAATTGACCTTGCACACCTCTCCCACGTACCTATTGCACACCAAGGTGCAATTGCTAGTTTTTATTTCTTATAATTTTGTTTTAAGCACCAAGTGCCACAAAAAATAAGTATTTTCTTTAGATCTGGGTAATGAGAAGGTCACCTATCCATTCTAATTTAAATATTTATTTATTTTTATCCATATCCATAGATATACTTGAGGCATGATGGATATAGAAACTTACTTCTAAGGCACCATTCATAAATGGAAACAACTCTTTTAAAGGATGTTTATGTAAGATCACTTTGAAAATAGAAATTTACATTTTTTATTGCAAGTTTAAATGTTTCCTTCAAAATAGAAATTCACATTTTGATTAGAATAAAAATTGATATTTACAAACACGACCATTCAAACATTCCTAAATCAATAATTATAGAAGAATTATTTTAATATTATAAATTTGATAAATTAATATTATACATTTGATAAATTAATATTCTTTATGTCTATTGTATTGTTTATAATTTTATATTCTAATATTAAAATAGAATGTATTCTTATTAAAATAGTTTCTTTGTTGTAATTTTTTTTATTGGAATAGATTTTTTTTTATTAAAATACAATATTTTTTATTGCAATAAAATAGTTTTTAATTATCACTAAGCTATCAGACTCAGAAAAGGAGTCTGAAAACTCAGATGATAGCGAAGAAGAGGGGTCTGATACGGAGCTGGAAGATGATTTTAACAGGGATACCTCCGCTAAAGGATCCGGAAAGACTTCTGGTAAAGGGGTTAAAGGAAGTAGGAATAAGGTGCAGAGGAGGACAAATGGTTTGAAGAAGATGATGAGGATGATGATGGTATGGAGACTAAAACTGAAAATGCTACCCCACCGCCCAAGAAGAAGACAAAGTGTAGTCCTATTATCACTGAAATTGGCCCAGAGAAGGAGGGTGATACCTCAAAGGCTACTTCTATTCCTTTGGATCCTAATAGAAGGAATTGTGGTGTTGATAAAGAGGGGAAGAATGTGGTGGAAGGTGAGACTCTTCCTCCTAAAGACAAAGTCACAGTTGTCGATGTGGAGACCCTGAAGAATAATGTTGTTTTTTCATAATTTAATAAAGATAGTAGCGATTCTCCAATTGCCATGCTTCATATTGTGAAGAATGGTGTGATGGAGTTTTATAATATTATAGAATGGGTCTACTTGGAGATTAAAAGTTTGAAGACTAAACAGGCAGACTCTTCTAAGAAAGTGGACATTCTCGAAGTTGTCGGGACAGGTAATCTCAGTTATTTGCCTAATTATTTGAAGGAATTAACTAAAGCCATCAGCGATGTGAAGACTATTACTAAAGCATATGGTTCCCAATTTAAGGTTGTGGAGGCTAGGTTCAATGAGTTGGAAAAGAGGGTTCATAGTCATGAGAATACCCTAAAGAAAATTGGAGAACAAAACCAAAAAAATTTGAAAGCCTCAGTTGATAACTTTAGAGTGATGATTAGTAAACTGGAAACAAATCCAGCTGGCAAAGAACATGATAGATATTTTTGAGGATAAGGATTTGACCCTTGAAGGTGTGGCTATTGGACCTGGTAAAAGAACCTGGGTGAGTACGAGGAAGATGGCTCATCAAGCTAAGGAACTGGATGATCTTAAGAGTGTTGTTGCCTCAATGGTCCAATTAGAGAAAGAAGCAGTCGAGCTTCTCAAGAATTTTTCTTAGTTCTATTGTTTTGTGCTCTTGGCTATCCCTTAGGTGTTGATGTGTTGTCCTTTTGTTACTTTTGGCTCTCTTGTTGGTTTTTTGGTTTCTGCCAACTGTTTCTGTTTGTTGTTATGTTTTTTCTAGCTGGACCTTTCATGTTTTATCTATTTTCTAACTTGTTGTAAAGGGTTTTGAGGCCCCTTCAAAACCTTCTTTTCACGTAATAAAAAAAAAATAGTTTTTAATTGCAATAGAATATTTTTTATTAAAATAGAATGTTATTTTATTTTTATAGTCAACATTCAATTTCATTTAGAATATTTTATTTGATTTTTATATTCAATATGGTTTGGAATGTTTAATTTAATTTAATTTTGTTTTATTATAAGGATTTGAGAAAGAATTAAAACATTCTTACATGACATTAAAACAAAATTTGAAAATTTGTACAATTAACATTATAAATTTTGTATTCCTTTATTTCACATTGTTAACAATTTTCAATTGAGAAATACACCATAAAGATACTATGAAGAATTGAAAAAATGTCAACGAGGGGAGAGAGATCAATAGGTGAGCAGGTACCAATACATGATATGGTACTTGGACAAAATGAGACCAATAGTAGTGCCCTAAAAATGTCATGTCGGTATTTATCCCAAAAAACAATATCTCTAAAATTTAAAAAATAACCAATCATGTGATGACACATCAGTGCAAAAGTAGACATGACTTAGTGCACCCCTACTAGTCCTATCACAATTTGGGACCATTTTGGACACCTTCACAAATTGCATGATGATGTGGTATCACATTTGACCATATGGACTTGAAACCAAATTTTTAAGTAGGGGACTTAACAAGTAAGTTGCTATATAAAATTGAGAAAATTTTGAAATGTCCACATAAGATTTTGAGAAGCATGAAATTAGGGTGCACATGTGCCCTCTCCCCTACTAAAGTCAGAAAAGACAGATTTAGAAAATTGCTAGAGATTTGTTAAGGTTAAAATGAGCCAAAAAATGTAACCATGATTAGGTATAAAACCAACCTTGAGGAATAAATAACTATAGAAAAAATGTGAAATGCATAAAATCAAATTTAATTCAAAATTCATGAAAAATAATACCTATAAAAACTCATAAAGGTACCTAATTCTTTTATTTTTTAGAAGCTTCGATTGGAAACTATGAATGAAAAATGTAAAATACATATAGAGACAAATAATCATAATGATAGCCATGGATTTGCCCCAAAAGCAGGCTACCCTATGAAAATGGATTTGTCTTGCCCCAAATAATTATTCTTTAAGATATTATTCTTCAAGATATTTGCACAAAATGGGATCCCAATTCTTGAAATGGACATGCATTGCAGATGGGACATCTGAGCTTGCACTTCAACCACCTTCGAATGCAGTCCACGTGGAAACAGTGCTGACAACGTGGCAGCGCCAGCAAAGACTCCCCTCCTGGTAGTCACCGAGGTAGATAACACATTCCTCCTGCGCTCATCTTCTTCATGACATCTGTAACTGAAAACACCCATTTCAAGGGGTTATTTTTATCTTTGATTTTTTTTTTTTTTGTGGGGGGGTGGTTATTTTTAATAGTATCTATTAGTTTATAATATTAGTATATTTATTATATTTAGAAAAATTTATATAAAAAATATTGATAGATATTAATTAAAAATAAATCAAATCAAATTTTTGTTTTTTAAAATCATTTCTTGTCTAATATTTTCTTTTTAAAATCAAATCAAATTCAAATTTTACTTTCAAATTAAATTAAATACAATTTTTTCTTTTTAAAATCAAATTGAATTCAATTTTTGCTTTTTAAAAACAAATCAAGTTCATTTTTTTCTTTTTATAGTGGGTCTATTTTTTAGTTTTTATGTTCACTTTTATAGAATGCATATGGACATAACAAGTTCCAAAAGCTTGAATATGATAATTATATGAGAGATTTAGGTTTTTTATATTCATTTGTAACTGTTATATTATTATATACATATTTGATTTTATCTTCCTTAAGCATTAATTAAAGAAAAACAATGATTTGATTTTATCTTTGGTCAATATCTATATTGATTGAATTTCCTAAATTCCCCTTCACAAAATTTGTATTGTACACTTGGAAATCATGTGACATTAGGTTAATTTGTGGGTATGCAACATTTATTCTAAGGATTTTTGGTTCCATTTTTAATGACATTGAGTGATTTAAGGCATTATAATCGAAAGTTTCATAGTTCTATTGTTTCTGAGTAAGTTTCAAAAGCTTGTATATGATAATTACATGACACATTTAGAACTTTCATATTCCTTTATAATTGTTATATTGTAATCCTAGAGAGTTAAAATTGTTCAAATTTGAACATATTTGATTTTATCTTTGGTAAGCATTGATTAAATAATCTATCAATTATTTAATTAACCTCTCCAATCATTTATTTACTTAACCTATTTTATATCTCATTTTCTCTATAATTATGTCAAAGGTGTATTGCATTCACATATGGATGCAAAAATCTTTGTAAAAAATAAAAAATCATTTTATTATTTTTAATACAAGATTAGTATAGTGATATTCTTAATAAATATATATATAAATAAAAATATATTTCTACATTGTTTTAAATGTATAATATAATAAAATAGTAGTATAATAATATATTAGAACTAATGCTATTACCATGGATGTGAATTGAAACCTACATAAAATCTATTTTTATCTAAAGCTAAGGATAAAAATGAGAAAATAAAATAAAAATATAATGATTTGATAATATAATAATAATAATGTAGTCTTAATAGATTTTTTGTTTTTGTGATTTTGATAGAAATATAAAAATATAATAACAAGAATACATTAAAACATAACAATATAATTATATCTTAATAATAATTTAATACTAATTATAATGTAATAAAATAATTATATTTTAAGTGGAATAATGAGCAAATAGGATATCTTTCAGTGTACTTTACCTATATTCCTCTAAAGATAGTATGCTAACACCTTAATTAAATTAATTCATTTTTATATAATTAAATTTACCCTTCACATACTTATCCTTCAAAAATTAAATGAATACAACTATTTATTTAATTCTCTTTGAATCGTTTTTCAATTAGTTAGTTGACTAAAATTAATTAATTAATCTAGTTAGTCCACTTGCACAAATCAAAATATGATTAAACTTAATTGACCACTTGTCATACCCCTATAAAATCATAGCTATCCATTCATCCTAGAAAGTTACCACCCTATATTTAAATATGTGACTTACATATGTGAGAGAACTCACAATTATCAAATCCTACATCCCCATGGGATTCACACATGTATGAGAATAATCACATGTCATATCACTTTTTCCGACAATCCTTCTCAAACATATGTGAAGACCTTTAATCTCCACTATTTGATCAAACTAAGGTAATTTTAGTACTCCGAGTCATCTTGGCCCTTGCCCTCTCCAAGTGCACTAATAATAAGGTGTTACTTGGAGGCTTATCTTTTTCTTCAAATATCTCATGTGACCACAGCTATTGATTTTAAGATCAAATCTCAACTCTTGATTACTAATTTTTAAAATCTATAAATGAACCCTTTGGGAGGTCAATTTGTTAAAAATATATTGAATGCTAATGTTATGATGTTGATCTTAAGAGAAACCACAAATTTTCAATCACTTAATCACACATCTTGAGCACAACTACATACACATGTACAAAAAGAGGTTCTTGAGATATTTTATGGAACATTTCTCAAGGGCACTCAACCTATTTAAGCTGATGCAGAGGTGTACAATTATTTCCATTTTGTTAATGTATTTATTGCATATATTGTTTCTTTCTTGTTCACATTTTGGCATACTTTTAACCTTGACCCCACATCCCAAATCTAATCATTTTTTAAATTTTTTTGTGATTTTAAAGTCTTAGGTTCTTAGTTCATTGCATCTACTAGAAATTTCAACATGTCAACTTAATAGTTCAAAACATCCATTTCCTAGTGTGTTGCTCACACTTTTATATTGGAAAAACGTCCCTCTAATGACCATTTTTTTCCCTTTATTTTTAAATGATTTTAACATTTGTTATGGCTTGTATTGTAGTTAATATTTAATTGGTGTAAATTGTTAGTGAAAAAATTTAATTATTAGAGATCTAGAGAAACATGGCTAGGATTCAAAAACGACAGAGGAATGTGTGAACAGTTGGCATGATGGCACCCTTACCGTTTTTGGGGCAGAGTTCAATATTGATGAGTCCTTTATTTTTGAGATCACTAGTTTGAAGATGGATGGCAAGAAGTTCGATACGGAGAGGAAATCTATGGAGGAATCCCTTTCGATCTTCTTTGATAAACAAAGTGAAAGAGATGGAGTGTAGAAGATGACAGACGAAGGACATAACATGAAAGACCTTATGACACCTTGGGCGGACATGGCCAAAGTCATTATGAGGTAGATAACTCTAGACGGCCATTTTGCTAGCATCTTTTCTTATCACTTCATGATTTTGAATCACTTTTAGGCATGATATAAGAATTCCATTGCCCTTTTATTTGTTGTCAGGAGCTCCCATAAGCATAGTTTGGCTAATCATGCCAACAATGGTGATAACCCTGTTTTGCATGAGGGTTTAATTATGCCTATTATGGAATATGCTAAATCTCATGGGGTCAAACCCTCCCCTATTGTTCAAACCCCCAAATTTTTGAATTACTTTGATGTTCAGGTGGTTTCTGACACTGAGGTTGAGGAAGAAGGGGATGGTATGGTAATGGACTGGTGTGATCTCAACGTGTCAGAGGACCCTAATTATTGCCCCTATGAGGAAGAGGTCCCTCCACAAAAAGTTACAACCGGTACCAGTAGCAAGAGAAGAAAGAAACACCCTAGACTCATTGCCAGTAAGTTTAAATTCCTTGCATCTAAGCCTCAGGGTTTGGGTTAGTCATGTTCGAAAAAGACAAAATTGGGGAAAATGGGGGGATCAAAGGGTAAAGTCGAAGAAGAAATTAAATTTGACATCCCTCTCAATGTGGACCAAGTGGACCCAAGAGAGAATAAAATTGATAGGGACTTTGAGGTGCTCCTAGCAAATTCCATTGACGGCTAGAAAAAATGCTTTCACTAGGTCAACAATGAAATTCATCTTTTAAAGGAAGGCATTAAAGATATAATTAATACTTCTATTAAGAATCCCACGATAGACAAGACTGAAAAAATTCTCAGAATGACCCAAAAACTCACGAAGGATCTCAAAGTTATGAAGATAGAACATGAGTCTAGGATTAGTCAGCTGGAAAAGAGTGTGGAGGAGATTAAGGGCAACCTGAGGAAACTGGTTGAGATAAGAAAAGAAGCTATGAGCAGTAATGTAGAAGGTCTGAGAAAGGTTAATGAGATGATGGTTGTCCAAAGAGCCCATCCAATTACCAGTGTCCCACCTTCAGTGGCTAAACTAAAAAAGAAGAAATTAGATTCAAGTTCGCAAGGGGTGGATTTGCAGGTTACAACTAGACCGTCTACCATAACGAGGAGCAAAAGCCAGGAGAGGAGTGCATCGATATTTATAATGGAAGAGCTAGAGGAGATTAACAAGAATATGATACAGAAGAAATCTGAGCTCATGCATTCTTTGGTTTAGTTTTGTCCTATTTGTGTTGCTAGTGCTTAGTTTTGGTTTCATTGTTGGTTGTGGTGATGTGGGGTTTTCCCTTGTCTATGTTGTTGTTTAGCTATTCTTTTTAGACTGGGGTTTTAAATGATTTGCAACCATGAACTTGAAATAATATAGACATAAGCCTCACTATGTCCAACATGAAGGATATGGTGAAGTGTCTACAAGTGTCTTCTAACCTTCTTTCCTTCACTGTCGAATTTCCATCTCCATTTGCTTTTTCTCCATGCATCCTGAATGTGGTATATGACATTGACAACAAGTGATATGTTAACATCAATTTTACATATAATCTCATTATTATAGATCAAATGTTCAATTTAGCTGCAAATTCATCAATTGTTTTTATTTTATGGTAAACATCACGGTAGAAACTTTACTATGTAAATTAAGTTATCATAGCATTTAAGTTTAAGAAATAATAGCATGCGTAAGTACTTTTGAATCTTAGTTTATTTACAAGTTATTCTAGTTAGAATGCAAAGTAATTCGAGCATGGGTTTAATATATTTAATGTCTCATTTTCTACATTCTTATTACAATAAAGAATTCATAATATAGATTGGTTGTGCAAGAAATGATTCAGTTAGACTTACTTGTCTATTCTAGTTTGTTTACCATATCAAGTTGTTATAAGGATTTTTTCCCAACCTTTAATTGACCTTTCTATGGACCAAATACACATTTTGATGTATTGAATATAAAAATTCATCAATAGCTATTAAATTTGTTTCATGTGTTCCTTGTTCCTTGGTAGAACTACTCTTAATCAACTGTTATCCTAAAATCTAAAGAAAATTTGCTCCAATACTGTTTAATATTTTATTGCCATTCACATCATCAGGTCCAACTTTCATTGATCAAAATCATGACACATATGTGTAGTTACAACAATAGAGACATACTAAAATGCAATTCAAATGATTTCTCTCATACAAAATAACTATTTCAATTGATACATCAAAACAATACAAAATAAATCCAATTAGACATGAATAACAATACAACACCACAGGAGCCTGAAGATCTTCTGCAAGCCGAATAACCTATTACAAGGAGAAGCAATGAAGCAAAATCTGAAGAACATACAAAACACAGAGAATGTGCTCAAAAAGAGAGAGCTCAATATTCACAAAAATATGTAATGTGATTCTTACAATGAAAAGAAAGAACTCAACCTTTAATAGGTCAAGAAACCCTAAAAAGGGAAAACCTAGGTTTGCACATAATAATTAATTAAAATAATTAATTATATGCACCTAAAGTTAGCTTAAGTGTAAAAGAGATAAAGGGAACTTAAATAATTAAACAAAGAATGTTTAATTAATCAAGTAAATACCCGAATACTCTAACACCCCCCCTTAAGCTAGACTTAGGGAGAAGCTAAAACCTAGAACAACTACTGAAAGCAATAAAGATGGGTCCCGGCAACAAGGCCTAATCAGGTACCCAAATACAATGAAATCTCTATGAAACGAAGACAAAGGAGAAAACCCAGTGGGAAAAAACACCTCTCCAAAAAGAGATAAAAGAACACCACTGAAGCATGAAGAACATGCAAACTCTGTCAAAGAACAACTGCTGATCTAAAGAACATCCACTGAACTAGAACATGACCAGGTAGAGAAGACTGTAATCTGCATGAGTGCCCTCAAATGACACTACTCGAATCAAGAGGCAAACAAGGCAAAACAACTGAAATCGAAGATACAGATGGCATGAGAAACCAAAGCCTGAAGAGCTGATCAATCGAACCACAGAAGCATTAGAACCAACAGGATAAACCTCCCCATAATGCGGATGTGGGAGAGGGATAGGAACACTGAAAAGAACAGCCAAAAACAACTGCATGACGAAGAACCAAGAACATCAAAGGTGCTGAGACACATCATCATGAGGCTAATGTCATGGAAGGAACACTCACTTGACAAAGGAAGATGGCAAACAATAGGAAAACATCAACCCCCTCATGGCACTTGATCAACAGTGCATGTACAACAAGACACAAGATATGCAAGATTCCAAGTAAACAATGCATGATGGCACTTTATCTCAGTGCGTTTGCATAATTACAAGCTACAATGATAAGAAGACTAGAAATAGAAATGAGAATCAAAATAGAGACACCCTACTCAGAAAAGAGATCCCAAGACCTGAAACAACCACGATATCCACCAGAGTGCTGAAAAGAAAAAAACTGAATAAAATATGCATGGAGCAGAATCTAGAAAAAAAAACTCATATTTCTGGAAAGCACACAGAACACGCTTTCCGAAAATATAATTTTTTCAAAAAATGGAGGTCGGATGCTCATTCTACGTCTCCCAGAGTGCAAAAAAGAGACCTCACTTTGATTGTAAAAAAAAATAGTCAAACAGAAAAATTGGAAAAAATTACTAACACCATGAGGTCGGCCTCAGAACTAGCTTTCCGACGCCTATTTGTTTGCCAAAATCTGACTCCATATGCCCAAGATAGGGCAAAAAAACCAAACCCCCCCCTGAAAAAGCCAAAAAAGGGGGTCTGGTGGCCAATGGGTGGTCCGGTGGCCAGGGAGCAGAGCTCCGGTGGCGCACCAGTGGCTGGGCGGTAGCCGAGTGGCGGCCTGGTGGTAGAGTGGTGGCCGGTCGGAAAAAAAAAAGGCACCCGGGGAGCGGAGAGGAGGGCGGCCGGAAGCGGCAGCAGGGGCTAGGGAGGAGGTCGGGGGCTGCAGGCGGCAGCGGGCCGGGCAGCCGGCAGCGCAGGGAGGCGGCGGCCGGTAGGGAAGCGGCAGCCAGGCGATGGGAAGGCCAGGGAGCTGGGCGCCTGGCGGTGTAGCGGGGCCAGGCTGGGCGATGGCGGCGGAGCCAGGTGGAGCGGCAGGGCCAAGTTGGGCGGCGCGCGGGGGACCGGGATCTGCATGGCCGGCAGGGGCCGGAGACCGGGAGTTGTATGGCCGGCGGCGGTCGGAGACCGGGCCGGCGGTGGCCGGAGAAGGATGGAGGGGCCGCCGACGGGGGTTGGACTGACAGGTCTGACAGGCTTGTCAGTCCGATACCCTGCGGTACCCACAAAAAATGTGCCCCAAAAAAAAAAAAAAATTCTTAAAAAGAAACAAACCTCCCTTTTTTTTCGCTTTTTTTTGAAATATTTTTTTTTTTAAAGCAAATTTCGGCCTGCATGCCATAAAAAGGCAAATTTTTAATTTTTTTGAAATTTTTTTCTCGATCTACGTGCCAAGGTCGTACGACCTGGATCTGAGAAAAAAATGGTCCCAGAGGCTCAGGAACCAAAATAGGTCAAATTTTATATGACCATAGGGGTTTTCGAGCCTTCTGAGCGTGATGGTGAGGTCTGATTAGGACCAAAGTGCTTAGAAAAAAATCTCAAACCCTAGGTACATAAAAAATACCTGAAACCCCAGATCTGCTTCCAAAGCAAAAATTCTCAAAACAAGAACAGGTAGCTGCAGATCCGAAGCTCTGATACCATATAGGAGTTGAGAAAATACAACACCATAGGAGCCTGAAGATCTTCTGCAAGCCGAATAACCTATTACAAGGAGAAGCAATGAAGCAAAATCTGAAGAACATACAAAACACAGAGAATATGCTCAAAAAGAGAGAGCCCAATATTCACAAAAATATGTAATGTGATTCTTACAATGAAAAGAAAGAACTCAACCTTTAATAGGTCAAGAAACCCTAAAAAGGGAAAACCTAGGTTTGCACATAATAATTAATTAAAATAATTAATTATATGCACCTAAAGTTAGCTTAAGTGTAAAAGAGATAAAGGGAACTTAAATAATTAAACAAAAAATGTTTAATTAATCAAGTAAATACCCGAATACTCTAACATATGTGTAGTTACAACAATAGAGACATGCTAAAATGCAATTAAAATGATTTCTCTCATACAAAATAACTATTTCAATTGATACATCAAAACAATACAAAATAAATCCAATTAGACATGAATAACAATAGGAATTATTGTGAAGTCTATAGAATAAACAAAGATTGGTATGTCAAACATAGACTAATTGGACATTAGGTTAGATGGTTTTGAATAGGTAGATTACTCTCCATCCATAACAATTAAACAAATTTAGAATTCAATGTAATTAAACAAATGTCAATAGACTTGATATGATGGTGGGTTTGTTCAAGTTGATGCAACAACTCATGCCATGCCAACTAACATTCATTAGAAGTTAGCTTAAAGGGTGTGATCAAATAGAAGGCCTCACAAAATCTTAACATTTAATTAATTTGGGAGGACCTTGGTTTACAAACTTTTTGTTATTTATAAGATCTTATTTAAATATATTAAGGATACAATCTGAACCTGTCTCACAATAATATAGACCTTCATAAACACGATAGTCTTGATGGTGCCATGTCTTGGTGGGAAACTTCCAACCTTCTTTATGCTTACACTTTGAATAATTTTGATTTTCTTAAAATATTTGTGCACTGAACCAAACTCAAAATATTAAAAATTGTCTTTCCTGTTTGTAGTCTAGGCAGTTGATTTACCCAATATTGTTGAGTAGATTTTGTTTACAAGTTTTTTATCTCCCATGGTCACCTACATCTTTCGTTAAACATTCTTGTTGCGCATACTTGTAAGAAAAATTGAACAATAACTAGCATACTTAGGAATGACATGGATCTAAATCAACTTCATTATTGTTGTAATACTTTGACATAAAAATTAATTTTTTAAAATAAAACAATAATACTAACATCTCTATTTTAAAAAGAATATTTAAAAGTCAATTTTAAAAAGAATATTTAAAAGTCATTCTGAATATTTTTTTAATCTGATTTTTTTTCAAAGAAATACACTCCCAAAATAATATCTTCTTCGACGTCTTATGTCTTTTATTTACGTATAATAATAATAATAATACGAATAATCATTAATGCGTAAAAAGTAAAACTAATCAAACATTGAATATTTTGTTTGGAAAATTAAAATTCCCATTTTACAAGGCGCCGCCCAGACTTGAACTGGAGACCTTCAGTGTGTTAGACTGACGTGATAACCAACTACACCACGGCACCTTGTTTATATTTTAAATTTTACAAATATTAGTTTATATATTATAATTTTTTTTAACAGTTTTCTTTTTAAATGATCGTTCACAGCGCCTGTATCGAGATAGAGCTACAACTTAACTTTTTATCTACGAAATTAAATTTAGGATTTTAATTTTTTTAACAAGGATTTTAATACATATCATGCATTATATTTGTTTTATATAAAAGAATATATTCTTAGTAAATTATAATCTATATAAATTGCATTGATATATATCTTATTATATTGTAATTTTTGTTACATTATGATTATAAAAATAAAATTAGTATACCTATCTTTAGAGAAATATAAGTAAAGTAACCTGCAAAATATCATATTTGTTTATTATTCCACTTAAAAAATAATTATATTATTATATTATAATTAATATTAATTTATTATTATATCATATCTTTATATTATTATTATAATATTATTTTGACGAAGTTAACTATTAGTATGGTGGAGATAAATAGAATTAGTTAATAGTTAAACTCAAAGTGAGTGGTAGTTGAGAGGAGAAAATAAATAAAATATTTTTTTTGGTTTTTCATGCATTTATTTTAATTTAGGTTATTTAAAGTTATTTAAATTATTTTTATTCAAGTAATATAAAACTAATTGTAATTATGACGGGGTTATACAATATGATGGGTGCCAATTTTAATCATAGGGGTTTTTAATGCCGCATATCTATCAATCCATTATGTGAGTATTAATACGTCTTTCACATAATAAAAAAGTAAAAATGATTTTATTGTTTTCATTTTTTTTAGTCTCATTATAGAAATAAAAATAAATCGAAAAATAGATTACAAATACTTAATGTTTATCCATTATAAAATTAATAAATAAAAAATAAAAAATATTTCTTATTTATATATTTATCTCATTATAGGAATAAAAATTAAAATTAAAATGATTTACAAATACTCGATGTTTATCTATTATAAAAATAAAAATAAATAAAAAATAAAATAAACAAAAAATTACAAATATTTAATGCTTATCTCATTATAGAAATAAAAAATAATTTACATATACTTAATGTTATCCCTTATAGAATTTATATTTGTTCTATATTAATAATTTAATATAATTATATTTATTATTACATGCTATATTTTATATAAAATATTTAATAAATATATTTATATTTATATTTAATATTTATACACTTATCATTTGATTATTATTTGATTATTATTTTCATACATATAACATCGATATTACAGTTATATTTATTACATTTTATACGTTATAAATTATTAAATAAATATAAAGATATGAAATATAATTAAAAATATTGAGTAATCCAAAATGTAGTATGGCACTTCAAGATTGATTTTAAGTTTTTTTAAATATTTGATATTCTTTTTAATTCATAAAATGGCAATGTCATATACTTCACATTAATTTAGAACATATACAGATTTTCTTACTTGTCTTGAATATGAATAATGTAGTTCATAGTTAAAAATAAAATTTCAAAACAAACAAGATTTGCAAAATAAATACAACTACCCAAGAAATCCTTCAACTATATAGTGAATGCAAATTGATTAACAATTATATGAAGCATAAATACAGTAACTCTCCAATCTCTAAAATCTTTTACATGAAAGGATTCAAGAAATGAAAGTGTTTTCATAATTTTCAGACAAGACATTTGTGTTCAAATATCAATTTTGCTCTATAGTGAATGTAAACTGTTGAATAGTTATATGAAGCATAAATACAGGATTCAATAAATGAAAGTGTTTTCATAATTTTCAAACAAGACATTGTTGTTCAAGTATCGATTTGTTTTACATATAGCTCCAATTTCTTGTCTTGAACCTATTCATTGCCTCTTTGAAAAACATATTTTTACAAATTATATCCATTTTCTATTTTATTTAATTTTAGCCAAAATATTAATTAACAAAAGTTGCAAGTTTAATTAAAAATGCATTAAACTACTATCTTTCTTTTATTCAATGTTTGATAACTTTATTTGCACTTTATAGCAAGCTATAACTATTTTTCTTTTGTTAATGCACTAGGTGATTAAGTATGAAAGCATTTTTTCCAATGAAGAGACCACAAATCTCAAATGCTTCCTAGTCCCAATTTAAATGTAGATAAAAAAACACTAAGCTCTTCAAAGGATTTCATTTTCATTTATTCATATATATATATATATACAAGTTCTAAGCATGTTCTAGATGTTAGGTTAGTGCAGGATCATGGGGGGTCAAAAAGTGGTGACGTGAAAAAAATAGCCTTCTCCATTCGCCTAAAAACGCAAAAATTCATGTTGACTTTTTGCTTGGCCTAGGTGTCAGTACACCTTGGCATGGTAATTACCTAAGCAAATCGAATATTGGATAAAATCATATATTCGATTAAATTGATTATTCGATAATATCGGATATCCCATTTTTATTTATAATTTTAAATTAAAAAATAAATTATATAATATATAATGTAATATTATATATTATATATTATAATATATAATATATTATTATATTATATTATATATTATATAATACTTAATATATATTATATTATATTATATGATATTATATTATATTATATTATACTATATTATAATATAATATATAATAATATATTATAATATTATATATTATATTATTATATTATATTATTATATTATTATATTATATAACATAATATTATATAATATATATAATGTAATAATATATTATATAATATAATAATATATTATATAATATAATAATATATTATATAATATAATAATATATTATATAATATAATAATATATTATATAATATAATAATATATTATATTATATATATTATATAATATTATATTGTATTATATATTATATAATACGGATTATATAATAATATATTATATAATACGTATTATATAATATATTATTATATTATATATATATAATATATATTATATAATAATATATTATATAATACGTATTATATAATATATAATATATTATTATATTTTATAATATAATATATTACATATTATATAAATATATTATATAATATAATGTTATTTTAAAATAATTGAAGTATAAAAATCGGATATCCGATAAAATTGGATATCCAATTTTCTGAGACAACATATTTGGACTGTGACAACCCGTGAGTTATTTTTAACCCACGGACTACGCGATTTTTGGAAATCCGATATCCGGTTTTTCACCCAAAAATTGCTAAAAAATACATTGAAAGGCAAGAATTTTATTGTTTTCAATCACTTTCATTCAATTTTTATAATTTTTTAAATGTTTATTTGTTTTTCATTGAAAATATGGTTTTTTCATGAAAACTAGGTTTTTTTAATCCAAAACAAAATTGTTTAAATTTGTTAACTAAATTCAATTGTTTACTTTCAATTAGGTTAAAAATGGGGGATAACAGTGAAAACACTGATCAACCACAAGCGCAACAACCAAACCTTCATTTGTCAAACCCCCCTTAATTCAGGATTTAATTATACAAAATTTGAATGAATTGAGGGAGATTGCAAATGTATATCGTAGGATCCCTCGTCTAAACCCAATGTTTGATCCTCTCACATTGATCATAAAGAGTATGGAAACCATGACTAAGGAGCACAAGGTTGCCCTTTTGTGGCGAGATTCTATGACGGAACAATATGCGGATGGCTTGTCATATAAGGAGATCAAGGATCTCAAGATATCCAAAGCCACTATCGCTTCATTGTTTGTGAATCCCCCGCACTGGTCAACCCATAGACCCCCAAAAAATAAACCTTTCTAGTAAATGGTGCACAAATGATGGTATTATGAAAAACTTTTGGGATCGTTGGTGGATGGTTTACGACAAAACCACCCAACAACAATCTTGATGTCCCCTTCTACTTCATAAAAAAACTGTATGCTGAGTTTGTTTCAAGAAAACATGTGAACTACTTTGACATCCAACCTTTCCAGGGTGTGGGTTTAGGTATGCCCCAAAATAGACCTGGGGTAGTTAGAGTAGTCAAGGGCCCATATATCCCCCCTCCTCCTATTGATCCCCCACCTCCAGTGTAGCATCCAGATATCATTTGTGAGGCGGCTTCACGGACCATATCGGCTATTCACTGTTTAAGTAGCCTTTTGGTTTCTCAGGTTGGGTTAGTAGCTTAGCCTACTTTTGATGGTAGCGGTGCATCTGGTGGCACTGACACATCATCCTCGGCTCCACACATTTGCATGCCCCATAGTTGTGTCATGTGTGGGCACGTATGCTTGGGTCTAGTTGGACAACCTATTGATCCTCCTACAGATAGTGCAGATTATGAGGTGCATGAGGTGCATGAGATGCACGATGCACCAGATGTTATGACACAAATTGGAGGATACCCTGGGGAGTCCTCACATGCTAGAGGTGAAGATGCACTGTCATCATACATTGATGATGTAGTGGTAAAATTTGTATTTTCACAGTTCATGCTATATTTTAAATGAATATTTATAATCTAGATGATATTAAATACTAATTTTTATTTTCATGGTCTATTTAACAATTGATGACCGAGGAGGAGTTGACATAGATTTAGGAGGGAACTTTGTCGGCCATTTCATTTGGCCTTGATAGCTTGACAGTACATATATTATTGCACCTAGTCGTTTGTATTTTATTGTACATACATGCTCATCATTTATATTGATATTAATTAGATTATGTAGTAACTTGCATGTATATCTTATTTTAGTCTTGTAGGGCACAAGTAGCACAAGTGCAGGGCAGTGTGATTTAGGATCTGGTAGTGCAGTTGGAGACAAGGGAAAGGTAATTGAATGCAAATATGATTGAATGAATAATTTAAATAACTTATAGTTATTATACACGTCAAGACATAGATTGATAGTTTCACATACTTGTTGTGTATATGTACAGAGAATTCTTGGCTTCACATCCTTGTTGACTACACCCAATATACCTAAAGATGATGATGATGAAGAAGAAGAAGAAGAGATGCCTCGAGTACATGTGTGTTTATTTTATTTTGTGTTTAGTAGATATAATTTTTTATTATCAGTTACAACTATATGTTAACTTGTATCAATGTCATGTTTGTGAACATATGTAGGTTGTGTATGAAAATATTGAAAACATACCTCCTCTACCAAAGACATACATCAAGAGTCCTACAAAGCCGAAGAGAAAATGTGGAGATGAGGTAAACATGAATAGTTTAATTATAGTTCATTTTTATGTTAACTTTTCGAATGTGAATTATATAATATAACTAATATTAATTGTGGTTTGTTTTTTCTTGTGCGGGATCCTTCAGAGTCGAGCAGTGCGGCGAAGAGGATTGATTTTGATGATCCATCAGCAGCTTAGGATGTTATAGATAGTTTTGGGATGCTTACATTTCTAGTTGGCATGTATATTTTGTATATGGACATACATTCACGTATATAGACATACATTTTGTTTGAGTTGGCGTTTATGCCATATTTGTGTATGGACATACATTTGTAATCATTTGACATTTTTATATATATAGAAGTTGATATTTGATCATATAAATTGTTGCTCATCTGTGCATGGTGTTATCATGGAAATCTTTAATCTTCATTCCAATAATTAATAATGGTTAATAATGGTTATTTAATGAACAATACAATTCATTTCATTTCATCGTAAGTGTTGTTTGTATAATGAACAATACAATACATTTCATTTAATGAACAATGCAATTCATTTAATGAACAATATAATACAAATCATTTAATGAAAAATGCTTGATACAATTCATTATTACCCTATGCATGCTCCTATTTTTCCCCCCCACTCAGTCAAATGCTCGGGGTCATACGCTACTGACGTCATCCCTTGAGCACCCTAAGTGCTAAAAATTGTCAAACTTTGACGGGCCCTAACTCATAATCTGTGGCACCTGCGAATGATTCATTTGAACCTACGGGGTCATGAGAGGGGTCTCTAAAAAATCCTATCTTGGTTCTTCAATTTTTCCTATGGTTTTATTAGGGCAGCATTTTTTTGGTTGGCGAAAAAATCCTCAGTCTCATTCAATAGAATGTTGTCGCGTGGTCAATTTCTCATTCTGCTCATCGTGATAACCAATCGTCAGCACTGACATGTCCAGTTAGGCATTATTACCCTATTCATTCTCCTATTTTCCCCCCCACTCAGTCGAACACTCGGGGTCATACCCTACCGGCGTCGTCCCTTGAGCACCCTGAGTGCTAAAAATTGTCAAACTTTGATGAGCCCTAACTCAGAATCTGTGGAACCTACAAATGATCCATTTGAACCTACGGGGCCATGAGAGGGGTCCCTAAAAAAGCCTATCTCAGTTTTTCAATTTTCCCTATGGTTTTATTATGGCAGCATTTTTTTCGGTTGGCAAAAAAATTGTTAGTCTCATTCAATCGAATGTTGTCACGTGGCCAAATTCTCATTCTACTCGTCGTGATAACAAATTTTTGGCTCTAAAATGTCCAGTTAGGAATTATTACCCTATGCATGCTCCTATTTCCCCCTCCCCGACTCGGCTGAACGCTCCAGGTCATACCCTACCGGTGTCGTCCCTTGAGCACCCTAAGTGCTAAAAATTATCAAACTTTGACGGGACCTAACTCAAAATCCGTGGAACCTGTGAATGATCCATTTGAACCTACGAGGCCATGAGAGGGGTCCCTACAAAAGCCTATCTCAGTTTTTCAATTTTCCCTACAGTTTTATTAGGGCAGCATTTTTTTGGTTGCCAAAAAATCATCAGTCTCATTCAATTGAATGTTGTTGCATGGCCAATTTTTCATTTTTCTCATCGTGATAACAAATGATCGGCTCTAACATGTCCAGTTAGGCATTATTACCCTATGCCTACTCCTATTCCCCCCCCCCCCCTCGATCGAACGCTCGAGGTCATACCCTACTGGCGTCATCCCTTGAGCACCCTAAGTGCTAAAAATTATAAAACTTTGATGGGCCCTAACTCAAAATCCGTGGAACCTACGAAAAATCCATTTGAACCTATGGGGCCAAGAGAGGGGTCCCTAAAAAATCCTATCTCATTTTTTCAAGTTTCCCTATGGTTTTATTAGGGCAGCATTATTTCGGTTGGCAAAAAAATCGTCAGTCTCATTCAATTGAATGTTATCGCATGGCCAATTTCTCTTTTTGCTCATTGTGATAACAAACCATCAACTTCACAATGTCTAGTTAGTAATTATTACCCTATGCATGCTCCTATTCCCCCCCCCCCCCCACTCGGTTGAACACTCGGGATCATACCCTATCGGCATCGTTCCTTGAGCACCCTAAGTGCTAAAAATTGTCAAACTTTGACGAGCCCTAACTCAAAATTCATGGCACTTGCGAATGATCCATTTGAACCTAGGGGGCCATGAGAGAGGTCCCTACAAAATCCTATCTCATTTTTTCAATTTTCCCTACGGTTTTATTAGGGCGGCTTTTTTTCGGTTGGCAAAAAAATCGGCAGTCTCATTCAATCGAATGTTGTTGCGTGGCCAATTTCTCATTCTTCTCATCATGATAATGAACCGTCAACTCTGACATGTCCAGTTAGGCATTATTACCCTATGCATGCTCCTATTTTTCCCCCCCACTCGGTCAAACGCTCAGGGTCATACCCTACCGGCGTTGTCCCTTGAGCGCCCTAAGTGCTAAAAATTGTCAAACTTTGACGGGCCCTAACTTGGAATCCATGGCACCTATGAACAATCCATTTGAACCTACAGGGACATGAGAGGGGTCCCTACAAAATCCTATCTTGATTTTTCAAGTTTCCCTACGGTTTTATTAGGGAAGCATTTTTTCGGTTGGCAAAAAAATCGTCAGTCTCATTCAATCGAATGTTGTCGCATGGCCAATTTCTCGTTCTTCTCATCGTGATAACAAACCGTCAGCTCTAACATGTCCAGTTAGGCATTATTACCCTATGCATGCTCCTATTTTTCTCCCCTAGTCGGTCACACGTTGGGGGTCATACCCTACCGGCGTCGTCCCTTGAGCACCCTAAGTGCTAAAAATTGTCAAACTTTGACAAGACCTAACTCAGAATCTGTGGCACCTATGAATGATCTATTTGAACCTATGATGCCATGAGAGGGGTCCCTACAAAAGCCTATCTCAGAATCTATGGCCCTAACTTGTTCAATGAAAAATATAGATAAACAAGCATTACACTATAGACACATAATGATCATCAATATTTCCATGTATTGCATACACATAATTACCATTACACTTGCATGTGGCATCCATGAAGGGATATGCAAACATGATTTTTTTTCATTATCAATATAACTACACCAATGTACTCATGTACAAATACATTGTATATCATCAATATAACTAAACCAATTTGCTCATGGACATTGTATATAATCATAACAAAGTTACATCAATTTGCATCCATATACAAATACAACATCCCACTTCATCTGCATCAGACATCCTCATGTCCTAATAGAAAAGCTTACATACAGCAATGCCTGCATATAAATTAAGACCAAAATAAGTAACCTTTTTATGAGGAATGAATGTGCTACAAGAAACAAATTATAACACTTAATACAAATTAGTTTGTCAAATTATAAATAGATCATTTGAAAAAATTTTAAGACGTACAAGATTATATAATTACGAAACTTACTAGTTTCTCTGCAAAGTATACAAGCATAACTTTGAAGAAAGATGCATGTTGATTAAAGCCCTTCTCAGTGCATTTCTCTGCATGGTTGAAGACGATGGTAGATATGGTCATTTATAAATAGCAATACATTCACTTGACTTAATGTTTATGTACAAAATTTAATCTCATTAATGCACAAAGGAATATGTACCATCACCAAGAGAGGGTCTTGTCAACGGCGAATGATCTAGCATGAACCTGTATTTTTAAGAATTGTTAGTCTACACATAAAATGTATGGATGAACATAAAGGCGTTATGATAATCACTTCAAATGAAATGCATGATAATAAATGAAAAGGTGGAATTATATACCATAAAAATACATCCCTTCGAATTATATCAAGAAAACCCACTATGTTGATGCAAAAATCATAATGTGATACTGTTGTATATCATCAAAAAAGACCTACATGAGCATAAAGGTTTTGCGATAATTATATTATCAAAAATTATCAAATAGTGTTGTCTAATAACAAAAATTGTAAAGCTCATCAAATGCATGATAATAAGTCATGTTGCAAAAATACGTCCCTTCCAATTATATCGAGTGTACTCGCTATGTGCATGCAAAAACCGTGTTGCCAAAAAAAAAGTTTCATCAATAGACCTGTATTTTGAACACATCCTTAATATACACGTAACAAACTTGAACATTAAGGTTTAATGATAATTGTTTTAAATGAAATGCATGATAAAAAAAATAAGGCACCATTAAAGACCTACTACTCAAGTATGCTTGAAAGGTCATCTCTTTGCTTAAGAGCATCTAGTATTGCTTCATGATCAACAGTAGTCACTGTCCATAGCTCTTTGGTCTTCGGTTTTTCTTGATGCTTCAACAACTTGAAATTTGTAGCTATAGTAAGGTGTGAATACATTATAATGGTTTTGTGTCTCTCATAGTCTTCAAATGCAGGTATGCCATTCTTTCTAATCATGTAAGTTTGCAACCAAGTTCCCACAACAACAACTGAACCTGTAGGATATGTGAACCCATCATCATCTGTCACTAGTTGTGTTAGCTTTTGTTTTCCTTGTACACATTGTGCCAACCAGTATTATGATCCCTCTTCATTCCCTTGTGGTGCAACAACTGCAAAAACATGTCCTGGTTGTACAAGATCTGATAGACAGTCATACTCAAGTGAACTTTCCATGTCATCCTTTGACAAGGATATTGTTTGAGATAAAGGAGTTAGATATTGGGGAACCCACGTATCAACCCACTCACTTGACTTGCACTGATCCCAAACACAACTTTGACAAAAATAAGCCAATGCTTATGTCCAAATGGTCCATGTACTTGCATATGAGCTGAGAAATGAATGCATCTTTGAAGAATCTTTAATTGTTTGACAATCCAATCTATCTCCCACTATGCCCTCCTCAACCAACCAGAAGAATCTGGTCACTGCTAAATCAAGAATACCTCCATGTGACAATGCTAAACTACACCAATCAACAATAGAACGTGCATCAAAGAAATTTGCACCTGAAATCCTCAATTGCTCCTTAACTAGAGCTCTCTTCAAACATGCACTTGCTCCATCATGCTCCCCCTTCCCATGCCCGGCCTCAAAAATACACCAAATATGAGGTATACACCTCTCTACATGCATTCTACTCAACCAATAAAACATACAGGCATTGTTGAATTGACCCGTACAGTTATCTAACCATATGATATATCGATCAATTGCAATATCTTTCTCATGCAAGAACTCAAAAAAATTATCAAAAGAATGTTGCACATACTCGAAGGAGTGTAATCTATCATCACTCATATAAAAATGATACTCCCTAATTATCTTCCTGTCCTCTTATGTACTATCAGGAGCATGTCTATATGTAATGTGAACAAAAATACCAATCTGGATTGAATTGTAGACTGAGACTGTACCTCATTTTGTGGTTGCAATGTATAGTTCTCTGTAAAATCAACCACCAATACAATAGTGTCAATCAGGAAAGAGTTCTTACACATCTTGAACTGTTGATCCAACCACTGAGACCTATGGGTGTGCCTTGCATACTTGTAGAAAATATTTTCCTTAAAATCCAAAATAAAGTCAGCAATACTCACTTCTCTTGAGACTAATTCGCATCTAGAACCTTCACCTCCACTCTTCAAAGTATATTTCACTGTCTCATATCTTTTTTCCTCAACATAATTCTTTCCAAACTCGTGTTCGCTACCCTCATGAAAAAATGAAACAAACTTTAACAACCCACCACATTCTGAGCACTTCTCATTCAAACAATCATTTCTATAGAAATAGCAGCCATCATCTCTAAGGAATAAAAATAGATCTTGCAAGTCTCTTGATGATCTCGAAAATAGCATTGCACCACACTCCTGGAACATCTCATTAGTATGCATCGTAGAATGAATATGACATAAAAGTTCATGGTACTTGCAACAACAAGTATTACGAATCATAAGAGGAACACAATAAAATGGCTTCAAAGATTCAAAAGCCCTTTATGATATTTGCAAAGTTGGATGTACTTCACAAATTTTTTTGTACAGGGTATGTGCAAGATCATGGGGGGCCAAAAAGTGGCAATGGAAAAAAAAAAGCATTTTAAACCTTTCCAAACATGCCCAAATCCACTTTGACTTTTTGTTTGGGTCGGCCAAAATTTGAATTTGGTTTGGTAATACCAAACCAAATCGGATATCCGTTAATATCGGATATCCAATTTCTGATGTCACTATTGTGATGTCACAATTGTGATGTCATACTTCTCAAATCGGATATCTGATTTTCTCAACATAAAAAACATAGTTTAGTAAAATGGGCATAACGTTTGCATTTCTTATCAAAATTTTGATTTTTTACATGCGTTGGAAAGGTAATTCAGAGACCTATCAAATGGATGAGGTAGTTTCATGATATTATAGAACAAAAATTAATTATAATCATTTGAAGTTAGTCCTTCAATTTTAAAACTTTAAATACTCACAAATTTTGCATACAAAGTCTCATTTTTTTCCTATCACCTGCTTTATCTATGACTTGTCTATCTATAATTATATAATATATTTTATCTATCTCTTTCTTCTCTACTTATGTCACTTATTTTCTCATCCCATCTAGATAAAAAAATTCCCAAGTTACATGCATCTCTGCATATATCTCCATCTTTCTATTCCTATCTCTCCCTCTCCCACTCCATCATTGTCACTCCTTATTTCTATATTTCTCTCTAATAATCTCTTTTCTCTCTATTTATCTTCCTCCTCTACCTTATCCTACCTATACTTATATATTACTTGTCTCAATCACCTCCTTTATCTCCCTATCTTATCCCTGCTATCTCTATATCCCTATAGATCTGTCTTCATGTATATTTATATCTCATTATCTCTAAATCTCACTTATTCACTCCATCTCTCCCTCCATTTGTCTTACTCTCTCTATCACTTTCTATCCATATCTATCTTTGTCTCCACCTTCACATCTCCATCTTTTTCCCTATCAATCTCTCTTTTTATATGTTCCTCTATCTTTATATATCTTCCTCTATACATGATTAATCTACTTCTTTGTATCTTCCTCTATCGCCCTCTTGAAGTATCTTTCCCTTTCTCTACCTTTATCTCTTTATTTGCTCCATCTTTATATATCTTTGGCTCCCTCCCCACATCCTTCTCTATAGTGCCTTTATATATCTCTATAGCTTCCTCTTTCTCTCTCTCTCCCTCTCTATCTATCCCTATCTATAATCTCTATCTCTCTTTCTCACTCTCTTGCACTATCTATATCTCTCTATCTATCGATATTTCTCTTCCTTTATATCTCTCTATCTCTTCCTTTTTTCATCTCTCTCTTTACCCCTCTCTATCCTTTTTTCTCCATCTCTTCATATATTTTTCTTTGTCTTTACCTCTCTCTTTCTCTATATCTATTCATCTCCCTCTCCCTTTATCTTCATTTTTTATCTCTATCATCTTCTCTCCTTTTTAATATCTAGATATGTCTACCTCTTTCTATCCATCCTTGTCCTTTATTTTTTCTCCCTCTCACTTCATACTCCTTAATATCTATATCTTTATTTATGTCCTTGTCCTTTAGTTCTTTTCCCTCTCTTTAGTTCTTCATCTCTCTTCACCCTTATATCTAACCTTATTTGAAACTTATTATATATGGTCTCCTAATGGGTTATATCATGTCCTAAGGGGTCATAGAACATCATATGACCCCTTAGGACACAATATGACCCCTAACGACACCATATTATCTCCTAATGGATCATATGGTGTCCTAAGGGGTCATAAAACACCATATGACCCCTTAAGACACAACAAGACCCCTAATGACACCATATGGTATCCTAAGGGGTCCTAAGACACCAAGTGACCTCTTAGGACACCATAGGACCCCTAATGACACAATGTGGCATCCTAAAGGGTCATATGGTGTCCTAAGGGGTCAAAGGACACCATACAACCCATAACACCATATAGTGTCCCAAGGGGTCATATGGTGTCCTAAGGGGTCATAGAATGCCATATGACCCATTAGGACACAATATGACCCATGACGACACCTAAGGGGTCATATAGTGTCCTAAGGGGTCAAAGGACACCATATGACCCCTTAGAGCACCATACGACACCTTACAACACCATATGGTGTCCTAAGGGGTCATATCATATCCTAATGGGTCATATAACACCATATGACCCCTTATAACACAAGAAGACCCATAACAACATGATATGGTGTCCTAAGGGGTTGTATGGTGTCAAGAGACACAATATGACCCCTAACGATACCTAAGGGGTCATATGGTGTCCTAAGGGGTTATATGATGTCCTAGGAACCTTTAGGACACAATATGACCCCTTAGCACACCATACAACCCCTAACGACACTATATGGTGTCCTAAGGGGTTGTAGGACACCATATGACCCATTAGGACACAATATGACCCCTAACAACACCTAAGAGGTCATGGGACACCATATGACCCCTAACAACACAAAATGACACCTAACGATACCTAAGGGGTCATATGGTGTTCTAAGGGGTCATAGGACACCATTTGACCCCTTAGCACACCATATGACCCTTAATGACACCATATGGTGTCCTAAGGAGTAATATGGTGTCCTATGGGGTCATAGAACACCATATGACCCCTTAGAACACCATACGATGCATAATGACACTATATGGTGTCCTAAGGGGTCATAGGGCACCATATGACCCCTTAGAGGACCATACGACCCATAACAACATAATATGGTGTCTTAGAGGGTCATAGAACACCATATGACCCCTTAGAACACCATACAACCCGTAACGACACCATGTGGTGTCTTAAGGGGTCATAAGACACAATATTACCCCTTAGAACATAATATGACCCCTAACAACATCATATAGTGTCCTAAGGGGTCATAGGACACCATATCCTATGACCCCTTAGGACACCATATGACCCATAACACCATATAGTATCCCATGGGGTCATATGGTGTCCTAAGGGGTCATAGAATGCCATATGACCCATTAGGACACAATATGACCCATGATGACACCTAAGGGGTCATAGGACACCATATGACCCCTTACAACACCATACGACCCCTTACAACACCATATGGTGTCCTAAGGGGTCATATAACACCATATGATCCCTTATAACACAAGAAGACCCATAACGACATGATATGGTGTCCTAAGGGGTCATATGGTGTCAGGAGACACCATATGACCCCTTAGGACACAATATTATGCCTAATGATACCTAAGGGGTCATATGGTGTCCTAAGGGGTTATATGATGTCCTAGGAACCTTTAGGAAAAAATATGACCCCTTAGCACACCATACAAGCCCTAATGACACCATGTGTCCTAAGGGGTCGTAGGACACCATATGACCCCTAACGACACAAAATGACACCTAACAATACCTAAGGGGTCATACGGTGTTCTAAGGGGTCATAGGACACCATTTGACCCCTTAGCACACCATATGACCCCTAATGACACCATATGGTGTCCTAAGGGGTCATAGAACACCATATGACCCCTTAGGACACCATACAATGCATAATGACACTATATGGTGTCCTAAGTAGTCATAGGACACCATATGACCCCTTAGAGGACTATACAACCCATAGCAATATAATATGGTGTCTTAGAGGGTCATAGAACACCATATGACCCCTTAGAACACCATACAACCCATAACGACACCATGTGGTGTCTTAAGGGGTCATAAGACACAATATTACCCCTTAGGACATAATATGACCCCTAACAACATCATATAGTGTCCTAAGGGGTCATAGGACACCATATGACCCCTTAAGACACCATACGACCCCTTGCAACACCATACCACCCTTTACGACACCATATAGTTTCCTAAGGGGTCATATGGTATCCTAACAGGTCATATAACACCATATGACCCCTTAGAACACAAGAAGACCCAAAACCACACGATATGGTGTCCTAAGGGGTCATATGGTGTCATGAGACACCATATGACTCCTTAGGACACAATGACCCCTAAACCTAAGGGGTCATATGGTGTCCTAAGGGGTTATATGATGTCCTAGGAACCTTTAGAACACAATATGACCCCTTAGTACACCATACAACCCCTAACGACACCATATGGTGTCCTAAGGGGTTGCAGGACACCATATAACCCGTTAGGACATAATATGACCCCTAACAACACCTAAGGGGTCACATTATGTCCTAAGGGGTCATAGGACACCATATGACCCCTAAGGACACTATATGGTGTACTAAGGGGTCATATTGTGTCCTGAGGGGTCATAGGACACCATATGACCCCTTAGCACTCTATACGACCCCTAACGACACCATATGGTGTCCTAAGGGGTCATATAACACCATATGACCCCTTAGGACACCATACAATACATTATGACACCATATGGTGTCCTAAGGGGTCATATGGTGTCCTAAGAGGTCATAGGACACCATATGACCCCTTAGGACACCATACAACGCATAATGACACCATATGGTGTCCTAAGGGGTCATATGGTGTCCTAAGAGGTCATAGGACACCATATGACCCCTTAGGATACCATACGACCCATAACAACATAATATGGTGTCTTAGAGGGTCATAGAACACCATATGACCCCTTAGAACACTATACAACCCATAACAACACCATGTGGTGTCCTAAGGGGTCATAACAACCATATGACCCCTTAGGACACCATATGACCCCTTAGAACACAAGAAGACCCATAACGACACGATATGGTGTCCTAAGGGGTCATATGGTGTCATAAGACACCATATGATCCCTTAGGATACAATATGACCCCTAACAATATCTAAGGGGTCATATGGTGTCTTGAGAGGTTATATGATGTCCTAGGAATCTTTAGGACACAATATGACTCCTTAGCACACCATACAATCCCAAATGACACCATATGGTGTCCTAAGGGGTCGTAGGACACTAAATGACCCGTTAGGACACATTATGACCCCTAACAACACCTAAGGGGTCATATTGTGTCCTAAGGGATCATAGGACATCATATGACCCCTAACGACACAAAATGATGCCTAACGATACCTAAGGGGTCATATGGTGTTCTAAAGGGTCATATGACACCATATGACCCCTTAGCACACCATACAACCCTTAATGACACCATATGGTTTCCTAAGGGGTCATAGAACACCATATGACCCCTTAGGAAACCATACGATGCATAATGAAACCATATGGTGTCCTAAGGGGTCATATGACACCATATGACTCCTTAGGAGACCATACGACCTATAACAACATAAAAATGGTGTCCTAAGGGGTCATAGAACACCATATGACCCCTTAGAACACCATACGACCCGTAACGACACCATGTGGTGTCCTAAGGGGTCATAAGACACAATATGACCCCTCAGGACATAATATGACCCCTAATGACATCATATAATGTCCTAAAGGGTCATAGGACACCGTATGACCCCTTAGGACACAATACGACCCCTTAGGACATAAAATAAACCCTAATGACACTTAAGGGGTCATAGGACACCATACGACACATAACAACACCAAATGGTATCCTAAGGGGTCATATGGTGTCCTAAGGTGTCATAGGACACCATACGACCCATAGCACCATATAGTCTCCCAAGCATATGGTGTCCTATGGGGTCATACGACACCATATGACCCTTTAGGACACAATAAGACCCCTAATGACACCTAATGGGTCATATAGTGTCCTAAGGGTTCATAGGACACCATATGACCCCTTGGGACACCATACGACTCCTTGTGACACCATATGGTGTCCCAAGGTATCATATGGTATCCTAAGGGGTCATATAATGTCCTAAGTGGTCATATGGTGTCCTGAGGGATTATAGAACACCATATGACCCCTTAGGACACCATAAGACCCATAACGACACCATATGATGTCCTAAGCACCATATGACCCCTTAGGACACAATAAGACCCCTGATGACACCTAATGGGTCATATAGTGTCCTAAGGGTTCATAGGACACCATATGACCCCTTGGGACACCATACGACTCCTTGTGACACCATATGGTGTCCCAAGGTATCGTATGGTATCCTAAGGGGTCATATAATGTCCTAAGTGGTCATATGGTGTCCTAAGGGGTTATAGAACACCATATGACCCCTTAGGACACCATAAGACCCATAACGACACCATATGATGTCCTAAGGGGTCATATGGTGTCCTAAAGGGTCATGGGACACCATATGACCTCTTAGGACATAGTATGAGCCCTAACAAAACCTAATGGGTCATATGGTGTCTAAGGTGTCATACAATGTCTTATGACCCCTTAGGACACAATATGAACCCTTAGCACACCATACAACCCCCAATGACACCATATGACCCATTTGGACTCAATATGACCCCTAACAATACCTAAGGGGTCATATGGTGTCCTAAGGGGTCATAGGATACCATATGACCCCTTAACACACCATACGACCCCTAATGACACCATATGGTGTCCTAAAGGCTCATAGAACACCATATGACCCCTTAGGACACCATAAGACTTATAACAACATCATATGGTGTCCTAAGGTGTCATATGGTGTCCTAAAGGTTCATGAGACACCATATGACCCTTTAGGACACCATATTCTCTCTCACATTATTTCTTTCCCGCAATCACCCTCGATCACCTTTCTCCTACTATGGGTTTATAGATACTTCCCTCTCCCCCTCTACCCACCCCCTAATTACTCTCTATGTGTCTCTTCACCTCTGTCCCCATCTCTCTTCTCTCTTTGTTGATACTTTCCCCTCTCCCCCTCTCCTCCTACCCCCTAATAATCTCAAACTCTCCCTCTCATTCTCTCTTCACCCCAATCACCCCCTCCCTCTCTCTCTTCGCCTTTCACCTAATTACCTATAGCTCTCTCTCTCACACTCTCTCTTCCCCCCAATTAATCTCTCCTTCTCACCTCTCTCCCCCTCTCCTTGTCCCCTCTGAATTTTGTTGCTAGAGATGAGAAGGAAATGCAGAGAGACTAGTCTAGATCTTAGGGAAGAGAGAGTGACATAGAGGAGGAAATTATGAACAGGTAGAAATATAAGCACCTTGTAGAGCTTGAGAGATTTAATGAGGTATTCAATGACAGTTAGAGATATAGGTCTAGACGAGAGATGTATAAATATGGACAAAAGAGAGGGAGGAAGAAACAAACAGGTTGAGTGATAGGTTTAGGAGAGAGAAGTGGAGAAAGGAACAAACACAGATAACATGGTTTATCAAAATTTATCGAACTCAATAAAATTCATAAATTTTTTATTATTAATTAATTACTTATTTAGTTTATTTTGAGATGATTGTTACAAAAATTCACGAATAGGGAAATCATATGAAAAAGTCATGAGTTTTTTATGTTTTTAAAATGAAGGATTAATTTAAATGAATTATAATTATTTTTTAAAAAAAATAATTGAAAATATACCTATTCCATATCATAAAGCTCTTAATTACCTTTCCAACGCTTATAAAAAATCAAAATTTTGATATAAAACGCATATATAAAATTTATTTTTTTTATTTTTTCAAAAATCGGATATCCGATTTTAAAACATAAATTTTTCCCTCCATATTTTGGTTCGGGTTTGCTTTGGAATTTGTCTTGGAAGTGACAAGCCTGGAAAGTCAACTGAAAAAACATGTTTATCAGTATTCCTTGATTTTCCAGACTTTACACTGGTGGCTGACGACTTTTTTTATAGCCAAAATTGATAAAACGAAAAGGGTTTTTTAAGGACATTCTCAGATTTCCAACAATATAAGGCTTGTTTTATTTTGACTTTAATAAATAATTATTATTTATTTTCTAATTGAATTTTGACAAAAGGCTGATTAATAGACTTATTGAAAAATACTCATAACTTTCAAACTGCATAACATTTTTTGAATCTGAAACATGCGTCACATCCTATGCTTCATCTACTATAGGGAAAAAAAAAATTTAAATGAATTTCATAAGGTTTTGACCAAGTTAAGGTGGTCAGACGTAGGAGTTTCTGAATTTATGAAAAGTTGTAGTAAAAAATTATAAAAAAATATGTGTCACATCCGAACATGAGTCTAATACCTATAATATAAGTCTTATAAAAAAAATATTATGATTTGATTGTGATTAGGGTGGTCAGACATACACCTACTTCTTATCTTTTTCCTGAAATTTTTGTACCACTGCATTGAAATTTGAAATTTTCATCAAATAGGATTTTTTTTTTTCAAAAAACAACTAGTAGATTAGAAACTACATTCAATTTTCTATAGATTCTCTTCTTACATATTTTAAAAATAATGTTCATAACTTATTCAATTTTCCATGTCAAGTTGCATAACTCTGATTTTTTGAAATTTCATTGCCACTTAAGGGCCTGTTTTGGCACACCATGATCCTACACATACCCTACATCATTGTTTGGCTTGATTCCAAGAAATGTTTGGGATGCGATGTGTGGTCTCGGTTGCCGATTCTTAATTTCAAAACATCCTTTACATTGGGTGACACTCTAGAATTAGAGTGCCAAAAATTTTGAATCTCCTCCTTCACATTGTTAGTCAACTTTCTATCAACAAGTGGAAGCCTCCCACCAAAAGCCCATGTATCTTGTTGAAGTGGATCATCAAGTCTTTGTCTTCGTGCAAGTGCTCTATCCAAAGTTTTATGGTTTATGTTAAAATCAACACAAGTTTGTCTCATTTGACGAGCCTTCCTCAATTGATGGCTTACTAAGGAGGTTGTAATCACTCTTTGAGTGACTCTCTTATCTCTTTCTTTGGTATTCTTTCCAATAGAATTGAGAGCATCAAATAGTTTTTTGGCAATAATAGAATTTCTCTCCATCTTCTTGTTCATACGAATCTTCAATTTGTTTAGCAATGGTCTCATCTTTATCATCTTTAGCAATTGAACGAAGAGTTGGCATTTCTCGGTCAATGTCTTATTGCTAAAATTTTGGTCGAAAAGTTGTGTAGCCCACAACCAAACGGTTCTTGTTGACCTCTTGCCTTCAAGATTCGCAATAATGTTCTCATCAATTTCAAGTAACCATTTTGGGGTTCTTGAAGGTCTTGGATTTGGAATTTGTCTTTCATCCATGAGAGGGTTTTCATTTCTAAAGTAATTAGGTGTTACATATGGTTCACTTGGTTGAGCAATTCCACCTTCAATGTCAAACTTTTCCACATTTTCACCTCCAATGTCAAAATTTTCCACATATTCACCTCCAATGTCAGAATTTTCCACATGTTCACCTCCTATGTCAAAATTTTCCACATGTTGACAATTTTCATTATCACTTTCAACATTTTCAAAATTTTCACTTTCAAAATCTACATTTTCATTTTCAATAGCTTGTGACACATTTTCAAATTCAATTTCCTCTTCACGTGAAGTAACATTAGCAATATTTAACATACCTTGTCCTCTCCTCCTATGACCTTCTCTATCTCTTTCTCTATACACTTCAATTTGGTCATTTGAAAGTTTTCTTTTGCATTTAGACTTCCGACTGCTACTACTCCCCATTTACCTCCACAAATATGCTCCTAAATGATTGACAATGTATGATTTGACTTTAAGAATCTCTCAAAAGCACAAATTTGTCTCAACCTGTCTGAAAACCCATGACCATTGACAGAAAATAGATTATGCAGACTGTGGGCCATTGGAATCAACAAAATGGCCCACAAGGCTCTTTTTTTATTTACAAAAATTGGATATCCGATAAATCGGATATCTGATTTTATTACTCATATTTTAGAGAGAGAGAGAGAGAGATTATGGGAGAGGGGGAGAGAGAGAGAGAGAGAATATGTTGTCCTTAGGGATCATATGACAACATACGACCCCTTATGACACCATATTGGGTCGCTATGGGTCCTATGGTTTCCAAAGGGGTCATATTGTGTCCTACAACCCCCTAGGATACCAAATGACCCCTAACGACACAATTTGGTATCTTAAGGGGTCATATGGTGTCTTAAGGGGTCGTAGGACACAATATGATCCCTATAGACACCATAGGACCCATAACAACCCAATATGGTGTTATAAGAGGTCGTATGTTGTCCTTAGGGGTCATATGGTATCTAATGACCCCTTAAGACATAATATGACCCATAACGACACAATTTGGTGTCTTAAGGGGTCATATGGTGTCATAAGGGGTCGTAGGACACCATATGACCCCTTATGACACCATATAGCATCGTTAGGGGTCATATGGTGTCATAAGGGATCATAAGGGGTCATGGGACACCATATGACCCCTAAGGACAACATACAACCCCTTATGACACCATATAGTGTCGTTAGGGGTCATATGGTGTCCTAAGGGGTCATATTGTGTCCTAGGACACCTTAGAACACCATATGACCCCTTAAGACACCAAATTGTCTTGTTATAGGTCATATTGTGTCCTAAGATGTCATGGGACACCATATGACCTCTTATGACACCATATGAGAGAGAGAGAGGAGAGGGAGAGAGGGAGAGAGAGAAGGAGAGAGAGAGATTAGGGGAGAGAGAGAGAAACAAAGAGAGAGAGAGAGAGAGAGAGAATATGTTGTCCTTAGGGATCATATGGTGTCGTTAGGGGTCATATGACAACTTACAACCCCTTATGACACCATATGGTGTCATTAAGGGTCATATGGTGTCCTAAGGGGTCGTAGGACACAATATGACCCCTAAGGTCAATATACGACCCCTTATGACATAATATGACCCCTTATGACACCATATTGGGTCGCTATGGGTCCTATGGTGTCCAAAGGAGTCATATTGTGTCCTATGACCCCTTAGGACACCATATTGGGTCGCTATGGGTCCTATGGTGTCCAAAGGAGTCATATTGTGTCCTATGACCCCTTAGGACACCATATGACCCCTAAGGACACAATTTGGTGTCTTAAGGGGTCATATGGTGTCCTAAGGGGTCGTAGGACACAATATGATCCCTATAGACACCATAGGACCCATAACGACCTAGTATGGTGTTATAAGAGGTCGTATGTTGTCCTTAGGGGTCATATGGTATCCCATGACCCCTTAGGACATAATATGACCCATAACGACACAATTTGGTGTCTTAAGGGGTCATATGGTGTGGTAAGGGGTCGTAGGACACCATATGACACCTATGGACACCATATGACCCCTTATAACACCATATAGCATCATTAGGGGTCATATGGTGTTATAAGGAATCATAAGGGGTCATGGGACACCATGTGACCCCTAAGGAGAACATACGACCCCTTATGACACCATATGGTGTCGTTAGGGGTCATATGGTGTCCTAAGGGGTCATATTGTGTCCTAGGACACCTTAGGACACTATATGACCCCTTAAGACACTGACATATCGAAGATGTAAGTGAAATTGAAGGAGAAGAAGCCCCAATAGAACAAGTAAACCCACCGGTGGTTGATCCGGATGAGGAAATTTTTTTTAGGGTTTTGAGTAGAACGAATACTAAACCTCATTTTACCCCACTGGAATATGATGGGAAGATGGATTCAGATGAATTGATGGATTGGATCCTGGAGATGGAGAAGTATTTTGATTTTGAAAGCACTACAAAAGAGAGGAAGGTGAAATATGCTTGTACCCAGTTGAAAGGTCATGCATCTCTTTGGTGGGAGAATTTGCAAGTTGATAGATAGAGAAGAGGTAAAGAAAAGATTAAGACATGGGATTGGATGATTTCTAAGATGAAATAAAGTTTTATGCCAGTTGATTATCAAGTAAATCTATTTTGGAAGTTACAGAATTTGAGACAGAAGGAATCTAGTGTGAAGGACTACACCAAAGCATTTTACAAGTTGAACATTAGATCTGGACATGTTGATGATGAAGTTGAACAAGTTGCAAGATATTTGAATGGATTACGGATGTCTATACAAGATGAACTGAGTTTGATAAAATTGGAGAGTGTTGAAGAGGCTTACCAGTATGCCCTAAAGGAAGAAGAGAAGCTAAACAAAAGACATGAGAAAAGGTAGAGAGGCAGAGGTGGAAGGTTTATCAGAGGAAGAGGATATACCAAAGGTAGAGGAACCTGTACAAATCAGAAAAAGGACAAGGAAGTGAACAAAGAAGGTAAATCATATCGGAAGGATGATAGAAATTTCTACCGGGGGAGAGAATCGGATGGCCACCAGGATGAGAATTTTGGAAGACAAGACAAGAGAACATTTAGAGGAACTTGCTATAAGTGTAGAAGAGAAGGACATCATGCATTTGAGTGTAAGAAGACACAAAATACCAGAAGAGTGGTAGTGGTGGAAGAAAACCCCATTGGATTGGATAACAAACGGGAAGATGGAGAACTATTGATGATGAGGAGAGTTTTGTGTCATACCGGAGGAGATGAAGAGCCCTTGCAGAGGAAGAATTTGTTCAAGACCAGATGTAAGGTATCTGGTAAGTGTTGTAAAGTTGTTATTGATAGTGGTAGTTCATATAATCTTGTTTTAGAAGAGATGGTGAATAAGTTGAAATTGGAGAGATTGAAACACCCTAAGCCTTATCAGATAGCATGGATTCAGGATGAATATAAGTTGTTAGTAAGTGGGAAATGTTTGGTGAAATTGAAAATTGGGAATTATTATGATGAATTCTTGTGTGATATTATGCCTGTGGATATTTGTCATCTTTTGTTGGGTAGACCTTGGCAGTTTGATAGACAGGCAGTACATGATGGGAGAAAGAATACATACACTATTCTGGCCAATGGGATGAAGAAAACCTTGTTTCCTTTGGAGGAACCTTTGAAGAATGAAGTTTGTACGAATGTTAGAATCTATTTGGTAGATGGAAGGAAATTCCTAGATGGATTGAGACATGAGAATGTGTTTTTTTCCTTAATTCCTAAGAAGACTAAGAAACCAGAATCGAAAGGAGAACAACCGAAAGAGATAAAAGATTTGCTGACAAAATATGAACACATCATTTTAGATAATGTACCTAATGGATTGGCACCTGTGAGAAGTATTAGTCATTGCATGGACTTGGTTCTCAGAGCTAGTTTTCCTAACAAAGCTGCATATCGATTGACTCCAACAGAGAATGAAGAACTAAATAGACAAGTGCAGGAGTTGTTGAAGAAAGGTTTGATCAGGGAGATTCTAAGCCCTTGTGCAATACCAATAGTATTAGCACCTAAGAAGAATGGAGAGTGGAGAATGTATACTGATTCCAAAGTAATAAACAAGATCACAATGAAATATCGGTTTCCTTTGACTAGGATGGATGACATAGTGGATTGTTTGAGTGGAGCAAAATACATTACAAAGATAGATTTGAAGAGTTGATATCATCATATCGGAATCAGAGAAGGGGATGAGTGGAAGACAACACTTAAGACAAATTAAGGATTGTATGAATGGTTGGTGATGCCTTTTGGGTTGACTAATGCACCAAGTACGTTCATGAGGCGGATGAATGAGGTATTGAAGAAATTATTGGGTAAGTTTTTTAATGTGTATTTGGATGGCATTCTGATATTCAGTAAGACAAAAGAGGAGCATTTTTTGTAGTTAAGACAAGTTTTGCGGACATTGAGGGAAGAAAAGTTGCTGATAAATATCAAGAAGTGTACTTTCATGAAGGACGAGCTAGTCTATTTGGGATTTGTGATATCTAAGGATGGTTTGAAGTGTTGTCAATTGACACTCACTCATTTTCTTATGTTGTCATTGATGGCAACATTGGCAACATATTTTGGTTCACCAGTACTGGCAGACACTTTACCGGCATAAAGGATTTCAAAGGTAACCAACAAACTAGGTACTGGTATGGGAAGCCGACATCACTTGGAGATCTGACAAAGGATAATATACTGGCAAAGCATTTTATAATTCATATGTATTTGTAATAATCTGATGTGTTATCATTTTCTGTGTAAGCCAACATATGGCATAAATGTTTGTAAGGGTATATAAGTCAGTCTATTAGGTCATTTAAGATATAACTATTGTCACGGTGATTTGCACCCGAGACAAGCTTTAATTTCCTACAATCCTATGACACATTGGACAGCTCTTAGGCTATGGGCATCCTATTATGAGGGCAGACCTTTGGATTATAGGCCGACTTCCTATTTGATAACCTAAAACTTAATGAAATATGACTAGAAAAGGGATAGGAAGATATGCAAAAAACTGAAAATTAACTACTGCTAGGTGATCCACCAATGATTGAAAATGACTTGCAAATGCTTACAATCCTCACAAAATTCTCAGATAATGAAGCTATTTCTGACAGACAACTTGAATACACATGCTTGCAAAAACAATTTTCATGAAAGGTCAGTTTTTTGATGTTCACAAAAGGAGAGTAATGATATTCTCACAATTCTGATACAAAAGAAACACTCACACAATCACAAGCTTGCACTAGAACATGTACCTTTTACACTAAGCATATGAAGAATATGATATAAAATAAAGGATTCAATAGAAGAATCACAATATTTCAATCATATATGCTTACAAACATAACACTTTGACAAAAGGTATCAAGGAGGAACGCAACTTCAATATTGAAGATAAGGAATTTGCTGCATTACAAATTTGGAAAAAACTCATAAGAAATGAGTTACAGAAGCTTGAGAATCTACTGCTACACAAGTAAAAAAACTCCAGAACTAGAAGAAAAAAAGACTGAGAAACGGTCACTTATACAAAAGCCTCCCAAAATTCAAATTTGAATTTTGGCTCCAAGAATGATGTGTTGTCACAACTCTAAACCTCTCCTCAAAATTAGGTGCCTAACTGAAAGTGAAACTCCTTCAAAGTTTCCAAAAGAGTTGTCAAAGTGAACACAAACTCTTTGACTCGGATGCAATTGAAAATCCCTCAAAATTAGGGACAAAACTGTAAAAATCAAGTAGTTAACCCCCTAAAAATCCTCTTTGATTGAATCTTAACCTCCAAGGACTCTTTAACTGACAACAAACTGCCTATTAGGTGACCAAATCACCTATTTTTACTACAAAAAGCTCTTAGTCAACTATACTCTTTCTTTTCAATCAACCTATACAATTCCAATGTAACTCAAACTCCTATTTTGCATTATAAAATATCTTTTACTTTAAGTGGCTTATAATCACCACTTTCAATAAAGATTTACAAATAAAATAATACAAAAAATGGAGTTTTAATTATACCCTAAAAGACTTACTAGAAATATTTTTAAAGTGTTAATCAAACACTTAAGCAAAAGTGAGAGCCACGACATTAAATGAAGGTAAAGCTTTCTTTTAGAATTAAAAATTAAAACAAAAGGATTTTTGTTTTTATCGGACATCACACTAGGGTTTCACAAAAAGATGAAAATATTTGCATCTTATTCCCATTTGCATCTTTCATTCTATTGGACAAGAGGTGGCCTCTGGAACTAGGGTTTTGAATGCAAATGCACCTTATTTGCAACCAAGATTTGATGATTTTGTAGGAAATAACCAAGGAAAGAATAGGGTAAGCCTATTCTCTGTTGGAAACTTCTGAGTTTTTATATCTTAATCCTAACCCTTTTGCAATATTTTAAAATTCCAAGCCATGAATCTTTTTGACAGGCTTGAATACTATTCTTTTCTTTTGATTTGCCTTGCTATACTGTTATAAATCACCAACTTTGGACTATGTGTTAATCTTCTAATCTTCATTTTTAGATAGAGTTTCAGTTCCCTTGATGGCTGCTAACTAACTATGGCTGCTACAGTTAGGTCTCTGTGCTTTGTTTTTCTGTTGGCTCTTGATTTCTAATGAAGGATTATTGTAGCATAATACACCATGAAAGACCTTTGAGGCTGATACTACTATGTTCATATGGTCAATGATGCACTCTTGAAGATGATGCATGATTGTGTCTTTAAGAACTAAAAACCTTTTGTAGTCATCTTTCATTCTGAACTTAGCATTGATTGCTATACTATGGCTAAGTGAATCTTTACTACTATCCTCACTAGGTTGTTATCATACTAAGACAATACTATCTTTACTTGGCAATAATTTATAATATGGATTGCACTTTCTTTATGTTGCTACTAGAGTTGTGGATATCACCATCTTTAAGATGTGATATTGTGATCGAGATGGCTTTGACATTGTGTTTGTCTTTATTAAAACTCTCAATATATATGTTGTTCTTGTAGCTTTACTGGCCTATTCACATGCTTATATGCTCTTTCCTGTTGATGATTTCCATCACTGCTCTTTATCTTGTTGTTCCAGAATGAATCCTTGGTTGTGAATATTTTTCTTAGCACCCTTCCGGACTAGTGAAGGGTTCTTGAAAACCGTGAACTAGGTTTTCATGATATTTTTTGAGTTTTTTTATCTATTTGTCTTCTAAATTTTGTGAAAAAATTAGCTAATTAGGCATTTCGGTAGTGATCAAAACACGTGATTGTATTTACACTATTTTGATTGGTAGTGATTGTGATTCTATTTTTGTAACCAGTATTCAAATTTTCCACCTCCATTCACCTACAGGTTGCTATGAATGTCTTTTGGATGCATTAGGGCTGATCTAAGAATGTATCATGTATTTGTATTCATTGTTCATGACTGATAAGACTACATTCATCCATTGATGAGGGCTCACTCACATACTGTGGTTTATTATTTTGCAACCTTCCTATTGATTGTAACTTGGTCACTGATTTGAATAATCTAGATTTGTGATTGATGTTGCACTTTGTGTTCAATTTCATGTCACAGATTTGATTAAAAATCTTAAAGCCTGCAATTTTTTATTTTACAAGGTACTTCACTATTATCATTCTGCCATAGGGGTCTTTGACTAGAATGTAAATGCCACTATTCACATCAATCACACTGTAATAGCTTCAATCAAGTTTGAAACAAAATTGCTCCAGCATTGTATCATAATTGTGGTATTCAGATTTGGTTGTTCCATATGGATTTGATGCTCCAAGTCCACAACATCTTTCCTTCAGATATACCTATACCCAAAAGGCCATGTAACTTGCATTTAAAGGAATACTCACTACTCATCTAGGCATCATTGATTGTTCTTTTGGGATGGTGACTATATTTGATGGTTGCATTTGTTAATCTGAATTTGATTGTCTTTCCAAGGCCATTGTTCTTATTTGATATTTCTATACTCCATTGTTTTGAATTTTGACTATGATGAATGAGCATATGATTTTTATTACTTTAAAATATTCACCCTACTACACTGCTATGACAATGTTCTACCCAATATGTTGCTATCTTGAAGGTTTTATGACTGATTTTAGGTCTGCTATCATATGCTTAGTAGCATGTTGGGCTCAAGCCTTGTGGGAGCCACATTTTACCCCACATGCTGTATTTTATGAACAACCATGCTACTTTTCTTGTATCTTCAAATGAAGCAACAAGTTAGACAAAAATAATGCTTAATGTGATTTCTTGTTGGTGATTTGACTTGATATTTACTGATTTTCTTGGCATACTATTTGTTGTGATGCACATGAGGGTTAGATTGTATATTTGTAGGTGTGTGTGCATATATGGGATGATGACCCTTCATTGCTCTAACACATTATTTTACTCAAATGCAGGTACTTATGGACAACAAGGAGGACAACTAAATGCAGGATGAGCAAAAGACTACAAATGATAGAAGGCGTCACAGAGAGGGCTCGTCATTCAAGCAATGATGAGTCACCTTTCCTTATCTGCATTTAATTTTATGTTTTGTATCTGCAAATGTATAGTTTAGTTCTCATTTGTACCATATCAATTAGTCTCATGGCTTGTGTGAGACATTGTACATTCACCAATAAAAGATTATTTTTTTCAGAAATTGTGTACTCTTTCTATCTCATATGCATCTACATAAGGAAATATGATTGTGAAATCTTCTTGTTCTTTCTTTTTAAGTGTTCTTGAATGTGATAAAGCAGAGATAAAATGTACCTTGCTCATTTGTAAAACATCACAGCTCTCCCTGATTGAGCTAGTACCGAAAATAGGTAACAATAACATTAGAGATAAGATCTGACATGCGAATTTTATGTATGCGAGATCATTTGTATGCGAAAGCAATATTGTGTAATGATTTGTCAATGATTTCTAAGGTATTCATAAGGTGTATGTTATTCTGACAAGGGTTTAGGGTTTAAGAACCAGAACAGTCAAAGCCTTAAGCGAAACTCAATCAGGCATAGCAGATGCATTATATGAGTTTAGTTTTGTTGTTTTGTATCAGAAAGTGATTGTAGTCAATAAGACTCTTTGTGATGAGAAGTGAGCTCTAGGTAGTGTCCCTTTCTGCATGTGCAGGCCCCTATTATATATAATATCTCTTCATATGGCTAGTGAACTGATATTGTGGGTCTCAAATCTCATCGTGGTTTTTCCTCATTGAGGTTTTCCACGTATAAACTCTTTGTGCTATGGTGTTCATTTATGTGATTGCATTATTTGTTTCAGTTACTTGTATTTATGTTTATCCATTGATGAATCAATGTTTTGATAAGGCTAAAATCTTACATTCTGGTAGAACACTGATTCACCCCCCCTTTCAGTGTTCTTGGATTCCAACAATTCGTATCAAAGCTTTGTGCCTCAGAGGAAGCCTAACAGCTTGAGGGAGATCCAGAATCCAGAATCCATGGAGATGTGTTTGAGACAACAGCTTGAAGTTTCTCTTGAAGATTTTGAAGCTGAAAAGGTTGAGAACATAAAGCTGGAAGATGAACTTAGATATGCAAAATAGTTCATTATCACTCTGCAAGAAAATCTATCAAGTGCTCAAGCCAAAAGGAAGGAATTGTGGGAACAATTGCAAGATCAAGATGATGAAGAAAAGGACACTCTGAAGAACCTATGTTAGAACATGAGTCAAGAAAATGAAGTTATGAAAAATGAAACACAAGCCCTAACTATGAGGATGGCAAAATAAATTGAAGACAAAAATAAAAAGGAAGAAGACCTTTCTAGATCACTAAAGGACGGATTTGAAGAATGCATCAAGTTAGCTCATCAAAATGATGTGTTAAGAACATAATTAGTGCAATTCCAAAACAATGAACAAGACCTTGAAAGATAGATGAAAATCCTAAGAGATGATCTAACTATTGCAAATGAGTATAAGGACAAATTCAAGCTAGTTTAGCACAACTTAATGAATTATTGGAGAGTCAAAGGCAAAATAAAGACTCCAGAGGACTTGGATTTGAACAAGGTTAGAGCTCTGGTATTGCAAATGAAGATCAAACATCCAGTAAGGAGAAGATCAGAACATCTGGAACCAAAAGACACCGGTAAGATAATTTAATACTCACAAATTTAATGGCAGACGCTTTGTTTGTAATAAATTTGGTCATATGGCTAGACAATGCAGAAGTAGAGAAAATCAAAATTATAACTCTATCCTTAGTCAATGTTCCAAATGCAATAAGTATGGTCATAAGATAGAAGATTGCAGAATGAATATTAAATGTCATGCATGTGGAAAGTTTGGACACATGGCTAATCAGTGCAGGTCAAGCAATTGTTCTGGATATAGAAAAGCAATTCAAATGAACAATGTTACATGCTATGCATGCAATAAGATTGGACACATAGCTGAGTTTTGTAGAAGAAAAAATCCACCATTTATCAATGATAGATCAAATGATAAAGGAAAGCAAAAGATCAATGAGATCCGACATAATCACACCAAGAGATGGGTTAGAAAGTCAGATGATCAATCGTGAGGTAAAACTGCTCTGGATACTCAACCGGCAGAGTAGAACATTCTTGCACCAACAGGAAGCTCATACAGCAACTAAGGTAGATGCCTTAGGGGTAGAAAAATTTCATGGACATCCTGCATATTCCCCAAGAAAGAGATCTTGAAGGAAGTTCCATACTTCTAAGAAGTTCATTCGGCATATATATGTTGAATCGAGATCCAGTATGTCTCACTGGAAGGCATTTATGTTGATGGTGAATTAGGGTTTTTCGAAGGATAAAAGGGAGAATTCACTTCAGTATGTTCAGCTTGCATTCAGAGTGATACAAAGTGAGTCAGAGGTGATTCAAAGCAGTTAGAAGCAACCATCAGCGATTTCAACTGCATTCGAAGGTGATATCTAGGGTTTATTATCAGTGACTATTTTTAGGTATTTTTTGCAATTCAATCATTTGAAATGCACATTGGTTCTTCTTTTGTCCCTATTTTCATTGCAAATCCCACTATCGTAGAGGTTAAGGATTGTCCGAGACCAATATTCAAGAGATGCCCACATATTGCAACTCCGAATGATTCAATTGACACTTTTTCGAGGGTTCCTGAAGGCGTGGTTTATGTTGAGGATGTTAGAACTTACATCCACTGCAACCCAGAGGACTTGGGAACAACTGAGATCAAGTCAATGTACATATCTAAACTATTGAGTGACTCTAGAATCATCAAGCTCAAATTCAAGAATATTGCAGCCCTAGGGTTAATCAAATCTTGGATATTCCTGAGTTTGAGGATGAGATAAGCTGGTACTTGCTGAGTAGAGTTCATGGTGAATTTACTTGGTTCGATAGACCCCATAAGATCACCAAGGAAGCAATCAGGGCCATCACTGACTTACCTTAGATAGGTCAAAAACTAGAGAAGAAGATATCAAATGATCAGATCAACAAGCTCACATGTGCAACCTTTGATAATCAGTCAATGAGAGTCAGTACCATTACTAACAAAGATGTCAAATTTGTCAGTATGATTATAGGTTACAAGATAATCCAATCTAACTGACTTAACTTTGTTTCTATCTCTTGCATTTTTGTTGCATATCAAATGTTGAAGAAGGATGAAAAGTATGATCTATGTGAATGCATGAAAGAAGAGTTGATTATGAACTTAGGCAAGATTAAGGGTGAAAAGAAAGGAGTTTTCTGGTATGGAAATTTCTTAGCTTGCTTAATGATTTTCTTCTTGAATGAGATACTGAGTTTGGGCAAAAGGCAATGGGCCTTTGACATACCAGTAGGCAGGCAGATTAAGGGTGCTATCACCATTTTGGGAAACTTAAGAGATGACAAAGTTTGGGGGTACTTTAAATCATTTCAAAAATCCATGGAGTCAAGGGAAATAATTCCAAAGAACATAGTTGAGAAATATTCAACTGAAATCTATTTCATGGTGAAAAAGGATGAAACTCTTATGGAAGTTGTAATACCCCGGAAGATATGGATTGAGGAAATGGGCTATGAGATAGATGCAAGCATTTTGGATGCATATGCTAGGATGCTTATTGATGCACCGATAGATGAATCTGAAAAATAATTTGGGACTGCAAAGCAGAAGAAGAGAGAGAGACGGCAGAGAAAAGTTAGTCAATTTGTTGAAAAGGTTTCAAAAGACATTCAAACTATAATTGATGCATCATCAGCCAAAGAAGTCAAGAAGAGGAAACAACTTGAATCTCTCCTTGCACCAATTACTTTAGATACTAATACTGAGGATGAAATTCATCTCTTTCAAAATGGTGCAAAGAAAGAAGGTAGAAGATCCAAAGGAGAAAGCTAAGAAGACAAGGAAACAGTCAGCAAGGAAGGTAACCATTAAGATATCGGCAAGTCAACTAGCTAGAAGGAAGCCTACTCAGAAGGAAAGGCCAGTGAAAGTAACTCCTGCATCATCCGACAAGAAGAAGAAGAAGGAAGACATAGATGAAGCTATTGAAATCGGTAATATAACTATCATTCCACCTATGTCTTGAAATCAGTTAATAGATGAGATAACAAAGGATGGTATGTTGAAGAACATTCCACATTATTATGAACATTTGGATGATAATGAACAAAAAGAACTTGAGGAAGTTGTTTTGTTATACTTGGACATATATAAGAAGGCTTTATTAGAGATTGCAAAGAAAATACCAGTACAATTGTATAACAATCTAAATACTAGAAGATTATCTGTTATGGAGGAAGACCGACACATAAAGATTCAAGTTTTATTAAATAATTGTGGTTTAATTACATCGGAGGAGATGGATAGGTGCCTTGAAACTACAGATAGAACAATTTTCAGAAGTAGGCACAAGACAGTTAGCCTTATGGCTGGTAGAGTCAAAGAAATAATTAGTGAAACCAATGAGGCATGGGTTAAATTTTTTATTGACAACCCTAATTTCTTTACATCGTCAGAAGATAATCCTAAGTTTGGCACTTCAGACATCCCGATTGATGGCGAAGGCAAAGGTGTAGTGGATAGCCAATCCACAATTTTGAAAGATGTCAAGGAATTGAATGCAGAATCTTTGGAAGAAGCAAATGTATAGAATAAAGAAGAGATACAAGCAGAGAAGGCTAGTGTACATATTGAATAGGTTATAGATGTTGAGGAAAATAGTTCTCGGGATCATAATGAACAGGTTATGGATACAACATATGTGGAACTGGTAGTAACAGATGTTGCACCAAGTGGCAAAGCCACTAGTGCAAAAGAAGATAATATAAGAGAAAACAAATTGGAAGAGAAAGATGAAGAGAAAAATCAGGAAGGAGAGAAGGAAAAGGAAGTCAAAACTGAGATAAGTATTTGTGCACAATCATCAAAGAAAATGCAAGAGGAATCTGGCAGGGAACCGACAGCTAGGACTACATTGTTGGCAATTACCACCACTAATGTTGAGCAGAAGAGCATAAAATAGATTAGTTCAATCAAAATCATGATGATTGCAGCTCAAAAAATGATCAAGGAAGGGACTCAAGAAAAGAAAATAATTGAGCATTCCATTCCAATCTTGCACCAGTTAATCCCGCAATGCCAAATTGATAAGGGAGAAAGCCCATTCGGCAAGCTCAAGATGGTGACTGAGCATATCTCAAAGGAATTTCAATCACTGTAGCATATCTCTAACTGACATGCTCTGGGCCAGTTTTCTCAAGCCAAGAAGGCCACTTTTAATCAGTTGATTGAATCGGATAAGGTACAAATAGTTGATAGATTGAAAATGATAGATAATGCTTTGAGGAAATGTACAAATAATTATCAAGTATGCTGCAATTCAAGTTTACTAATAGCAAGTATAGACAAAAGTATTAAAGATGTTCAAAATACAATTGCAGGCATTGTAAATAACTTTGATGGAGTAAATTATTTAACCACATCTGTAGATAGTCAAATTTTGTTATTAGAATTCCAAATTTTAGTTCTTGAAAGAGACAAGGATAAAATCATTTGGAGAGCTAAGGAGCTCATAGGGTTAGTGAGTTCACGGTTGGACACACTATATGTACATAAGAAGGAGCATATATATATGTTGGGAAAGCCCACACTAGCAAAACTCAAGGAGCAATAATCTCATGCTTATACCCTAAATGGACTTGTATCAATATCAGGGACATTCAAATCCAGTTGGGATACATACTTGGAGTTTTTGAAGAATGCTTACCCAGAAATCTTCAAGCTCATTCAACTCCCGTAAATATTTTTGGGAGACATTCCCCTATACATAATTTCATTGATTTATTCATTCTTTATACCAGTTTTTGGCATTGATGCCAACAGGGCAGTGGTGTATGTGAAAAATAGAAGGAGAAATATGTATGGATCAAATTTCAGATGGCATATATAGCTCAGGGGGAGCAATATCACATTCCAGGATCGACAGGGAAGATAGAAACCATTTTTCACATGAGTGTTTTCATCAATGCCAAAGGGGGAGATTGTTGGAAATTGACACTCATTTGGTTTCTTATGTTGTCATTGATGGCAACATTGGCAACATATTTTGGTTCACCAATACTGGCAGACACTTTACCAACATAAAGGATTTCAAAGGTAACAGGCAAACTAGGTACCAGTATGGGAAGACGACATCACTTGGAGATCCAGCAAAGGATACTATACTGGCAAAGCATTTTATAATTCATATGTATTTGTAATAAGACGATATGTGTTATCATTTTGTGTGTAAGCCGACATATGGCATAAATGTTTGGAAGGGTATATAAGTCAGTCTATTAGGTCATTTAAGATATAACATTGGAGATAAGATCTGACATGCAAAGTTTATGTATGTGAGATCATTTGTATGCGAAAGCAATATTCGGCAATGATATGTAGATGATTTCTAAGGTACTCATAAGGTGTATGTTATTCCGACAAGGGTTTAGGGTTTAATAACTGGACATTCAGTGCCTTAACCAAAACTCAATCAAGCATAGAAAATGCATTATACGAGTTCAATTTTGTTGTTTTGTATCAGAAAGTGACTATAGTCAGTGAGACTCTTTGTGATGAGCAATGTGATCTAGGTAGTGTGCCTTCCTGCATGTGCATGCCCCTATTATATGTAATATCTCTTCATATGGCCAGTGAACTGATATTGTGGGTCTCAAATCCCACCGTAATTTTTCCTCATTGAGGTTTTCCACGTATAAACTCTCTGTGTTATGGTGTTTATTTATGTGATTGCATTATTTGTTTCAATTACTTGTATTTATGTTTACCGGTTGATGAATGAATGTTTTGATAAGGCTAAAATATTACATTTCGGTAAAACACTGATTCACCACCCCCCCTCTCAGTGTTCTTGGATTCCAACATGAAGATGGACCCTAAGAAAGTGAAAGCCATTTTTGAGTGGCCTACACTAGAAAGAATTGGAGAGGTAAGATCATTTCATGGATTGGCAAGTTTTTACTGAAAGTTTGTCCAAAATTTTAGTTCAGTTTGTAACCCTATGACTGAGACCATGAGAGGAGATCGGAAGGGGTTCAAGTGGACCACCAGAGCAAACAAAATTTTTGAATTGTTGAAACAGAAAGTGACTGAGCCACCTATGTTGGCTTTATCGGATTTCAATAAAGTATTTCAAGTGGATTGTGATGCAAGTGGAACAACAATAGGAGTTATCTTAAGTCAGGAAGGGAGAGAAGTAGCTTATTTCACTGAGAAATTGAATGATTCCTAGAGGAGATATTCAGTGTATGATCAGGAGTTTTATGTCATAGTTCAAGCCTTGAATAAGTGGAGACATTACTTGTTGCCTAAGGAGTTTATGTTTTATACAGATCATCAAGCTTTACAGTATTTGAACAGTCAGAGTAACTTGAATCAAAGACATATTAGATGGGTAGAATTATTGCAGAGTTACACCTTTGTGTTGAATCATTGAAGTGGGAAATCTAACAAACTTGTTGATGCATTGAGTAGGAGAAGGAATCTGCTAACAGATATGAGAGTGACAGTATTGGGATTTGAAGAGTTGAAGACCTTGTATGATGATGACTTGGATTTTGCATAACCATGGAAAGCATGTAGAGAACCAGTTATGGTAGATAGAAGCAAGTAGTTGGATTACTTCATTCAGGATGGGATGTTATTCAAAGGAGTTCAGTTGTGCATACCTAAGAGTTCTATGAGGGAAAATTTGATAAACAAGAAACACAGTTGAGGATTAGCTAGACATTTTGGCATTGATAAAATAGTAGCATTGGTGAGTGAGCAGTACTTTTGGCCCCAAATTAATAAGGATGCTAAGAGATATGTGCAAAGTTGTAGAGTTTCTCAAGTTGCAAAGGGTAGTAGTCAGAATGTGGGATTGTATAAACCTTTGATAGTACCAGTAAGACCTTGGGAGGATATAAGCATGGATTTTGTACTTGGTTCACCTAAAACACAGAGAGTGAATTATTCTATATTTATGGTAGTGGATAGATTCTCAAAGATGGCTCATTTCATACCTTGTAAGAAGACATCATATGCATTACATGTAGCAGATCTATTTTTCAAGGAAGTGGTGAGATTGCATGGATTACCTAAGAGCATAGTTTCAGATAGAGACACTAATATTGTTGGCTATTTTTGGAGAACACTTTGGAAGAACATGAAGACAGATTTGAAGTTCAGTTCTACTTTTCATCCACAGACAAATGGACAGACAAAAGTAGTTAACCAAAGTTTGGGAAACTTGTTGAGATGTTTAGTGGGAGATAAAACCGGAAGTTGGGATTTGATCGTTGCACAAGAAGAGTTTTCCTACAACAATTTAGTGAATAGGAGTACTGGAAGAACACCTTTTGAGATTGTTATCAGAGTGCAACCTAGAGGTATATCAGAATTGAGAGATATTAGTAGTGAAGACCGGAGAAGTTCAGAAGCAGAAGATTTTGCAGATCACATGGCAGCCTTGCATATTCAGGTTAAGCAGAATTTCGAAGACATCAACATCAAGTATAAGGAGAAGGAAGATGAGAAGAGGAGACATAAGGAATTTGAATTTGGTGATGAAGTAATGATATATCTGAGAAAAGAGAGATTCCCAGCTAGAACTTACAACAAATTGCACATGAAGACGTTTGGACCTTGCAGGATTTTGAAGAAGTTCAGTTCTAGAAATGCATATGAAGTGGAGTTACAGAATAGTTTGAGTATTTCACCCATGTTTAACATTGCAGATCTTCATGAGTATCATGAACCAGAATTTAGTGAGGACAATATTGTAGACTTGGAGAAACAATTGCCTCGGAAGAAACTGAATCAGATTGAAGAGATTTTGGATAGTAGGATTGGGCGTAGTACCCAGAGCAGTTAGTATAAGGAGTATCTTGTCAAGTGGAAGGATAGACCAGTTGAAGATTCATCTTGGTTTTCTCAAGTAGAGGTAGACCACCTTGATTTTCCTCTAACCCCAACAAAGTGAGAGGCTCACTTTTCAATAACCATGGATGTTTGATGTAGGAGCATCCCCGGTTCATAGCAATCTTGCATCAACCAAAAACATTCCCTTTCTATTTTTCTTTCTATTTGCAATTTTAGCTTTTCTTTTTGTGTGTCCCGGTTTTGGCTCACCAAATCCTGTGGAGTTGGATTCTACTTCAAGGCTTGATCATCTTTCTTATTTCCATATTGCATTGCATTTGTATCATTATTTTGGCAAGATATCACTATTGGTTTCCTTGACAGTTTCCAATTATCGGTTGACAGTTCTTGTTACCGGTTGCCTGGACCTATTTTGGTGATCTACCAGAACCCCTTCCAAAGCTTGTGGAGCCTTGGGCGTTGATTCCTATGTTCCTTGGCATGTGGTCGACCTTTTCCCACAATCTACATTTCATCCTTTGGATTTTTTGGAGGAATCTTTTGATGGAGGCTGACCTTGTTTATTTTACACGTTAGGTCTTGTTCTTCGGGTTTTGATCCCTTTTAGGTTGACTAGATCCTTTGGATTGTATATATTGAAGAGGGGGAAATCAGCAAGGCATGATTAGGTGGTTAGTATGCAAATAGAGCATTCAGACACATAAAAACATGAAAACATCAAACAAACCACATAAAACACAAAACAACTATTTATACCTTGCAAATTTATACCTTCTCCTTCGGATTGAGCCTTTGATGAAGCCAAAGATGTGCCCCTCTTTGACTTTATTGGATTGGATCCCTTGTTAAATGTGGATGGCTCTCCAAGATTGTGCACAAGGTGATTAGATGGAATGGATGAGGGATTTTGACTAAGTGATGGATGAGTGGAAAATTGGGTAGAGTTTGGATATTTTGGATGATTTCTTAGACTCCATTGGACAACATAAACTTAGCTAATTTGGAGATATGAAATAAGGGGATGGAGTCCTCAATTTATAGGAGAAGAGGAGAAGAAATTGAGGGCTAGGATTGATCCAAGATGAAGGGTCACGATTCCATGCGATCCCACACATGACCCAAGAGGAGGTGACAAGACAACTGTGGGGACCAAGAGATATGCCTTAAAGGCATTTCTTGTCTCCACACTCCTCAAGGCTCATTGGGAAGACTTCCTAATGTGCCTAGGAAAGAGAAAGGAATAAGATATTCCTTGAGAGATGGGGGTGAGGAATTAAAAATTCTTCAAAAAGGATGATCATAGGGATTGGAGGAATAAGGAGGAATTAAAAATTCCTTGGAGGAGGAGATGCCTAGAGGAATGTGAAATTTTGAAAATCTCACATTCACCTAGGAAAGGGGCATTTAAGGAAGGTGGTTGGATGGAAGGGATGAGGAGTTGACTTTGTGGCTAATCATGAGGATTAGCCACTAGAAACTCATTAGGAGAGGGATTAGAAGAATGATTAGGTGGGATTAGGGAAAATGGGATTTGTAGGAGGATTTGACTAGGAGAGAGAATGAGTGGAGGGAATTAAAAATTAGAAGAATAATGATAAGTGAGATTAGGGGGCTTCTAGAAGAAATCATTAGGTTAATGATGGATTAGGAAAAGGTGATTTGTAGGAATCACTTGGATCAATTAATTAATTGAGATTAATTAATTAAAGGGGAGATTTAGAGAGAACTAATTTTAGGGGTTTTTAGAAGAATAAAGGTAGATTGATTTATTGAATAAATCAGTAACTAGAGTATTGTGTAAATATTAATTATTTTTAATTAATATTGAGAAACTATAGGGATTGACATAATTAATAAATTAATTATGTGAGGAAATTAAATTAATTAATTAAAATAATTAATTTAAGTGTGTAAGGAAGTAAAGTAGCGGAAACAACTTCCTACACTAACCTTGAGAGGAGGGTAATGCAAAACTTTTTTAGATCATTACAACAGTTATAGAAAAGTAGAAATAGATATAATAGCATTCATACCACAACACAGTGATTTACGTGGGGAAAACCCTTTCGGGAGAAAAACCCCACCCTCCAAAAGCAGCTCAATATTTTATTCAGCAATCAAAAACAGATTACAAAATACTTGCAGAGCAAGCTCTTCGCAGGAGTACCACTAATCAGAGATTCAGAGGCAACTCAATAGCCATAGGACTCTTACACACAACCTCTATCTCACACACCTCATAAATAGGAGATACAATACAAGAAACCGTCAAACGGTATTACAAAACCATGGGCTAAAACCACCCAATAAGGTGTAGCCGACCTTATCTCCCTTCTAGATGCCCTATGACATGTTAAAGCACACATCAACACGTGTCGCTCCCTTTTACAGCTCATTTATGTATCCGATACAAATTATTTTTCCTATTTCAGGAGTACAAACTTCCGGAGGCCATAACTTGAGAACCGGGTGTCCGATTGACGAACCGTTTGAAGCGCCGGAAAGCTCGCGAAGTGCTCTATCACCTCGTAACCCGCTTCGCCGGTTACGGAAACTTTTCAGGGCGTTTTGGAGCCTCTAAAGTCCCCAAAATTAAGTTTAAACATTTTATTGCACCCCTCCAAGACGAAAACTTTAATATCTTCAAAACTAGCTGTGACCTTGCGACGCAACTTTACCGGAATGCTTATCTAGCCAACCAGAAGCTTCAGGGAGAGTTTCGCACCATTTCGTGCTCAAATGAAAACTTACTATAAATAGTAACCTCACATAAATGCAAGGTTGAGACACCATTTTTCCCAACAAATCTCCCACTTGTCGAACACCTTGCATGAGCGGAAGGGAATGTCAACACAATGAATCAATTGCTAGGGGCCATAAGGCCCATAGACTCTGAACACCATCTGAACTTCTCTGTGCTTACAGCCTTAGTTAAAGCATCTGCAACATTCATCAAAGTTTCCACCTTAACCAGCTTCACCCTACCATCTTCGACCATATCTCTAACAAAATGATACTGAACATCAATATGTTTGGTCCGGGCATGAAATGTCGGGTTCTTAGCTAGGCTAATTGCACTCTGACTGTCACAGTAAACTGTCACTGTACCTTGTTTTATTCCAATATCCGAACACAGTCTCTTAAGCCAAATGGCCTCTTTACAAGCATGAGTAGCTGCCATATACTCTGCTTCAGTAGTGGATAAAGCAACCACAGCCTGTCGCTTACTCATCCAACTAATTGCACCACCAAACAAAGTAAACACATAAGCACTGGTGGATCTTCTGCTATCAATATCACCTGCCCAATCTGAATCCACATAACCATGGATATCAAGGGAAGTCATCTCTCCAACTGAATTACCATGATAACACAAAGAATACTCTGAAGTACCCTTCAAATATCTGAAGACTCTTTTGACTGCATCCCAATGAACTCTACCAGGATTAGACATATATCTAGAAAGTACTCCCACTGCTTGGGCAATGTCTGGTCTAGTACAGACCATAGCATACATCAAGCTTCCAACCGCACTCTGGTAAGGCACTCTGCTCATGTCTTCCATCTCCAATGGGGATGTAGGACAATCTGAAATAGATAGTTTCATTCCAACTGTAAAAGGAACACTCAATGGTCTACAATTCTGCATGTTGAACCTCTGTAACACTGAATTCACATACTTACTCTGGCCTAGCCATAGCTTTCTGTTCACCCGATCTCTTCTAATTTCCATCCCAAGGATGTGCTTTGCTGCACCAAGATCTTTCATTTCAAATTTAGCAGCGAGCTGAGACTTCAGTTCTGAAATCATACCTTTCCCTTTACCAATGAATAACATATCATCAACATACAATGCAATGAATAAGAAATGATCACCATAAGATTTATAATAAACACAGTGATCTGATTTAGAACGTTCAAATCCCAAACTCAACACATATGTATCAAATTTCTGGTACCACATCCTAGGACTTTGTTTGAGGCCATACAAAGATTTCTTCAATTTACAGACCAAATTTCTTTTGCCTTTCACCACATAGTGCTCTGGCTGTGTCATATAAATATCTTCCTCCAAATCACCATGAAGGAAAGCAGTTTTCACATCCATTTGCTCAACCTCTAAATCATAAGCAGTAGCAATAGAAAGCAAAAATCTAATGGACATCATTTTTGCAACAGGAGAAAATATCTCACCGTAATCAACACCCTCAACCTGAGAGTAGCCTTTTGCAACCAACCTTGCTTTATACTTCTCAATGCTTCCATCTGAACCAATCTTTTTCTTGAACACCCATTTACAACCAACAGGTTTTCGTCCTTCAGGCAATGGTACAAGATCCCATGTATCATTCTTTTTCAAAGCTGCCATTTCTTCCTCCATAGCAATCTTCCAGGATTCTGCATCATTCATACCTAATGCCTCTTCTACAGATTTTGGTTCATCCACACTAGTATTCAGAGCAAAAATACATCTCCAATCATCAGGTGAATATCTTTCAGGTGGTTGTCTATGTCTTGTAGACCTTTGAACAAGCTGAGTTGGAGGTTCTTCCTCCTCTTCTGAAGATTCAGAGCTAGACGAGCTCTCCTCAAATTCTTGCCTATCTAGGGGTCTCGATTCAACTCTTTCAGGTGTAGAAGGAAGTTGAATCTTTTAGTCTGTTCTGGCTGCAATGTAATAGAAGGAGACTTAATTTCTCTAAAAATAACACTTCTACTGTGAATTACCTTTTGTGCAACAGGGTCCCAAAGCTTGTATCCTTTCACACCATAACTATACCCGATGAAGATACATTTCACAGCCTTGTTCTCCAACTTTGTTCGCTTCTCCTTTGGCACATGTGCATATGCCTCGCAACCAAAAACTCTAAGATGTCTCAATGAAGGCTTGTGACCTGACCATGCTTCCATAGGCGTTTTATCAACAAGAGCTGATGTAGGAGACCTGTTAATCAGGTAGCAAGCAGTGGCAACAGCTTCAGCCCAAAACTTTTGTTCGAGACCAGCACCACTCAACATACTCCTAGCCTTCTCCATTAGTGTCCTGTTCATTCTTTCTGCAACTCCATTCTATTGTGGAGAATACGGAGTTGTCTTCTGTCTGTTAATTCCACAGTCTTTACAGAATCTATCAAAATCATTAGAGCAAAACTCACCGCCATTATCAGTTCTCAAACATTTTATTTTCTTTCCAGTCTGCAACTCAACCATTGCTTTAAATTCTTTAAAATGACTAAAAACTTCAGATTTACTCTTTAGAAAATATACCCATGTCCTTCTACTAAAATCATCAATAAATGAAACATAATATGTGGATTTTCCAATCGAAGAGACATCTACTGGACCAAACACATCGGAATGGATAAGGTCCAAAACACCACAAGTTTTATGAGAACTCGAGTAAAACTGAACGCGGTTTTGTTTTCCATAAATGCAATGCTCACAGAAATCAAAGTCAAGATTACAATCATTCAAACCTTCAACAAGATTTTTATTTTTCAAGGTCCTTAGACCCTTTTCTCAAATGTGGCCAAGTCTCTGGTGCCATAACATAGTCTTCTCTGCAGGTAACTTTGCTTCAGACGAAAGTGCACCCTTAGGTACCCAAAAACCATTTCCATCTGCTGAAGGTGAAACCTTCAAATCTTCCAGTGAGATATCCATAGATTTACTTTTTACAGAAGTGCTATTACACTCAACAGTGTATGCTTCAAGCTTATACAAAGTGCCAAACCTGACACCTCTAGCAACTACCATAGCACCCTTAATCATCTTACATCCTATTTCAGAAAAGACTACCTGCACACCTGCATCTATTAGTTTGCTCACAGATAACAGGTTTCGTTTTAATCCAGGGATATGCAGCACACCATTAATCCTTTTTATTCTACCATCAGAAAACCTGATTCTAACTTTACCTCGACCAACAATGTCTAGAGGTGAATCATCACCCAAGTACACCTTACCTCCATTAAATCCTTCATATTCAGAAAACCAATTTCTATTGGAAGTCATATGAAAAGATGCACCTGAGTCAATTAGCCAGGCATCATTACCTGCATGAGTCGCCAAAGCCGCAATAAATGCATCGCCATCTTCTTTGTCGGACTCAGAATCAGAATCGAACTTTTTCTTTTTCTTCTTCTTTTCTTCTTTGTAGTCCTTACGGATGTGACCCGGTTTACCGCAATTCCAGCAAATGACTTTGGACTTTCCAGGAGATTTCGATCTCCCTTTGAATTTGGACTTGCCGCGCTTCTCATTCTTCTTGCCTTTCTCCTTAGGTCTTCCACGAACGGTTAGGGCTTCCTTTGAACTGATGGATACCTTCCTTTGCATCTCTTCACCGAGTAGGGCACCCACCACGTCTTCAAATTTCAAAACAACAGAAGTACTACCGATAGCCATAACAAGAGAATCCCACGAATCAGGCAAAGAACAAAGCAAGATCTGACATTTCTCCTTCTCATCCATCTTAACACCGATGGATACTAATTGAGCCACAATCATATTGAATGCTTCTAGGTGGTCTGCAATTCATCCACCCTCTTCCATCTTCAAGGAATACAATTTCTTTCTTAAGAAAATTTGATTTAATAAAGATTTCACTTGATACATCTCACCAAGCTTAGTCCATAGCTTCTTTGCAGAGTTTTCTTCATGGACATTGATTAGAACAGAGTCTGCCAGGCACAGTCTGATTAGACCCTTGGCTTTTCGGTCCATAACATCATACTGAGCTGCCGCAGTAGGATCTGAGGGCCTTTGGACATTTGCATCAACAGCATCCCAAAGATCTCGATCTATTAGCAGATCTTCCATCTTCAGCTTCCACATCTCAAAATTACTTCTGTTAAATTTCTCCACCTCTATTCTCCCTGACGAACTCGCCATCTGAATATTCCTGCAACAAGATCAAAAAGTGTCTTCTGCACAAGCTCCCACTCAAATCTGGATTAGTTCAAAAAACCCAACTGCCCACAATTGAAACCAAAGGTGATCAGGCTCTGATACCACTTGTAAGGAAGTAAAGTAGCGGAAACAACTTCCTACACTAACCTTGAGAGGAGGGTAATGCAAAACTTTTTCAGATCGTTACAACAGTTATAGAAAAGTAGAAATAGATATAATAGCATTCATACCACAACACAGTGATTTACGTGGGGAAAACCCTTTCGGGAGAAAAACCCCACCCTCCAAAAGCAGCTCAATATTTTATTCAGCAATCAAAAACAGATTACAAAATACTTGCAGAGCAAGCTCTTCGCAGGAGTACCACTAATCAGAGATTCAGAGGCAACTCAATAGCCATAGGACTCTTACACACAACCTCTATCTCACACACCTCATAAATAGGAGATACAATACAAGAAACCATCAAACGGTATTACAAAACCATGGGCTAAAACCACCCAATAAGGTGTAGCCGACCTTATCTCCCTTCTAGATGCCCTATGACATGTTAAAGCACACATCAACATGTGTCGCTCCCTTTTACAGCTCATTTATGTATCCGATACAAATTATTTTTCCTATTTCAGGAGTACAAACTTCCGGAGGCCATAACTTGAGAACCGGGTGTCCGATTGACGAACCATTTGAAGCGCCGAAAAGCTCGCGAAGTGCTCTATTACCTCGTAATCGCTTTGCCGGTTACGGAAATTTTTCAGGGCGTTTCGGAGCCTCTAAAGCCCCCAAAATTAAGTTTAAACATTTTATTGCACCCCTCCAAGACAAAAACTTTAATATCTTCAAAACTAGCTGTGACCTTGCGACGCAACTTTACCGGAATGCTTATCTAGCCAACCAGAAGCTTCAGGGAGAGTTTCGCACCATTTCGTGCTCAAATGAAAACTTACTATAAATAGTAACCTCACATAAATGCAAGGTTGAGACACCATTTTTCCCAACAAAGTGTCTAAATTTTGCCCCTCTTTTATGCTACGGCAAAAGATGTCCCAGCATAAAAAGCGAGTGGTGTATGCCCCGTTGAGAATTTTTTCGGATTTTTTTAGAAAATTGACGAAAAAATCTCGAAAAGAAGAAGAAAGAAGAAGGGGTTGAGAAATGAACGAGAAAGAGAGATAGAGAAAATTGAAAAAAAATAGAAGAGGAGATAGAAGGAGGGAGAGCATGAAGGGAATGGGCTCACAAGGGGGTCCATATAAGCCACAAAGGGCCCAATGAAGGGTCATTGTTACACACAAGCATTGGAGCAACCTAGAGCCTAGAAGAAGAGAAAAAGAGATGGATTGCATTCCCACACGTGAGAACCGTGTCAAGAGGATCTAATGGTATGAGAGACCTGAGGGCTATGGACCATCGGTATATACGACTATCCTCCTTTGTGATTTTGTAGATTTAGGCTAAAATTAGGGCTTAAATTAGAGTAAAATGTCTAGCGAGGCGGACGCGTTGATCGTCATTTCAGCGCGTGCACCTCTAGGGTAGCGTGAGCGCTTGCAAGTCAATGGGGAAAGCAGGGGGGTCTGGCATGAGCACGAGCATTTGGCATGGGTGCTCATGATGGGGATAGTTAGGGTTAGGGTTAGGGTTGGGAAAGGGGAGCATAGCGTAGGCGATCGCACTAAGGTAGATTAGGATTATCCTAGAGAGGGAGAAAAAGGTAGTGTGGCATGTGCACTCACGCTAGTTTGGTCTAGGGTCCCATCTGGGGGTCTGTCAGCATGTGTGCCTGTAGAATGGCGTGAGCGCCATGGGTTTGGCACTAGCACTGAGTAAATCAGCACGTGGATGGAAAAATAGGCTTATAATTTTTGGCTTGGGGTAAGGTATAGGTGCATTAGGGGCTAGGATAAGGCTTAAAGATATGAAATGATAAATTGGATTATTGGATGCAAGCAAATTTGGGACCATTAGCATCGAGGGATCACTAGCCAGCGACTATGAGATTACATCGACAGTTGCAGTCGGATGAGTTAGAGATCCTAGCTGTTATGGGGTTGCATTTTGTGGGTAGGTGGCCAAGGATTTGACCCCACACTGAGATGATGATGGCTTTAGTGGAGAGGTGGGATAGTAGGTATAACACCTTCCACCTATCTACTGGCAAGGCGACGATGACTCTACTAGATGTATGGAGGATCTTGAAGATCCCCATTCGCAGCACCATCCTAAAGTATCAATTAGATGCGGTATATTTTTACCTGTGGGAGGTTTGTGAGTATGAGGCCCTACCAATGTTGGATGGGAGAAGGATGCATTTGGGTAAGGAAATGGGTATCTGACATATTCCTCATCTAGTACTTGTGATTTGTGGATTTTTTAGTGGACGGATTCTACCTGATCTTGGAGGACATGGGTTTCCAGTTGGATGGAGCAGGTGTGTTTATTATATGGTTCATGATTTCATGGAGTATGCTTGGGAAGTCACGATGTTGGCTCATATGTACCAAGATATGCATCTCATGGTGTACAGGGAGTATGCCATCTTATCTACAGGAGTTACACTTCTTCATATCTGGGCTTGGGAGCATATAGCAGTTGCACAACCACTAGGTGTATAGGATAGGCGGGCTCGACGGCCATATATAGATAGGTACAAGGGCCTGCTACATTATACATAGATAGGATCAATATGGTTTTGGCATCGTATTTTTGATGAGTTTTTGCAATTCACATGGTAGCCATTTTTGGATAGTGAGATATGGAGGGCGAACTGGCAGCTGCACTGGGCTAGAGTGGAGATGTGGTTGTTTGGTAGGTATGTATATATTATGGAGTATTACACCCCTTATAGAGTAGCGAGACAATTCAGCTTGGTCCAAGACATAGTGGGAGACATACCCTTGTATCCTCGGACAACACGAGAGGAGAGGTTTTGGGGCCCGACAATGAGTCTATTGGAGGGCAGGACCAATTTCTACATGGCACCATATTTGGTTTGGGATGAGCGGCTCAAGTCAGGAGAGGATCCAGGGACCATAGGAGGATACAAGAGCTGGTGGGAGGGACATTTTCTAGTGTGCCTTACCATTCTTGGGGTTTTGGAGGATGAAGAGTTGTAGCCAGTAGTAGATGAGGTAGTCAGCCAAGAGGATGATGGACCCGATGAGAGGGTTGTGGTTGCAGCAGGGAGGGGTATTGGCAGGCAGCAAAGGAGGGTTAGGGTGGTATGGAGGACAAAGCCTAAGGTAGGATAGGGACAAGTAGGAGCACTACCAGCAGGGGAGGTAGTAGAGGGAGGGAATGGTGAGGGAGAGGAGGTCATACCGATGGACATTCTAGAGGCACATGTATAGGGTGCAGGGTCAGAGGCTAGGGGAGGAGTGTCACATGCTGATTTTGACAGACTCTAGCAGTAGAGAGAAGCCACTCGGGCGAGACTTCACTCACTTGAGGATGAGTTACAGATAGAGAGAGATGGGAGGCAAAGCCTTAAGGCAGATGTGGATCGGTTGCAGCGAGAGCTAGCAGACTTGACAGAGAGCCTTCATACAGCGAGGACGGAGGTAGATGCTCTGAGAGGAGAAAGGGAGGAGTCTGAGTGGATGCTAGAGGAGGCACAGTCAGGGACCACTATTGCTGAGTTACAAGATGTTCTCCATTGACAGGATGATGAGCTAGAGGAGCTATGGGGCTGAGTACAAAGGGCAGAGGTAGATGCCACACAGATATGGGGGGAGAGGGATATGGCATGTCAGATGTTGGTCCCTGCAAAGTTTGGGAAGCTATATTCTGATATGAAAAAGTAGAGAGATAGGGCGAAGAGGGAAGGTTGGGAGGCGGCCTACTATAGGGGGCTATACCAAGGAGTGGTACCTATGGAGTAGCGAGCAGCCTCGTACACTGAGTGTGTGATCTCACAAGACACATAGTCAGTGGGCGACACAGAACCAGTAGACAGGCAGATCAGTGGATTTTAGGCCACCTAGAGTAGGGGGAGCGAGAGGATCTGGGGGAGGATGTGCTGAGGAGGGGACTGGGGAGATAGGTGGAGAGAGCTAGCTCCATTTTAGGTTATGTGTTATATTTTGACCCTATGGGGTGATCATTGTATTATGATAGTCATATTCATCTTTTTGAGCTTATATATATATGATTTTTGGCAGTGGTGATGCATGCATCTTATTATGATGGAATCTTTATATTATTTTATGATGTGATGCATGGATGATGATTATGGATGTATTGTGCTAACCTATTTGTGATGTAGGGTGGATGCTTATATATGTATGCTTATAGTGCGTTTCTAACATGTTTATGGATGCAAGATGAGTGATTATGCAGGTGCACATGTTTTTGAGATGTTCTGATGCGCATATATGTTGTATATGAGGATGTTTAATGTATGATGAATATGAAATGAAATAATAGATGTGGATGCAAATAATTTGTGACAAATTAGTCTAAATGCAATCTACATGAGGAATGAATGATGATTGTAATGCACCTACACAAATAATGCAATGTAAATGATTAATGATATGCAAATGATGCGATCTAAATGAATGAATAATGTAATGTAAATGCAAGATGGACAATGAATGAATTAATTAATGCCATCTAATATGAATGCATAATGTAACCTAAATGACATATGTAAGATGGGTGTAGGATGCAATGTAATCTAAATGCAATCTAAGTGGTTAATGCTTGTGAAAATGATAATCTAAGTGAAATAGTGTAATGAAATGAATAGATAATGTAACATAAATGAATAATGAAATGAATGATGTCACCTAAGTGGATAATGAAATGAATGGATAATGTAGAATGTTTTTGTGAATATGCTGACAATAGTGCAATGATCTTAGATAAAAATAGACGAATGGGGAGGGGGGGAAATTGAAGACTCCACGAGATTATTAGATGGGTAGAATTAGGAATTTATGGAATGATGGGGAGAGTTGTGCACAAAAGATGTGGAGAACCAACCTAGTTTAATATTGCCCTAGGCAAACCACACCACTGATTTTAGGAACCAGGATGCCATGAGAAACCCAAGGTGTGGAATGACTCACAGTCAAATGAGAATTCCTTACACACAGCTATGCAAGTGTTGAGGAACACTAATACAAAGTTGTGGGTACATGCAAGGAGACCCTTAAACACACTGATACCTCTTGTACACGAGAAGGTAAGTGTTGATAAACACTAGTACCAGCTCACTGGTTCATACAAGAGAGATCCAAAACATGCCATGCTATGAAAATATGCCCTAGTATGCACCTATTGTAAACATACCCAGATATGGAAGATCCAAGCAGTCATAGATAGATGCAGTTGTAGGGCAAAAGATGCAAGTCAAAATGAAAATCCAAGAAATCAAACAAGTCACCCATACATGACCAACTGCTATCTCTTGCCAAGAGTAGGATTAGGATGGAGGATTAAACTGCCAAGCGAGGGAAGGATTCATCCCTAGGGCAAAGGATAGGGTGGGTGGATTTAGACTAGGCAATTGACCAAATGACCCTGAAGACTAACTTGCGGACTAACCCCAAGACTTGATGAAGCTCACATAGAGGCACAAGCTCAAAAAATGAAAGACAAAAGCTCAATTTGATGGGACAATATTTATTCATGATTTAAGCGAAGACTCATCATCATACAAGTGATTATTCTGGTGGCAGTGGAGGAATGTCATGGTGGGTGAATTGGATAATGAGGAGGATGGATATGAGATGATGGAGCACTGACCTGATAGACGATGGATATAGATTATTTACCTCAGTGTCTGCATGCATGTTTTCACCAAGGTACTTTCCCATAGCACCACAAAGTGGTTTTCATTAATGGACGAATTTGATTTTTCTTTACTTTTTTCATTTTTTTTGTTTTTTTTTGTTTTGTTTTTTTACAATTGATGACTTTTTGAGGACTAGGCATAGAATCTCTTTAGGTGCATGATGTTAATTGGATCATCCAAAGGATCTCCTTCAGGAGTAACCAACTGATATGCCCCTGATCCATATTTCACTATGATCACATATGGTCCAAGCCAATTAGGCTCAAACTTGCCTTTCTAATCTCTTTGTTGAAGGTTTCTCTGATTTTCCATGAGGACAAGATCACTAATTTTAAATTCTCAGGTTCTGACCTTCTTGTGGTAACTTAGTCGTAGGCAATTTTGATATACCCGGAGATGGTTTAAGGCCTTGAGGCACCTTTCATCTAGCAGTTCTAGCTCTTGTAGTCTGGCAACTCTGTATTCCTCGTCTGGGAGGATATCCTGCAGCAACACCCTTAGCGAGGGGATCTCGATCTCAAGAGGGAGGATGACTTCAGAGCCAAAGACAAGGGAATATGGGGTGGCGCATGTGGATGTGTGGATGGAGGTATGGTAAGCCCATAGAGCTGGGTGGAGTTGGAGGTGCCAATCATGGCCAGCTTCATTGACTATCTTTTTGAGGATTTTGATTAGGGTTTTGTTAGAAGCGTTAGCTTGACTATTACCTTGTGGGTAATATTGGGTGGAGAAGTGGTGTTGGATGTTGAATTTCTGATAGAGCTCCTTAACATCCTGATTTTAAATTTTTCATCACTATCTGTAATGATAACTTTGGGGATTCCATATCGACAGATCAAGTAGTTCAGAATGACTTTGGAGATTTGCTTACCAGTGGTGAATGTAAGAGGGATGGCCTCCACCCACTTGGTGAAATATTCGATGGCGGTGATAATGAATATATGATTGTTGGAGGATGTAGGGTGGATTTTCCCAATGAGATCAAGCCCCCACTATGAGAAGGGTCAAGGTGTAATGAACGGTTGCAATTCTTGTGATTCCGCATGGATCTTGTCGCCATGTTTCTGGCAAGGGATACATTTCTTCACATAATTATATGAATCTACTTCCATTTTAGGCTAGTAATATCTCATCTACAAGAGATTTTTCACCAAGGTGAGCCCATTTGAGTGTGTCCCACAGATGCCTTTGTGCACTTCATGTAGTGCCCATTCAGCCTCTTGTTTGTATAAACACCTTAGGAGGGAACCATCGAAATTCCTTCTGAACAAGGTGTCTCCAAGGATAGTGTAACGAGCACTTCAATGGATGAAGGTTTGTTGTTGGGTTTTGGTAAGGTGTGGGGGAATGGTGTTATCTTTTAAGTATGTGAAGGTCTCTTGATACTAGGAGGATTCAAGACCAACGAGTGCGCACACCATTGCAGATTTTGGTAAATCATATGCCGATATGAATAATTGCTCGACCAAGAACTCATACTTCTGACTATGTTTCGGCATCTGAAGGAGGGAGCCAATGGTGGCCATTGCATTTGTAGCTCTGTTGTTTGTTCATGGAATTTGATCGAACTTGATCGTTGTGATATGTTGCTTAAGATCTTCAACCATACTATGATAGTGAAGAAGTTTGTCATCTTTTATTTGATATTTGTCATTGACTTGTTTGATGGCATGTTGGGAATCACCAGAAACATGTAATTCCACTATCTTCCATTAGATAGCCAAGCGTAGTCCAATAATTAGTGCCTCATATTCTGCAATGTTGTTGGTACATGCAAAGGCTATCTTGTATTATTTTGGGATGCAATCTCCTTGAGGTGTGATCAACAGTATTCCTACCCACGATCCATTTTGGGTGCAAGAGCCATCAAAGTATAACTTTCATGTGGAGGATGTGGTGACAGTTATTATGAATTCATCTGGCAATTTTGTAAGGATCAGATGGTCACTTGGAAGTGGAGCATCATCTAGTTGGTCTATGATTACCTTTTCTTTGATTTCTTTTATGTCTACATATTCAATGTCAAACTCGCTTAACAGCATGACCCACTTAGTCGTCCTACCAGTGAGGGCAGCTTTTGACAAGAGATATTTGAGAGGGTCAATCTTAGCAATCTATTTTGTTTTATTGTTTAGCATGTAGTGCCAGAGTTTTTGCATACTAAAGACCAGTGCCAAGCATGCTCTTTCAATGGGGGTATAATTGAGTTCATACCCCATGAGTGTTCGACTGATGTAGTATATGGCATGCTCCATTCCCTGATCATTTGTTTGTGCCAATAATGCCCTCAATGCCATCATAGTAGCAGATATGTACAAAAGGAGAGGTTTTCTAGGAGTAGGAGGCATAAGAATTGGAGGTGATGCCAAGTATTCTTTGAGTTTTTCAAAAGCCTTTTGACATAGGCAATCCCATTTGAATTATGTGTCTTTGTGAAATAGGTGTACAAATGGATGGCATTTATCGGCAAGTTGTGAGATGAAGTGCCTGATAGATTGTAGTTTCCCTTGGAGACTGTGTAGTTGTCTAAGTGTCTTTGGGGGAGGCATCTCCATGATAGCTTTCACCTTTGCAAGATCAACCTCGATGCCTCTATGGGAAACAATGAAACCTAGAAGTTTTCTCGATGTGACACCAAAGACACACTTCTTAGGATTCAAGCGTAGTTTATATTTTTCCAATCTTTCAAAGATCTGCCTTAAGATAGGGATGTTCTCATGTCTTGTCTTTGATTTTCCTAGAAGATCGTCAACATAGTCCTCCATGATTTTGTGCAAGAGGTCATGAAAAATTGTTGTCATTGCACACTGATATGTAGCTCCAGCATTTTTGAGACCAAAAGGTATGACCCGGTAACAGAAATTCCCCCATGGTGTTTTGAATGCATTTTTGTGTTGATCTTCCTTTGTGATCTTGATCTGATTATATCCAGAAAATCCATCCATAAGTGATAGCATCTCATGTCCCATTGTGAGGTCCACAATCATGTCTATGCTAGGGAGAGAGAAATCATCCTTAGGGCAAGCCCTGTTTAGATCTCAGAAATCAGTGCAGATGCGGATACCCCCAATGGGTTTTCCAACAGGTACAATGTTGGATACCCATTCAGGGTAGTCTACTAGTTTGATGAATTCTGCATCCAACATCTTTTGGAGTTCTGCTTTGACCAACAATGCAATATGTGGATGCATCTTGCATAACTTTTTCTTTACGGGTTTTGCATCTAGACAAACAGCAAGATTGTGAACTACCAAGTCCAAATCTAGGCTTGGCATGTCAGCATAGGACCAAGCGAAGTTGATTTTTGTCTCTGTGAGGAAACTAATGAAATCCCATTTTTCTTGATCTGTGAGGGACTTGGCAATGAGCACGTTCTTTGGAATGCCTTTTGTGCCCATATTGATACTGTATGTTTCCTCTATTACCAATTTTGACTTGTCCTGTGGAAGATGACCAATGGTAGGGAGGTCAAGTCCCTCATCCGCAAGTGCCTTTTCTAGGTTTTTACTTTCGGAATGCCCTTTGTTTTTACTTTTTCCTCATACAAAGGTGCCTCGGAGATTTTTTCACCTAGGGAATCATGTTTTTTCTTTTTATTATCTTTTTTGTGACTAAGGGCATTGACCTGACTACCAAATTATCATTTTCTATGCAGTTGAATCTCGTGCACTCTATTGCAGTCTTCCAAATTACGCATAGTTAGGAGAGTTGGATGCTTCCCCTCTAAAAGCTTGCAATATTTAAAGGGTTGTGGATCACCTTTGATAGTGATCTCTCTTCCATTGAAGGGGAATTTGATGCATTGATGATAAGTGGAAGGGACGGCCTGCAAGGAATGAATCCATGGGTGACTGAGGAGAATATTGTAAGGGAGATCAAGATCTAGGACTTGGCAAGGGGTCTCAATTGTAATAGGGACCATTTGAAGAGGTAAGGTGATCATGCCTTTAGAAACTCTTCCTGCATCATCATATGCTTTTATTATGATTCTTCCTGATGTATCTACCAGATCCTCAGAAAGCCCCAATTGTTTTATTAACTTGTATGTACACAAATTGAGTCGGGATACACCATCTATCAAGATATGTTTGACCTTGTGTTTCTGGATAAAGGCTTCGATGTGTAAAGGTTTATTATGGTCTTCATCTATAGGAGCATCATTGGAAGTGAACACCAGGTGTTATTGGGTGGCAAGGTTTCCAATGAGAGCTTGAAATTGGGCCGCATTGATATTATCAAGAACGTGAGACTCAAGGAGGGCTTGTTCCAAAATTTCCTTATGGACAGGGAAAGTCTTGAGAAGTTCTAGGATGCATATCTGCATGGGGGTTTTCCCAAGCTGGTCAAGGAGGTCATATCAGCAGGTGAAAGACATGGGGGGAGGGTCTGGTGGGGGAGGGGCTCCTTGGACAGTGACTCTACCTTGGTGGGTGGTTACATTGTAGACATTCTGAGAGTGGGAAGCGGAAGGTAAAGCACCTTGAATGACTATCTTAGAAGGGTTAGGTCTGCTTTGGGAAGGGGGAGGGTTAGCTCCTTGGATAGTTATGACATTGAAATGGTTGTCTACAAGCTCAATGGGACCCACTAAAAATTCAAAGACCATTATATGATTAGTGTAGTCATAGTTCATAGTGTTAGATGATGATCCTTTACCTTTATCATGTTTTGGGAAGGGCTCCTGGTAAATTTTGAGTTTGTCATTGTTGTTACTAGGTTTTGAATTTGCTACCTCAATCTCACCTCTATCAATGAGATCTTGTATGTATATTTTAAGCTTCATACACTTGCATGTATCATGCCCATTGATATGATGACACTCACAATACTCATACTCATTATACCACCTAGATTTGGGTTGATTGGGTCTAACGAGCGACATATCGGGAAGACCATTGCGCCTGCTTGGACAAGCTTTTGAAACACCACTTCAATGGGCTCAGCAAGAGGAGTAAAGTCTCTTGGAATCTTTTTATTGGATCAGGGTGGTCGCCTCTGGAATGAGACATTGTTATGAGGCTTTTGAGATTGATTTTGATTATTTTTATTGTTGAATTGGTGATTAGTGGTGGTGGGCTTTGGAGGAGCAGCCACGGTCTGGACCCGTTTTGCATCAATCACACCATCATTGAAAACGTTCTTATTTTTGGACCAAAATTTTGGTTTATCATTATGGTAAGAGGAAGAATTTTGACTTTATTTTTGGTAATTTTTTAAGGTTCCTTCCTCTAACAAGATACGTTCAAGAGCTAGGCCCTTGTCAGTTAATTTTTGGAAAGATTTGATACATTGAGATGTTAAAGGTCTTGATAGTTTGGGCACCAAAATATTTTGAAATAATTCAATTTGGTGTTGTTTTGGCATGTCCCACTGGAATTTCTTGATAAGATGTCACCATCTTTTCAAGAAGTTAGTGAAAGTCTCTCCAAGCCTTTGTTTCGTGTTACAAAGGTCCATCATGGAAACATCATTGGCAATTTTGTAAGCATAGTGAGCCATGAAATTTTATGCTAAGTCTGGGAAGGAGGTGATGGAACCTCAAGGTAAGGATGAGAACCATGCAAGAGCATCTCCCGTCAGACTCTTAGGGAAGAGCCTTCGGAGGTACAAGTCACTATAGGAGACTTCTTGACATAAGATGTGAAACTCACGAACATGTTCTTGGGGGTCCCCTTTGCCCTCATACTTCGTGAACTTAGGCATTTTGAACCCTGGTGGATATGGTGCAACTAATATAGATGGGTCATAAGGACAAGGACAGAATTCCTCAAACGAGTAAGGTTTTCTTTTGTTAGTCCCTTCCTTCATGTCTTTGATAATGTTTTTCATGTCTTGGATTTCTTTGATGAGGTCTTGTTGTGGATTTTGGACATGATGAATTGTGTTTGCCCCTAGAATCAAAAGAGTCATGGAAGGTGGACCACCACCACTAATGTATTGATATGATTAGGAAGCAGGGATGTGAGATAAGATGACCAATGTCACGGGGACTTGAGTGGTAGTTGGTTGCGACCCGAAAATTGTTGTGATAGGAGGAAGTGAAGCTAGAATGAATTTAGCGATATTGTTGAGAGGAATGGAGGATTGTGGAATAGAAATGTATGGAGGAGTAGAAGAAGATGCTATAGAAGCATGTTGGAGAATAGACGAGATTGGATTTGATATTGGCATAGATGTTAAGAAGGAAGAAGGCAAAATGGAGACCACAGGGACAGATGTCACGGGCGCCATTGATTGGGGTTGAATGATGGGCAGGGGCGCAATTGATTGAGTTTGGAGAACGGGTGTGATGGTATGAGTAGGAGCAAGGTCTCCTTGTGGTTGTTGACCAAGAATGGATCTATCAAATTTTTTTTGGGGGGGGGAGTTGAGCTCCATTTTCAAGGAGAGTTTTTAGAAGAGCACTAGGATTATGTCAGATAAATTTCTCCAACATTTCTTTATTATAAGAGTCTTCTAAAAATGTTCGCACCTCTAGAGACAATTCATCTTGATCAACCATACTAGGGTCCTCTTGTGGTTAATTTTGGATGGTGGGTTACACACTTTGTGTAAGACCTTGCATAGAGTCTTGATATAGGACATTAATGTCTAGCATGCCATATTGTTGTTCGGCCATCTTTTTCTTTTGAGATAGATTTGTGACCATACAAGAATAGTGCTAGAAAGGTTGATTAGAGGAAGAAGAAACTTAATTGAAGGACTTAGCAAGGATCTGGATTTTGGATTTAATTTGGATTTGATTGATTGGTAGAGTCCTTGGATTAGGACACAGGTTTGATTAAGATTGCACCTTAATTAGTCCTTGGATGAGGATTTTAGGTGGGAGATGTTGATGAAACCACAAGCAAGGTAATGACCAAGCTGGGTAAAATTTAGACCTTAGGATGATGATCAAAGTCTTTCTTCTACTAAGGATTGACTAATGACCCTAAGAAAAATAAAGACATGAGATAAGAGTCTTGATCAACTCAAAGGATATGGAAAAGGTACTTGGAGAGGATTCTTCTTCAAGCACAAAGCCAAATGATTGATTGATTAAGGATGAGGTCTAAATAAAACTTCACAAGGCATAAAACCTTAACATGAGGTTAAATTGGATTAAAGGATGATTTGATTTGGATTTGAGAATTGATTTGATGATTGAAGATGATTGATTTGTGATCAATTGATGTGTTAAGTCCTCGGGAAAAGATTGAGGATGATTGATCAAAGAGAGATGATAGTGGTGATTAGAAGAAATTTGACGAATAGGCTACTCTTGGCATGAACATGACTCAATAGATGATTGGCTTGGATGGCAAGTTGTATGAGGGGATGCGACCATCCTGATTCTGATGATAATTGGTCTTAAAAGACAAACGTGAACCTTGATGGAGGGCATGGACTCTTAACTCATCACTAACATCAAACTCATTGCTATGACCATGGATGTAATCATGGTAATGGTGTAAAAAGGTCATATGTTTAAGAAAGAGTTTGCGATTTGTGTACCAAAACTTCTAACATCTAATAAGTTGTGCTTGTGTGAGCTTCTTCTTCTTGATTGGTCAGTGTATTGACTTTTGGGGATGCTTATACGACTTGGGATTATGAAACATGAGATGGATGGAGTTCTGACGTAGTTTGGGACTTGTTTGGAAGACTTGAGTTTGTTATAACTTGGACTTGATTGATGTTGGTTCAAAAATTTTGTGTGACTAGGACATGACCTTGAATATGATGTGGACTAGACTTGAATTTGATGATAATGACTAGGATGTTGACTAATTCTTCTCTTGGCAAGAAGACAAAGAAAACACATTGGACATTAATTCAAATAATAACATCAAGCATATCAATCTACCCTAAGGAATTGGTTGAGGAGGAAAATCTTTGCTTGTTGACTCAGGTACACACCCAATAGTTAATCAAAATACGGTCATTGGGTCTCATGCAATGGATTCCCAACACCGTATTAGCCGACTTCAAATGCTAATGGAGGCACGATATGGCAAGTCTCTTGGGGGAGTTACTATCTCCCTTTCACAAAGATTATGCACCTTTCAGAGGTGAATCGGGTGGCCTCTAATCCTAGGGTTCTTAATATGGATTTTAGTTCGAAGACTACTCCTTGTAGTCACACAAGTGTGATTGAGGCCTATAGCCCTATAAAGTACCAAGCAAGATGTAGTCACGCAAGTGTGATTGAGACCTAAAGGCCCTACAAAATGCCCAATATGAGACTGAACTTCCAAATAGCTCCGTCCTCCAAAACTTTTGTCTCAAGAGGCCTATTTATTACAGTGAGTCAGAATACCTAGGTCCGGCCGTACTCACTTGGGTTGTTCTCCTCTCACCAATGCTTAAGCAAATCAGGAGGGCGGGCCCGCTAAAGGAAAGCACTCAACAAACTAGAAAAGTGTCAAAGGTCAGGATTTCTGATTGTCTAGATAGACAAGAGCATGCTCTCCTACTTTCACACTTTTCCCAAACAAAATCAAGAACTTTAGTTCTTTTACCTTCCTAATTAAATCTAGGTGCCTAAGATAAAAAAGAAAGACACAAGATTTGTTTGTATCTCCTTGGCAACATACAAAACAAAATGATTAGTAGTTTTAATCAATCCATTCTTTGGCAAGCGAGCTAAAAAAAATTGTTAGTAGTCTAGGATGATGTCTTGGACTGATCAAAAAACCTGTAAAAACTTCAAAATTTTGATTAGTAGACAAAGGTTTGCAGAAATAGCGCTCACGCTGTTCTGCAGAAACCTGCATTGAAGTGCTTGTGCAAGCACTAAAACGCCTGTGTATGCGCTAAAGCAGTCAGAAAATTAATAAATAGCAGGTACTGTACGAAAATTTTAAAATAACAGAATATACCTGCAGTCGTGCTGATGTAGAGTCGAACACGCTGAAATGCGAGCGTATGCGCTGAAATAGGTTAGCAAAAAAAAAACAAATAGAGACCCAGAAAATTTGAATTTTTAAAAATGAGCGTCAAACCACTAAAGTGCCCAGCACTATTCGTTGGGCACCCACGTTGAAATGGACAACTTAGAATAAAAAGATTGTAAGACTACTAAAAAACAAGATTTCTTTTTTCTTTTTTTCTTGGATTTTTCCTTTTTTAGTATTTTTTGTGATTAATTAGATAGTAAAAGCAGAAAATTCAGCAAAACATTAAACTAAAAGGAAATGTGAAAATGTTGCTATCGAATGCATTGTTTCAATGTCGATCGCATTGTTCTGGGATCTTGCAGAAAAGGTGGGTTAAAAATTTAAATCATGAACACTCGCGCTAGAGCGCGTACGCATGCTCTAAAACTCCTATCGCTCGCATTGTTCTGATACCTATGAAAAAAAGCTCACAAAAACTCCAAAAAAGGTTAAATTCTAGGGACGTGGGTCCCACCGGGCATGTCAGAATGAAGAGGGGAAAAACTAGCAAGGTGTGATTAGGTGGTTAGTATGAAAATAGAGCATTCAAACACATAAAAACATGAAAACATCAAACAAACCACATAAAACACAAAACAATTATTTATACCTTGCAAATTTATACCTTCTCCTTCGGATTGAGCCTTTGATGAAGCCAAAGATGCGCCCTTCTTTGACTTGATTGGATTGGATACCTTGTCGAATGTGGATGGCTCTCCAAGATTGTGCACAAGGTGATTAGATGGAATGGATGAGGGATTTTGACTAAGTGATGGATGAGCGGAAAATTGGGTAGAGTTTGGATGCTATGGATGATTTCTTAGACTTAGTTGGACAGCATAAACTTAGCTAATTTGGAGATGTAAAATAAGGGGATGGAGTCCTCAATTTTAGGAGAAGAGGAGAAGAAATTGAGGGCTAGGATTGATCCAAGATGAAGGGTCAGGATTTCATGTGATCCCACACATGGCCCAAGAGGAGGTGACAAGACAAGTGTGGGGACCAAGAGATGTGCCTTAAAGGCATTTCTTGTCTCCAGACTCCTCAAGGCTCATTGGGAAGACTTCCCAATGTGTCTAGGGAAGAGAAAGGAATAAAATACTCCTTGAGAGATGGGGGTGAGGAATTAAAAATTCTTCAAAAAGGATGATCATAAGAATTGGAGGAATAAGGATTCCTTGGAGGAGATGTCTAGACATTCACCTAGGAAAAGGGCATTTAAGGAAGGGGGTTGGATGCAAGGGACAAGGAGTTGACTTTGTGGCTAATCATGAGGATTAGCCACTAGCAACTCATTAGGAGAGGGATTAGAAGTATGATTGGGTGGGATTAGGGAAAATGAGATTTGTAGGAGGATTTATCTAGGAGAGAGAATGAGTGGAGGGAATTAAAAATTAGAAGAATAATGATAAGTGAGATAAGGGGGCTTCTAGAAAAATTCATTAGGTTAATGATGGATTAGGAAAAGGTGATTTGTAGGAATCACCTGGATCAATTAATTAATTGAGATTAATTAATTAAAGGGGGATTTAGAGAGAATTAATTTTAGGGGTTTTTAGAAGAATAAAGGTAGATTGATTTATTTTATAAATCAATAACTAGACTATAGTGTCAATATTAATAATTTTTACTTTAATATTGAGAAACTATAGGGATTGATATAATCAATAAATTAATTATGCGAGGAAATTAAATTAATTAATTTAAGTGTCTACATATATAATAGTAATTGTGCATTAGAATGTAATCAATCAAAGAATCAAGTAGCGGCACTATGCGTATAAGATAGATCTTAAGATTCAAAGTCTCGATTGTGACCTATTTTGTATGTTCTACTAGGCCCGTGAGTCGGTTATGTTGTAACCCAATTGTTACCAGTTGGTTGTAATCAATTTTCATGAAATAAAACAATCTGTTATGCATTGCCTCCCTCATATCTTTATGTTTTCGTTGTGTTTACTCTTGATGACTGGTCCAGATTAATCTCTTTGAGGTCCCTCCTCACCGGTGACTGCTTCACTCACAGATAACAAAATTTGTTTTAAACCAAAGATATGCAGCACACCATTAATCCTTTTTATTCTACCATCAGAAAAGCTAATTCTAACTTTACCTCGACCAACAATGTCTAATTTGAATCATCACCCAAGTACACCATACCTCCATTAAATTCTTCATATTCAGAAAACCAATCTCTATTGGCAGTCATATGAAAAGATGCACTTGAGTCAATTAACTAGGCATCATTACTTGCATGAGTCACCAAAGTTGCAATAAATGCATCACCATCTTCCTTCTTGGAATCAGAATCAGAATCAATATTATTCTTTTCTTCTTTGCATTCCTTACGGATGTGACCTGGTTTACCACAATTTCAGCAAATGACTTTGGACTTTCCAGGAGATTTTGATCTCCCTCTTGATTTGGACTTATCGCGCTTCTCATTCTTCTTATCTTTCTCCTTAGGTCTTCCATGAACATTTAGGGCTTCCTTTGAACTATGGGATACAGGTTCCTTTGCATCTCTTCACCAAGTAGGGCACCCAACACATATTCAAACTTCAAAACAACGGAAGTACTACCAATAGCCATAACAAGAGAATCCCACGAATCAAGCAAAGAACAAAGCAAGATCTGGCATTTCTCCTCTTCAATCATCTTAACACCGACAGATACTATTTGAGCCACCAACATATTGAATGCTTCCAGGTGGTCTGCAACTCATCCACCCTCTTCAATCTTCAAGGAATACAATTTCTTCCTCAAGAAATTTTATTTAATAAAGATTTTGATCAATACATTTCACCAAGCATAGTCCATAGCTTCTTTGCAGTGTTTTCTTCGTGGACATTAATCAGAACAGATTCTATCAACACTGTATGATTAGACCCTTAACTTTGTTGGCAATTGACACTCAATTGGTTGGTTTCACTATGTTGTCATTGATGGCAACATGGTATTGTGTTTTGGATTCATGTTTTGGTTCAGTGGTGTACCGGCAGGCACTTCACAGATACTACACTAGCACCGGCACTGGTAAGACAAAAGGATTTCTTTGGTTACCGACAATGCAAGCCAACATGGTTTAGGATATGGTTATTGGTATTGGAGGCTGGCATCTCTTGGATTCAGCATCGGCAATTGGTTTTAATATTTATGCATTTATGTTATCTGGCCGACATGTAATTTGATATTGTATATATCTTTGTAAGCTGAAATAAGGCATGAAAATTTGTATAGGGTATATAGGTCGATTCGATAGATCATTTTGAGATATATATGTACTATGATGTGAATATGTAATTGGAAGGAGATGCAAAATATGTCAGAGAGATTATGTATGTGAGGATATTTATGTAAGGGCTATTCCAGTAAAGGGTTTAGGGTTTCAGACCGGAACAGACAGAGCTTAAACTGGAACTGTATTCTGGCATAGAAGAAGTTATCTTAGCAATTCAACACTTCTCTGGATTGTAATCTAGATTTTTATGTAGTCAGTGAGGCTCCTCTTGTGATTGAGTAGTGTGCTCTAGGCTATAAGCCTTCCTGCAAGTGCAGGCCCCTCATATTTTGTAATATCTCTTCATATGGCCAGTGGATTGATATTGTGGGTCACAAATCCTATCGTGGTTTTTCCTCTTTGAGTTTTTCCACGTGTAATTTTGTGTGTTATGATTCTCATTTATGTGGTTGGCTTATTGGTTTCTTTACTTCTTTCAATTATGTATGTATCGGTATACCGGTTGGTGTATGCTTGTTTTAATAAGGTTAAAATTAATCATTTCAACATAACACTGATTCACCCTCCCTCTCAGTGTGATTGGATTCCAACAATTGGTATCAAAACCTTGTGCCTTGGAGGAAGTTTAATAGCTTGAGGAAGATCCCGAATCTGGAATCCATGGATATGGCCTTGGAGAAGCAACTTGAGATGGAACTTGAAGATTATGATACTGAAAGATTGAAGAACTTAAAACTACAAGATGAATTGAATTCTGCTAAGGAAATCATTCTTGTCCTACAAGAGAGGTTATCATCTATTCAGGCTAGGAGAAAGGAACTTTTGCAAAATCAGGATGATGAAGAGAAAGGTGCACTTAAGGAACAATGTTAGAAACTGAGTTAGGAGAACATGGTTATGAAAAATGAAATGCAAGTTATAACTATGAGGATGTCTAAGGAGATTGAGGACAGAAATAAAAAGGAATAAAATCTTGTTGTATCCCTAAAGAACAAATTTGAAGAATGTGGTAGGTTAGCTCATGAGAATGATATGTTGACAACTGATTTAGTACAATCCCAGAGTAATGAACAAGAGCTTGAGAGACAAATGATAATTCTGAGAGAAGATCTAACCACTGTAAGTGAGTATAAAGAAAAATTTAAGATTAGCTCGGCACAGCAAGATGAGTTATTGAAGAGACAAAGGCAGATTGGAGATTCTAGTGGACTTGGATTTGAGCAAGGATAGAGTTCCGATACTGCTAATAAAGATCAAAACCATTAGACACTGGTAAGGCAATTTAATGCTTATAAATTCAATAGTAGATTTTTTATTTGCAATAGATTTGGTCACATGGCTAGACAATGTAGAAACTGAGCAAATTAGAACCTTGATTCTGCTCTCGATAAATGTTCCAAATACAATAAATATGGTCAGAAAACAAAAGATTGCAGAATGAATGTTAAATGCTATGCATGTGGAAAGTTTGGACATATGGCTAATCAGTGCAGGTCAAGCAATTTCACCGATTTTAGAAAAGTAATTCAAAGGAACAATGTTACATATTATGCATGTTGTTGGTGTAAATAATTATTCATCTTGGATATTATTACACTTACTTAAGTTTACTTAGGAAATGCATTTCATAGTAGTTTGGGTATGAGACACTTGGGTGTTTGTGTCACATTGGGATAGTGTGTGTAGGAGAATTTCCACCTTTTATGGTGTTGATCTTGTTGTTACACTCCACATTCAGTGGGAGATCCACCTCATGTGGACTATTATATTATTTCTCCTACCTACCCACACCTATTTCCTACCTACCCTTGTTTCTTATTGAGCCACATGTCATGTTTGTGTGCTCACATATCCATAAGCCTTGCCTATATAAGCAGGCTCATCTACATTATATGTAATAATTGATTTTATTGATCATTTTCTATTGATGAGAATACAGTTTATTCTTGTCCTATATTGTGTCTCTATTTTGTACATTTCATTGAGCTCTTGATCTTGGCAAAATCTCACACATGTAATGAGGTTGGACATATTACTAAATTATGTAGAAGAAGAAATCTACCGGTCGGTAATGGAGGATCAAATGAGAAAGGAAAAGAGAAGGTTAGTGAAATCTGACAAGATCATACTCAGAGATGGGTTAGGAAGACTGAAGAACAATCATCAGATAGAAATGTCTCGGTTACTTATCCGGCAGAGGAGGTTGTGTCTGCACTGGCAGGTAGCTCATCCGGTAACTAAGGCAGATGCCTTAGGGGTAGGCAAAATTCATGAAGATGCTACATATTCCTCGAGAAGAGGTTATGGAAGTTGTTCTAGATATTAGAGATGATTATCCGGCATGGATATGTTTTGTGCGAGATCTGGTATCTTTCACCGGTAGTCATTTATATCAATGGAAGATTAGGGTTTTTCATGGAGGTTAAAAGGTCGAATTGACTTCATTGTTGATCACCTTGCATTCAGAGCAATTTCACAGTGATTAAGAGCAACTAAGAGAGATCAAAGGCATTTTAGAGCATTTCTTCTTGAGCGATTTCACTGTTGTCTAAAAGAATTTGTTGGAGGTTTTCACCGAGAGTGATCAAAAGGTATTTATCTTCAAACATGGAAGTGGGATCATCATCTATTCCTATTTTTGTTGCAAACCCGACTGTAGTAGAGGTCAAGGACTGCCCTAGGCCAATTTTCAAGCGGTATCCACATGTGGCTACCTTGGAAGATTCTGTTGGAGCATTTTCTCGTGTTTCGGAGGGAGTTGTCTATGTAGAAGATGTTAGCGCATATATTCACTGTCACATTGAGGACTTGGGAACTTTTGAAATTAAGGGAATGTATATGAGTGAGCTGATGGGAGAATTTGGAAAGATCAAATCAGCATACAAACACATTGAAGACTTAGGGTTTACCAACATTCTGGATATTCTAGAATTTGAAGATGAGATAACTAGATATGTTTTGAGCAGAGTACATGGGGAATTTATATGGTTAAACAGACCTTACAAAATCACCAAGGAAGTCGTCTGGGCAATCACTGGTTTACCATCGGTTGGGCAACATCCAGACAAGAAGGTTTCGAATGATTTTGTGAACAAGATCACTGACACGACATCAAACAGGAGATCTATGAGAGTGAGCACTATTACTGACATGGACATCAAATTCAGTAGCATGATCATTGGGTATAAGGTAGCTCAGTCAAACCAACTGAATTTTGTTTCTAGTTCATGCATTTTAGCTGCATATAAAATGATGAGAGAAAATGTGAAATTGGATCTATGCGGCTGGACTAGATGAGTTGTTAATAAACTTAGGAAAGATTAAGGGAGAAAACAAGGGTACCTTCTGGTATGGCAACTTAATAGTTTTCTTAATGTTATATTTCATGAATGATACACCCAGTTTTGGTAAAAGGAAATGGGCATTTGACATCTCGATAGGGAGACATTTGAAATAGTGAATTGTTGCTTTAGGAAGTCAGAGCGATGATAAAATTTGGGCATATTTCAAGGCATTTCAAAAATCGATGAGGTCTAGGGTAAGGGTACCTGAGCATATTGTAGAAAACTATTCAACCGACATATGCTTCATGGTGAAGAAGGATGAAACACTTATGGAAGTAGTTAAGCCCCAAAAGATTTGGATTGAGGAAATGGGCTATGAGGTGGATGCATAGATTCTTGATGCCTACGTGAAAATTTTGATTGATGCACCTATTGATGAAACAGAGAAGCCTTGTGGTACTGCACAAAAAAAAACACATGAGATTGAAACAAAGTTCAACCGGAAGAAAAGAGAGAAGAAGGAAGGAAAGGCTAGAAAATTTGAGGAGAAGGTCTCAAAGGACATCAAAGCATTAATTGATGTTGTCCCTGAGAAAGGCAGGAAGAGGAAGAATCTAGAAGTAGACATTGAGTCTGTTACTGCTGAGTCTGAATCTGAGGATGACACACCATTAGCATTTAAGAGGGTTGTAAGGAAGAAAACAGAGGAAGCAAAAGTAGAAGCTAAAAAGCAACCATTCAGGAAGGTTACACTCAAAATACCGACATAGAAGAAAGCACCAAAGGCAACATCTTCAACTACATCCAGTACTGCAAAGAGGAAGAAGAAGAATGACACTGGTACTGCTATTCAATCTGGTAATCTGAATATCATTCCACCTAAAACTTGTGCAGAATTAGTAGATGAAATCACTAAGGATGGCATGTTGAAGAATGTTCAATTTTATTATGAGCACTTAGAGGAGGATGAACAAAGAGAGATAGAGAAAGCAGTCTTATTATATTTGGATATTTATAAGAAAGCCTTAATAGAAATGAAAATCAAATATCGGTTGAGTTATATAATATGTTAGATGCTAGAAGACTGTCAACTATGCAAGAAGATAAGCATATTAAAATTCAAGAGCTATTATCTGTTTGTGTTACTATTGCTCCAGATGAAATGAAAAAGACACTTGAGGTGGCAGATAGAAAAAATTTTAATAGAAAACATAGAATAACTAGTCTGATGCTAGGAAGGGTAAATGAAATAATAAAGGAGACTCAAAAAGAATGGGTAAAATTCCTTTGAGAGAACAAAGGTTTCTTTACTTCACCAGAAACAAAGATAGACATTGTAGATACCCCAGTTGAAGGAAAAGGAAAGGGGATTATGGGTACTTCACCCTAAGTTTTGAAAAATATTAAGATAGTGGAAATCCAGCCCTCGGTTGATACAGATGTACAGACTAATATTGAGATACTAGTTAATACAGAGAGTGAACAAGTTAATTTTGTATAGGATACTAATATTGAGGATAATAGTCCTCTAGATACCAATGTACAAGTTGAGGTTACAATTCCTACAAAGGAACTGACAGTTACACAGACTGCACCAAGTGGCGAAGCCACTGGTGCAAGTGAGGAGGTTATAAAGGATAAATCTTCAGAAGATAAGAAAGGGGAATTTGGCAAGGAACCGGTAGTTGTCCCATCATTGTTGTCAGTTGACACCTCATAGGTCGAAAAGAAAAACATAACAAAGATGAGTCCTACCAAACTCATGATGATGGCAGCACAAAAACTAATGAAGGAGGGATCTACAGATAAAGGGATTATTTATCAATCAATCACTGTTTTACACAGACTAGTCCCGGAGTGCAAAATTAAAAATGAAGCGAGCCCATCCGGCAAGCTTAAAATAATCACTGAGCATATTTCAAAGGATTTTCAATCCTTACAATAGATTTCAAACCGGCAAGCACTAGAAAGATTTACTCAAGCTAAGAGAGCCGCATTTGATCAGGTAATTGAATCTGAGAAGAAGAAGATTGATGAGAAGTTGAAACTAATAGAAAATTATTTAAAGCAGTGCTCAAATATTTATAGGTTATGTTGTAACACTGATATACTTACAACTAATGTGGATAAGAAGATACAAGAACTTCAAGAGAAAATTGCAAATATAGCTAATTCTTTTGACAGATTGATTTCATTGACTACATCAATTGATGGTTAAATTTTGATTTTGGAAAACCAATTTTTTGTTGTTGAGAAAGAAAGAGACAAAATTATAAGAAGAGCCAAAAGTCTGAGAGGCTTGGTGAGTCCCCGATTGGATTCACTCAGTGTACATAAGAAATAATGTATGGATATGGTGGGAAAGCCCACACCGGAAGAGGTAAATGAGAAAGAGTCATTTGCACATATATTAAGTGGACTTGTATCTATTTCTGGCAAATTCAAAACAGGTTGGGATACCTATCTTGAACTACTGGAGAAGGCTTATCCAAAAAAATTGAAATTTGTTAAGCTCTAGTAAGACATTTTGGGATAGTCATTGTACGGTTCTTTTTCTTTGATAACCTTTTTTAGAATTTTTTATGGCATTGATGTCAAAGGGGGAGTGGTATAGATGTGAAAAATAATAGGAGTTGTATACATTAGGTGGAGTTATGGAGTTATGGAGTTATGGATTTATGGAGTTATGGAGTAATGGAGATGTGGAATATTTTGCATTAATGAATATTCAGCTCAGGGGGAGCAGGCAGGATGAAACCGGTAGATGAAACCTTGACCATTTTTCACATGAGTGTTGCCATCAATGCGAAAGGGGGAGATTGTTGGCAATTGACACTCAATTGGTTGGTTTCACTATGTTTTCATTGATGGCAACATGGTATTGTGTTCTGACTTCATGTTTTGGTTCAGTGGTGTACCGGCAAGCACTTCACAGATACTACATCGGCACCAGCACCGGCAGGACAAAATGATTTCACTGGTTATCGACAATGCAAGTCGACATGGTTTAGGATATGGTTATCGGTATTGGAGGCCGACATCTTTTGGGTCTGGCATCGGCAATTGGTTTTAATATTTATGTATTTATTTTATCTGGCCAACATGTAAATTGATATTGTATATATCTTTGTAAGCCAACATAAGGTATGAAAATTTGTATAGGGTATATAGGTCAGTTAGATAGATCATTTTGAGATATATATTTACTATGATGTGAATATGTAATTGGAAAGAGATGCGAAATATGTCAGAGAGATTATGTATGTGAGGATATTTATATAAGGGTTATTCCAATAAAGGGTTTAGGGTTTCAGACTAGAACAGACAAAGCTTAAACCAGAACTGTATCTGGCATAGAAGATGTTATCTTAGTAGTTCACCACTTCTCTGGATTGTAGTCTGGATTTTTATGTAGTCAATGAGGCTCCTTTTGTGATTGAGTGGTGTGCTCTAGGCTGTAAGCCTTCCTGCAAGTGCAAGCCCCTCATATTTTGTAATATCTCTTCATATGGCCAGTGGATTGATATTGTGGGTCATAAATCCCATCGTGGCTTTTCCTCTTTAAGGTTTACCATGTATAATTCTATGTGTTATGATTATCATTTATGTGATTGGCTTATTGGTTGCTTTACTTCTTTCAATTTTGTATGTATCGATATACTAGCTGGTGTATGCATGTTTTAATAAGGTTAAAATTAATCATTCTGGTATAACACTGATTCACCCCCCCCCCCCCCCCCCTCTCAGTGTTATTGGATTCCAACAAGATTTTCGATCACATCATACTAATTCGCTATAGTAGGATCTGAGGGCCTTTGGACATTTGCATTAACAGCATCCCATAGATCTTGATCTATTAGAAGACCTTCCATCTTCATCTTCCACATCTCAAAATTTTTCCCATTAAATTTCTCCACCTCTATTTTCCCTAACGAACTTGCCATCTGAAAATTCCTACAACAAGATCAAAATGTGTCTTCTGCAAAAGCTCCCACTCAAATCTAGATTAGTTCAAAAACCCAACAACCCACAACTAAAACCAAAGGTGATCAAGCTCTAATACCACTTGTAAGGAAGTTAATTAGCAGAATAAATTCCTACACTAAACTTGAGAGGAGGGTAATGCAAAAACTTTTACAGATCGTCACAATAGTTACAAAAAACAAAAATAGATATAATAACATTCAAACCATAACATAGTGATTTACGTGGGGAAAACCTTTTCGGGAGAAAAATGCCACACTCCAAATGCCACCCAATATATTATTCCACAATCAAGAATAGATTACAATATACTTGCAGAGAAAGCTCTTCGTAGGAGTAGCACTAATCAAAGATTCAAAGGTAACTCAATGGCTAAAAGACTCTTACACACAACCTCTATCTCATGCACCTCATATATAGGAGATACAATACAAGAAATCGTCAAACGGTATTACAAAACCATGGGCTAAAACCACCCAATAAGGTGTAGCTGACCTTATCTCCCTTTTAGATGCCCTCTGATGTGTCCCTCCCTTTTTACACCCCATTTATGTGTCTGATGTATTTTATATTTCCTATTTCAGGAGTACAAACTTCTGAAGGCCATAACTTGGGAACCATGTGTCCTATTGATGAACCGTTTGAGGTGGCGAAAAGATCGTGAAGTGCTTTATTGCCTTGTAAACCACTGCACCATTTATGCCCACTTTTTAGGGCATTTCAAGGCCTCTAAAGTCCTCAAAATCAAATTTAAACCTTTCATTAGACCCCTCCAAAATGGAAAATTTAATATCTTCAAAACTAGTTGTGATCTTGCAATGTAACTTTACCAGAATGCTTATCTAGCCAACCAAGAGCTTTGGGGAGAATTTTGCACCATTTTGTGCTCAAATGAAAACTTACTATAAATAGTAACTTCATGTAAATGCAAGGTTGAGACACCATTTTCCCAACATGTTGAAGTCTTCAAGAAAAGATAAAAAACAAGGATACAAAACTTCATCACCAAGGAGATATACTTTATGCAACAATGTACATAACTCCAAGCTAAAGAAGCATAACTCTTATAAGCAAGGAAAAGATAGTTGTAAAAGAGATATATTGCAACAAGTGCAAAGGGATCCTTTTGAGGGATACATGGAGGAAGAGATATTTACATAAATATATCTACCTCCAAAAATAGAGATCTTTAATAAGGATAACATCTTTGGAAGGAGAAATGAGACTAAAAATACAAACCTTCCCTGTTTCTTAGGAAAAAGTGAATTCTGTGTGAGGGATTGCACACTTTCACTAAGGAGAGATCATTCATAAGAAGATGCACCAATACAAAAAAATAAAAATCCAACCAAGGGACATTTATGTACTCACATGGAGGACTACTCTATGTAAGAAAGGACCTCAAATTATGAAATATGCAACTCAAGGAAAAGGTAATCTTTGAAAACGAGAATTGAAATATTATTCTTGCCCCCCAAGCATGGAGACAAGGATGAATGACTATTATGTTTTTGTCCAAGTATAATTTTGAATTAATTTGTACCACCACTCATGAAAAAGAGCCCCCAATAAAGGTAAACTACCAATGTAATAGGGTAAGGAGAAACATAATAAAGTGAATGGAGTGCTAAGGTACTACTTCTATATTAAGAAAAAGCATAAGATCAATTGTAAGAGTAATACAAGCTCTATCATAGTAGTCCTGAACAAATTCTTTAAAACCTTTTCAATTTCCAAGAGAACCATAATAGCTATGATGAAAGAGACAATACAAATTACCATCATTTTTTTTGTAATTATTGATATATCTTATGAAAGGAAAAGTTATGTTCTTACCATATTTCAATCTCCAAAAGATTCTTGTAGCTAGTTTTTCTTGATTGTTAATATGGATAGGTCTTGTCTCTTGAGATGTAGGGCAAGGTATACTAGTAGATGAAGAACAATTATTTTCTTCTTGTAAAATAATTGATAAAGGAGAGGGATTGTTTGATGGAGCAAAATTTTTATATGGACGGTAATTTCTTTTTTTCACAAAATATTCCTCAAGCATTTGAACCTTAAGAATATCATCCATAGATGTTGATGAATTGGGATATCCTAGACCTTTTGTATTAGATTTTAAGGGATGATCGATATGGACCTTGATTACTTGTTCTTGTTTTCCAAGTCCTTGTCCACTAGAGCCTTGTTTTGAAATCATGTTGTAGCCAACCTCATAGGATGTTTTCAGTTGTGAAGGAGAAGGGCTTTCATAGTGAATTTCTTTAAAAGTTGTTGTGCAAGGACAAGTTGAAGGACAAAAGGGATGAATAAATGAGGAAGGAATATCTTTTGTAGGAATATTCTCCTTTGTATCATCATAATTACTGTTCATATTTGGGAAGGAGGATCTTATTCATCTAAGGCTTCATTTTCGCTCAATGTTATATTAGGAGATAGGTTATGAAAGAGGATCTAGAGAGATTGATATATTGACATGTTTACCTTGCCCCCCTTTCTCTGAAGTATCTTTATCATAAGAAGATGGTATCATGCTGCTCTTAAATGTTGTCTCTCCATTAGAGAGATCATTAATAACCCTACGAATTTTTGGCCCATTCATAGTTAAAATGCTTTATGCACGCTTTTCAAGGTATTTTTATCACCATGTGCATGATTGTCATTCTGATTTTCGTAGAATTCCTACTCTTTTAAGTTTTAGGTGTTAATCAGGCCTATAAACCCAATTTACACCATTTTGGCAATCGGGTTCATAAACCTGATTTTCACCTTCCCTTTATGTTATATGTTTGCACTTAGGTGCAAATCCAGTTCATGAACCCGAAAAGCACCTTTGACCTAGTCATAAGTGCACATTAGGTTCATGAACTCAATTTGCACCTATTAATTGCACTTCATGTTGGATTTAATGTCTTCTATGTCGATTTGATTTAGGAATTTTATATGTCATTTTTAATCTTTTCAGGCCTACATATTTTCTTGTTGGTTCATTTTTCGCTCAATGGCAAATTCATGGAGCATTATTCTCCTTTGAAATTCCAGGGTTACCTCCATTTTTATCAGTGAGTTCCTTTCTCCTTAGCTTTTCCCTATTAATATTTATGTGGCTTTCCTTTTTGTACCCTAGCTAGGGTTTTTGGTTGGATATTTGCATTTATATCCTCCATGATTGTGGTCGAGTTTGCAAACCTAAATAACATTATTTAATTTGTATGGAATGATACAAATTTTATATTATATATCTTATCACCATTCTTTTTGTTAAACCCTCGATGGTATTCAGGTTGGTGAATCCGAATCACACCAATCCTTGGTGGCATTTGAGTTCATCAACCTAAATACTATGTTAGTTTTTCCCCTTGTAATGTCATTGGTGATGAGTGGTGTTCGGGTTTACCGGCCCGAACAACACCATTCACATGGTGTTGTTTGGTTATGTAAACCCAAATAGCATGGTGTTTCATTTCTTGTTCAGTGCTTGCAAGTGGTGAGGTTCGGTTTTATAAATTTGAACCACACCAAACCCGTGGTGGTGTTCAACTCTATAAACTTGAACCTCACCATTGTATTCCTTCCTTTTAGGTGTAGTTTTATAAATCCCCACCAAGAAACCCTAGAGGAAAAAGCTAACTTAAGAAATTAAAGGTGAAATAAAAAAAATTGAAACTGATTAATAATGATTTAAACAAAAGAATGATAAGAAAGGTTCTAAACTGCACAAGCGGAAGTTAAACTAAATCTTTACCCTAAAGTTTCCTAATGTTGATACAAATTTAATCTAACATCAGTTTAAGCTACTATATTAATAAGAATAGAATTTCTACAATAAATAACATATTTCTAATGAATGATTAAAGCATTCCATTAAAACCAAATATTTAATTACACAATTGCATTGCATTCCATAATCAAGTTCTTAAACTACTTCTAAAGAAACCCATTACAACAATTAACATAACATAAAGAGAAATGATTAACAAACATATGCACATTAAAATTTAAAGTCTATTGCCAATTCCTAACATATAACCTATCATCTAACTCTCAATACATACACATCAAATATACATCATCAATATTCCATAGTTTACATCATGGTTACATCACAGATAAATTGCATACACCTCATAGGTACATCATTTACAATATCGCCATGAAGGCATGAATATATGTATATGATTACAAAAGGTACACATAAGTATCAAGTCAAATACATAAGGTCTCCATCTGACAAAACTAAGTTGTCCCTATCCATGAAAAGCATTCGGGAACATGAATAAATCCAATACACACAAGGCTATGAATGAAACCCCCGATGGAAGAAGGCAACTACCACCCGACCATGTGGAACTCGAAGGTCCACCCCCCATTATAGGAGATAACATAGGGCCCTCAAGAACACAAGCAAAACACATAACACATGGTCTAAACAAAGTTCCACTGGGTAGAGACTCAATCAAACTCACAAAGATAAAATGTCAACACAAAGTAATTCCAGAAGACTCAACACAGGATCATAACAAAGGTGTACACAACAGGGGAGTTTCATACATTATTCTTTTTTTGAGATGTTTTTCCATCAATGATAAAGGGGGATATTGTTAGACTTGTGTGAATATTGTCATTGATGTCAAACCTAGTTATTCGGTTAGGACTGGATGTGGTATGTTGTTGGAAGCAGTTTTCTATAATTTTGGTATTTCTAGTTGAGCATCAATGAAAGAAAGGTATGTGATATGAAGCAATAAGGCATAGATAATCTACTGATGTTATTTCCAAAAAATCTTCATCTCTAGAATCCTGAGTTGTGCTTATCTTGGTTGGTATCCTGTTCCGGTATCATCTGTGTGAGGTTCAGTATCAGTGGTAGAAGTCATATCAGTTGTGTATCTATTGTGATTTATGTTCTGGTATTTGTGGTATTTATGATATTTGTATCTTGGAGTTAGGAGTTGTTGTGCTTGGAGTTGTGTGCTTATGTGTCCGGTAGACCCCTATTTTGTTCTGGTAATTAAGGTGTATGCATCGGTAAATGAAATGAGTGAAGGAAGCATGTAGCAGATCAAGTGAAGGCTGAATTTGTTATCATCTTTTGGTCAATTCTTTATTGGATAACGTGTTGATTGGAGCAGCATATTATTGTGTAAATCATAAAAAAAAATTGGCCAACATATTATCTTAGTGTATGAGCTTGCTAGTATGTGTGTGTGTGTGTGTGTGCTTTTAGTAGATGTAAGGGTGTGATGGATGAGTGTGTTGCATGTGTATGATTTAGCAGAGTCAGAGGAGTGTGAGTTGTGGACAATGAAGTAATTGTAGTAATAGAAGCAGTTTTATGAGCGAAGGAATATATAGAAGAGTCAGAGTACAAATAGTGTTGTACTAATCATTTACCGGATTTGTTGCAAGTGATTGGTTTGGAAAAGTAGTGCAATAATCCCTTACCAGACTTGCTACAAGTGATTGTGGACAATCGTACAGCGATCCTTTACTATATTTGTTTTGATTTTTGTGAGTTAGTATCTGAGCTTAATCTAGAACTGGCCCCATGCATTAGGAGATGCAATTTTCCTCAATTCAATATCTTTCTATTGCAATGAGCATTCTGGTAGTGAAACACTTTTGTAATCTAGTAGTGAGTCATCTGGCATTGAGCCACCCCTTTTTGTAAACGCCATATAACTAGTTATATTATCTTGAGAGTTAAACCTCTCCATGGTTTTTCCCATTTGGGTTTTCTACGTTTAAAATCTGGTGTTCAAGTTGTGATTGTGTTATTTCTTTATTATGCATTTTCTATTTCATGTTAATGAGCTTAATTTAATTGATATATCAATAAAAATTTTAGATGTTGGAATAATAATTCACCTCCCCCCTCAGTATTTCGGTCTATTCAACCAATTCAACAATATCTTTAAAATTATTTTTATTAAATTTATAAATTCCTTTGTAAGATGGCATCATTTATCATAGTTTCAAAATTCAACCTACTCTTACTAGGGTTTTAGATTTTCCCTTAGATTTAGATACATATTTAGAATTCTCCTTTTTTTACTACTACCATCAATTTCCTATGATTTTTTTTTCATATACCCCAAACATGTAATGCATCCTTATACCTATCATCCATAGGCTTTCTCCTTATCTTCTCATTGATGGAGGTTGCAACAATGGCATTCATCTTTGGATCCATCCTAGAGTTGCTAAGTGCAATAACAAAATTTCCCAATATTTAGGCAATGCACAAAGTAGTCAAATACATTTATCCTTTTCTTCCATCTTAACATCCATTGATTATAATCAGCCCTCAAAATTAGATTAATGTATTTAAGTGTTCTACAGCTAAGCCTTTATCTTTCATTTGCAATCAATATAATCTTATTTTAACATAGTTTTGATGAGATTATTTATTTGATAAATCTCTCTTATTTTATTCTATAACTCATATGTTGTAGTTTCATTAGAAACATTCATGAGAACAAAATTATAAATAAATAACCTTATAATAGCTTAGGATTTATCGTCTTTATTTACCTAGTCTTTATCTAATATAATGGGGAAGGTGAGTATGTGATTATGTAGAAAAATACTTAGAGAATGGTGAAGAGTATTGGAAATGGAAAGAGATACAAGACCTAAATCTTCCACCTCATCAAAAGGACTTATTTAAGAGTCTTCTTTTAAGCAGAAAGATTATATTCACTAAGATCAGTGACAAAATCTTTTGGTGTGGGGCAAAGAATGGTAAGTATTTAGTAAAAGTGGGTTGCCAAATCTTGGAGCAGGACCGGGTAGATGAGTCTTGGTCGCATAAACTCTTTTGGAATAAATATTTTCTTCTTAAGGCTAAAAATTTTTCTTGGTTTCCAGTTAAAGGGAGAATCTTAACTAGGGAAAGATTGTGTAAATTGGATTTCCATAGACAGTTTAAATGTTGGCTCTACAAAGAGGTGGAGGAAACCTTGGATCATCTATTATTTCATTGCAAATTCACTTCAAAATACTAGTATTTTTTAATGCAAAGACTAGGTTGGCAAATTCCACTACCATCTAAGTTAAAGGAGCTTTTCCTTAGCTCGAATTTGGAAAGAATAAAATTTGTTTATTCTTGTATCTAGTTAATTGTGCACTCACTTTTTATTTGGGAAGTATGAAAATAACAAAATAGAAGAATCTTTCAAGATAAAGAGGAGCATATTAAAATGATTTTAACACGACTGGAGATAGCAATTTTTGAAACGGTCAATACTGCCACTTTCAATTAGAATTTTCAGAAATATCCCCTCAATATGGCATATAAACTAATACAATCTCAATGGCCTTTTCTCAAATTCAAGCCTTTTAAGGGGCCTTGTAGGGTTGATCCTATCTAGAGTGCCCAAAGAAAGGTAGTTTGGGCAAAACCGGACCATGGATGGGTTGATATCAATTTTGATGGAGCCTCCAAAGGAAACCCCGAGACCTCGGGTGCTAGTTGTGTTGCAAGAAATGAGTGTGGAATCATTTTGGCAATAGGAGCCCAAAGACTCATGGATGGAACCAACAACAAGGTAGAAGCACAAGTGGCTACGCTCGCAATTAAGCTTGCAAGTCAACTTTCAGTTTCAAAAATTCATTTAGAAGGTAGTGAATGTTATCTCCTTGAGAGAAGCTCAAAACTTAAAGATAAATATGTTTATTAAGTTGATGTTGGATAAACTTCATGGCTTTCAAGACTTTAGAATATCCCACATCTTGAGAGAATGTAACATGATTGTTGATAAGGCTTCGAATTGGGGGTTCGATATTAATATCGTTGAACATTGAGTGGTGGGAGGATTTGAATTTGATGCCCTTCAAGGTGAATGAGGAGAATGCTAGCGAGTGAGAGTCAGATGGGGTGTAAGTTTTTGACAAAGGACAGATGTGACATGATGCTTGCAAGGCAGCAAGAGGACATTGTCCTAGCCGAGATTCGACATCATGAATCCTTAAACAAGCAAGGGTAGTGTCGCATGGTGTTTTTTATTCAGGGCTTTTGTTATGTTGCTTGGTATTATTATAATATATGTAGCCAAGAAATATCAAGAATAGGAATTGTTGGTGTTTGGAGTTGGTTGTGAGAGGTGTTCATAGCTTTAGTAAAGGCTAGATAGAGATGTTATGGAAAATGTTATGTATTGCGATAATGCCATAATTGCAATTCCCATTTGTAAACTTTTATTATCAATATAAATAGTACAACTTTAACGGATTAATAAATAAAAAAGCCTTGAAATAAATTAAATAATGAAAATAATTTAAATATCTATACTTATTGATAGATAATTTAAACAATTTTTTATTGAATTATTTTTGTTTAATTTTAAGTTGAGCTATATAGACTCATATTCACATTTCAAGAACAATAATTTAAAAAAAAAACTCTCTTCATGAATATAATAACTCAATGAATAATAATTATTTTTGTAAACTACACAATTAAATTTTAATAAAGCATCTAGACTGCAAAAATACCTCCTAATAAGTTCAAATCGAATACATGGTGAAGGTTGAGAACTCGATAGTCTGGTCGAGATTTAAATACAAGAGGAAACGACGCAGACACCAAAAGTTAAAAAACGGTAAAAAGAATTATTGATTTTAAACAGGAATCCATTTACTTAGAAAAAAAAAAAAAAAAATCAGATCAAAATCTGCTGTATCATTTTTTAAGGCCGTGCCGGAGCAGACAGACGCCCGTTATGTCAGAATCACAATTTAAACTAACTTTTTTTTGACATAAAGTGAAAATGGGGGACACAATAAGGACTTTGTACAGACCCTTTAACTGCAATGCCAGCTCAAGCATTGCAAGATTTTGGCAAATCCGATTGCTGATACGAATTTCCAATATAATAATAATTTACATAGAAGTAGACAGAGGGAGGCACGCCTAAATTATTCTAGACCCGAATTCATTCTACACGTCAAGTGAAAATAACAACTTTGATCTAAGTAGTGATGGAGATGACCTACGTTAGGTGCGAGTTATTTATATGGGAGGTCTTGGTTTTAAAAATACTGCTTCGAATGTGTACTTCAAAGCTGATAATCCAATGGCAAGGATTTCAATGCCATTCAATCAGATCCCAAACGAGGCAAAAAGGCGAAGAATTCCATAAGTCACAAGCATGGCGGCCCAGCCGCCAAACAGAACCCGCAGCGCCGCCTTTAGCACTGGAGATTTTCCAAAAAAACCTCCCAGAGCTCCGAAAACAGCAAGAGCAACGCTAGAGGTGGCCACGAGAACACCCATACGAACCCAGTGCGATTCAATGAAGGCCGCCGAAAGCAACGGAACAACGGCGCCCGCCGTAAAAGCCAGGGCCGAAGCACTAGCCGCCTGAAACGGATTCGGAAGCCCATCTTCTTCTTTTTCTTCGGTGGGATTTTCTCTCTTTATCTGAGAAAGCTCAACGTCAAGCTGTGTGTAAACAGACACGAATTCTCCGATTGCCATGCTGCATGCACCGGCCACGAGCCCCGCAAGGCCGGAAAGTAGCATTGCTCGGGCATCGGGTTTGACGGCGCCGACACCCATCATGAGGGATGCTGTGGAAACAAGCCCATCGTTGGCTCCCAGCACGGCTGCTCGGAGCCACTGACCCCTCTGTCCGTAGTCCACCTGGGCTTCGACGTCCTTGAATGGGTCGGCCATTAGTGCCACGTCGGATGGCGCAGGGGATGCTGCAGGGGCACTTGGGGAAGAGAAAGTTTCGCTGGATTGAGAGGGCTTTGTGGCTGCCATGTTTGATTCTGTTGTGTTTTGTTTAAGCTCAAATGGCTCAGTTTTGGTGCAGTTAAATAGGGTACAGAGTACTGTGTTGTTTTTTGTTTGGATTTGGGGGTGTGTACGGGATGGTGGGTGGATTAGTGAGGCACTTGGGAGTTGGGAGTTCCACTAATTTGACAGAGATTGCAGGGTTGCAGGGCTTTGGATGATGGGTTCAGAGGATTGAGTACAGAAAACACTAGCAAGGCTTGGAAACCAGATCAGATGTGGTTTGCAGCGCGTGGCTTCCACACGCCGGGGAAGCAGCTTATAAGCAGTTCGGGGGGTTGCGTGTGGGATCTTATCTGGTAAAAAAATTGAGATTGCTGTTGTTTTGTTTCGTGATGATTTGGGCTAACAGGTAGCACTAGGAGTGTGACAGGCACTACGGAAGAGATGGCCAATTGTTTGTTTTTCCGTGAATTGGGTTGTCCCTTTCCACTTCCTCAGCAATTTCTTCATTCTGATACTGTTTTGTAAAGTGGGTCGATCGAGTTTCCAACTGTGTAAGGTGTGGATTCATTCCAGAGAGCTTGGAGATGTACAGTGCAGGGTATAATATGTTTGACAGGAAATTTGAGCGACTTCTTGCGATTTAAGGCACTTATGGCGTGTGGGGCGCGCATGCTCTATCCTCCGTGGCAGATAAGATTAGGAAGAAATGGTGTTTTTCAAGAGCCTTAATCTGAGCACTGGGGCCATGGTAGCATTAAGCACAGGTTATTTGATAGATAAGTATCTCAAGATACGTTATCAAAATCTCTTTTTTTCTTTCTTTCAAGCCCCTATTCCGCAGTATCATAATATGCTTTGTTATATTGTAATGATGTTTTAACAAATAGCCAGTCACACATTCAATTACCCTGTTATTTTGGCTTCAGAGTTGTTTAAAGGAGAAGAAATGGGGGGCCATGTTTTAAACAACTAGTCTCTCCTTAGTAAGTTAATCAGTATACGCCTCTCTGTTCTATTGATCAAACCTAAAAACTGTTTTCAAAACATAGAAGTTTCCATTGCCTCTTTTCAATTGGTTTTATCTAACTACCCAAGCATTCATTTTTGGGAGTTATTGTGAAGTTTACTTGAATGTTAAAACAATTTCAACTTTGGTAATCAAGTATTGCTGTGAAACAAATTTGATGATGAAGAAAGCACAAAGAATATTCTAAAGATTAGAATTATGTTCTTACCAGTTTCTTCAGCTATAAAGTTAAATTACGGTGCGGGCAACTTTCTATGGGCACGTTGCCACGTAGAAAAACAATATATATGTGGTTATGTTTCATGCAAATGCATTAGATTATCCATAATCCTGGTTAACTTATAAATTTAGGAGTTTCTTGTATGTATTGCATTTATATAAGCAATTAAGATTGTTTCTGGGTTTACTGTGTATAATTACAGATTTGACGTTTAAAATGATGATAAACCACTAATTGTAACTGAAGAGGATGATGATTCACTGATTGTAACTGAAGAGGATGATGAATCACTCAATATGATCCAATATAATCCAAAAACAATCTTAATAACACTAGATAAACGGTTGAAAACTCATACCAACTAGCTATATAATCATTAAATGAGGACTTTCTTGAATGTACTGTATCTATATTAATCAATGGAATTTTGTTTGTGGCTGTGAATGCATATGGACATCTTTCAAGTACTTTCAGAACTCAAATGCAATAATTTAAAATGATCGAAAAGTAGAAATGTTAAAACTCTGTATCAGAAGTCTAGGAATTTTTCCGTCAACTTTGGAGTGTGGTGGTGTTCTTCATCTTGGTACAATTCTGGTTTGACAAAGTGAAACAGATCACAGGAGAGTCTTCCTTTTTTGTTAAAGAAACATTTTTCTCGCCTCCATATTTCCTTCATCTTTAAAGGCAAACGATATCTATAACTGTTTGATCTATATCTAGTTTTTCCGCATTATAAGCCCAGTTTTTCCCCGTGTCTGATCACATAACAATCACGTAAGAAGGGTACAGAAACTTTAAAGCTTTTTCCCGTTAATCATGGCCAACTTTTTTTGTAGCTGGTCCAGGTTGAAACAAACACACGGTCTGCCAAACTGTTTTTTCATCTGCAGTTCAATGTCACACTCATAACCGACGCTTACGCACTACAACTCACTTTTCCTCAATCCAAGCAAAGCAATATAAAACGAAATTAATGGCTATCAACCTTAATCTAAACTAGTTTCAGGCATTAATAATCAAAATTTGTTAAGTGTAGCCTATCACCTAAATGAGTGAAATTTAGTGGGGTCTGTTAAAGTAAGCAGATTAATGGCAGACAAGAAGGGACGTTCACAGCTAGATCATTCAACTTTTTTCCTTAAAAAAAATGCTTTGTGAGGATTGAGAGAGAGACAGAAATCTCCATGATATCTGTGAAATTCAAATAAATAGAAAGAGAATGGGGTGTGACACCCAACTAAAAGAGTAGTAGACAGATGGAGCAAGCATTGAAATGATTAGTGGAATAAGAGGAGTGTGTCCGCAACGAGATTGCAATCCAAAAACCATAAACAAGAGTGGGAAGGCATTAATAATTATGCCCATTTTGTTTTATAAGCGCACTTTGTGTGGCTTCCTCGTGCTTACCAGGCCCACCTTTTGCTGACTTAACTTCCACTTAAACTCTCAGAGATAAAATAATGGAAGCTGAGCCACACAAGTGATGGGACACTGTGTAAAGAACGGTGTTTTCTTAGATCGGTAATTTTCCTGTGCAAGATGAAGTAATTCAAATGAGTACTGATTATTGTCAATGAACTACCAATAACATTTTATCATCTCCCTCATCATGTTTACTCAGGAAATCTCGTCACGTAGACTGTATTGATGAGGCGAATTGCTAGAAATAGTCATTGCGTTCATGAACTTGGAGGAGGATTGACTGTGGCGAGCTATAGACACATTCATCGAGGGTGGTTGATTCCAATCCTAGTCACTTGGAGTGGAATGTGTTGGGGAGATTTGAAGACTTAAGGAAGCAAGTAAAAATAGGAGAAAATGATCAGTGTTTTGGAAGGCGAGGTCACTTTAACATTAGGAAGGAGATTGGGCCTGGTTTAATTCGCGAGTGTTGTCTGCTAAGCACGAGGGCTTGTCTCCCCTCCCAGTCCATGTGGTAGAGGGCATGTCGCACTAGCATCATCAATCACATTAAAAAGTTAATCTGATGCACTGCTGTTTATAGGGGGTGGGCAGGGTACGCGATTCCTATAGTTTTAAAGAAACATGATTTAGGAAGTGTTTAAGTCTCATGAGCGTATTAACTTAAGAGGTGTCTAGGTCAAATACTTGTAGGAGGAAGTTTCACGTCATGGAGTTTGTGGATAAAAGTTATTATAATTATGTATTCAAGTTTTTAATGTCAGATTGGATCTTGTTGGAATAAGGTCGTCACAAGTTTCTAATGTGAAGTATTGGTCTTCACATTTGAACGAATTCATTGAAGAGGATTAGACCAAAGCCTCTTAGGTCAAACTCCCTTTCATAGAACCTCTCTACTCTTAAATCATACCTTCAATGGAATCTTCTTCACACCTATCAAAATGTTGACAAAAAATCACTTCTACATTAGCTTTTGGGGGGATCAATGAATTCATTTAAATGTTTTGTTTTGTAAGTATGCAGTCCTTATTATAAGGTTTCCAAAAAGTATAATTTTGATTATATTTAATTTCATTAATATATTTATTTTTTATATCTTTTGAATGTAGGTTTTTCATTGAACATTAAGGTGGTTGTTTCCAACATTTGAAAAAATAGGAAAATAGAGAAAAAATTGTAAAAAAAAACTTTTCTCTAGGTATTGATATCCTCATTTCAACACAAAAGTAGAAGTTAATTCAAATCCATACAAAAAAAAATTATGCATGATATCATACACCTCTATCCAAATTACAATTACTCTAACTTTAAAAATTAGCTAAAAAAATATATGCAACAAAAAATTATGAAAAAAAAAATCATACAATAGGTATTGGTGTGACAAATATGTATTTTAAAAATTAGAATTTTATTCTTTCTATAAAAAGTGTTATGCATGACATCATAAATATAACTTTTGAAAAATGTTGATTACTAGAAAAATAAGTTATGAAAAGTTATGAAAAAATATCCACAATTTATTTCTAGAATTTTTTTTAAGTATATTTAGCATCGATACAAAAAATCTCACAAATCAGTATTTTACTTCATCTTCAAATACTTAATAGTTTAGCTGTTATAAGTGTTAGAAAGTGAAGATCTAGTGCAAAATGTTGATTTCAGTGTCAAGTTTGGCCAAAAAGTGTAACTTGGTATTGTTGGATCACCTACTTACAAAGGAGAAAAGGAGAAAACCCATTGGAACAAAACTTCTCTCCAAAAGAGAGAAACGATACAATCAAGGATGGCATGGAGGACTCAATGATACCGCCCAAGAACTACATCTATCATAAAATGGGTCCATCACAAATCCAATCAATCTCTCTCCATACGAAAGACAACCAAGAGAGATATGCATCCCCAATAATGAGATAGCCTGCTACAAAGAAGCACTAGAAGCACTCTATGGAGTAAACTTAGGAACCCTCAATCTAAGAAATCAAAGGACTGGGTAAATCTATGTAGAAATACTAGAAACTCTTCATAAAGGAGTTTCTTGAGAATCATAATAAGCAAGCATAATAAGTCTCGTTGCAAAGGAACGACTAGAAAAATCTCTAACTAGCACAACCCTAGAATCTATGAATCAACATTTGATTGACAAATGATCTGGAACAAAAAAGAAGTGCAAAGATCGAAATGACACCTTTCTGAGTGACAGGATGTCCAATTAACAATTCAAGATACCCATCGGGCAAAATCTGAAATAAATTATACTTGGGGCTGAAAACGTGTTGGTTGAAAATTTTGTAATTAGATAATGATTACAAAATTTCCCTTTCAGCCATAGTGTGATGAAATTGAATCTCTCCTCACAAGAGGAGGTTGCGTTTTTATTGTAATTTAATAACTACTGTCTACCTGACCTCTATCTTCTAAACTATTTTTGAGGTGTTACAATCACAAGCTCTTTTTTCAGAATTAGTGTTTATCTAATTCTCTTCTTCAGAATGGATTTTCTCCTTTACAGCAAGACACAAATTACAAGATGTACTAATTTTAATAATGATAATTGATATAAATTTCAGCCAAAGGAAAGAATGACCAAAAGATGTATCAGCAAATCTACAATAACTAAGAAACCTTTGTAATCCCAAAGTCTTGCATGGTTGTTCCAACTGATTCTTGAAATTAAATTACATGGTATATAGATACCTCAAAGTCTCTTCATATCTATCACAATTTTTACTACTCTAAACAATAACCAGATGTAGCACAAAGTACTCACCGTGTTATCAATTACAAATAAATAATTCCCAATAAAATACTATAGCTCAAAGTCTACAATATTGTATCTTTGTACAATCCCTTAGTCTAACAATTTTCTTACATTGCACAATTTAATCTTTAAAGATGATATGGAAAGAATGACATAAGAATAATCTTGCCATAAAATAACATGAATCCAAGACAAATACAACTCTATTTCTGGAAGAGTTTCGATACATTAGCCAAAAGATGAATGTAATACAATAAGGTCTCTCCTTTATATAGTTTAGAGCCTTCAAAAAATCTAGGGATCCTACAACTCCTTTGACTTATTCAAAGTACAATCCAATTTGGTTTAGGACTTGTACTTTCTTTACATGTAATTATATATGTACAAATAGACATGTAAAATGTCAAAAACAAAAATCAAATTACAACCTAAAAAACATAACAAAAACTACTTAGTATCACAAAACATTTCTTCTTCATTAGAATTATTCTTCAAAAATTCTTCAAATCTGTGAAGGGACACATACATTTGTGATTTATCAAGTCTTGAGGTAAGACCAAATATGATGTGAACTAGTATGACTAAATCCTCAATTCTAATATACCACTATAGCATCCTAAATTGTAACTGGTCCAATTTACACCTCTTGTTTGTGCTCCTACTTTAGCATGTATCATCCCCATCCCCTCTCTAGGTTCGGTTTGACCCTATTATCCAAATTTGATGTCATGAACACCCTTCGGTGGGTCCCATCATGGGATACCCTACCCACTATCTTCTTATTTCGGTCTTGTTTGTAGAAGTACCAGGGCATCGAATGCCCTAGTTTGGACTTGGCCACCCCAAAATGCCCTGGTCCCTCTAAAATGGGTCCCATTTTGAAATGGGGCAGGTGTTATATCTCTCCAATAGCATTTGATTTTTTTGGCAAGAAACATTGCATTTTTGTTCAAATGTTTTCATTGATAGCAACTAGAGTCAATATTCAATCTGCAATTCATGATTCATTCATATCAGAAGAGAGATTGAGGTTTGGTGAGGTCCAGTGAGATATAACAAGACATCTGGTAATGTATTGTAATTTGGTTGGTGGTTCAGTTGTATTGAGTATTTGATGTTGCAGATCTTGAAGAAGAATTATGGATGTGTAATCTACCTTATTTAAGGTTTGTGGCATTCGATGATGATTCTTGAGTGAGTTGGAAGGTCTAGCATACAGGTTTTTGGTTAGAATAGTGTTCATCAATAGTAACATGTGGATATTCATTATGTGGATCGTGCAGAGTAATTTTGATGATTGTTTGTGTTTGAGGATGTTAAGCCGACATGTGGGAAGCGTGTGGACAACTTTATTTGATTTGCATGATTATTTTGGATTGGATTGAGCCGACGTGGTATACACATTTCATTCTTTACCGTGTTCCTGAAGCCGACATGAAGAAGACGTAACTTGATATTGCAGATATATAAGACCAATTAATATGATCATTTAATATATCGATTGTTATGTGGGAAGTTTGTATGAGCGATTGTGTGCAATTTCACATGTGCGATCGAAGGATTTGTGCTTCAATATAATGCAAAATATCAAAACACAGCAGTGTAGCAAAGAAGAGTAAGCTTGAATGTTTTGTGCTTAAGAGGAACTATATTTTGGCATTTGTAGATGTCGTTTATTAGTTCAAACTTTTTAATTATCTTTTGTAATCATTTTATAAAGCACTAAGCCTTCCGGGGTTGTAGCCCTTACTGTAATTTGAGCAGTGAACTCTAGGCAGTGTGCCTAAATGCATGTGCATTCCCCCTTATGTAATATTTCTATACATCTAACATAGTATATTAATATTGTGGGTCTCAATCCCACTGTGGTTTTCCCCTTAACTAGGTTTTCCACATATAAATCCTGGTGTTATGGTGTGGTGGATATTTGGTTTATATGTTTGCATCTTTCTTTTGTTTAGTTGTATTAAGTGGTTATAGAATCAGATTAAGAATGTTAAAATTGCATAACACTGATTCACCCCCCCTCTCAGTGTTCCTTGATTCCAACAATTGGTATCAGAGCCTAGTTCCTTGGAAGAAGCCTAACACCTTGAGGAGGATTTGGGAAAGTGAATCAATGGATTCTGGTGGTCTTAGACAACAGCTTCTTGTTGCACTTGAAGAACTTGATCAATCACAATCTGAGGTTCTGCAAGTGAAAGTAAACCTTAGGGATGCTAAGAACTTCATTGAATCATTGAAAGATCAGCTAAACAAGTCAAGGGAAAAGAGAAAGAAACTTGTTGATAAGTTAAAGGAGAAAGAAAGCAGAATCGTTGATGAAGAAGCCTTGAAGGAGAAGGCAGAAGAATGTGAGAGGCTTGCTAGTGCTAATGTTGTTCAGGAGAATGAGATGGAAGCCATTGTGATGATATTGACAAAATAGATTGAGGAAAGGTAGAAGAATGAGGAAAATCTTGCTCAGTTACTAAAAGACAAATCCGATGAATGTTGCAGACTTGAGAATAAGAATGGAAAACTGAAACTTGACCTGCAAGAAGCTAGAGAACATGAGGAAGAACTTGGAAAGCAGATCCTAATTCTTAAATTTGATCTTGAAGCTGCAAATGAGTACAAGGAGAAGTTCTGGATCAGCTCATCCAAGCTTGATGAGATGCTTGAAAGCCAAAAGAATGCTAATGACACAAGAGGTATTGGATTTGAGAAAGGTGAAATCTCCAAATCAGCGCAACAAAAGGATAATTGAAGAAGGCCTCTAGGAATGCAACCTAATACTCATAAGTTCAATGGTAACTATTTTGTTTGCAATAAATTTGGTGACATGGCTAGTAAATGCAGAAATGGGATGAAGAATAATGGTCCATCCTTCTCCGACCAATGTTTTAAATGCAACAAGTATGGTCATAAGTCAAATGAATGCAGAAGTGTGATGAACAACTTTGAAAATTGGAGAAATGTCAAATGTTATGCATGTGGTAGGTTTGGACATGTTGCTAATTATAGACACCTAAAGGTTTCACAATGAATTAAGTGGATTTTATTCATTTAATTATCCCTAATTCTTCCAATTAATTAAATTAAGATTTAATAAATATCCCTATTCCTCTAATTGACCTTTTAATCAAATTAAAGATTTGATTAAATCTCCTTCTTCTAGCCTAACCTATTAATTAAACTAAGGTTTGATTAAATACCCTTAGCCATTTGACTGAATAAATCTTATTTATTTGATTAAAATCCCTTTTTCCCCTTCTGATTAAATTCACATTTAATTGAAAATACCCTTTGCAAATAAATAAATCATTATTTATTTGTGAATAGTCTCCCCCACTTGCAAAATCCTACAAATGCAAGTTTCATCCCATTTGGCTAAATTAAATCATTTTAATTTAACTAAAAATCCTATTTTCCTCACCCACTTGAAAAATCCTACATCTCCCACTTGCCTCCATAATCATCCTTCTAGAAACCTCCTAATCCCATCCTAATCATGTCTAATCTCTGAATCATGTCCTTTCCCTAAATTTGGGGGAGTCACTTCTCCTAATTTGGAAGAAAGTCTTCAAAATGCATTTAAGACTTTATCTATAAATCAACAAGATAACTTATTGAGTCTTCCAAGCATGTAAGGCTCTTGCATAAACCACTAGTGGTTTTTCTCTTTTGGCAAGTTAGCCTCCAAAGTCTTCAAAAGGCATTTAATGTCTCTTACAAGCCCACACCCCTTAGCCATGACGGTTGTCCCTTTAATCATTTTCCCATGTTGCATAAGAGTTTACCTCTTGGGTAATAGCATGCCTCCCTAGATAATGACGTTATCCAATGATTTCACTCCTTGAGGTTATCCCTAATTTCTTTCTTAGCATCTAATCCATGTTTATCATCCTCTCAAGCCCTCTCAAGGTGACATTTGTCAACTTGGGATTGGATTGAATCTTTCCCTTGGATTGATAACTTTCAATCCTAGCCCTTGTTGAGATTACTCAATCTCAACCATCCATTTCTCTATTTTGCCTATAAATAGAGCTCATTTCTTCAATTCAAGGATCCCCATCTTATGCATCAAAATTATAGTCTTTTGCAAGTTATCAAAGGAGCTCATTGGTCACCTTCAAGCATCCAAGTCTTCAAGCATTAACATTATAGCACTTAGCATTTACATCATGCTTTAGGTCATTTTAGTTAGCTTAATTTCATATCAATTACTTATTTTTCATCTTCATCTAGCTTACTTAGTTCATCTTAATCTTCAATTTGGAATTGACATAGATTCATCTTGATCATATCTAGTTTTGCATCTTGCATCCTTAGTTTTCATATCATCTTCTTAGCTATTCACTAGGATCTTTGTTGCATCCATTTTGATCTTAGAATCATTATTAAAATCTCATTCTCTAGGTTGCCATCTAAGAGATCAAGTGCTCTTCCAAGTGAGGGCCACCTTGAATCTTGAAGATCTTTAGGGATAGAGGAGCATGGAACGACTTTGAGGTTTTTTGGTTCACTAACTTATTTTGTGATTTCTAACTCTAATGAAATGTTTCATGTGTATGTTGGAGATGTTTTCCCCTCTTGCAAACTGATACCACACTTCTGGCATACATCTTTGGTGCCCACCGTGGGGCTTGACCCCTAAAATCTTAAAATTTCTAACACTTTTTTCCGCAGGTTCACGCCCAGAAAATGTTGTCCATAATTTAGATCATTTGACAGTTTTTCCAGTGCATACAAAAATTATTTTAGTGCATATAACCTCTGTTTCAGCACATATGACCAATTATGTGGTGCATACAACAGATATTTTAGCACATATGTAACTTCTTTTAGTGCATTTGATCAATTTTGTCGCGCATCTAGTAGTTATTTTAGCGCAAATGCTAGATTCTGTCACGCATTTAACATGTCTTTTAGCGCATTTGATCTCTGTTTTTGCACATATGAGACAGAGTGGCAGATTTGTAACCAAATTTTGAATTTAGGCTTGTGTAATCCCACCAAAGGTTTTGATTTTTCACTAACTTCTTTCCTTGTAGGTTTTAACAGTTTCTTACAAGTTGGAGTTAGAATTAAGATTTGTGATTTCTTTCTAGCTTTTTAAAGTTGGATAAAAATAACTCATTTTTTCTTTGGATTAAAAAGAACCTCATCTTTTTTTGGGGCTTAAAATCAACTATATTTTCCTTTGGGCTTAAAAATAATCTCATTGCAAGGTAAAAAGAACAACAAATCAAACACTTTATTTTCTTCCAGGATTAGGGAAAAACACTTCAAATTTGGTGATCTTAAAAAGGACAAAACTAATTTCAATTTCTTGCAAAGAGAATAAAAAGCACAATCAACCCTATTTTTGCAAGTTAAAAAGAACAATCAACTTGTCCATTCTTGCAAAGTGATTTATTTTCAAGCAACGTGCTTTCATTTCTTTGACCAAGATTTCTATTTCATAGTTACAAAACCAATTTCCATCTGGGACTAAAATAAACACCATGCTTGTTGGAGAAACATCTCCAAATGGAGGATAGATCACATTGCTATGAAAGGGTAAAAAGAACACTTGTATTTCGTGTCTCGAAAGTGGTAGATATATGCTCTCCCCTTAATTGGGTGACCAAAAAGCCAAACCCACTCTTTTTCATGCTTTCTTTACTTTCAAGAAAATTAAATCCTTTAGAGGGTCTACCTTCCCGAAGCCTTGAGGGGGCTAGTGAGAAGGGTACGACCCAAGTGGGCAACGGCTTTATCACCAATTTACCAACCCACTATAATCAAATGTGGAGGCTAATGAAAATCCACTCCAAAGGAAGTGTGTATTTGATAGCCTTCCCCTAGTATCCTTGTGATGTGAAAAGCCTTTGTTTTAAAGGTTGAGAAGCCTCTTAATTGAGTTTATAATTTGTCACTTCGAATGGAATCCTTATTACGAACCATAGAAGTAGAAGCTTTGAGTCGAGTCAGTTGCCATACATTGGCAATATCATAGTGCAAGGGTGGGGAAGAATCCACCCCCAAGATTACTCACCATATATCTCCCAAGATAACTACCTAATTGTGAAGCAATTCACTTTGGGTTAATTTCTGGAAAAAGGCAAAAAAACGGGCGTCCTCTAGGGGGTGACAAGGTTGTTTGAGTTGATGGAGTATCAAGACTAGTGGGCTCTGATATTGTCAATGACCTTTGAATAAAGAGTCTACTTGGTGTGTCTTATTTGTATCCAAACCAATGAAAATATCAGGGATTTGAACACATCCTCAAAAGAACATGCACTCAATGTTTAGCATTAGGATGACCATTGTCGTCATGTGTGCTATGTATTCTTGTCATAAATGATAAAATATCTTGCAAAAATGTCCAAAAATCAAGCTCAAAAATCAGTTCAAAAAAAAGAGAGATCATAAGTGAAAGAAGTTTTTAAGTCCAACAAAGCACATTTGGAGGTGGTTATCAACGTTTCAACAATCTTTAGTCAATATTTTCATCCAACCAATTTAGAGGAGTATAAAAACCAAGTGATCAAGAGTTTATCATCTAGCTATCTCAACAACAATACTTAGCTAGATATTCAAGTTAGTCAAATCAAGTTTCCATATTGAGAGACTTTATCCATATCATTTGACGCACTTTGTTATAGGGGCCTATCGAACAAACCCTCTATTCGACTTAGTAAGATTGAGTATTTGAAATGAATTATCCATATCAACCATAAAAATCAACACTCTTTGATCATTTGTATGACCACTCCCCATATTTTGAGAAGAAGTCTTCGTCAAAAGACTGCGTTGAAGAAGAGACAACCTAGTCTTATGGCACTTATCAAGAGGAGAAAGTTCCTCTACATCAACCATCAACACTTTGCATCACATCACATTTTCTTGTGTCATATGCAATTGTACCTTCAAGGAAAACCAACGAGTTTGACAAAGAACCTTTGAGAAGTAGGGCTTACATTTAGAAAGAAGCATTCAATCAACGCCTTAACAAAGGGGGAAAGATCAATCCTACCTTATTTCCAAGAATTTGCATCACTTACAACGAGGCTCGGCCTGAGACACCAACTCTACCAAGAACCTCGTTAGAAGAGGAGGAATTCACTACTATAGAAATATATTGATGCCCGTTGTCACTCTATCTCGAAAAGGCAAAGAATTGGATCCACAACCAAAATCTAACCAACAATGCCAATAAAGTGTCGCCTTCCAAAATCTCATGGAAAGGCTTATAGAAACAAACAAAAAAAAATACCTCCTCATGCTAAATAGAAAAGGAGTCAAGATGCCTAAGGATTTTGACATAGAAAATTCAAGGAATGAAAGAATCACAAGAACAAGGTCAAGGGCCTACACATTCAACACTCAAAATCAAGAACACTTAAGAGGAGATGACACCCAAGACAACACCCGCAACCAAGACAATACGTGTGATCATAATGACATTAGTGAATAAGGGGATGCTCGTCATTGAAGGTCCAATGAAGAAAATGTTCCCTTAGCTAACATTACACAACAACTTCAAGCACTCCAATGACAAATGCAAGATATGCAACAATTGTCTACGATGAGGTATTCTTTGGAAGACATTTGTCCTTACCCTTTTGATAGGAGGCTAAACATGATACCTTTCCCACCAAATTCAGATATACCAAAGTATGACCAATACAATTGTAAGAGTGATCCTCATGATCATATTAGGGAATTATGTACTATGAGCTTGGAGTTTTCTCATAACGATCGATACATGATGAGGCTATTCCCAAGAATTTTGAGAGGGAAAACAATGGAGTGGTTGTCAAAACTCACACCTCCCATTAGATTATTCAATGAGTTGGCAAATAAATTCATCACACAATACTTCTACAATATCCAACATGAGGTTATCATGCTTGACATATGCAATACAAAGAAAAAAAACAATGAAACATTCATGGTATTCTTATAATGATGGAGACGTATGGTCTCAAGGTACCCACAAGATGTACCTGAAAAGGAAAAGATGAAAATATTCATAGACAATTTAAATGATGAAATGAGTTATCAACTCAAACTACAGTGTCTACCTACTTTTACAGCAAGTCACAAATTACAAGATGTACTAATTTTAATAATGATAATCGATATAAATTTCAGCCAAATGAAAGAATGACCAAAAGATGTACCTCCAAATCTACAATAACTAAGAAACCTTTGTAAGCCCAAAGTCTTGCGCGATTGTTCCAACTGATCCTTGAAATTAAATTACATGGTATATAGATACATCAAAGTCTCTTCGTATCTATCACAAATTTTACTACTCTAAACAATAACCAGATGTAGCACAAAGTATTCACCATGTTATCACTTACAAATAAATAATTCCCAATAAATTACTATAACTCAAATTCTACAATATTGTATCTTTGTATAGTCCCTTACTGTAACAATTTTCTTACACTGCACAATTTAATCTTTAAAGATGATATGGAAAGAATGACATAAGAACAATCTCTCCATAAAATAAAATGAATCCAAGACAAATACAACTCTATTTCTTTTTTTATTAAATTTTTAGATTTCACTTGAAAGCACAAAGTCTTAGAAAGCTCTACAATCTGGCAGAGTTTTGATACATTAGCCAAAAGATGAATATTTACAATAATGTCTCTCCTTTATATAGTTTAAAGCCTTAAGAAAATCTAGGGATCCTACAACTCCTTTGACTTATTCAAAGTACAATCCAATTTGGTTTAGGACTTGTACTTTCTTTACATGTAATTATATATGTACAAATAGACATGTAAAATGTCAAAAACAAAAAAGAAAATTAAAACCTAAAAAGCATGATAGAAACTACTAAGCATCACAAAACACTTCTTTTTCATTAGACTTCTTTAAAAATTCTTTAAATTTGTGAAGGGACACATACATTTGTGATTCATCAAGTCCTGAGGTAAGACCAAAGATGGTGTGAACTAGCATGACTAAATCCTCAATTCTAATATACTCCTATAGCATCCTAAATTGTAACTGATCCAATTTACACCTCATGTTTGTGCTCCTACTTTAGCATGTCTCATCCCCATCCCCTCTAGGTCCGATTTGACCCTATTATCCAACTTTGATGTCATGAACACCCTTCGGTGGGTCCTTTCATCAGATACCCTCCCCCTAGCTGCTTATTTTGGTCTTTTTTTGTAGAAGTACCAAGGCATTGGATTCCCTGATTTGGACTAGGGCACCCCAAAATGCCCTAGTCCCTCTAAAATGGGTCCCAAATTGAAATGGGGTAGGTGTTATATCTCTCCAACAACATTTGTTTTGTTTGCAAGAAACACTGCATTGTTGTTTATATGTTATCATTTATGGCAACTAGAGTCAGATATCCAATCCGCGGTTCATGATTCATTCATACCGGAAGAGAGATTGAGGTTCGGTGAGGTCTAGTGAGATAGAACATGACATCTGGTAATATACTGTAATTTGGTTGGTGGTTCAATTTTGTTGAGTATTTGATGTTGAAGATCTCAAAGAAGAATTTTGGATGTGTAATCTACCTAATTTTAGGTTTGTGGCCTCTGGTGATGATTCGTGAGTGATTTGGAAGGTTCGGTATACGGGTTTTTGGTTAAAACAGTGTTCATCAACAGTAACGTGTGGATATTCATTGTGTGGATCGTGCAGAGTAATTTTGATGATTTTTTTTGTTTGAGGATGTTAAGGAGACATGTGGGAAGAGTATGGACAAATTTATTTGGTCTACATGATTGTTTTGGATTGGATTGAGTTGACTTGGTATACACATTTCATCCTTGACCATGTTCGTGAAGTCGACATGAAGAAGACCTAACTTGATGTTGTGGATATATAAGACCAATTGATATGATCATTTAATATATCAGTGGTTATGTGGGAAGTTTTTATGAGCAATTCTGTGTAGTTTCACATGCGCAATTGAAGGATTTGTGCTCCGGTATAATGCAAAATATCAAAATAGAGCAGTGTAGCAAAGCAGAGTAAGCTTGAATGTTTTGTGCTTAACTAGAACTATATTTTGGCATTTGTAGATGTTGTTTATCAGTTAAATCATTCCAATATATTTTGTAATCATTTTGTAAGGCAGTGAGTCTTCTGAGGTTGTAGCCCTTATTGTAATTTGAGTAGTGAGCTCTAGGCAGTGTGCCCGAATGCATGTGCATTCCCCCTTATGTAATATTTATATACTTCTAACATAGCATATTAATAATGTGGGTCTCAATCCCATCATGTGGGTTGTCCATATATAAATCCTGGTGTTATGGTGTGGTGGATATTTGGTTTATTTGTTTGCATCTTTCTTTTGTTCAATTGCATTAAGTGGTTGCAGAATTAGATTAAGAATGTTAAAAACTACAGAACACTGATTCACCCCCCCCTCTCAGTGTTCCTTGATTTCAAAAATTGGTATCATAGCCTAGTTCCTCAAAATAATCCTAACAACTTGAGGAGGATCTGGGAAAGTGAATCAATGGATTCTGGTAGTCTTAGACAACAGCTTCTTGTTGCACTTGAAGATCTTGGTCAATCACAATCTGAGGTTCTGCAAGTGAAATTAAACCTTAGGGATGCTAAGAACTTCATTGAATCATTGAAAGATCAGTTGAACAACTCAAGGGAAAAGAGAAAGGAACTTGTTGATAAGTTAAAGGAGAAAGAAATCCAAATCATTGATGAAGAAGCCTTGAAGGAGAAAGCAGAAGAATGTGAGAGGCTTAAGAGAGCTAATGTTTTCCAGAAGAATGAGATGGAAGCCATTGTGATGAGATTGACAAAAGAGATTGAGGAAAGGAAGAAGAATGAGGAAAATCTTGCTCAGTTACTAAAAGACAAATTTGATGAAGGTTGCAGACTTGAGAATGAGAATGGACAAGTGAAACTTGAACTGCAAGAAGCTAGAGAATATGAGGAAGAACTTGGAAAGAAGATCCAACTTCTTAAATTTGATCTTGAAGTTACAAATGAGTACAAGGAGAATTTTTGAATCATCTCAACCAAGCTTGATGAGATGCTTGAAAACCAGAAGAATGCTAATGACACAAGAGGTCTTGGATTTGAGAAAGGTGAAATTTCCAAATCAGCACAATAGAAGGACAATTGAAGAAGGCCTCCAGTAATACAACCTAATTCTCATAAGTTCAATGGTAACTATTTTGTTTGCAATAAATTTGGTCAAATGTCTAGTCAATGCTGAAATAGGATGAATAATAATGGTCCATCCTTCTCTAGACAATTATTTTAAACGAAAAAGTATGGTCATAAGTAAATGAATGCAGAAGTGTGATGAACAAATTTTAAAAAAGGAGAAATATCAAATTTTATGCATGTGGTAGGTTTGGACATGTTGCTAATCAATGCAGATCAAGAGGAAACCAGATGAACTTCAGGCCTATGCAAGGAAATGTTGTTTTCTATGCTTGCAACAAATCCGATCACATTGCTCAGTATTGCAAAAGTAGAAAACATGAATAGAAGAGGTCTGGAAGACAAGAATAAGAATGTGAAGGAAGATGAGAAGGGGAAAGCGAAAGTTGATGGGATCAAAGATTAGATAAAGAAGACCTGGGTTAAGAAGAGTGATTCTGAAGTAGGAGGTGGATCCACACTTGATTGCGGTGCTAGAACTACATCTGGTAACTAAGCCAAGGCATCCAACCTTGGGAGAAACTATCATGAAAATCTTACAAACCCCCTATTTGAGATATGTGCCTAATTCCAGTAGGTTGCAGAAGTGATATTTGATGATTCTAGATATGTTTGAAGAATTTATAGAAGATTTTGAGTGGATTTGAAGATTTGGAGAATTATTTTTAAAATACAGAGTATCTAAAAGTATTAGGGCAAAGTGCATTTATTATACCTAAAAGATAGGTATGAGGAGGATAAGAGGTGATTTTACCACTTCATTTCTCACTTTGCAGTTGAAGAGAAGAAGTTTGGAGAGCTCTACAAGAATAATTTTCAGCAACCAAAGCATGAAAGAATATTTCTCAGGCATTTTGACAAAAAACCCTAATCCAATGGTCGAGGTATTTATCAGTAGAACTTTTTAAGTTTGAAGTCTTAAATTTCCGAAATGGATACATCTGGTATAGCTACCCCTCTTGTTGTTGATATCACTAAGCGTGCACAACCAAACTTCAAATATCATCCATTTATCTCCATGGAAGATGATCTAAAAAGTGCATTTTCATCTATTCCCTACAATGTTCTGCATATTGAAGATATTAGTGTTTACACCCATTGTCTTGTTGAGGAATTGGGAATCTCACACATGCTAAATCTATACAATAATCAGTTGTCTGATAGGAGTTCAATGTTGAAACTAGAATTTCAAGGGTTGGAAGATAAGGGTTTCACATAGTATGTAAGATTCTTGATGTTTGAAGAATCTAAATGGGTCTAGTATGTATTAAGCAAAATGCATGATGAATTCATGTCGCTAAACAAGCCTCACAAGATCACGAAGAATGTAATTAGAGTCTTTACTGGTTTAAGTTTATCCAAAGAGTTACCATCATTGAAGGTTGTGAAGAATGATATTGTGACAAATGCAACCAGATCAAAATTTGACAAACGAGCAATGACAATCAATGATATCCTAGAGAATGATATCAAATTTGCTCCTATGGTGATGGGTTACAAGATTTACTACTCTAGCAGGGAGAATTTTGTTTATGAAACTGCAATATATGTCACTTATGAGATGATGAGAGAAAACAAGAAGTGTGATCTCTGTGAATTGCTCCAGAGTGAGCTGATAAAGAATCTGAAGAAGATCAAAGAGAACAAGAAACATCCTTTCAAGTATGGAACTCTTCTCCTATGTTTTTTTTTTCTACTTTATGAATGGAGTAGAAGGAATTGGGTAGGTGCAATGGGCCTTTGACTGATCGGTAGGAGTTCCAATCGGAGAATATTTGTATAATTATAGTGACTCTAAGGTCCAGAATGAAAATTTATGGAGCTATTTCAAGAATTTCCATAAGGAAATACATGAGAGGGAAAGGATCCCTCAGTCCATAGTGGAGAAATATTAGGACACAGTCTGTTTTATGGTTGACACATATCAATGCTTGATGGAGGTAGTAGAACCAAGAACTTCATTGATTCTACCTATGGGATATGAAGTTGAAGAGAAGATATTGGAACTCTATGCACAACACTTGTTGAGGAAATTGATGGATCCTAATGAGGATATATTTGAAACATACAAATAAAAAAAATTTAATTTGCATCAGCAGTTTAAGAGGCCAGTAATTCAGAAGAAAGTAAGAAAGGAAGTTGAGGCTCTTGCAGAGAGCATAGGAATAACCAAGGAGGCGGTCTGGAAAGCAAGAGAGAGGAACATCCTCTCAAAATAATAGACTGTCAAGAAGGAGAATGCTAAACTAGAAGAATCTACACCTAAACCAAGGCAATCAAGAAGTGTTGTTCCCTCATTCGATCCTACAAAGCCTACAAGCAAACCTAAACCATCAGCCAAATCATCTGGTGAAGCAAAGAAAAAGAGGAAACAAGTAAGAGTTGTGATTATAGATGATGAAGAAACTAAGTCACATGAAGCTATAAAGGAGGTGAAGGAAAAAGTAGTTAAGGTCACCAAAGTTTCAAAGCAGAAATTATCTAGTAGAGAAAGGCCAAGCAAGAAATCAAATTCATCTGAAATTGATGAGGTAATGAAGCAAGGAAAATTTGAAGTTAAACCTCTTATGTCTCTAAATAAAATTGTGAAAAAGGTAGTAAAGAATGGTAACTTGAACCCATTATCAGAATGGTATGAAAATTTTGATGAGAACGGTAAAAGAACCTTAGAGGAAGCCACTATAGAATATGTGAATGTATATAGAAAAGCCTTGATAGAATTAATGTCTAAGATTATTAAGAGTTTGTACAAAGTTTTGGATATGAGATGAAAGGCTACAAAAGCATAAGAAGAAAGATTAAGAGAATATGTATTAGTTAAAGTATACTCCATGATTTCTAAGGAGGAGGTTGTTATAATCCTCAAGTTAGCAAAAAATGAGTTTCGGAGTAAAACCAAAGTGAACAAAATCATGTTCAAGAAAACTGATGAGGTTGTAAAAGAAACAGAGAAAATCTTGACAAAAACATTAATTGGGAATTAATATGAAGTTAATCAGTAAAAAGGACAAGTTGAATCTCATCCGAAATCTCACAACATGTCATCACAAGATAATCTGGAAAATCGAGAAGACAATGGATGATACTACTTTTGTCTTGGAAGTTCAGACAGTTGAGCAAGTAGAGTTTAATGTGCAAGAAGAAGTTAGAGTTGAGGATGCAATTCATAAGGGTGAAGAGGATGCAAGAAAAGTGTATGAGGGTAAGGACAAGGATGGTAATCCTTCAGTTGATGCAGATAACCCTCAAGTTCTTGAGAAGGAAGTAGATACTGAGAACAAAGTAGAAAAGGAGAAGGTGGAGGTTAAGATTGAAGTTGAGATTGAAGCAAGAGACACTACAGAGCCAGTGAAGGGAAAGCAAATAATTGATGATCTAGAATTTGTGCAAGGTCCTATTAACCTTATCTCTCTGTCTCCCATCAAAAAGATTCAACTTACATCATTTTTTCAATCAAAGGCCAGTGAGGATCTCTTAAAGTCACATATTGAGGGCAGTATGTTGCTAACCCTGGCATCCGAAGTTTTGAAAAATTAACACCTTCATTTCAAAAGGATTCATCTGACACCCCATCTGGCTAGTTAAAAAGTTTGATTAACTCTATATATACAAATTTTGAATCTTTTGAAAAATCTGCTGAGGAGAAGGTCTGAAATGAATTCAATACAAAGAGGCTCTGGAATTTGAAAAAGATGATTGCAAATGACAGAGTCACATTAGATGCCTTTGTAAAGACTGTGCAAGAAGCACTATCCAAAGGTGAAAACTTGTACAAATTGTGCCTATCTTTGAAAAGGTTCACTGAGGACTTTGAGAAGAATTCTAAGGAACATGAGGATGAGCTAGCATGCATATCTCAATTGGTTGATCCTTTGTCAATTTCTTTGAGCAGTCATGAAGATCAAGTAATATTATTGCTTGAGAAAATTAGAATCTTGAGTCATGACAAGGATAGAATAACTGGAAGAGTTGGAGAAATTCGGAGTTGCATTACTCCCAAGTTGGATATTATGCTCAGTGCCTTGAAGGATACTCGGGATGCTCTGGCAAATAGTAATCCGACAAATCTAAAAATAGTAGAGGTGCAAGCTTACTTATTTAGTTGACTTATAACCATGTTGGAGAGTCTGAAGAAGGGCTCGGATAGCCATCCAGATACATTGAAGAAACATTATGTAGACATCTTCAAGTGTTTGTGAGTAAAGACTATATGTACATATGTAAATAAGCTTTTTTTTGCTTTTTTTTGGTTTCCAGAACCCTACCTTTTCCATTGATGTCAAAGGAGGAGTATATAGGAGTGAAAAATGTTGATCTTGCTGATCTTAGGGGGATCTTTTTATTCTTGGAGTCTGGTTGATAGATTCTTGTTGCAGTTTACATTATTTTGGCTTTGGTTCGACACTTAGTCATTTTTCACTAAGTGTTGCCATAAATGCCAAAGGGGGAGATTGTTGGTAAGAAGCACTGCATTTTTGTTTAGATGTTGTCATTGATGGAAATTAGAGTCAGATATTCAATCTTTAGTTCATGATTCATTCATACCGGAAGAGAGATTGAGGACCGGTGAGGTCCGGTGAGATAGAACAAGACATCTGATAATATACTGCAATTTGGTTGGCAGATCAGTTGTGTTGAGTATTTGATATTGTGAGTCTCAGAGAATAATTATGGATGTGTAATCTACCTTATTTCAGGTTTGTGGCCTCTGGTGATGATTCTTTAGTAAGTTGGAAGGTTTGGTATATAGGTTTTTGGTTAGAATAGTGTTCATTAGTAGTAACATGTGGATACTCATTATGCAGATCGTGTGGAGTAATTTTGATGATTATTTGTGTGTTTGAGGATGTTAAGATGACATGTGGGAAGCATGTAGATAGCTTTCATTCATTCTCATGATTGTTTTTTAATTGGATTGAGCTGACTTGGTATACATGTTTCATCCTTTACCATGTTCCTAAAGTTGACATGAAGAAGACCTAACTTGATGTTGTGGATATATAAGACCAATTGAAATGATCATTTAATATATTGATGGTTATGTGATGCAGACATAACCGGTAAAACCCTCAAACAGAATCAACCGGCTTATGCAACAAGAGAAACACAACAAAAGCAGCAAGAAAACATAACAAGATCATCTAAAAAAGATCATATTAATGCCTTAGAACTTCTGGCAATCATCCGGTAATCATTATATAATCATCAAAGAACATCTGGCAATTAATTGGTTACATGCAGGCTATCAGTCAGATACAATCCAATCTCGGACTCCAAGAATCAATCAGATCATAAAATGCGAATCTCAATCCTTATTTTCAATTCTACTTCCTCTACCCCTACAAATGATTACATAATAACATATTTATACCCACCGGAACATATTTGGGTCGGCCTCATAAGATTACATTTACCAATGCAGGAAATGAAACGTGTAATTAGGTTGGACCTAAGAATTAAGAAATCTTTCCGAAAAATAACAACCAAGAGATGCAGTTCAGCAGGAAGGTCGGCCACATGCCAAAGAACATCGGACAAGACCCAAGATAGATCCACATACCAAGAATTGTGTTGGTAATAAAGGAAAACGAACCAGTAAGCACAAGAACTATTCGAGAACCCAGAAATAGTCAACCAAAAGCGATAACTGACTGGAAAGAACCCAAATGAACTCAAAATATGGAATCAAGCACATGAACCCGCCTAGAAACCGAAGATAAAATCTGCCACAAAGAACAAGCAACTACCAGTACCAACCGGTAAGAACACAGAAAATTGCACAAAGAACTAAACAAGAATAAAATTGAAAGGAAATATTTTTGGATTATGCAAGATTGCTCATTGACCTAGGATGCTCCTTCATCAGACAACCCAGGTAGAAAAAGATGCTCCATGAAAGGCAACTCATGAACATCTAAAAGGATTCGGAATAAAGACCTCATGCTCATTTCTGATCCAAACATATTCTTTATCTGCCAACCTCTTCTTTAGCTCCTCCAGAGCCTCAACCGACTTCTCTAACCTCTGACCCTCTTTGTTTCTCTTCCTTTGCTTCAGTTCTACACATTGTCTATGTTTACTATTCTCTTTCTTCTGTAATTCTGACTTGGTTCTGTCACAAAACTTCATCTGGTTTGTCACCATAAGCTCTCTGTCATCCGGTTCCATCTATCCATCAAGCTCAACTATCAGATCCCCCTGCAAACTCATGTCACCCTCTGGTATAACCTCTAGAACTGGTTCTATCAGATCTTTCTTCAAACCCTCTACAACCGGTTCTATCAAACCTTCTAGTATAACCTCTACCACCGGTTTCTCGATGCTACAATTTTTCTCAAGACTCAAATTCTTCACCTCCTTCTCTTTCTCCTTCAAAGAAATCAATGTGAACTTTTTCCCATCCTTCTCAATAGTAACTAGGTTTCTTCTACAGTCATAAATAGATCTTCTATCATGCTGCCAAGGTTTTCCCAACAAGACATGACAAACACTCATAGATACAACATCACAGAAAACCTCATCTCTAAAAGGCCCAATATTGAAACTCACCAAACACTGCTATGTTATCTCTATCTTCTGATCATCTTGCAATCAACTCACTTCATAAGTAAAAGGATGCTTAAGACTCTTCAATCCAAGCTTCACAACCATCTCCTTAGATACCAAATTGTTAGTACTTCCACTATCTACAATAACCTTGCAAGACTTACCACCTAATTTACACACAATCTGGAAAAGACTCTTCCTTTGAGTAGATCCAATATCCTTTCTTCTGAACATAAGGGATTTCCCTTGCTCTGGTGCACAATGAGATCCAGTACCATCACTTTTTGGTTCCTCATTTGCCACACAACTTCTTTCCATTCCATGCTTACATTCATATAATATATGTCTGGTTTCTCCACACTTGAAACATTTGCTAGGAAATTCTCTACTAGTACTACTGCTACCTTTCCTCGGTGTCTTCTCCTCCGGTTCTTTACTCCACTTAGGTTTTGACTCATCTTCTTCAACTAGTGTCTTCATATTGTCACTCATCTTGAATTTCTCCTTCCCTCTATTCAGTTGTCTTCTCCTCATCTTCTCCTCGGCCTTTAAAGCATACCGGTAAGCTTCTTCAACTATGGAAACCTTCAACATACCCATCTCATCTTGAATGTTAAAAGCAATCCCATTGATGTACCTTGCCACCTTTTCTCTATCGATCTCTCTATGTCCAGGTCTAATCACCACATTGTAGAATTCCTCAGTATATTCCTTCACAGACATGTTTCTTTGTTTCAAGTTCTACAACTTTTTGAACAACTCCATTTCATAGTCTCCCGGTATGAACTTGGCCTTCAATCTTGCAACCATCTGTCTCCACTGGGTGATCTTTAATTCACCATTCTCCACTATGTCTTTATATAATTCTTTCCACCATAAGGCAGCATAACCTTTCAACTTAGTTTATGCCAACCAGACTCTTTGTGGTTCCTTGACATCCTCAAACTCAAAGTAGTCCTCCAACTCTCTGATCCAATCAATCAGATCCCACTGGTTCAGCATTCAGGAAAAGTTGGAAACCTCGACTTTATGAACTTTACTCACTTGTGCCACTGCTCTCAAGAATCTTTCCTCTTTTTCATCTTTTGTTCCTTTAGCTTCCTCAATCTCTTCATCAATTTCCTCATATTCATCCTCAGAATCAGGGTTCCTCCACAAACCAGCCAAAGCATTTTGGATTTCATTCCTCACTTCATTCTTGAATTCTTCCATCATCTGCTCTACCCTTCGGGGGTTTGTCCTTCTTGGTGGCATCTCCTCTTCCACTCCTATGAACTGCCTCAACTCAACGATCTGATTGTTGGTTTCAATTGCCTCCCCTCGGTGATCTATTGAACACATGTGAAACCTGCCTCCAATCGGCGATCTATCCACCCAAAGGAATGCCTCAATGTTTGTAAACAATTCCTCCACTAGCCAGTCCATAACCAGCTCTAATACCACTTGATACAGCCATAATCGGTAAAACCCTCAAAGAGAATCAATCGGCTTATGTATTAAGAACAACACAATGAAAGAAGCAAGAAAACATAACAAGATCATCTAAAAAATATCATATTAATTCCTTAGAACTTTTGGCAATCATCCGGTAATCATCATATAATCATCAAAGAACATCCGGCAATTAACCAGTTACATGTAGGCTATCAGCCAGATACAATCCAATCCAGGACTCTAAGAATCAACTAGATCACAAAATTTGAATCTCAATCCTTATTCTCAATTCTACTTCCTCTAGCCCTACAAATGATTACATAATAACATATTTATACACACCAGAACATATCTGAGTCGGCCTCATAAGACTAAATCTACCAATGCAGGAAATGAAATGTGTAATTAGGTCGGCCCTAGGGATTAAGAAATCTTTCCAGAAAATAACAACCAAGAGGTGTGGTTCATCAGGAAGGTCTCTCACATTCCAAATAACATCAGACAAGACCCCAGGTAGATCTACACACCATGAATCGCGTCGATAATGAAGGAAAACCAGTCGGTAAGCACAAAAACTATCCAAGAACCCAGAAACAGTCAACCAAAAGTGATAACTGATCAGAAAAGAACCCAAATGAACTGAAAATATGGAATCAAGCACATGAACCCACCTAGAAACTGAAGATAAGATCTACCATGAAGAACAAGCAACTATCGGTACCAACTGATAAGTGTCGGCATTTGACTGAACTCGTAAAGACTATTGGTGATTTGCAACCGGTAAATGATTAATTGGTGAATGTGATGAAGAGATTGAGATTCATGTTTGATGACTAAGTCTTGTGTTGTCATTGATGGAAACAATATTTTTATAATCATCTAAGTCTTGGAAGCCAACCGGTAAGGTATAACCAGTACAGATGACAGTTTACCAATGAACTGGTAATTAGGATCTCAACCGGTAAATTGAGACAGAGTTGCATTCCGACAACCGGTACAAGTGATTCATGAAAATTTGGATGATGCGGTTTTACAGTAGTGATGGAGACAAGAATTTGGAGCTATGTTCATAGCCACATTTGCAGGTTCAACTGGACAAGCGAGATTTGATGTATAGAGAAAATATTATGATGAACACTTAATCGATAGTGATATAGTCACTTAAATTGGTAAAACAGCACAGGTTTTAATTTGTTATGTCAGTGGCCAACATAAGTAAAGCATATATTGCATGAATGTCTAGATTCATTGAACCTAGGAAATTTTTCCAAGGTTGTAGCCAACTAAAATTGATGTTTATAAAAAGTGTGATGAGGTATCAAGTCGATGTGTGTATAAATGAGTATGTGTGTGAGATCGAAGGTGAATTAGGTGAAGTTGATTGTTCGATGGTATGTGAAGCGCTGTATTGATGTGTTATTGATGTCTTGAGGATCTGAAGTGGATCTTATCAAACATAGAGGTGTTATATGAAGATCATTTGAACTATTGTTTCCCTAACAGTTTGCAGTAGTAAAATCCCCTAACCGGGTAGGTCCTAACAGGCCTTAACTTGTAAATCCCCTAAAAAGGTAGCTCTATATCAGAGTGTTAAATCCTCTTGTGAGGTTGATCCTAAAAGGTCAAAGATTCTAACAGGTCTCATCATTTAAATCCCTTAACTGGGTGACTCCTAACTGGGTCTTCTCCTAACAGGGCATATTTGTAAGACCTTAACCAGTCAAGATTTATATTCTGGAGATAGTGAATCTTGTGGGTATTAACTCCACCGTGGTTTTTCCCTTTTGGGTTTCCACGTATAACCTCTTGTGTTATGTGGAATTTGTTTTATTGGGCATTAGCTTATGTGGTGATATTCCTCTTATGCTTGATAAGTTTTAAAGTGTTTAAGTTGGTGATTAGACTCATATTGTTTTTGCTTGCACTGATTCACCCCCCACCTCTCAGTGCCTTATAAGTTTATCAATTGGTATCAGAGCTAACCTTCTTTGAGGCTTAACCGCTTGAGAAGGACTCCTAAGGCAGACATGGGGGATATGAGTTATAAAGAGATGTCTCATAAACTTGTTGAAACTGAGGAAGCCCTAGAAGTAATCAGAGGCAAGTATAAAACTTCACTTGCTAAGAGAAGAGAGATAACTGAATGGTTGTTGGAAGTTTTTGAGAGCATTTCTTATGATGAAGCAAACATAGGTGCTTTGGTTGATGAGGTGGAGAAACTAAATGATGAGAAGACTAACTTGAGGAGAGAGCTTGAAGCCCTAACTATCCGAATGAGTCAATAACTTGAAGCAAGGAGGGTAGTAGAAGACAAAATCAAAGAGAAAGAACATAAGATCTTCAAGATAAATCATGAAAATGGCACTCTATATGCACACTGGCATGAGGAAAAAGAATAAAAAGAAGAGATAAAGGTAGAAATGGACATGGAAATATCTCTTAGAGAGACTCTCATGAAAAGGAATAAAGATCTTATAAAAGAAATTGTTGATGCTAATGAGAAGCTTGCAAAGTTTAACAAAAGTTATACCATGCTTGATGAATAGATCCAATCTCAAAGGATGAATAGTGATACAACCAAATTGGGTTACAACACATTTGAGAAAGGTGACCTTCTGGTACAAAGAACAACATGCATGAAGGTAAATTTGTGCCTAAGATTCAAAAACTCACCGGTAAGAAATCGTATAAGCCTATTTGTTTCAATTGTCATATGCCAGGACATACTACTAATGTTTGTAGAAACAAATCTGATGTTGCTAACAGTTATAGACCCAATACTAATCAAGGATATAAGTCTAGAACCTTTCATGATTATTATTTCACTCGCAACATGCATGGACATAGAGCTATTGAGTGCAGGTATGGAGCAAATAACCCTACTCCTCACATAAGTCAGAGGTCTAGTGGTGGTTGGCAAAGAACCTTTGATGACTGGAGAAGTCCTAACTAGAAGAGATCCTATGCTAACCGGTCTAGTCCCTATGAGATGGAAAAGAGAATGAATGTGGTTTGCATAATCTATCATAACTATGGTCATGTAGCTATGAACTGCAGGAGAAGGATTGGTAGAGGCAATGCTAGACCTTGGAGAGCATCTGGTATAGCTTGTTATCATTGTCATAAACCGAGACATATTGCAATTTTTTGCAAAGAAAAGGTGAATCAATTTGTTGACCGAAAAGGGAAGATGAAATTTGATGTGGAGGAGACCGTAGCTGAAATGAACAAAATCTGGAAAAAGAAGGATGATGAGATAGTTGAAGCCAAACCATCTGAAGATCCTATTTCTTCACCTAGTGTGGAGAACCCTTCACCGGAAAACTAAGTTGTTTAAAAGCTTAGGGGCACTTAATGCTATATCCATTTCAGAACCCCCTGAAGGACCATGAGGTATGTTAAATCTGCATACTTTGATGTATTATGATGTTAAGAAGTGATTATGTGATCAAACTGGTAGGTTTGATGTGTTATGTGAACCAGTATTGTGTTAATAAGACATTTTAGGGTTTTACTGGTAATGGCATTTAATGTGGTAGATAATGGGCAAGTAAAAGGAACTTTTTGAATGTATTTGTCACATTGCATACTTGAGAGCACATGGAGAGTGAGCAGAGAAGACTTTGTGTTTGCAGCATTTAACTTGTTTAATAGAGGTTGAAGTGTTTTGGTGTGATCTACAATCGGGAATCAGTGAAGAAGTTTTGTTGGTGTTTGGAACCCTAGTGCAGAAGTGGTAAAATTTATTTATCCCGATATCTTATTATTTGTTTATCTTTCTGAATCATTGAAGATGGACACCCCGCATTTAGTTCATGTTACCAATAGACCTCGTCCTGAATTTAAGAGGAACCCATTTAAATTTGAGTAAATTGATCCCGTTGGAGCCCTATCTGGAGTTCCTTATGGTGTCTTACATGTTGAAGATATTATATCTTTCTATCATTGCAAACTAGAGGATCTTGGTATTGCTGATATTTTTTATCAGTATAAAGCATTGTGTGATAAGAATGGTGCAATAAAGGAACAGTTCAAAAGGGTTACCAAGAAAGGGTTTCACCATGCCCTAAATTTCATTAATAATTTATATGGTGAGCTTGTGAGATTTGTGCTTAGCAAGATTCATGACAATTTTATGTGGCTCGACTGACCACATAAATTTTATAAGGAATCTATTCACACAGTCACTGGATTTTGTGCCATCGGTGAAGTTCCAGTTTTGAGATCCATTCCTAAGAATGATGTAGAAAAGTCAACAAGATCTAAATGCGATGGAAGAGAAATGATGGTTAATAATATCAATTATCTAGTAGTAAAGTATGCTTCTATGGTGATCGGTTACCGGATCTATTATTCTAGCAAGATGAACAGCATCCATGTTGTTGCTATTCACACTGCCCACTGGATGATCAAAGAAGATGTTGACTATGACTTGTCAGAGGAATTGAGGAGTCAGCTTGTGCTAAATCTGGAAGCCATCAAGAAGTATAAGAGGTTAAGGTTTAAATTTGGTAAGTTAATCATTGGTCTATTCTTTTATTTTCTGAAATGTTTCCCTAGTATTGGTGATATCCAATGGATAGATGGCACTCCTGCATTGATGCAGATGAAGTACAGCATTAAAATGCTTGGTAATGATTTTGACAAGATTGCATGGGGATACTTTAAATATTTTCAGAAGAAAATACATGCAAGGGAAAGGATATCGGTAGAAGTTGTCAATCAGTATGAAAACACAATCTATTTTGTGGTTGATACAGATACTTGCATGATGGAGGCAGCTGAGCCCCAGACTACATGGGTGATGCCCATGGGATATGAAGTAGACAAAGATCTTTTGGTTGCATATGTTGATCATTTGCTTGCCCAACCGGTAGATACAACAATGGAATATTTTGGCACTTACAAGGAGACATCCCTTCAAGTGCACTCAGAACTTAACCAATCGGTAATTGCAAAGAAGGTTAGAAAGGAAGTTGAAGCATTTGCAGAGCAAGCAGGATTCACAAAGGAAGCCATTTCTGAAGCTAGAGAGAATAATGTGGCTAAATAGTTCGAAACATCAAGTGTTCCAATGGGTACCTCCACCGATGTAAAGACAAGAGCTGGAAAGGAGAAAGTTGCATAGAAACAAAAATCAACAGTTGTTAAAAAGGAGAAACCAGTAGAAACAAAGAAGGAAAAACCTTCTAAGATTCAGTTTGAGAAGAAAGGTAAGATTGTTGAACCTCATGTTGCATCGGTTAAGACTAGTAAAAGGAAAAAGCAACAAGCACAAAAATTAGTAGATACTGATGAAGAAGTGACTGAGTCCAAAGGAGAAAAGAAATCCCTAAGGGCCAGTGGCAAAATCTCAAAGGGTATTGGTATTTCTACTGTGAAATCTTCGAGGAAACCGATAACAAAACTCACACCTCTTGAAAATTCAATGATAAACATTAAAGAGTATGGTTTATTAAAGGGTGTGAATAAATTGTATGATAATTTTAATGAAGATGAACAAAGACAAATAGAAGATGCAATTGTTTATATGATGAATGAATACAACAAGGCCCTAATTGAGTTGCAAGGGCAAATTCCAAATTCATTGTACAATATAATTGATGGTAGATGGCAGGCAGCCATAAAACAAGATAGGGAATTCATTGAATACATTCTGAAAAACTTGCAACCTGAAGCTACTAAGGAAGAGCTAGATGAAATTCTTGCTAAGGAAAAGTCATCTTTCAAGTTGAAGAAAAGGCTGACAAGAATGTTAATCGGAGAGACCCAATTGTTCCATGAGGAGACTAAAAAAAATTTAAAGAAGATATTGGATTTGATTTCGAATGAAAAGGAATAAGTTAAGGAAGTTGAACTAGAGAATTTTGAGGCTAAAGATCTTTCCGATGGTGTTAAAATAACTGATTTTAAGCTTGATGTAGTTGTGTTGGATAATCAACCGGTGAACACACAAACTGAACCTGAGATTATCCCTGATGATGATGATACCGGTAATAATAATGATGATGTCGATGCTCCTGACATTGTAAATGTACAGGATATTGATGTTGAAATGTTTGAGCAACATGAACAGGAACAGGGACAGGGAGAAAACAGGAATGAAGAAGAAAAGGAGGATGAGGAGCCACCAGTAGTAACTGAAATTGTCAATACGCAGCCCCCACTGGTACAAGAAACTGCAAAGGGTAAGGAAAGTGAAAAGAAAGAGGAAAAGAAGACTGAAGAAAAGAAAATAGAGGATACTAAACCTAAAGTGACACCTTTGTCACTTGATACTAAAAAGAAAATTATGGATGAAGATGACGATGATGTAATAAGTATTCAAGGACCCATTAATATGGGTATGTTGAGCTCAACCGAGTTGATGGAGATTGCAACTGCCATGTAATCCTAGGCCAATAAGAAGAGGATGAAAGAATAGCAAAACGAGGTAGAAACAATAAGAAGTGCTATTGAGATTTTGTCAAGTCTCCTACCGGAAACTGATACTAATACATTTGTTACTCTTATTGAAAAGCTTGGACAACTTGTTAATGATGTCGGAGAACTGATGAAATCTGTTGAGGATGCATCTTATGTTAGTGTTAAGAAGGATTACAAGAAGAATAAAATAGAGCACTTAATGACTAATATTTTTGAAGGAAAGGTAGCTCTTACTATCAATAAGGACTATTTGAAAGAAGCACTTGAGACTGAAGGAAAAAAACTCTCCACTGTTGTCAAATTTTCATTATTTTATGTTGATTTGAAGAAGAAGGAGGAAGCTAAGCAAGAACTTGAAGTTCTTAGTGAGTCATTCAGGCCCCTTAATGACTCTGCTATCAATTTTGGAAAATCGGTTGTTGAACTTCAACATAAGTTGAAAGCTTATCAGAATGAACAAGTTAAGAGGATCATATCACTACAGGAATTACAGACACAGCTGATACTGAAGATGGAAATCTTGCACAAAGCCTATAAATAATCTGAAGCTATTCTTGCAACCCCAAAGATGAGTACCCTAGATGCCATGGAGGAGTTTTTTGGACAAATCAATACACTTGTGGAGATTACTACCACTATTTTGGAAACCTGGCGTAATGATCTAAAGCAGTTGAAATCACATTTTAGTGATGCTTTTTCTAAGATTGCATTGTAAAAAAAATTTGAACTCTTACATCTATATATGCTATGCAATTTTGATATATTTTTTATGTAATTGTATGTATTTACTTTCCTTTGTCATTGTTGTCAAAGGGGGAGTAGTTGCAGAGTCAAAAAATTTATGTAATTATATTGGGGAGTAGTAGTATAAGTTTTTTTTGTAACAGAATGTAATTGCTAAGGGGGAGTATATGTCATGGAGTCATTTTTTTGGTTTGCACACTTAGTTGACAAAAAATTTCCTAAGTGTTGCCATCAATGCCAAAGGGGGATAATGTTAGAATTTGACTAAACCAGTAAAGACTGTTGGTGATTTGCAACCGATAAATGATTAATTGGTTAATGTGATGAAGAGATTGAGATTCATGTTTGATAACTAAATCTTATGTTGTCATTGATGGCAACAATATTTTTGTGGTCATCTAAGTTGAAGCCAACCGGTAAGGTATAACCGGTACAGATGGCAGTTTACCAATGAACCGATAATTAGGATCTCAACCGATAAATTGAGACAGTTGCACTCCGACGACCAGTACGGGCAATTCATGAAAAGTTGGATGATGTGGTTTTACTGTAGTGATGGAGACAAGAATTTGGAGCTATGTTCATAACCACATTGTAATATTCAACTAGACAAGTGAGATTTGATGTACAGAGTAGACATTCTAATGAACACTTAACCGGTAGTGATATAGTCACTTAAATTGGTAAAATGGCACAAGTTTTAATTTGTTATGTCGATGACCGACATAAGTAAAGTGTATATTGCATGAATGTCTAGATTCATTTAACCTAGGAAATTGTTCCAAGGTTGTAGCCGACTAAAATTGATGTTTATAAAAAGTGTGATGAGGTATCAAGTCAGTATGTGTATAAATGAGTGTGTGTGAGATTGAAGGTGAATTAGGCGAAGTTGATTGTGCGGTGTTTTGTGAAGCTCTGTATTGATGTGTTATTGATGTTTTGAGGATCTAAAGTTGGTCTTATCAGACACAGAGGTGTTATATGAAGATCATTTCAATTGTTGTTTCCCTAACAGTTTCCAGCAGTAAAATCCCCTAACCGAGTAGGTCCTAACAGGCCTTAACTTGCAAATCCCCTAACAAGGTAGCTCTATATCAGAGTGTTAAATCCTCTTGTGAGGTTGATCCTAACAGGTCAAAGCTCCTAATAGGTCTCATCATATAAATCCCTTAACCGGGTGACTCCTAACCGGGTTTTCTCATAACAAACCATATTTGTAAGACCTTAACTGGTCAAGATTTCTATTCTGCAGATAGTGAATCTTGTGGGTATTAACTCCCACCATGGCTTTTCCCTTTTGGGTTTCCATGTATAATCTCTCATGTTATGTGGAATTTGTTTTATTGGGAATTATCTTATATGGTGATATTCCTCTTATGCTTGATAAAGTGTTTAAGTTGGTGATCAGACTCATATTGTTTTTGCTTGCACTGATTCACCCCCCCTCCTCTTAGTGCCTTATAAGTTTATCAGTAAGAGCATAGAAAATTGCACAAAAAACTAAACAAGAACAAAACTGAAAGGAAATATTTTTGGATGATGCAATATTTCTCATCAACTAGGGATGCTCCTGCATCATTATGTGGGAAGTTTTTAGGAGCGATTGTGCACAGTTTCACAAGCGCGATTGAAGGATTTGTGCTTCGGTATAATACAGAATATCATAACAGAGAAGTGTAGCAGAGTAGAGTAAGCTTGAATGTTTTGTGCTTAATTGGAACTGTATTTTGGCATTTTTAGATGTTTTTTATCAATTCAAACATTCCAATTATCTTTTGTAATCATTTGGTAAGGGAGTGAGCCTTCCGGAGTTGTAGCCTTATTGCAATTTGAGCAGTGAGCTTTAGGTAGTGTACCTAAATGCATGTGCATTCCCCCTTATGTAATATTTCTATACTTATAATAGAGTACTTTAATATTATGGGTCTCAATCCTATCATGGTTTTTCCCTTAACTGGGTTTTCCACATATAAATCTTGGTGTTATGGTGTGGTGGATATTTTCTTTATGTGTTTCCATATTTCTTTTGTTCAGTTGCATTAAGTGGTTGCAGAATAAGAATGTTAAAAACTATAGAACACTGATTCACCTCCCCCTCTCAGTGTTCCTTGATTCCAATATATTTTTGGGGCTACACATGACCATTGGAGGTTAGTCTAATCGATAATTTACCTAGGGAACTCTATATAAAGACATCATATCAATTCATTTTAGATCCAAAAATCAATCCATGAGCTACCTAAAGTATTTGTGCATATTTATAAAGCATTCAACACCAAGATTTTTCAGAGATTCAAGGTTGCATATTCATCATTCATTCATTGTGGCAAAGTTACATCAATATCCATGCAAGCATGTGTATGTGATTAGGGTTTTCATGTCCATGTGTTTGTCATAACATTACATTCAACATTTATGATTGCATTCAAAGAGCATTGCATCATCATCAACAATTGTAGATCTAAGGTATATATCCTTAACATTTTTTTATATCCTTAACATTTTTTTTAGTGTTTGCATTATTTCATTCAAGGTTAGTTCCTAAATCAGGATTTAATTTAGGCAAACCCCTATCCACAACATCTTCCTTTCTCTTTCTCTGTGCAGGAAATAAGTGCAAGAGTTGTACTTGAGAATTCTGACAGAGTCAACAATGACAAATAGGTTCACCTTTCGATGACGGAAAATTTGGAGGATCAAAGTGGATCTATGCTACTAGGTCCCAAAAAATTAAACTTAACTTTTGGGAACTAGTTCTAAACATCTTATTTTGCCCATATCTTAGTTGGTGTCTCTATGTGACATTTGTAGCTTACTATTTCTACCATTTTACTTCAATTATTCATTAATTTTCCCTAATTTCACAATTATAAAATCCAATTTCAATTTAGAAAGAGAGAACCAAACCCTAACCAGTGAGTCTAATCAAGATTTCAGCCCTTTCCTTATTTGGATTGAGGCTAGATCTATTAGACCTCTTTCAATGTATTAGCTAATTTGGCTTATTAGTGATCTTATCCTACTTGGTGAAAACCTAGTTCCAAATTACACCATTACATTTTTGTGAACTCGACTCCTTGCATGCTTATTTCTGATTTACAGTCTCGGATCTGATTTGTAGTTATTTAGATAATAAATTTTGCACTCATAGATCATATTTTCAATTGTGTTACATAAATTTAGTGGTTAATTTCATAATAACCCTAATTTATTGTTATAAAATTGACTTGTGGGTTGCATAATTTTTCAATTATTTTTTTAATCTGATTATTATGACATGAAATTTTCAGATTAAGGTGAATTCAATCATTGTTCATGTACATGCATTAGTGAAAAAAATCATAAAAAATTACACATTGTTATCTCTTTTTATCATGCATTTTGCATATGTTATCATTTGGAAAAGCAAATTTTAGTCATTTTATTTTCATTTAGTTAGTTTCATAATGCATTTATTTAATAGATGTGATAATGTCTTAGCCTCCCTTATTTTCTTCTATCCCTCTCCTAAGGATCCACCTACCCATGAGGAAATTTTAATGCAAAAAGATACCATTAACACTTCTTCTAAAACTCTCTCTTCCAAGGATGAAGTTTTGATGAGTGATGTTGATCTTTCTCCTCAAATGTGCCTCTCCCACAAGGATATCTTGGAGGAAGACTTTACTACCTTTTATGAGCCATTTGTTACCTATGACTTTGATTCTTATCCTACTCTTTATGATATGTTAATGCAATAGAATGGTATCAATAATCTCCCTTACAAAGATACTTTGGTGCAAGAGGATTCTCTTAAGTTATGAGGATTTAAGATATATGAAAATCCCCTTTATGAACCTTTCAATGATTCCTTTCCCAAAGTTTATCTCCCTAAAGGGGCCATATTGATGCAAGAACATATTTTTAACACCTCTCTCAATGATCTACCACTTTGGGATGAACCACTAGAGAATGATGTTGATTTAATGAGATAAACTTCCCCATAGAGATGAGGAATTAATGAGATATTATTTTTACTTTCTTAAGGTTTGTCATGAAGATACTTCGGAACAAGAGGATAATACCATTTCCCATCATTATAATGTTTCCAATACTCTCTCTCCTAAAGATGAAGAACCTAACCAACATCAAATCAATGTTATCCATGTTGTTGAGAAGCCTAAGGTTGTTGTTCACCTTCATCAAGATGTCTCTCAACCTCACCAAAAATTAAAAAAGTATTGTTACGAATGGAGTGAACCATCAACATGATTATCATGCAGTGCCTTACACATATGATAATGAAGTGTTTGCTTTAGAAGATGACAAGAATATAAAAATTGAAGCACAATATACTTTGTTAGTTCCTACAATCCTCTCTTCAATTTGAACAAATACACCATCTCCTACTAAAGATGCTCCTAAATAATAACTCTTGGGGGATGACTAAGGGTCATTAGATTTTACACCTTTTCCTAGAAAATCTAAGATGCCTGATTTCATACTCAATTTTGTTATCATAACACATGTATAGATATTGATTGGGCCTCTTTAAACTTTAATCCAACTCCACCTAAGAGAAAACCCTCTCCTAATCCTACACATGGATACAATGGACAAGTTTTAGGATGTGTGCAACAAAGCCTCAAAAGTCATGAGAAATCACACTATTCTAATGAAAAGCTAGGTTTCCAACTTCCCCCTTTGTCACCATCCCCTCCTCCATTGTCTAGTGAATTCATGTCTTCTCATTCCAATATTGCATTACAAAAAGATAATGTTTTGTCTAATCTTCTTCACACTAATTGTTGATTTAATTTCTCTTTTTTGGCCTAAACAAAGAAGGATATCTATACAACATCTTGAAAATTCTTCTTTTTGCAAGTATCATCAAATTCATGGCTATTCTACTAACGAATGTCAATCTTTTCACACTAAAATACAACAATATATAGATTTAGGTATCATAAAACTAACATGTGACAATGAATGGCATATTTCTCATAACCTTTTCCATGAACTAGCTTCATAGGATTGATCTCCATGTCATATTCAAGGATTTTTGCAATTAGTTACCTCTCTTGGTCCCAAAATCATGTTGTGTCAAGATAGACTTGATTGTCGTACATGGAACAAATGCATCAACATGTGAGTTCAACATGTAGAACTGAAAATGCTTTACTACCTTAACGATAGCATAAGTATACTTCTCCATCTGAGAATACTTGAGCTCATGAGTTCTAAGAGGGAAACTCATGAATACGATATAGGATTCAACTCCTCCTAGATTCTTCTACATAATAATTGATTGCAAAAAGAGTATGCTTGACACATGCTCGGAAGCATAACTACACATAATAAAATCCTTGGTGTAATATCGACACACCAAAACTAAAGCATGTGTTATCGCCTCCTTTATCTCATTAAGGTAGGTTTTCCCTTCATCATATTTACAATATGATGAGTTAGATTCTTAGCAAAATCTGGGAGAAACCTTCTCAAGAAGTAGACTTTACTGAAAAGTGATTGAAATGTAGTCTTGCTTGAAGGTAACATAAGACTCTAAATGGATTTGACCCACTCATGGTCAGTCTTAATACCTTCCTTGGACAATATGTTCCCACTTGAAGTTTACCCTTCGTTACCCAAAAATATGACTTTTTGGGATTGAGGGAAATCCCATGTTGACGGCCCATCTTTCCAATACTTGAATAATTTTGTTGTTCTTTGGAAAAAATTGTCAAATAATCAATGTATACAACAATGAACTTACCAAGAAAATCTCTAAAGGTTAATTCTATTTCCCTTTGCAAAGTAGGGTTGATATTGATTAGTCTGAACGACGTCCTGCAATAAGTAAATGTGCCCCAAGGTGTGGCAAAGGCGGTTTTATGTTGGTCATCCTCACTTACTTCTACCTTATTGTAACATGAGAAGACATCCAACATACATATAATATTGGAACCCATCACTCTTTGTAATACCTGATTCATCACAAGTATTGGGTAATTTTCCTTTAGTGACACCTGGTCCAGATTGCAAAAAACCACACAAATGCACATTTCACCATTCTTCTTCTGAATCAAGACTATGTTAGCTATCCATATTGAATGATGGATTGGGAAAATAATCCTTTCATTTAGCATTTTCTAAATCTCTGAGAGGCTGATGCCTAAAATCTTTGGGTTGTACTACTTTTTCTTCTATCTAAGAGGCATAGACCCTACCTTGAGTGGAATATCCTTCTTAACTTCCTTAGGATGAAAATATTTCAAATTGTCATAGGAATAGGGAAGTACATCAATGTACTACTACAAAATCTTGATAAACCTATATTTCTCTTGTACAGAGCAACATTTCCCTATGTTCACCATCTTTGGTGCTCTTCAGTTCCTAGGCTCACTTGCTCAACCTCCATGGTTGAATTGGGATGGTCTAACTATTGTTGTTTTTTGACATAATGATCATGTTTGAATATATCTGGGAGATAGTTTGGATTACTTTCCAAACTTTATTGAAATTTTCTCAAGTTTAACCCTTATTAGTACTTTCTCCCCTATTATGAATTATCTTGAGGTTCATTTCGCATCTGCATAACTCTTATGTCGATCATTAGCTTATGATAATATTTGTCTGATCAACCTTACCTATTCCTCCATTTTTAAGAGAATTTTTTAACCAAGGTTAATCCTATATTCTAGTTTGTCCCATCTTATAGGAGTTCGACACTTTCTTTCATAGAATGCCTCAAATGTTACCATCTTGATGGCAAAATGGTAAGCATTATTATAGGAAAATTCTACTAGAAGTAAGTGTTGGCAATTTGGAGGAATTGATTATGTGTTGCATTGATTTTTGTCATTGATGTCAACACTAGCTATTTTGTTGTCTACCGGCTTCTAATAGAATGGTTGGTCTTTGATATTGATCTGGAGTTTTGTCTTTGTTTTGGTCCAGCTGTTGGAATTTGTTTGGATTGGTTATTCATGTGTTCCTGATGTGTATCACATTAATTTGGTTTGATATTTGATGATCCAGATGCTATCATTTGTTCTACTAAGCCTTTCGATTACTGGTAAGGGTTTTACCAACAGTTCTTTATTGAAGATCTTTTGATGAATCCGATAAGTGGTGTTGGTGCGGATTCTAGAAGGTTATCAGGATGTTGATGGTTATCATGTTCGTGGTGTTTCATTTGTCTTATGACGACCTATTTTGGGTTCGGTATTATTCTGCTACATTATGGACCGGTTTGTGTAACGTGTTGGTTGATGCTCCTGATATGTCAGTGGTTGGATTTATTGTTTGGTTTATGTTGTTTCGGTCTTAGGCCAACTTGGTCTATCATTGGTTTGCAGGATTATGTAACAGATCTATTGGATTATCTTTTAGGTGGCCGACCTAATTGTTTAGGTCCTCGGTTGGTATAAATATGATGTAAGATCTCTTTGTAGATCATGTGTTATGATGTGGAAATGGAATAAGGTTATGGGATTATCTGTGTGCGAATAAAGTTGTAATCATATGCATAGGTTTTGGTCGACCATAGGTGATCGAATTGGGTTTGTGTAAGAGGTTTAAGACCTCTGGTATTGAGCTTAACTAGAACTGTACTCAAGCATAGGAGATGATATTCTTGCAGCTCATTCATCTTTTTGGATTGTAGTCTGGATTTCTTTGTAGTCAGTGAGGCTTCTTTTGTGATGAGCAGTGCACTCTAAGCAGTATGCCTTCCTGCATGTGCAAGCCCCTCTTATTGTAATCACATACTTGATGCAGAGGTATTATCTGACTGTGGGTAGGCTTCCCACTGTGGTTTTTCCCTTTACCAGGTTTTCCACATACAAATCATAGTGTTATGTGTTATGGATGGTTGGTAATTGTTCTGTGATTAATGTTTGTGCTTAAATGTTATATTTGTTATTTCAGTATTTAGTTTATGCATTCCACTAAAAGGTTTTGTGTGTTTAAAGTTTCATAATTTATTGACAACAGATTCACCCCCCCTCCCTCTCAGTTGTCCACATCATATGATTGGAGATAAAAGGAAGTTCCTATCATTGCAAGAATTTGATGGTGGTCGAGTTAGATGTGGAGATGACAAAGCATGTGTGATCATAGGGAGAGGAACTTTATCATTGGATGGTAAGCATAACACTAATAATGTTTATTATGTTGAAGGTTTAAGGCATAATCTTTTGAGTGTAGGACAGTTGGTGGATAAGGGATCTCAATTATAGTTCAAGGATGGAAAATACAAGATCATTAACAAGTTTGGTTTGGAGATTGCAACTGGTACACAGACTAAAGGTAACATCTTTCATTTGAACTCCAGTGAGAATACATGTTTGATTGCACAATTTGATGAGAGTTTTCTATGGCATAAGAGGTTGTGTCATCTGAATTTTGATTGCATTGTAAAGATCAATTCAACTAAGGTTTCTAGAGATACACCTGAGATTGTGAAGCCCTATAATCCGATATGTAAGGAATGTCAAATGGGAAAGCAAGTCAAAACTCCTTTTAAGAGTATACAAGACAAATCTAATGATGTTCTTGATCTTACTCATACTGATTTGTGTGGTCCTACTAGAATAAAGATTTTTCAGGGTGATAGATATTTTATGCTAATCATTGATGAGACTTTTGCTCCAGTAGCTAGGATTGAAGCTGTGAGATTATTTCTTGCTTATGTTGTCCATAAGAAATACAAGGTTTATCAGATGGATGTTAAGTGTGCATTTTTGAATGGAGATCTTGAAGAGGAAGTTTATGTTGAGCAACCTGATGGATTTTCACTTTTAGATGATAAAAACATGGTTCGTGGGTTAAGGAAATATTTATATGGATTGAAACAAGCCCCTAGAGCTTGGTATGCTAGATTGGACAAATATATTTTGAAGCTTAGTTTCACTAATGATAATGTTGACAATAACTTATATTATAAGATCACTGATGATGACATATTGATTGTTGAAGTCTTTGCTGATGATATCATTTTTGGAGGTGAGGATAAGTTATGTATGGAATTATCTGATAATATGAAGAATGAATTTGAGATGTCTATGATAGGGGAGATGAAATTTTTCTTAGGTTTGCAGATTACTCAGAATGATAAAGGTATTTTCAACTGTCAAACTAAGTATGCTAGAGAGTTGTTGAAGAAATTTGGTATGGAAAATTTCAAACCAATTGGTACCCCTATGGTTACAAGTGAGAAATTGACAAAGAATGATGTATCAGCTCCAATAAATCCTACAAGGTATAAATCTATGATTGGAGGTTTGTTATATCTGACTTAGACTAGACCGGATATAATGAATGCAGTTTGTATTGTATCAAGATATCATAGTGATCCTAGAGAGAATCATGAGAGTGTGGTGAAAAGGATTTTTAGGTGTTTGCAAGGAACAGTTGAGTATGATTTGTGGTATCTTAAAAATGATGACTTTACACTATGTGCATATACAGATGTTGACTGGGTTGGAGATGTTGATGACCAAAAGAGCACATTTGGTGGAGATTTCTTTCTTGGAAAGAAACTTGTTTCATGGATCAACAAGAAACAGTCATGTACTTCTTTATCTACTGTTGAAGTTGAGTATGGTGTTGCTGCTACTAACTGTACACAAATTCTATGGATGAAACAAATGTTGAAGGATATAAGGGTAGATTGTAATGAACTGGTAGTTATTCACTATGATAAATTTGTTGCTATTGACATATCAAAGAATCGGGTATTTAATTCTAACACTAAAGAACAGATTGTGATATCTTCACTAAACCTTTGCCTAAGTAATCATTTGAGTACTTTAGAGACAGATTCGGATTTTATGCCCCTCCGGTAGAGACTTGAGTGATGTTGATTGGCATCAGTCTGGCATGCATTATCAGAACTATCATTCATTATGGATTGATGTGTTGGTGCTACTACTCAGGGGGAGTAGTCAGCTGTGTGGTTCAGAGGTTTTATGATTTTCTTTGATGTTTATGTCAGATTTTTGGCATTAATGTCAAAGGGGGAGAGATATATATGTGAAAAACAGAGCTTAACAGGGATGTTATTCACAGGGGGAGTTTCGTTTGTTGGTTCAGAACTTCATTGTCATATCATTTTGAGGAGATCGTTGGATGTCTTCTTGGTACTTCTTGGCACTTCTTGGCACTTCTTGGCACTTGGATGTTTTTCACATCTAGTGTTGCCATCATTGCCAAAAGGGGAGATTGTTGGCAATTTGGAGGAATTGATTATGTGTTGCATTGATTTTTGTCATTGATGTCAACACTAGTTGTTTTGTTGTCTACCGGCTTTCGATAGAGTGGTTGGTCTTTGATGTTGATATGGAGATTTGTCTCCGGTTTGGTCCGGCTGTTGGAATTGTTTTGGATTGGTTATGCATGTGTTCCTGATGTGTATCAAATTCAGTTGGCTCAGGATTTGATGATCTGGATGCTATCATTTGTTCTAGTAATCCTTTTGGCTACCGGTAAGGGTTTTACTAGCAGAGCTTTGTTGAAGATCTTTTGATGAATCCAATAAGTGGTGTTGGTGTGGCTTCTAGAAGGTTATCAGGATGTTGATGGTTATCATGTTCGTGTCCCAGTTGTTCGTGGTGTTTCATTTGGCTTATGGCGACCTATTTTGCATCTAGTATTATTCTGGTAGGTTATGGAACGGTTTATGTAACGTGTTGGTTGATGTTCCTGATGTGTCACCGATTGGATTTATTGTTTGGTTTATGTTGTTTTAGTCTTAGACCAACTTGGTTTATCATTGGTTTGCAGGATTATGTAACGAATCTATTGTATTATCTTTTAGGTGGTTGACCTAATTGTTTAGGTCCTGGGTTGGTATAAATATGATGTAAGATCTCTTTGTAGATCATGTGGTATGATGTGAAATGGGATTAAGGTTATGGGATTATCTGTGTGTGAATAGAGTTGTAATCATATGCAGAGGTTTGGGTCGATCATAGGTGATCGAATTGGGTTTATGTAATAGGTTTAATACCTCTAGTGTTGAGATTAATCGGAATTGTACTCAGGCATAGGAGATGTTATTCTTGTAGTTCATTCATCTTTCTGGATTGTAGTCTAGATTTCTTTGTAGTCAGTGAGGCTCCTTTTGTGATGAGAAGTGCGCTCTAGGTAGTATGCCTTCCTACATGTGTAGGGCCCTCTTATTGTAATCACATACTTGTTGCAGAAGTATTATCTAACTATGAGTAGGCTTCCCACCGTGGTTTTTCCCTTTACCAGGTTTTCCACGTACAAATCATGGTGTTGTGTTATGGATGGTTGGTAATTGTTTTGTAATTTATGTTTGTACTTAAATGTTATATCTGTTATTTTGATATTTGGTATATGGATTCTGGTAAAAGATTTTATGTGCTTAAATTTTTATAATCTGTTGACAATTGATTCACCCCCCCCCCTCTCAATTGTCCACTAGTTATCCTAACATTAAGTAGTCTTCCCATTTGTATTGCCAATCCACACAATAGATTCATGGTAGATCCTCTAAAATCTAATTAACCCTTTCAGTTTGACCATTTGTCTCAAGGTAATATGTTGAACTTATATTCAGTTGGGTTCCTATGGTTTCAAACAACATTTACCAAAACATTGACACCATATGTGTATCTCTATCATAAATTATTTTCTTTCAAACCTCATGCAACCTAAAAAATACTTTTACGAATTTCTAGGCTATGACAAGTGCTCCATCAATTAGATTCCCAAAAATAAAGTGTACTACCTTCGTAATTTTATCTACCATGACTAAAATAGTGTTATTCCCATTTCAAGACATAGGTAGATTGTGCACAAAATCCATGCTAATTACCTACCATTTTCAATATAGAATGTCATATGGGTGTAAGACTTGTTTGTTGTTGGTGTTTTTCCTCAATCCTCTGACACTCAAAGTGACTTGCCACAAATATTGCAACATCACCTTCCATTCCCTTTTAGAAATTCGAAGGCTTAACATCAACTAGGAGTTTTTTTACTCATTTATGCCCCGAGTATAGTGCAAAATGCACCTCATTCCATACCATCTTTCGTTGTTTTTTTGAATTTTGCACATACATTCGACCTTTATACCTTAGAAGACCATTTGGCTTGAACTATTATCCATCCTACCTCAGATCTTGAGGAATTGCTTGGAGAGATTCTTTTACCTATCAATACTACTCATCTTCTTCTTACTATTGCAAGACATGAGTCCTGAAGTTGAATTGAATTGAGACTATTGATTAGATATGTCTCCTTCAGCTCAAGGAATCTATTACATAATTTTCTTCACCCTTCATGTAGCTTATTTTAGAGAAACCATCTTCTTTTTTGTATGCTTGAGGTTAGTTGAGAAAAGATATACTTTAGACATTGATGATCTAATTTTAACTCAAAGGGTTTTCCTAACAAATAGTACTGCCACATCTGAAGAGCATGCACTATTGTTGCTAGCTCAAGATCATGGTGCACATACTCCTCATATGACTTTAGTTTTCTAAATTCATACACAATCATGTTAGTGTAAATTATATCTCATAATTACACTTTACTTATGTTTAATTCAGATAATGCATTCATTTTAGTTTGTTGTGCAAGAGAACCTCATGACTAAGATAATAAGAGAAATAAAGGCTAAAGGAAACACATGATAATGTTACCTTTAAATATATGTAATAGGGTAGTCTTGTTTGTTTGATGTTTGATTTTTTTGTAATAAACCCCACCTTGTTACCCAATGACATGGATTTGGCAAATTGATAAGCCACCATGGGCATATGGGCCTAAGGGTATTTGATTGAGTACTTTTCTAGGTGTTTATGTGTTGGAGATTTCTTAGAAAGGTTTAGGACATGTTGAAGCACCTCTAGGTAGGTGGATTTAACATATGTTAAAAGTTGCTCAAACTTGACAACTTTGTTGACAACTTTTAAGGCAAACTTTTGGCTGCAAATAGCAACTTCTTTCCAACGGTAACCTCAATTCAAAAGGTGGTTGATAACCATTGTGGAAGGTATTAAATGTCATATCCAATCATCATTGGGAGGAGAGAATGAGGAGAGAATGACTTTGTAAACTTTTGGCATCATTGAAGTAATATATTTCTAAGAATTTCCTGCAATCCCATTATCCTACATGGTGTACTATACTGTACAATCATTTTTGAATTAGGAAACCAATGGGATGTGTTAGAGTGACCAATCACCTTTCAGATGCATCAATTCGGAGATCCTAATTCACCAAGACAAGGAAGAAATTGGCAAATTTCTGGAAGTGTTCTAGATTTGATAGTTTTGTCTAGGGTTTTGCAAAGGAATGTCCTTACCTTGCTGATCCTTCATTGGTAGTTCACGGAGGTGGAGGGGATGCAAGGATGGCCAATTTATTTTAGGATTTTAAATACTTTTTGCAAGTTAGGACCAATTGGAGGCGAAGGTTTGATGCATTAAGGTGGGCAACTCCATGTAGCCACCATGCAAGTGTAAGCAAATAGGTCTCACATCAAGGTTTAAAGGTCTAATCATGGCCCAAGACTTAGGATTTGGTGTATTTATAATGGCTTAAGATTATTCCTTGAGTTTTTTTGGTGAGTTAAGGTTTGTGTCTACACACTCCTTTGTAAAATAGGCCTAATTGGGCTACATCGGTCCTCTAACCATAGAAATAAAGAGTTAAGTGTGGAAAACCGGTCTGGCAGGGCTACTAGGTTTTGTAGGCCTTGTTGCAACAATTACCCAAATCGGTAGAGGGAACCTGAATTCAATGATTGTAGGAGGTCTCCCTGACCTAGGGGACTTCAAATCAAACTTTAAATAGCCATTGTTGCATTGGAGAAGGGACCAAACCATTATTGACCATAGAGACCTTGTACTGGTCAATGAAAGAGATCTTGTAACGGTAGTCTTTTTTTTGGAAGAAATGGATGTGGAACTTGTCAAACGGATATTCTTTAACCTCTAAGAGTGTTGTGTGATTTCTAGGGTCCTTGGTGTGTTCTTGGGTTAAGGGAACCTATCCTATACTGGTACTAGGACCTCTGCATCATTTTTGGTATCAAAGCATAGGAGGAATCCTTTTGGGAAGAAGAATAGTACATGTCAGCAGAAGAATCAGAGGGTGAGGCTAGAAGAATGCCTCCAAAGATGAAAAATGTGAAACTTGCCAAGATGGTGCAAGAGAACAGAGAAGAAAATGATTGACTTGGAAGATTGATTGATAAATTAGAGGGAAGGCTGGAGAGAGGACCTGATGGATAGGAGGAAGTGGGAGAAGAAGAGAAGAACCCACAAGGGCGAGAAGAAGAGGAAGTTCCTGCAGAGCATAGGTACCTGGTCAATGCCTTGAAGTCTGTGGAGAGGAGAACCATGGACCAGAAATCAAACCTTCCTCTTTTCAGTGGGAAGATGGATTTAGATGGAGTGATGGACTAGATAGAGTCCTTAAACAACTTCTTTGAATGTGAAGACATTGCTGACAACCAAAGGATGAATATTGCCAAGTCAAAAATGCAGGGAGCAGCCCTAACATGGTGGAATTTTGTGCAAGGAGAAAGAGTGAAAGAGGGAAGATGAATGATCACCTCTTGGAAGATGATGATTAAAGAGATCAAGGGAGTATATGTACCGGAGGACTATGAAGTCCAATTACACAAGAGAAGGTAGAATCTTAGACAGAAAGAGATGGATGTGTGTACCTATACTGAAGAATTTCAGAAATTGAGTATAAAGTCTAAGAATGTTGAAGATGAAAGTGAAAGAGTGGTAAGGTATCTAAATGGCCTAAGGTGGAACATACAAGAAGAGTTGAGCATCTTGTGCCCTAACATTGTTCATAGATGCTATCAATTAGCATTAAAGATAGAGGATAAGCTCAAAAGAAGACAAGAGCAGAGCAGTAGAGAAAGGGGTAAGCAACCAAGAGGAAGGAGAAACTTTAGAGGAAGAGGATCAAATTTTGAATTCCAAGGAGAGAGCAGTCAAGACTCCTCAAGAAATGACAGCAACAAAAAAGGAAACTTCAGAGGTAGAAGGCCAAATTTCAAAGGAAGATCATCATGAAGAGGAGCAGGACCAATAAAATATTTTAACTACAACCAAGAGGGACACATTGCCAGCAGATGCCCGGAGAAGATGGGGTCTAGTTCCCAAGGAGAAAGGAGAGCCAATCTAACCCAAGAATCAGATTACCAAGGAAGTAGTAAACCTGATTCATATGGTTATCCAGAGACCGGACAGGCACTAATGTTGAGAAGAACCCTCTTGAAGGTACCAACACCTATGGAGCCACCTCAAAGGAAGTCTATCTTCTGTACCACTTGCCAATCAAGAGGAAAGGTATGTAAAGTTTTGGTTGACTCAGGGTCTACTGAGAATTTTGTGTCAATAGAAATGGTAGAGAAGTTAAAATCGAGGATGATACCCCATCCATACCCCTATAAGGTGTCTTGGCTCACAAAAGGGCAACAAACTCTTGTAGAAGAGCAGTCATGGGTAGAATTCCAGATAGGAGCTTATAAAGATAAGATTTTGTTTGATGTTGTTAACATGGATGATTGTCACCTCTTGTTTGGAAGACCATGGTAGTATGACCTCAAAGCACACCATGATGGCTTTAGGAATACCTATTCCATCACAAAGAATGGCAAGGTCATAGAGCTACTGCCCCTGACTGAAAATAATGAAGAGCAGAAAGAAACTGAGTCCAAAGTGATGATGATGGAGGGCAAACCATTCCTCAAGGAGATAAACATGGAGGAAGGAATATTCTTTGCATTACTTTCAATACCAACCTCAAAGGGGAAGCCTGTTGCAGATGATAGGGCAGAAGGAAAGGATGTGGATCTCAATCTAGAAGTGAAGGAGATCATTGGTAGATACCAAGGAATACTTGCAGATGGAGTGCCAAGGATTTTTCTGCCAATGAGAAAGAGCAGTCATTGTATTGACTTGATCCCAGGGGCTACATTGCCTAACAAGGTTGCATACAAACTCACACCACAGCAAAATGAGGAGATGGAAAGGCGGATTCAAGAGTTGCTAGACTCTGATCTGATTGGAAAGAGTCTTAGCCCATGTGTAGTACCGGCAGTTTTGGCACCCAAAAAGGATGGAACATGGAGGCTTTGTACTGACTCAAGAGCTCTCAACAAGATCACCATAAGGTATAGATTTCCAATGCCTAGGATAGAGGATTTTCTTGATTGTTTGGGGGGTGCAAAATATTTTTCTAAAATTGATTTAAAGAGTGGATACCACCAAATTAGAATTACGCCTGGTGATGAGTGGAAAATAGCCTTCAAAACAAATGAAGGGTTGTATGAATGGAATGTTATGAAATTTGGGTTGCTAACGCCCCAAGTACATTCATGAGACTCGTGAATGAATTTTTAAAAGAATTCACAAGGAAGTTTGTAATAGTGTATTTAGATGACATCCTAGTATTTAGCAGGACAAAGGAAGAACACTTGAGGCATCTAGACATGGTTTTGAAAAGGTTGAGTGAAGAGGAGTTGATGATCAATATGGAGAAGTGTTTGTTCATGCAGGAAGAGCTCATCTACCTAGGAATTGTGATCTCCAAAGGTCACTTGAAGATGAATCAGGATAAGGTAAATGCAATTCTTTCTTGGCCTACTCCTAAGACTATTGGTGAAGTTAGAAGTTTCCATGGGTTAGCCACATTTTATAGAAAGTTCATAAGAGGTTTCAGTCAGATATGTGCTCCAATGTTGGAAACCTTAAAAGGTGGTCAAAAGTGCAGGTTTTCTTGGACAAAGGAGGCAGATGAAGCATTTGAAACACTCAAGAAAAAGGTAGCTCAACAACTTGCTTTACCAAATTTTAACAAAGTGCTTCAGATTGAATGTGATGCTAGTCATGTGGCCATAGGAGCAGTCATAAGCCAAGAGGGTAGACCTATAGCATTCTTTAGTGAAAAACTCAATGAGGCAAAGAGAAAATATTCTTCTTATGACCTAGAAATGTATGCACTAGTTCAGGCATTGAAAAAATGGAGACACTATGTGCTACCAAAGGAATTTGTGGTATACACTGACAACCAAGCCTTGAGTTTTATTAATAGCCAAGAAAATACAAGCCATGGGCATATGAAGTGGGTAGAATCCCTACAAGCCTATACCTTTTCCATAAAACATAAGAAAGGAGTAGATAACAAAGTGGTTGATGCATTGAGTAGGAAAGTGCTAACCATATCTGAAATCCAATTAGAAAGTATTAGGATTGATACAATGAAAGATATGTATGTTGCAGATGAGTACTTTAAGGAGATTTACAAGGCATGTACTAAATTTGGTGAAAGGTATCATGTAGAGTTTTCTGATTTCTTGATCCAAGATGGACTTCTTTTCAAAGGTGGGCAATTGTGCATACCAAAATGCTCAATGAGGACTAACATCATCAAGGAAAAGCATAGTGGAGCTATGGCAGGTCATTTTGGTTTGGACAAGACACTTGAATTGGTAAGAAGGCACTAATTTTGGCCCAAATTGCAAGTTGATGTAAGAAAGTTTGTAGACACATGCACCATTTGCCAAAAGGCAAAAGGAAGAAGTACCAATGTTGGTCTCTATCAATCCTTAGTCATTCCCTCAAGACCATGGGAGAGTGTGTCAATGGACTTTGTAACGGGTTTACCTAGGACCCAAAAGGGGTTTGACAGTGTATTTGTGATAGTGGATAGGTTTAGTAAAATGGCAAATTTCTTGCCATGTAAGTCCACTAGTGATGCATCTTATATAGCAGATTTATTTTTCATAGAAGTAGCAAGGATTTATGGACTTCCATTGAACATAGTGTCTAACTGGGATGTCAAATTTGTTGGCCATTTTTGGAGAACTCTATGGAGGAAACTTGGCACCAATTTGTCCTTCTCATCAGCCTATCATCCACAAACATATGGGGAGATAGAAGTAGTAAACCGGTCATTAGGGAATTTGTTGAGATGTCTTACAAGGCAGCATGGTGAAAAGTGGGATTCAATCCTACCTCAGGCTGAGTTTGCCTACAATGACACTGTAAACAGAAGCACAGGGAAGTCACCATTTCAGATTGTGTATGGGTTACATCCAAGAGGGGTATTGAAGTTGAGAAAACTACCCCATACAAATCCCATAAGTCCAGATGGTGAGAGGTTTGTTGAAGCCATAAAAGAAGTTCATGAGCATGTAAAAATACAACTTCAAAAGTCATCAGAAAAATACAAAGAACATGCAGATCAGAAAAGGAGAGAGGTACAGTTTCAAGTTGGAGATTTGGTTTGGGAAAATTTGAAGAAGGAAAGGTTACCCAGGGGCAAACACACTAAGCTCATGCAAAGGAAAGTAGAACCATATCAAACCTTGAAGAAGTTTGGCACCAATGCTTATGAAATTCAATTACCATCAGACCTTGGCACATCTCCTATTTTTAATGTTTGTGATCTAACTCCTTTTAAAGGTGACTCTAATGCAGGTAACTCATAGCAAGTCCTAGAAGGAGCAGCAGATATAGATTTTCCCAAACATGAGCCACCTAAACTTGAAAAAGTGTTGGACACCAAGATTGTAAAGAAGACCAGGAACAATGAGTATAAACAATACTTGGTCAAATGGAAAGGAAAACCATATTCTGAAGTTGTTTGCTTGGATGAAGAACAGATCAAGAAGCATGGCACTACATTACATGACCTCATCTCAAGTGGACTTGAGATTCATTCACCCCGTGAGTATGGTGCAAGAGCACCTCATGACTAAGATAATAAGAGCAATAAAGGCTAAAGGAAAAACATGAGAATGTGGCCTTTCAATCTATGTAATAGGGTAGTCTTGTTTGTTTGATGTTTGATTTGTTTGTAATAAACCCCACCTTGTTACCCAATGACATGGATTTGGCAAATTGATAAGCCATCATGGGCATATGGGCCTAGGGGTATTTGATTGAGTATTTCTATAGGTTTTTATGTGTTGGATATGTCTTAGAAAGGTTTAGGACATGTTGAATCACCTCTAGGTAGGCGGATTTAACATATGTCAAAAGTTGCTCAAACTTGACAACTTTGTTGACAACTTTTAATGTAAACTTTTGGTTGCAAATAGAAACTTCTTTCCAACGGTCACCTCGGTTCAAAAGGTGGTTGATAACCATTTCAGAAGGTATAAAATTTCATCCCCAATCATCATTGGGAGGAGAGAATGAGGAGAGAATGACTTTGTAAACTTTTGGCATCATTGAAGTAATATATTTCTGAGAATTTCCTGCAATCCCATTATCCTACATGGTGTACCATACTGTACAATCATTTTTTTATTAGGAAACCAGTGGGATGTGTTAGAGTGTCCAATCACCTTTTAGATGCATCAAGTCTGAGGTCCTAATTTGCCAAGACAAGGAAGAAATCGACAAATTTTTGGAAGTGTTCTAGATTTGACAGTTTTGTCTAGGGTTTTGCAAAGGAATGGTCTTACCTTGTTGATCCTTCATTGGTGGTACACTGTTGTGGAGGGGATGCAAGGATGGCCAATTTATTTTAGGATTTTAAATACTTTTTGCAGGTTAGGACCAGTTGGAGGCAAGGGTTTGATGGATTAAGGTGGGCAACTCCATGTGGCCACCATGCAAGTGTAAGCAAATAGGTCTCACATCAAGGGTTAAAGGTCTGATCATGGCCCAAGACTTAGGATTTGGTGTATTTTCAATTGCTTAAGATTATTCCTTGATTTTTTTTGGTGAGTTAAGGTCTGTGTCTACACACTCCTTTGTAAAATAGCCCTAATTGGGCTACACTAGTCCCCTAACCATAGTAGGGTTTGGATTCTTGTGTTCCCTACCGGAAAGAACCCTTAGGATATGTTTTTTGTCCCCCAAAAGGGTACCCAACTCCAAGATTTTTTGTCTGGTCTTTTGGAGAAATAAAGAGTTAAGTGTGGAAAACTAGTCTGGCAGGGCTACTAGGTTTTGTAGGCCCTGTTGCAGCAGTTACCCAAACCGGTGGAGGGAACCTGAATTCAATTATTGTAGGAGGTCTCCCTGACCTAGGGGACTTCAAATCAAACCTTAAATAGTCATTGTTGCTTTGGAGAAGGGACCAAACCATTGTTGACCATAGAGACCTTGTACCAGTCAATGAAAGAGATCTTGTACTGGTAGTCTTTTGTTTGGAAGAAGGGGATGTGGGACTTGTCGAATGGATATTCCTTAACCCCTAAGTGTGTTATGTGATTTCTAGGGTCCTTGGTGTGTTCTTGGGTTAGGGGAACCTATCATATACCGGTACCAGGACCTCTGCATTAGTTTGCATTTGAAACACTTAGGGAAGTGTCCACATAGGGATGATGCTTATACGAGAAATTCCACCTTTTGTGGTCTTATCTTATTGTTACATTCCACCTTCAGTGGGTGATCCACCTCTTGGGGAATATTTTATTATTTCTCCTACCTACCCTTACCTACCCTTATTTCGCATTGAGCCACATATTATGATTGTGTGCTCACATATATCCATATGGCCTTGTCTTTATAAATAGGCTCATTTACATTATATGTAACAATTCAATTTCAATCCATTTAGTTAGTTGGGTATTTTGCATCATTGATAGGAATACAGTTTATTCTTGTCACATTTTGTTCTCTCTTGTTTGTGCTACCAATTGGACTCTAGATATTGCCAAATTCTCACATGGTATCAAAGCCATTAGTTTGCTAATTGAGAGAAATTTGATGTAATTTGTGGTATTGTATTTTGGAGCTTTCTATTCTAGGCTATTATTAAAGTTTGTTCCAGGTCATATCTGAGGTCACCGTTGGATCGAGGAGGTTCAATAAAGTTAGAATCGCCTTTTATTTCATCCAAATCCAACATCTGAGACCAAATCTAGAGTCGTTTGAAGGTGGAGGGTGGTGACTTATCTAGGGAGTGATCTACAACTTTGGAACATTTTTGGCAAAATCTGTCATTGCCATCACACTCAAAAGGCCCAAAAACCTCAAGATTGCCTATCCATTTGTGAAATCCGGCCACCATCACCTGAAGTTGAAAAATTCCCCCTCCCAAGCTTGTCGTACAAATGCAGCAATTGCAGGTACAATAGGTCAATTTTTTTTATTTTTTTAAAACAAATTTTAAAACATAATTAAAAACCGAATTTAATTAAATTTGAATTTTGTATATATTTGTAGCGATTTTTTTTTTAAAGTTTGTTTTTTTTTAAATTTGGGGAGGTGGATGGGTGATAGGCCCTGCAAGGACTTGTGGGATCTGTAGCCCACTTGCGGCCCATAGGTGTACTTGCAGGTACCGCATGAGGTCCCTGCAGCCCGTAGGTGTACTTGCGGGTACCACAGGAGGTCCCTGTGGCCCACAGGGGACTTGTGGTGGTAGGGTGGTACACCTACCACGACCATGACAGGGCAGTACCCCCTGTCACCGCAAGGGGTATTTTTTTAATTTTATTTTTAAAATCATTTTTTTTATTTATTTTATAATTTTTTTTAAAATAAATTTTGTTGTTAATATATTTTCTTAAAACAGTTTTTAATAATTAAAAAAAAAATTCTTTATAAGTTTATTAATAAAGTTTTTTTTATTGAAAATTTTTTTAAAATGTGTGTTTTTTTCTTAATTGTGTTAATAGAGTTTTTTTTTCAATTGTCAAAAAATATTTTAAAAAATCAATTTTTCTTTATTGATTTTTAATAAATTTGTGTGGGTTTTAAATAAATGTTTTTATTACCTTTTAATTAAGTTTTTAAAAACAAAATTTTCATGTAATAAGGAAATTTGGGAAAAGTTTTTTCCTTGTCTACCATACCTGTTTGCAGCGTTCTCCAATCGGCAGCCAAGGGGGGGGTCAATTTGCTCCTTTATATCTCTTGGCATCATCCCAATTGGAGGTATCTCCATCTGCAATATTCTATAGAGCATCTTTCTTTGGTGGCATCATCTTCATGTTTCCATATTTGCACTATATCATGATGTATTCTCTTGCATGAGCTATGTTGTAATGCACTAAAATAAAGTGCCACACCTCTTTTTACTTTGTCATTGATGGCATATTTGATGCTATCCTCTTGTACTCATAGATTAGGAAATATCTTGTGAGACTTGGTGCATGGCTCCAGTTGAGACTTGGTGCATGGCTCCAGTTGAGACTTGGATTGTACACATTTGTACATGGCTCCCATGAGACTTTGATTTTACCAATCTGCCATTAATGAGTATCCAGTTGATGCTCAAAGTAGGTGTCTCCATGCTTGATCTTCATTTTGTTGCAGTGAGTGATCATCGTCATCGACATTGGGGAGGGAGTTTTTTTCCCATTGGGTTTTTCTCTCTTTCTCTGTTTGTGAGAGATTGCATTGGTTTGTGTGCATTTTGCATTTGTTCATGGGTACCTAACTGTTGGTATTTTGGTATGGTTTGGTCATTGATGTCAACACCTACTAAACACTTATTCAACTCTGGCACTTTGGAGAATCAGCAACATTCACCAGCAAGCAAGTGACTTATGCACAGTCACCGGTATCTGGTACACTGGCAGGATATAATGATCACCGGCACTTGGAAGGACATGGAAAACACTTGGTTATGTCGAAGACATCATGTGGACACCTTGTCTTGGAGTTTTGTTTATTGGTATATTCGTATTTGCATATTTATTATTACCAGCAAATAGGTCCAGGTTACACTGGCAGGTTAATCTTCTCCAGATGAGCATGGCACGCAATGAAGATGACTTATTATTGTTGTAAATGCATTAAGACGACATGGTGAATCGGTTATTGCATCGAGTATTAATTGATTTGTAAATTAATTTTATTGTATTATCCCTTAGAGCCGACCTACTAAAATTGGTCTTAGGGTATGGTATAAATGTAAGATCTTATTTGTAAGATCGAAAGTGGAATGCGAAAAAGGATTGTGTGAAGGTATATGCGAGAATAAGCAGATCTATACATGCAGACATCATTTGAAGGTTGAAGGAGGGTTTTTGTGAAGACAATCAGAACCACACCGGTACTGAATCCAGCATATGAAGATGCTATTTTGAGCAGTACATTCTTATTGGATTTAACCATCCAATTGTAGTCAATGTGACTCCTATTTTGTGATTGAGCGGTGAGCTCTAGGCGCTTGGCCTTTCTGCATGTGCAGACCCCATTTGTATACACTTACTATCTGCAATAGTATCATCTGATTGTGGGTAAGGTTTCCCGCCGTGGTTTTTCCCCTTATAGGGTTTCCATGTACAAATATTGGTGTTATGTGTTGTGGATGACTTTGTCTTTTTGTTTCATGCATTAATCCTTACCGGTATTGCAATTAACTGTTAAAACTGTCTACGGCATATTAGACTGGTTTACCGGTATTAAGCATTAAGTTGGTTAAGTTGTTTTTGGTTTGAATTGTTAGGCAACTGATTCACCCCCCCCCCTCTCAATTGCCTCCGGGACCTAACACTAACATGGCCTTGTAGCCGAGACCCATCTTGCATTGTTATCTTGAGTCTATATTCTCCTAATTTGCACTTAGGGGAGGGGGTGGCAGTGCAAATTATGTCTCATAATTACACTTTACTTAAGTTGACTTAGGATAATGCATTCATTGTAGTTTGCATATGAGATGCTTCGGGAAGTGTGCACATGGGGATGATGCTTGTAGGATAAATTCCACCTTTTGTGGTCTTATCTTGTTGTTATATTCCACCTTTAGTGGGTGATCCACCTCTTGTGGAATAATTTATTATTTCTCCTCCCTACACTTGTTTCTCATTGAGCAACATGTCATGATTGTATGCTCACATATCCATATGGCCTTGTCTTTATAAGAAGGCTCATTTATATTGTATGTAACAATTCAATTTCAATCAACTCAATCAATTGGGTATTTTGCATCATTGATAGGAATACATTTTATTCTTGTCACATTTTGTTCTCTCTTGTTTGTGCTATCAATTGGACTCTAGATCTTGGCAAATTCTCACAAATCACACACCCTTTTTGCATGAGTAATCCACCTAAGCCTTCCCCTAAGGCATCAGTAACCATTGCAAAGTGACCTTCTGGGTCTGGTGCTTTCAAAATAGGTGGTGTTGTCAACCTCTCCTTTAGGTGATTGAATACTTTCTAACACTTTTCTATCCATTGAAATATCAAGATTCCTCTTTCACTGGAGAGAGGTAATGGGATTGGCTATATTACAAAAGTTCATCATGAACTTCTTGTAATATCCTACTAAACCCATAAATCTATGCACTTCATGCACATTCCTAGGGATTGTCAATTTAAGTATTGCATTAATCATGGTTGGATCTACTACTATTCCTTCTGCAAAAATGATATGGCCCAAATACTGAAACTCGTTCTAGAAGAACGTACACTTAGACAATTTCTTGTATAACTTATTCTCTCTAAAACATTAAAGAATAATCTGAAGATTGTTAATAGTATTCCTCTTGATTCCTCAAGTATATAAGGATGTCATTCAGGAATACTAAGACAAATTTATCTAAACAATCTCAAAACATATTATATTCATTAGATTCATGAATGTAGTCAAGGCATTTGTGAGTCCAAATGGTAACATTGTAAACTCGTAGTGCATGTATCTTGTCTTGAAAGCTACCTTATGGATGTCCTCATCATTTAGCCAAAACTGATGATACAATAATTGCAAATTAATCTTCAAAAATACTACAGCTCCACGCATTTGATCAAAGAGGTCTTCTATACATGAAAAATTGTACTTATACCTTATTATTTCCTTATTGAGAATATATGATATTCTATACATAAGCCCAAAGTACTATACTTCTCTTTTACGAGGATCACAAGTGCTCCCAATGGTGATACACCAAGTCTAGTCAAAGCCATGCTCAACAATTCCTATAGCTAAGCTTTCAACTCCATTCATTTTCTTGTTTTCATTCAATAATAAGACTTGGATACTAGTTCTACTCCTAGAATCAGGTGAATTAAAAAATCAAAAACTCTTTTAGGGGGCAACCCTATCAATTCTTCAAGAATGACATTTTGATAATCTTGTAGATAGGGATACTTCTCTACAAAAGGTTCATCTTGAACATTGGACTCCCCTTCTCCTAGTCCATAAAGTTTCAGAGATATGTAGATCGTTAGACCATCAAAAATGGTAATCTTACTCTAGATTCCTTTAAATATTCCATTTTAACTGCAAAGAGTCAACATTGTTTTCTTTTGGCTCTCTTAAGCTACATGGTTGATACTTGTCATACCCTAACTACTCGTTGAGTGTCTTAAACGAATACCTTATTTCCACCATCATCTAAGCACTCTACTATCTTAGAGAAGCTATCTACCACTAATACATTTGGACTAGATTTTTTACTGAGGTTTCCGATGGAGAAGGTATATTGTGGCCAAATTTGATTTTTTTTTGAAAAAATGCCCGACTTCGTCGTAATTCTGATGGCAATTTGTCATTTGGTTTCGACGAAGAAGGAATTAGCAATGAAAATTTTCTTTTTTTCAAAAAAGTGCTCGAGTTCGTCGTAATTCTGACGACAATGGCCATTACTTTTTAAAAAAAAAAGAAGAGGGCAATTCATTTGTGCATTGCAATCCCACGTAGGCGTCTGTGGCAACTTCAACCCCCAACAACATCAAACCCACGTCAAAGGCATTTGTGCATTGCTTGCAATCCCGCGCAGGAGGTAGATTCTGTCAGGTCCCAGAGACAACTGAGAGGGGGGGGGTGAATCAGTTGTCAAATAAATTCAAACCAAAAACCAATTAACCAACTTGATGCTTAATACCGATAAACTAGTTAAATATTCCGGTAGACAATGTTAATAGTAAATTGCTATACCGGTAAAGATTAATGCATGAAACATAAACATAAAGTCATCCACAACACATAACACCAATATTTGTACGTGGAAATCCTGTAAGGGGAAAAACCACGGTGGGAAACCTTGCCCACAATCAGATGATACTACTGCAGATAGTAAGTGTACATAAATGGGGTCTGCACATTCAAAAAGGCCAACATCCTAGAGCTCACTGCTCAATCACAAAATGGGAGTCACACTGACTACAGTTGGATGGTTAAATCCAATAAGAATGTACTGCATAAAATAGCATCTTCATATGCTGGATTCAGTACCAGTGTAATGCTGATATGCTTATACAAAAACCTAGCTTCACCTTCAAATGATGTCTTCATGTATAGCTCTACTTAATCTCACATATACCTTCACTCAATTCTTTTTCGCATTCCACACTTGATCTTACAAATAAGATCTTACATTTATACCATAACCTAAGACCAATTTTAGTAGGTCAGCTCTACAAGATATTATAATAAACATTTTACATACAATATAATATCCGATGCAATAATCAATTAAACATGTCGGCTTAATGCATTTATATCAATAATAAATCATCTCCATAGCGTGCCATGCTGATCTGGAAAGGATAAACTTGCCGGTGTAACCCTAGATAACCCTGGACCTATTTTCCGGTAAAAGCAAATATGCAAATATGAATATACCAATGATCAATTTTTCAAAACAAAGTGTCCACATGACATCTTCGACATTATCAAGTGTCTTCCATATCATTCCAGGTACCAGTGAACATTATAGCCTACCGGTGAACCATATACCAGTAACTGTGCAATAATTACTTGCTTGTCGGTGAATGTTGTTGGATCTCCAAAGTGCTTGTTTTCAGTAGGTGTTGACATCAATGACAAAACCATACCAAAATACCAACAATCTTCCCCTTTGGCATTGATGGCAACACAAGATGGAAAAACCATCAAAGTGTCAAAACAGAAATACCAAATACCAAAAACCAACAATCTTCTTTAGACAACAGTTTCTCCCCCTGGGAGCAACATGTGTTTATCCAAAGATTTATTTTCAATACCAATCTCTCCTCAAAAGATAATGTGTTTTTCCATAGATATCTCTCCCCCTTTGACTTCAAATGCCAAAGTTACAAAAATCAAATTCATACAAAATACCAACTACTCCCCCTAAGAAGTAGCTTCCTCATCAAAGACCAGAGTAAAAGATTTGTCTTTTAATTCTGCCGGTTGATGACAATCATCAACTATCTAAGTCTCTACCGGTGGTGGTATGACTCAAAGCTGATCTCTGAGATATTCAAAAGTCTCCTTAGGCAAAGGTTTTGTGAAAATATCTGCAAGTTGTTCTTTAGTATTCACATAAACCAGTTTTATCTCTTTTTCTTCAACTTTTTCCCTTAGAAAATTCAGTTTGATAGAAACATGTTTTGTTTTAGAATGTAATACCGGATTCTTAGATATATCAATTGCTGCAGTCTTAACACAATAAATAGTAATGGGCTCCTTGCATTTTACCTTTATGTCTTTCAACATTTGTTTAAGCCATAGTACCTGTGTATAGTTAGTTGTTGCTACAACATATTCTGATTCTGTTGTTGATAAAGATGTACAACTTTGTTTCTTACTCAACCAAGAAACTAATCTCTTTCCAAGAAAGAATGCTCCTCCAGTGGTGCTTTTTCTATCATCCACATCTCCTGCCCAATTTGCATCTGTGTATGCACATAGGTCAAAATTTTCATCTCTAGGATACCATAATCCAAGATTTGTTGTGCCTTGTAAGTACCGAAAAATCCTTTTTACTGTTGATTCATGATTTTCCCTAGGATTACTTTGAAATCTAGAAACAATGCATACTGCATTCATAATATCAAGCCTGGTTTGTGTCAACTACAGTAGACCTCCTATCATAGATTTGTATTTAGTTGGATTCACAGGTGTAGATTCATCCCTTTGAGATAATTTGTCATTTGTAGTCATAGGTGTGCTTACCGGTTTAGAGTTCTCCACCCCAAATTTCTTTAGTAATTCTTTCAAGTACTTGGATTGACTCAAAAATATACCTTTATCAGTCTGTGAAATTCGCAATCCTAAAAAGAATTTTATTTCTCCAATCATAGACATTTCAAATTCTTGCTGCATTTTAATAGAAAATTCCTTACATAATCCATCTTCTCCTCCAAAGATTATATCATCAACAAATACTTCAATAATCAAGATGTCATCATTAGTTATTTTGTAATTTAAATTACTATCTGCATTTCCTTTAGTAAAACCAATCTTTAAAAGATACTTATCCAACCTTGCATACCAAGCTCTTGGGGCTTGTTTTAATCCATACAAAGCTTTTCTTAACCTGCAAACCATATCATTGTAATCTGTCAAGGAAAATCCATCAGGTTGTTCAATATATACTTCTTCTTCAAGATCTCCATTCAAAAATGCACATTTGATATCCATTTGATAAACTTTGTAGTCCTTGTGAGCTGCAAAAGCCAAGAATAATCTGACTGCCTCAATTCTAGCTACCGGTGCAAAGGTTTCATTGTAATCAACTCCTTCTTTCTGAGAATATCCCTTACACACTAGTCTTGCTTTATTTTTGACAACCTTACCATCTGCATTAAGTTTGTTTCTAAATACCCATTTGGTTCTAATTACATTTTTATCTTTAGGTCGGGGAACTAATGTCCAAGTATTATTTTTCTCAATTTGTCCTAATTCTTCTTCCATAGCTTTAATCCAAAATTTATCTTCACATGCCTCATTGATAGATGATGGTTCAATTTGAGAAATAAGACATACCTCTTCATTTGCCAATCTTCCTCTTGTCATAACTCCTTTAAATTTGTTTCCAATTATCTGATCTTCAGAATGATTCAATCTTACATACTGGGGTGTCTTAGTTTATTGTTGTTCTTCAATTACTGTGGAATCCTCTGATGATATCGAGGTAACTAGATCTTCATTCTGTACCGGTGGATTCAGTGTAGGTTCATTTGTCACAATTTTTGTTGCCGGTTCAGAGTCTATATACTTTGAAGTTCCTCTGAATTGTTCATCAATCTTTACATTTGTACTCTCAACAATTTTCTGCAATCTCTTATTAAAACATCTATATGCCTTGCTCTTAGATGAATAACCAAGAAATATTCCTTCATCACTTCTAGGATCAAATTTGCCAATATACTCATCTCTTCTAATATAACATTTACTTCCAAAAATTCTGAAATACTTGAGAGTAAGAGTATTACCAAACCATAGTTCATGAGGGGTCTTACCAGTTTCACTAAGAGTATTACCAAACCATAGTTCATGAGGGGTCTTACCAGTTTCACCTTTGATGTGAACTTTATTGAATGTATAGACAGTAGTGCTAACTACCTCTCTCCAATACACATGTGGTAGATTTGCTTCTGATAACATACTTCTTGTTGCATCCAAGATAGTTTTGTTTTTCCTTTCAACAACTCCATTTTGTTGTGGTGTCCAAGGTGCTGATAACTGTCTTCTAATTCCATTTACTTCACAGAATGTATTAAAGTCCTTAGATGTGAATTCTCCTCCTTGATTTGATCTTAAACATTTGATTTTCTTACCGGTTTCATTCTCAACCATTGCTTTGAACAGTTTGAACTTCCCAAGTGCTTCTGATTTTTTTCTAAGAAAAGTAACCCAACACATTCTAGAATAATCATCAATAATTAGCATGAAATATCTATCACCTTGTAAGCTTTTAGTTCTAGTTGGACCACATAAATGAGTGTGAATTAAATCAAGAGCATTATTGGATTTTTCCAAGAATACTTTTGAAACTAGCTCTAACTTGTTTTCCAAATTGACATTCCTTACAAATTGTATTCTGAGGTTTCACAATTTTAGGTAGATCTCTAACTGCCTTAGAAGTATTGATTTTTACCATGCAATCAAAGTTTACATGACATAGTCTCTAATGCCATAACCAACTTTCATCTATATGTACAATTAAGCATGCCTTTTCACTGTTATTCAAATGAAAGATATTACCTCTAGTCTGATTACCGGTTGCAATTTCCAAACCAGTTCTATTCATGATTTTACATTTTTTATTTTTAAATTGTAACTGAAATCCTTTCTCAACTAATTGACCAACACTTAAAAGATTATGCTTTAATCCTTCAACATAGTAGACATTGTCAGTGTTATGCTTATCATCAAGAGATATTGAACCCTTACCTTTGATTGAACAGGCTTTGTCATCTCCAAATCTTACTAAACCTCCATTGTATTCTTGAAAGTTCAAGAATTTACCTTTGTCTCCAGTCATGTGATATGAGCATCCTGAGTCAATGATCCATTCATCCTTTGCTTCAACTTTGGTTGCTAGGGCTTGTTCTACCGGTTGAGTAGTAGGTGTCGGTTGATCTTCTATTATAGCAACAATAACCAATCCATTGTCTGTTGGATCCTCATCAGAATCATTAGTCACACCTTCATCAGCAATGTAACAGGATTTGTCTTTGTTCTTCTTAAATCTGTATCTCTAATATTCAGGATTAGGCTTGTATGTTCTTCTAGCTTCTTCTCTTAGTCTAGCATGTCTATCAGGGCATCTCAAAGCCATATGACCAATCTTATTGCAGTTAAAACATTTAAAGGGTGCTTTACCTTCATATTTACTTCCAAATGGACCTTTTGGCATTTTTCTTGAAAATAGTGCTTCAAGTTCTTCAAGCTCTTCATTCTCCTTCCTGGTTTCTTCAAGTTCTCTTACATAAAAGGCTTTCCAGTCTGATTTGTCAAATGATGGAGCAGATGATGTTGATGCTTTAAAGGCCAAATTAGTTTTTATAGTAGCAACAAGACCCAATTCCTCAATTTCAAAGGCTGAAAGTTTTCCAATCAATGTATCCCTAGTTACTGATGTATTAGGCATTGTTCTCAACTCATTTATAGCAGTAACCTTCATTTTATATGCCGGTGGTAATCCTCTTAAGATTTTTGAAACAATTTCATCCTCACTCAGGGTTCCTCCACAACATTTAATACCCAAAACAATTTCATTTACTCTTTCCATAAAAGCAGAAATCCTTTCATCTTCTTCCATTTTCAGATGTTCATACCTGACTCGAAAGCTTTCAAGTTTTGCAATCTTGACTGTGGAATCTCCTTCATTTAGTGTTTCCAAATGATCCCAAATAGCTTTAGCAATAGACCTATCTGATAATCCTATGATTTGTTGATCTGATAATGCACTCAAAAGTGTTTCTCTTGCTTTGCAATCATTCTCTTCATCTTTAGCTAAGGTAGTTGGGGCAGTCTGACCAGCTACAGCAGCAGTATAACCATTCTTTGTAACTTCTCAGATGTCTTTACCAATGCAATTTAGATGTGTCTCCATCTTGATCTTCCATATCCCATAGTTGGTTCCATCAAGTTTAGGACTGTCCTTCCTGAAGTAATTAGTAGACATTGGATCTCCTCAAGTTGTTAAACTTCTGCAAAAGAGGACTAAGCTCTAATACCAATTGTTAGGTCCCAGAGACAACTGAGAGGGGGGGGTGAATCAGTTGTCAAATAAATTCAAACCAAAAACCAATTAACCAACTTGATGCTTAATACCGGTAAACCAGTTAAATATGTCGGTAGACAGTGTTAACAGTAAATTGTTATACCGATAAAGATTAATGCATGAAACATAAACATAAAGTCATCTGCAACACATAACACCAATATTTGTACGTGGAAATCCTGTAAGGGGAAAAACCACGGTGGGAAACCTTACCCACAATCAGATGATACTACTGCAGATAATAAGTGTACATAAATGGGGTCTGCACATGCAGAAAGGCCAGCAACCTAGAGCTCACTGCTCAATCACAAAATAGGAGTCACACTGACTACAGTTGGATGGTTAAATCCAATAAGAATGTACTGCATAAAATAGCATCTTCATATGTTGGATTCAGTATCGGTGTAATGTTGATATGCTTATACAAAAACCTAGATTCACCTTCAAATGATGTCTTCGTGTATAGCTCTACTTAAGCTCGCATATACCTTCACTCAATTCTTTTTCGCATTCCACACTTGATCTTACAAATAAGATCATACATTTATACCATAACCTAAGACCAATTTTAGTAGGTCAGCTCTACAAGATATTACAATAAACATTTTACATACAATATAATATCCGATGCAATAACCGATTAAACATGTCGGCTTAATGCATTTATATCAATAATAAATCATCTCCATAGCATGTCATGCTGATCTGGAAAAGATAAACCTGCCGGTGTAACCCTAGATAACCCTGGACCTATTTGTCGGTAAAAGCAAATATGCAAATATGAATATACCAATGATCAATTCTTCAAAACAAAGTGTCCACATGATGTCTTCGACATTATCAAGTGTCTTCCATATCATTCCAGGTACCGGTGAATATTATATCCTGCCGGTGAACCATATACCAGTAACTGTGCAATAGTTACTTACTTGCCGATGAATGTTGCTGGATCTCCAAAGTGCTTGTTTTCAGTAGGTGTTGACATCAATGACAAAACCATACCAAAATACCAACAGATTCTTCACCTTAATTTCATGTTGCAAAAAATATACCATTCAAGAGATTCTACAACTTTTGCTTGCTTTTATACATGCTAGCTATGCCTACATTCTTGTGGGATATTGACCGACTGTGGAAGAAACTCTTGGAGTATGAGAGATTCCTTTTTTATGCAAAAGATGTTAGGAAATGAGACATGTGGTGGTTAATTGCCCTATTTTTTAATGCAAATTGGTCAATCTCGTATTCATATTGATTATGCAATATCAGGCCGAATGGCTTCTAGTCAAAGGTGTGGTTCCCTGAATGCGTAATATCCTGTAGGAATCCACTCCTCGTAGAACCATAGAACTATGATTGAGGAGTGAGTGTTCAATTTTGTTGCAGCAGTCCCTTCCTCTCGTATACATGCGTGTTGATTGTTCACTATTGTACGAGCTAATTATAGGGCGGTGTCTGCCTCTGGCTGCTGAATCGATGGAGATCAAACCAATGCAAAATAAAACAATGGGAATGAATATTATTCAATTTATTTGCAACCTTCATTCAGTGTCGTTCAGGCAAGCCTTTCTTTCTCTTGCCAGCCAGCCTAATACACCCGACCTGGAAGCCCTAGGGAGATACAATTGTGTTCGGTTCAGCACAATCCTAACCTAGAAGGGGTGGACTAAAAATCTCCAACCACACAACTTATTACTTTGTAATTAACATACAGTATAAAGCTAGTCTATATGACCCCTGAACCATTTTCTTACTATCTCGGGTTACCCTAGTTTAGGGTATTGGTAGTTTTTACTAAATCTTCTCTATTTTAGGGTATTGGCAACTATATCTCCTTTTGCATAGTTTTAGGTGGCATACAAAGTCATTGCCTTCTTTGGCTTCCTTGTAGCCTCAACCTCAATGATTATCTTTTGCAAACTTACTTTCTTCAATACTCTCTTCTTTATCCTTTCAAAGTTGAATTGTAGCCACTTAGGAACATCTAGATTCTCATCACTTTGGATGGACAGGTTCATGGTAGTTACAACCTACTTTGGCCTATGTTCTTCATCTTGTTTCTTGTGCACCTAAGTTTAAAATTTTTGGAGGAGTCATCTTGGGGGTGGGGGCCTAGATAGATCCTCTTTTTCTTGTTCTCCATGCCTCTTTGACTCCATATTCTAAGTTCCTTTTGACTTATATTTCATTTTCATGAGTCAACTTATAGTTCTTAATTCAGTTATAGGCTAGTATCTTGTGTGTTGATTGTACCTCTTAATTTGATAAGGTTTTGGGTGGAATTCAATCTCTAATTTTGAGGAAAAAGTTTCCCTATAAATGTAATTTCAAAATTCATTTTGAGGGTCTAATAATTGATTATTTAATGTCCAAGTTTAGTAACACTTATTAGTATGTTTTCTTTCAAAAGACATTTAGCAGTAGGTTGTAGATTGAATACTTGTGCTTTGCTAGTATATTTTGAAGAATTAATGGAAATGAAGTTCATAGTTTGCAACGGTATTGGTAGTCTTTTTTGATTCTTCGTATTCTTTTATTTCTTTCATTTTCCTTAGTCCTAAATTAATATTTACATTTATGAAACATCTTCTTTGTTATAATCAATTTGTGCATCTTTCGTGGTGATTGAGGTTAATAAGGAACATGTGAATGAATAGTAGTAGTTGTTCTAGAGCTTTCCTTGGTCTCATTTTCATGTTAGAATTGGCAATTTTGGCATGATAAATTATTTACATACAAGGTTATTTCTAGATTTTGTTGATAATGTGAATTTAGGTAATACTGATGATTCATTTTCTCGTAGCCTTGTTCTATGTTTTGCAATTTATTTTAACCTTTTACCATAGCAGATTGAGAAATTGACATTTCAACTTGATTAGTGACATTTTCCCCTTGAACAACTTTATTAGGAAATGATAAATTCTAAAGGTAAGCTAACTTAACTGAAGGGACTGAGATGGTATCCTACCATGAAAGATGATAGTTCTAAGCAAAATACTACCTACTAATATGAAAGTTGATGCAAGATAGTAAGGACAACAAGGAAATTTATTTTGAACTTTGACAAGATTGAATCATTGGGTGGAAGTTTGAATAGATTGATAGTGAAAAGGCATGCTAATGTAGAGAATCCAATAAACTCAACCAACAAGGGAGATATTTCTCCCAACTCACCTATTCAATTAGGTGTCAACCCTTCACTTACTCACAAGACCCCTCACAAGGCCACAAGTTACTCAAAAGGATTCAATACCCCAAAACACACCCATACTCACCAACCCTCACCCAACCATTGAATCACACTCAAATAGGACAAATAAACATGTCTAAGTCACAATCCAACTCTCCAACATTCAATCACCACCAACACTCTCAACCCTTATTCACACAAATCCTCCTTCAACTGGGTCTTCTAATCCCCCCTAGTACTCAACTCACAAAATGTACTAGATATCCAAAAACCCAGAATGGGCGTTCATGGATGAAATCCCAAAGTAAGTAAATTGAGTCACCTCTCTCTTTTCTTTTCAGTTTGGGCGGCAGGACACCTTCAATCTCTGTGTATTATGGGACTCTTTAGGGATGTTTATGTTTGAAGACCCTAGTTTTGTAATTAGGATTGTTTCAAAGGACTGTTTAAAAAATATTTTTTTATCCTTTGCAAATGAGATTGCTTTGTCCGAAATTTTGGCATAATTTTTTCTTGATAAGTGCAAAAATTAGATAAACTATTTATAACATATGAGATTTAGAGCACAAAATCAAGGTGAAAGCATCTATAAGAGGACTTGTAGTTTAAATAATTTCACAACTCAAAATGGGTCCATAGCAAGTATTCTCTTAGGCTAATATTTGCCAAAAAACTATTATTAGCATATTTTAGAAAACTAGTTGGCTACCATGTATATAGTGTACGGTTGTGTTAGCTATACAAATTTGTTTATGAAAAAAATATCATTTTTGTTTTAGAATTTGGCAGCATAAAGTCCATCTGTTATGGAATCTGGTATAGCTATTATGTGATTTTACTACAGCATCTTCATGGTAATGTCGGGATGGAATGCACTTACTGTCCAAACTCTTCGAATGTCTCAGTCATTTATTTGTGTTTGGATTGTTGCTACACAGCTTGATGTTCAGTTATATTTATTTCCTATATGTTGTGGGTGCACTTTGTGGCAAACCAACATGTTAGTAACTCTGTAATGAACTTATGAGGCCCTCCTTGAAAGTTAGCCATACCTGGGAAATACAGTTCTGGTCCTTGTTTGGGGCAGATGATATTATTTCCCTTTTTCCAAAATGAATCAAGGGAAACCCAATAGTGCATTCCTTTATTTTCTATGGGCTGATGGGAACAAAATTAGGGAAATAATATTGCAATAATGCTTTAAGTTTGTCCAATTGAAATTTTGTAAAAAAAAGGACACCTTATGAATTAAAATAAAGTATAATATTTAATTGGGCCAGATAAGGCCTTTTGTAACCCCCAAGATCTAGTTTTGGATTTTCAAGAGTTGGGCACCCATGTGAGAAGGGAAACATATAAAAGCAATTGCAAAAATCAAATGATCTCTGATTTGTCATGTTATCAAACCTTGTTTCCAGAGCAATTCAGTGTGATTCAATCGAAGAACGAAAACCCTTGAGGTTGAAAGGGATCCAAGGTGGAATACCTAAGTTGTGGGACAGGGACTGGTAAGGATTCAAGGTTCTGGTAGTTTGGTACATCCTTGGGTATGGTATAGCTGATAGCTCCTAGTCAAATGGGAGTGGAGACCTATGTGGCATTCCATTTCCTATTTCCTCTCCACCTTCCCTATATTGTAGAGATTGGTTTCTCCACATCATCCTAGTCAAAAGAGACTCATAAGACACTTGTCTCATGAATCCTATATTTCCTCCAACCTCCCTACAACTTAGATTCCTTCTTCCATCTTTCTCTCATGGTCTTTGTGAGCATCTTCCCATGTGGCTCTTTATCCCACATATCCTTCCATCTTGTCAATGTAGTAGGAACATCCATTTATCTATCCCCTCACTCAACCAATTTGATCTAGACCTTCCATTTCATAAGACCGATTCCCAATCGTTGATTTTTGCCACCTTGGATCTAAGCAATGAATTGCCTATAAAGAGGAAGCCTCTCATCTCCATTTAGAGTCTAGAGTGTCTATTACACTTTCACGTTGTTTTGAAGAGCTTAGGAGATCATAGCAATTTTTCCTTCCATGTATTTTGACCATTCATTAACTTAATTAAATTTTAATTATATTATTTTATATTTTATTTTGTATTTTATTTTTATTATTTTTTAATTTAATATTATTATTATTATTTATTATTAAATTATATTCCAAAGTGGAGACATTATAGTCTGCCCCGCTCAAGATTGCTTGTCCTCAAGCAATGATCATGGAATGTTCAAAATGATTCCCAATATGAAATAGCTTTCGAAACACTCATAGAATAAACATGCTACTACTTTTTTTGTAAAAACCCTAGTTCTTGCCCTAAATCACCATTTTATGTAAAACTACAAATGGAATAAGATGCGTACCCGATTGAGGTCCTCCAATAGGTTAGAAATCCATCAGAACTAATAATATAAATCTCTAAAGAAAGATAACTAAGCATAAATTAACTTAACCAGTGTCTGGTCCAACTCCCTATAGGAGCTCAATCATAAGAAAGTGGGAGTAAGAGGAATGATGAGGTGTCCAAGAGACCCTCTACCCTAGGCCCAAGAGTGGAGTGAAAGACAGAGCCCTCTTGGTCTCATGCGACCATTGGCCAAACTACCATGAGGTGGGCTACCTAGTGAGGTATCCTATCACTGTTCCCCTTCATCATTTCCATCCTTATCCCCTTGTCAATAATCAATAATGATATAGTTTGGAAAGATATAATAGGGTGTCCAGAATGTCCTTCCCTTCTAGGTCCAAGAGCAGTGGACTTCATCTTACACCGCCTTGGCCTCATGGGACCATCAGTCAACTACCATGAGGTGGGCTACCTAGAGGAGGACCTCATCACCGTTCTCCCTCCTTGTACTTCCTTATATTACTATCATGGCAGTCCACTCAATATATGCCTCATAGGGTATGATAATACAAGTTACATATACATTTCATAATTATTTAATTTTAAGACAAGTTTTCTTTTATCCTTGTTTCGCATCACTTCTTAAATGGTTTGCACAATATCATAGATATGTTGAAATAGTAGATAGCTCAGATACCTATCTATTGTATTTTAATGTTGTCAATGACAAATTAAAATACACATGTATTATCTATTATGTAAATCAAACTTAGGGCTGGGCCCAAATACATGTAACTTGTAATTATGTCTTGCTTGGGCAAGACCACCCAAAGGTCAAAGGAAAATTCATTGTTGCAACACTCAGTTTTTGTGACAGTATCAAGAACTTAGGATAGTAACTCCTTTTATGAAAGTATCAAGATCAGATCGATACTGGACTAGGTAATAACGGAACCGCCAACAATTTATTTCTCATCTCAAATGATAAAGAGAATATAGGGCTGCATCTATGAAGAAAAAAAATGTTGGAAAAGACTATTTCCACCTACTTGGCCGTCAGAGTGGTTTTTGAGGTGTATTCAAATCTTTTACTCCTTTTGTTGCATTTTCACTTGAAATATGGTTGAATTGGCTTTGTAAGCTCCTAGATACTTGGTACATGTTCTAATCGAGTTAAAAGAGTCTCAAGACTACCCTATAGTCATGCTCTGCCTTATCCAACAACTCAATTAGCTTCCCAAACTTATAGGACATATGGTTTTATTCCTTACTTTGAGTTGAAATTGTCTTGGGTTAGATATAACTAAAATAAACCATTCCTTCAACTACTTCAAAAATTGTCAAAAAGACTTCATACTACTATCTACATGTGTTTCTATCCTTAAGAAGTCTAATTTATGCAAGTGAAAAAACACCTAAGAGGTCATAGCTACTCCTTTTGACTTGGTAATATTCATGGTTTTTCTTTGTCTATTTAACTTCATTCCTTGCATCTTACCCACTATCTTGTAGCATACTTTGTTTTCTTTTTTAGTTAATTGCATTTAGTGGACTGTTGTGCATCTTTAAAATCATTTGAGAACTTCAGGAAATGGTTTTCCTTCTTTATTACTTGACTATATCATTTAATATGCACGGATGGTATTATCATTTAATTTTCAAGATGGACCTTATATGGATGGTCCTTGCACCTTTTCAAATTGAACTTTTGCAAAAGTCCAAATTTGGAGAGGAAATTCCTACTATTTGCGAATCCACCATTCATCTTTCAAATTTTAGGTCCAGTTTCCATGAATAAGGATTCCCAAGACCCTAGTCCTATAAAAATGAGCCATGAGGAACATCATGAATAAGGGAATGAACCAAATTTATGGAAACTTTGTCAAACCTAAGTACAATTAGGCGTAAATAAGGCACAACCACTTAAATTGAGTCCAAACTTAGTGAATATTTTTAAAGAGATACAACTTATGATGCAATATTTAGCCCCCTCTTAGCAAGAGTATGAAATTATGCTCATTTACTCTTTGGAAAATGTGGAGAAACCAAATATTCTTTCACCAAGATATTGAAGAGTCAAGATGTCTACAAGTTTGGAAAGGTGGTAGCTCCCAAGACTTATGATATTGTCAATCTACAATATTGAGATAAAAGGGAAGTAGAAAGTGAGTAATATGAGTAACATTGGTGACACACATGGAGAATGCAAAATACAAAGTTATGACATTTAGAACTAGTAAGATTCATATATTCTCACTAGGAACCATATCAAAAAGACAAGGCATAGATCTAGGACTAGTAAGATCCTTATATAGTTACTAGGAGTCATGTTAGAGACATATAAAACCATGATACCCAAGTTAGTAAGATCCTCTAATACTTAGTCATAGATCATATTCTAACAACAAATAGAGACCTAATTGTGAAAGTTTGACGTCCATTGGGAAAAAAGTTGTCATATTGCCATGACAACGTTTACATTTCTTGTAGAAAGGTTCAAACTAGTTTTGGCCTTCTGTTCAATACCCAAATGCCCAAACCCCAATTTCCTCCTACTAGCCCTAAAGCCCCTATTAGCCCTACAGTGAGAGAAATTTAATGATAACTCTACAAAATTCCAAGACACAAGATAAATAAAATAGATTTTTGGATACCCTTTTGGCTTTTCTATAACATATTCAAAGCATTTAGCAAGTTGTTTTAGAAAGTATCTGTTTTTTTTAGATTGTCCTTCGTTTTCAAGCAACTAGAACGGTGGATTAACGAAGCAACTACAAGAAATATTACTTTTGGGTACTTATAACCTTAAAATAGTCTTTCTAAATATCAAATGATGAAGGAATCCACAACCAATTTTAGTTTGTGAGGCCTCTAACCCCAAAAGCCCCAAAATTTCATCAAAAAGCCCTAAAATCTAGGGTTTCTCCAATCTCCCATGTCCACTCACTCCTGGATCAAATTGGTTGTTGATTCACCTTTAGATAGGTGTTTTACCAATTTCTAAATCATAAAAACTACCCCTCATGTAGGTAGATCTCTCCAACCTTCACCCTACTGAACCTCTTCACTAGGCTTCTCACTCCTTCAAATGTGATCACCTGCACTAAACCCCTCAATTGCACATTTTAGTTGTTATAATGTATTATACATGTTATAAAATATTCATCCCATGAGAAACAAGGTTCAACATTCATGGAATGACCCCATGATTGAATTTCGTCAAAGCTACCAAAGGAAAATACTCAAAAAGTTATGACAGTCAGCCCTATAACAGAATTTCAGAATGAATAATGAACCCAAATCATCCACAAAGGTGTGGAATGTTGATAAAATTTCTTTACAATGTTAGGGCATGAACAAATTTAAATTAAACCTTCACAAAGAATAGAAAATATGAGAAATTACTCCAAAATTCTGAATTTTCATTGAGTTTCTATAGCAATCTGTACTCCTTGGCATTCAATCTACCTTACAAAGCATGTATATGGCTTTAAATAGCCTTTCCAAGTTTTTTCAACCACCATATGGTTGGTTAAAAAGTTTATTTAACACTAAAACAATTAAAACTTGCTTTTCCCTCCTAATTCTTCCTAACCGTTGGAACTTGAAATTTTGAATTTTACATTTTTTGCAAATGCTTGACAACTTTTTGAATAAAACCTAAAATTATTGGATTTTCATCCTTATTGGCATATTTAATGAATCTAAACCCTCCTAAATCCATTTTTGGGTGTTTTGACCCAATATCCATTGAAACTAAAAAAATGCAAAAGTTGTCAAATTGTCCTGAAAGTTGTAAAATATTGTCTTTAGGATCTCATGATTGATTTTATTGAATTTGTTTGATGTTGAACACTCCTCCTTGGTCTCAAAGGTCTTCAAATTTGAATTTGTTTTCCTTGGTGCACCTGCACCACAAATACCTTGTTGTAGTTTCAAAGGGTGAAAAAAAAAAAGCATTTTATTTATCGTCCTAATAGACCATCCATCATAACAATTATTACCAATATTGATGTGTGCATTGCAAACAAAGTTCTAGAGGAAGGCTCTTTCTATTGTAATACCAAGTGAGTGTTCATAGACCTTCTTTAGGATCCTCCTAGCCTAGAGTTAGGAGTTCGAAGCCTACATACATTGATTTGGCCTTGTGGCCATCAATGAGTGCTCACCCAATAGGACAAGTCTTGAGACTGAAAATTTTGGAAGTGTGGCATTGTTGAGAGCCAACACTTATGTGTGAACCCCGTCTTCACGTATTATGATTAGTTGCCATATTGATACTTGACCCTATCCTCATGGTGTTGGCTCAATTCATATTAGTGTGTTTTGTTGAAGAAACATGATGTGAGAAGTTTGATGCAGAGGCAAGGGTAGAACTCAGTATTTCATATTAGGACAGCAACCACATTGATTAGGCAAGTCAGATAAGGTCTCTCCAACGTTTAGGATACTGAATTCACATTACACACTCATGGATTACCCCAATTAGACATCAATCAACTAAATATCTTATACAAGGATTGCATACCACAAAGCCATTAGATATGTTTTGAGATGAAAAAGAAGAGTTAGATGGTTTTGGTTCAATGATGATAATTTCTATTTTCAAGTAATTTGATTTGGTATATTATACTAAAACATGATTTCATAACTAACATTTCAACTTCTATATAACTAGTTCTATAGCCCAATTTTCTTGCCTATGAGGAAAGACCATGTCAGACAATATCAACGAACAACAAAATAAGGAGACAATTGCTAGATTGTGGTCTAACTTGAAAAGAAAAGGTGATGGAAAATGTTATTGTCCGTGCAAAATTTGTAAGGGGTTAAAGACTAGAAGACTTCTAATCAAAACAACGAAGAAACATTGTAGGCTGCATGGTCACATTGAAGGTGGACATGATTATCATCCATTGGTAAGTTTTTCATTATATCGTTTTAACAATTTATATACATAATAAATCACGTGAGTGATGTTAAGGGGGGGAGTGGCTAAATGAGCTTCCACCTTCACGTGGTTGGCCCTATTGAGTAGAGAATATTAAACTATTCTCGAAGCCAAGCCAAGCTCAACAAGATAACACACTTTTCAATATTTCATTATGTTGCACAATTAACCTTATTGAATAATGTATATTGAATCTTAATTGCAGGGTCCAACAGAGCCAACACGAACAACAACACCACAAGTTGCTGGCTATAGTGAACTCCCATATTGTCTTGTCTATACACAAACAATATGAGTTGCTTCTAGTGATGATATCCAAGGCGGGATTGCAAAAGTAATGAATATGCCTCATTCATGTAAGTTTTTTTATTACTTGTAAGTCATGAATATTGCTCTTTAGTTGATTAAAATCATTTCAGTAAATGCAAATCTTGATTATTATAAAGTGATATATGCACTATCATTCCAAATTGAAACCCTTTCAGTGCATGCATGTTGTTTGCCAAAATGTCATCTCAAAAGTATCAGCAAACAAACATTGGCATTCATAAAATCAAGAAAGACAAACTGAAAATTAGCAGTAGAGCATTCGAGTAAACTGTTTGTTAAGAAGCATAGTTGAAAAAGTGCAAAAGAAATCGGTTTCAAAACAGGGGTGGACCATTACAAATTGGCAACTTGGCATCACTTCTCTTCTTACTTCTCCTCAACCCTCTTGCTCTGCACTCTCACTTTTTCACCTGGCACCTGCAACTCTTACTCTCACATTCACAGTTGTCAGCTTCTTGCTCTTTGTTTTTTGTGAGTTGAAACAAAAATAGGAGGCAGTTTTATAAAGTTGGTGGGGTTTGGGTGGGGCCCATAGGCTGTGACGGTTTGACCTTGGGCATGGAGTTTGATAAAATGTTATGATTTTTTTAAATCACTTATGGGTTGTTGGGATGGTCAGGAGGCTCTTGGGAGTCCCTCAAACATCTCAAGGATGTCCTAGAGATGTCTCAAAGATGATGGCATTGGATTTCACTGGGGCGAAAGGGGACGTCCCATCCAAGTCCTTGTATTCTGAAGGTGTCCCCATTTCAAAAACAAATAGTTTTGGGGGAGGAAATGTCCTTGTGGAAACAAGAACCCAGTGAAGACATTAAGAGGGCATGAAGGCACAACCAAGGGCCATTGAATAGAAGGCAAAGGGAAAATCTTGGAAACAAGAGGAGGAGCACTTGGAGAAGAAGGTAGGGAAAATAGCAGTCCGACCAATAGAGAAGCTAAACTCTGAGGGCAAGCTACCAGAGATAGCAAGAAACTCTCCAACCAAAGTAGGGAGACAAAACCAACAATCTCTGCTTAGGGAGGAGCTCTAGACCCCAAATCTGAAGAAAGAAACAGAGCTAAAGTAAGTGAATTGAATAACAACAAGAATGTAAAGTGCACCCCTAATTTGCTAACCAAAATGCTCAAAATTAAATAAAAATATTTAATGAATACACAAAACTATATACATATGCAAGCGCACCATGGTTGAGATGGTCCAACTCCCTAGTCTCACTCTACGACTAAGCTCATGCCATATCTAAATCAAAGTCATCTCAAATACATCATCGGTGGAAAGCTGCAAAATGCCATTTTCATACATAAGCAAGACATACACAATTGGGCACAATCACCAAGAGAACAGTATAAAGTGTGTTTTGAGATCATTGTCCTAATTGTGGTGTGGTCACGAAGAGATCACCGTAAATTTGTCAACCTTTCCTTCATTTTTTCATACATAAGCAAGACATACATAATTGGGCACAATCACTAAGAGAACAGTAAAAAGTGTGTTTGAGATCATTATCCTAATTGTGGTGTGGTCACGAAGAGATCATCGTAAATTTGTCAACCTTTCCTTCATTTAAAAAGTGTGTTTGAGATCATTGTCCTAATTGTGGTGTGGTCACAAAGAGATCACCGTAAATTTGTCAACCTTTCCTTCATTTAAATGAAGGAAAGGTTGACAAATTTACGGTGATCTCTTCATGACCACACCACAATTATAAATGAAGGAAAGGTTGACAAATTTGCGGTGATCTCTTCGTGAACACACCACAATTAGGACAATGATCTCAAACACACTTTTTACCATTCTCTTGGTGATTGTGCCCAATTGTGTATGTCTTGCTTATGTATGAAAATGGCATTTTGCATCTTTCCACTGACGATGTATTTGAGATGTCTTTGATTTAGATATGGCATGAGCTTAGTCGTAGAGTGAGACTAGGGAGTTGGACCATCTCAACCATGGTGCGCCTGATCATATTAGCTTGAAACCATGCACCTCATATTAGCCTCAAACCTATACCCCTACTGGTAGGTGGTGGGGATAGAATATCATTTGCTATACATATCAATGACTGGATAATAATAAAAAAATTTGGATAAAAATTATCATCGTCGGAATTACGATGAATACCAAGCTTTCGACCGACGATGTAATCGGCAGACATACAGCATTATCATCGGTGAAATGTTCTGGAGTCGTCGCACTTCCAACTCAAACCACACAAACATCCGATGAGGATGTTGTACGTGCGACGACACTTCATAGTCGGACGGTCGTCGATGTCTCTGAATGGATTGAGAACACAAGTGTCAGACAAACAGCATTGCCGTCCGTGCGAAGTTCCAAATCGTCGTTGGCTTTGCGACGAAATCTACTGATTCCGATGACTTTTTTGACCAAAAGAGCGTTCATGCCCACTGTCCGCAGAGTCCATGGGATTTTCGTATTTCCAACGGGCAGGGCATCGTCGACCAATCCAACGATGAGTTTTCGACGGCTACTTTTGTTGGCACTCCGACAAAAATTAGTCGCAAATCCGACAATCGACCGTCGGAAATCAACTCCGAATGTACTAGTGTACTTTTACCCTATGTATCCAAAACCAATTCATTCCTAAGATGATGTTGTAGGATATTAAGAGAGCTACATAAAAATTCACCTCAATTGAGAAGTGTGGAAGTTGAACCCTACCTTCAAATAGACACTACTCTACTTGAGCTCTTGTCTGATTTGCATACTCAAAAGACCAAGACTTTTCCATAAAACTAGCTCTTTAGGAAATTGGCTTAAAATTTTAGGTGCAATGAAACTCTCAATTACACCTGTATCTATAATAATAGAAACTAGGGTTCCATAAAGTATACATGTTGTTTCAATTGGGGTTATTTGATATCAATCCTGCCTATTGTCTAGGGCTATTGAATCGTCTGATAGATAGTTGTTTGTTGGGATGGTAAGGGGTTTCTTTGTTGTGATAGCCCTTGACTTTTTCTCGAGCATTAGTTGGCATAGTGATTGCCTCCATAGGTAAAAAAAACCTCCTAAATGTCCCCTTCTCTCTAAAGCCCTATTAGAATTGTCTTCATCCTCCTTGGAGTTGTTGAAGTTATCTTATCTTCCCTAGATTCATGTTTATTTCTTCTAAACCCTTTGTCATTTATTTTTCCCGTCTCTTATTTACCACCTATCTTTTTGAAAGGTTGGGAGGATTGTAACCAATTGTATTTCTTGTGACTCTTCTTTTTGTAAGTTGCATCTGTCTTCAACCTTTGTTCTTGTTTAATTATCTTCTTGTACACTTGGTCCATGGTGATCAGTCCAAGAATATCAACCACGCCACCAATTCGATTTTTCAAACCCATGATAAATTTTCTAATCCTAAACCTTTCATCTAGTTGATATTTAGGTACATGATTCGGGAGTCGCATGAATTTCTACTAATATTCATTTATAGTGGAATCTCCCTGATGAAACTTTTGAAAGTCCATCATTTTTTTCTCAAAGAAAATTTGGGGCAAACACCTTTGTCTAAATATGATCACAAACTAGTCCCATGTAAGACTTGTGTATTTCAGGCCCAAATTTGCTTTTTCACATTCTCACCATGTGAAAGTTTCCCCAAACAACTGTAAAGCACCCCAAACAAATTTTGTTATCTCGAAGTAGTTTATTATTTCAAAATACGTTTCCATCTTTGTAAGCCAACCTTTTGCAACATTGCCTGACAGTGAGCCCTCAAACTTAGGAGGAGTGACCTTTTTCATGTCACCAGATAGTTCTATTGCCAATTGGTTTTTCAACTCAGACTGAACTATAGCATCTAAGTGTTCTTCTCTACATTCATTTTGAGGGATTTTCTCATGTCTATTATATTCTCCCCTTTCCTATGTTTCCTCATCATTATCATCTTTCCTATTCTAGATCATAACTTATTGTTCCAAGTTTCCCAATCTAGCCCTAGCATTGTTGAGGATAGGCAAAATCTAATCTAGTTGGGGTTTTCAAACAGTTGGGACCCTTCCTAAGTTCCTCCAAAATTATCTCTAGAATGATCCATTTAGCTATAATAGAACCTAGAATTGAAAATTTGGTGTTTATTAGTTGTAATGTTAAACTAATGATTCTATTACCAACTTAAATTGAAACATTAACAAGTATTTTACAACACAACAAAATTGGATCTCTTTCATTTATTCAAAGCATGTACATCATTTACATTATCAATGTACTATTCTTTCGGCACATTGTTCAAATTTTGCAAGTTTACAAGCTACTATCACTTCTAGTGTGAGAAGTTTTAATGGGCACTTCTTGACCTTCAAAATTAGATACAATAAAGTAAGAGGTGGGACGACGCATAGGTTCCCCTCTCCCTCCAATACATCTTTCCCCTTGGATGGGATTTCTTGATTATGATCTTGTGGCATTTCAAGTTTACAAAAATGATGGCACTGGTGTCTCTTTGTTTTCTAGTGGCCATTTATTCCTCTCCTTATGAAGCCTTTTAGTGGTGTTTGCCAAGGTTTCATGGTCTGACAGTAGTGCACACTCAAAGTAATCAAACATAGTTTTATGTTTCTTCTGAAAATTAGGTCAAATCATGTGAACCTTCTTTCTCAATGTTTTACGGATTCTCATTCTTGTCAACCGAACATGATCATTGTTCACATTAGCTAAATTTAATTTTGAAAATAGTTTCAAATGGTGAGCTTTAGGTCTAGTACTAAACCCAGTAGCTCTGATATCATATGAAACATACTCATTTCTTCTAAGATGGAAAGTAACTATTGTATATGGTGAAAATGGATGATGATAAATTATTGTAAAACCATAAAGATTCAACCACAAACAATCTAAGTCCTACAATGAAACATTCACTAATACCAATAGAGATACCTAAGATCATGCAAATATATAAAATAAAATAAAATTGCCATTCACATGTCAAGTAGGGTTTCAATCTCCATTTTCTCCTATCTCCATTGATCTTGTTTGATATATTTTCTCTCAAATTTTATGTGTGCACAAGAGCTCAACAAAGAACAGATTGTAGTTGATAGCTTGATTGCAAGAAGGCTTGATTGACGCAGTTGTTAGATGATTAGGGTTGATAATGAAGGAGAGTATCCTCTTATATAGAAAACACTTTAGGAAATGGAGGGATAATATTAAGAGGTGTAAAGATAAATGGTCGGCTAGGATTAAAGAGTAGGTAGAGAAAATAATTAAATGATAAAGGGGGTAGGTAAGAGATGAATGACATGTGTCATGATTAGAAAAGGCTAATGAATGAATTAAATAAATACATATTTATTTATTTAATAGAGGAAGTGGGATCAATTAAATAAAAAAAATTTAAAATTATGAATAACAACATATATTCAAATTAAGTAATGATATAATATAGCATATAAAAGAGAGATGGAGAGGGAGTTTAGATGTCATTATAATGTGGATTGACTGAGTTGTATCACAAGTCTTGGCATGAATATACAAGAGGGGGAACATCACTTGAGGGTCAATCCTCCAACCACAAGTTTGGCAGTCACCTACTCACCTTCCTACTAGAAGTGGCTCCCAACCCGTCATGAGGATACAGACATGAGAATTGGTCAAGGTTTTTGTTTGAGCCTAGTGTTGTATCCTGACCATACAACTATAGGCACTTTCTAAGTATGCATGACCAACTAACTGGATTCTGCAACTAGACACAATAAACTGACTGAATGCAAGCAAAAAATTGTATCACCTTGGCAAAAGTTTTTATACAACACTTAACATGAAGTGCAATCATTTGTTCATGCACCTTCACTTAACTTGAGTACTTCAGACATCCTAAGATTGCAAACTCATTGATTTAGACAAACAAGGTTAACATGGAACTTTTAGACATACATACTTGCATTCTCTGACTCTGACAACTGCCTCTAGTTCTCATGATAAGTGAAACATAAGAAAGATGAAATATTATATATATATATATATATATATATATATATATATATATATATATATATATATATATATATATATATATATATATCATTCATGGTATTCATTGTAAAATCATGTAACACTATTACCCTCCACACTTCTTGTGACTCAATGAGTTATGAGCCATTGGAACCTAAGAACACTTAAGCTAACCTAGCCGCTTTGTCTAAGTTCTTGATTAAAGACTAGTTTTGAAGCTTTTAGTTTTTAGACTTGTGCTAGAATTCAACCACAATTTTAAACCATATACACTACCATGAACATGATTTTGTATCAAGGAAAGACAAGAATTAGTTGCAATTCTTTTGTTGTTTTCCAGAGTCTTGAATTTTTTAGTTTTCTTCTTGGTGTTTCCATTAATAATGCATTAGCGGGATTTTATAGAATTTCCATACTCCCAAATGTGTACATAAAAGAAACTCTTTCTTTATATATATACATCTAACTTATGAGAAAACTAAGAGTTCACTTGTTCAGGATTAGTATTAATTATATTCTCTCCTCATTTCCAATATGATAGAATTCAGAGATAATACAACAGAGCTTCAGTTTATATTAACTTATACTTGCAAGAATATATATGTACTTACGTGTATTTATATTTATTTGTATTTTGTGTTCACTTATACGTACATGTATATATATTATGTGTAATCATACATCTACTTATATATGTAGTGATTAAGTAATTAAAACAATATTGTTAACAATAATAATATTGACAATCAATGGCACATACGAAATTAATGGATTATGAGGATATGTTTGAGACATGAGTTAATCCAACCAATGCTTAGGTCTACATTTGACGACAAGGTAAACATAGATTCAACTGACACATACCTGACAAGACACATGGGAATCAATCAAAGATTTGACAAAGGGAAATTCATCCCTACGTGAGTGTGTACAAAAAATCAAATGGCAACACTCGCCTATTCTCATGTATGTGTCCCTCTCTCCAGTGATGCTCTCCCTCTCTTCTCTAGAGGGAAGGTTGATCATTCTTCATTTATCTTGGAAACTACAACTCTAGTTAGCCCATAACATATAATCATCATCAATACATTAAAAAAAAATATTAATCAGATGTCATTGATCATTTAAGATAAGCATTCCATTCAAATAAGCTCATTTAAAACCATCCATCTAATGTAATCCATATCCATATGTAAATTCACCACATAATTACCATGCAAGTAAAAAGCATTAACAATTTCATAAGGAGGGATGTAACAACAAACAATATGGGATAGACAGGTATGTCTTACTGAATCTTTTCTTGCATAACCAATCTATGTTGTGAATTCTTTGTGGTAATGAGAATGTAGAAAATGGGGCCTTGAGTAGATTAAACACATGTCAGAATTACTTTGCATTTTGAACAAGAACAACTTGCAATTAAACAAAGATACAAATGTACTTATGTATGCTATTATTTCTTAAACTTGAATACTGCAATAAATTAATTTACATAGTAAAGTTTCTACCTTGATCTTTACTATGAAACAATTGATTAAATTGTAGCAAAATTAAATATTTGATATAATAATGAAATTATGTTCAAATATCACTTGTCGTCAATGTCACATACCATGTTAAGCATGCAGGGAGCAAAAGCAAGATGGAAATTCGGTAGCGAAGGAAAGAAGGTTAGAAGATAATTGTAGACACTTCACCACATTATTCGAGTTGGACATAATGAGGCTTATGTCTATATTATTTCAAGTTCGTGGTTGCAAATCATCTAAAATACTGGATAATCAATATGGTCATTTGAGTATAGCTTGTTGCTTTCTATTTTGGAGGGGAATATATGGATTTTGAATTTTTGGTTTCTACTATGACCTACAAGGATTCATAAGCTATGCCTAAAATGATATATATGAAAAATTTATTGTTATTTTCACTAAAACTCTAATAACTGAAATTTTCACTATTAGTTTACACCAATTTAATATCGACTACATACCTTATGCAATGGTAGTGTCTGAAGTGTGTCTGCCTCTATTGAGATGCAAACTAGTTCTACTAAATCCAAAAATTGTTGTGTGAAAATAGGTTCATCATCTTTTCATTTAAAAGTGCATGTGCACCTAAATTAAAAATAATTGAAATCCAAATTGAAAACTTTAAAGCATAAAAACAAATCCATTCTAATAGAAAATGAAATAAAAAAGTTTGAAATAGCTTTAAAGTATACAAAAGTTGCATTGTGTGATGAAGATATTGTTTTATTTTATGAACATGGGTGTATGACACTAATTATGTGATTGAAAACATCTTTAGGTGTAATAATTGAGGGCGCCTCATAGTAGGAATCGATGTGTGGAAGTCTAGGGAAAGAAATTTTTAACAATATTAGGAATTGCTAGCAGCTATTTATCATTCTAGTGGAGGAACTTACCAAATAAAATCAATTCCATTATTTATTGATGGAGGAATTTAATGAACTTTACATATTTAGATACCAAATATGATGATGTGAAGATGTGATACATAAGATTATTTTAATTACATCATCTAACTTCATAATAATAGCATCATAATTGGAAATCACTTCCTTACCATGGAATCTAATTAGCATTTAACTTTTCTTTTACTATTGAAACTTGAGGTTAAAATAATCATAAATCAAGGACAAGCCTAGAGCAACATAATATTATATTTCCAATCTATATTTTCAAATGAAAGTATAACCAAAAATTTAAACCTTGGTAAATTAAATAAAATCTTGGGAGAAAAAAACTTTAGTATAAATGAAATTGTCAATAGGAAAAAATTTAGATTGTGATATAAGTCAACACAAAAAGAGCATCAATAATTCCACTTTTAAAACAGTGAAACAATATCTAAAAGATAAAACATTTTTTTCTTCTTTAAAATCAATGTCTTAGGACAATAACTTATTCGAGCCTTACTAAGATTGTGAAACTCCTCAACAAAATATTTAAACAACTCTTTTAAGGAAGAGGGATTAGTTTTAAACCTATATTCCATCAAACTATTAAATGTTAAGGTTCCAACTAAATTATATTGCTTTTGGAATCAAAGAGGTATGAATTTTAAATGACACCTTGTTAAATAGAGTTAAATGTTCAATAGTGAGAAGAGAATTAGTTCAAAAAAACCTAGGGTTATGAACCCATTATTAGGATGAAAAATAATAAGAAATAAATAACCTAGAACTAAATATCTATATGTTAAGGCAACAAATCTAATTTGTTTAAACATCATTAAGTTTAGCTCTCGTCACCAGAATTGGACCTCCATCACTCATATAGAAACCCTTAGAGAAATTGATCGTGAACATATTTTTCTTGATGTGTTTTATTTAGTTCAAAATGTCAAACCCAATTAGGAAAACCTTCCTTTTAGACTGGGTGAATTGGTTTCATCGCACTCATTTTTGTCTTTCCTCTCTCCCACCTTTTGGGTGACGTTCTTGCAATGACTTTGCATGTGTAGCGTTACTAGGTGTGCACAATAAAATGTCATGAAATCATGATATAGGAAGAAGTTTTATTTTATTTAAAAAATGATTTTGTGTTGTGGTCACAGCAATGGGTCTCAAATACTATGGCATGTTACATACTTAAGTACAATAAAAATTCTTGTAAAAAAAGTAAAGGAGAAAAAATCATAGGAAAAAAACCTCCCTCTAAAAGAGATGATACAAAGAGAAAGCATAAGTGTCAAAGAAGACAAAGGATATAAGGAAGGACTTTCCATGAACCCCAAGAACTACTTTTATCACATAGCTACAAGAAATACTCCCCCCATAGGAGAGACAAAGAGAGGCTATGCAGCCTAGTGAGCACACAGTTAACTTGAGAGGGAAGGTGAATCAATATAGTACAATTATTTACTCTTTCAAACTTAATAATATAAGCACATCAATTGAGAAATATCATTCACATAATATGCAACAATTGTGCAACACTACAACATAAGATTTACCTGGAATACCTTAGGTAGAAAGCCATGGCAAAATATTTGCTTCTATAAACTTGTACAAAATTCATATGTACCAATCCCTTTAATTTGTATGCACCAACCTACTAGAGGCACCAATCGCCATAACTAAGTACCAACTTAGCAAGAGGCACCATTCCCTCCTTTAGGAAGCACCAACTTCCAAATTCTTCAATGGATAACACAGTCTTCACAAAATCTACAAGTAGATATACTTTCCTTCACAAATCTGTATGTAGATGATTCAACAGTTATCATAAAAATTCTCTTCTTGACAAATCTAATTGATGATGATGCAATGTGTTCCTCCACAAATCTAAATGCAAGGATTTACATATATATCTACCATAGGCTCCTCTTTTAAATCTTACATAAAATCTTCTTTATCAATTTGCAATAGATCTCTTGTTTATAATCTTTTATTTATAATCTGTTACATATTCCTCTTTTAAATCCACATAAACTCCTCTTATAGATTTTCCATGAATTTTTCTTTTATAATTGTCTTATAAATCTACTCACAATATGCTCATAACTTCTTCACGAATCTTTTCACAAATCCTCAATAAATGTACTCATAATCTTCTCAAGTATGTCTCATAGATTTTCTCTAATATGCTTTTAAACAAATCTAAAATGCTCTTCATATTTCTTTCCTCTAAGACTATTCTACATATACTCTTATTTAAATAATATTCAATTAATTACTTGTTTGAAAACCCTCTTAGCATCTTCTATTTATACCTCGTAATGTGCCCCTTCACCAAAAGATGTACCCCTCCAAAAGGGGTTAGCCAAATTAGCAAGGGAAAATATTTATTTAATCTAAAATACCCTTGCAAGATGGGCACCAACTTCAAAGGGTCGGCCCCTTAAAGAATATATTTTTATTTTGAAATTTCAATGCCAACAAGGTCAGCCCTCTTGTGAAGCACAAAGAATATTATATTTATTTATTTTAAATCCCCCAAATGGCACAACTCAAACAGGGTGGTCAGCTCCATAAAAATGAATAAATTTTCTTTTATTTACAATTAATAATGCCTTCATTTAGGGTGTAGAACATGGGTTGCCCCAACAAGGAAATAAATAATCATTGTGCAATTTAATATCCAAATTTCCTCCTTCCTTTTTTAACAAAATATTGAAGATAGTGCCATAAATTTGGCACAAGCTAAACCTTCATCAATTTAGACTCAACTTGCTCTTTAACATCAATGACAACAATCTTGGACAACTAATTTATTCTTGACATTAGTGATAAATTTGTCCACACCCTTTTGACATCAATGACAATACTTCCAACAATCTCCCATTTTTCATTGGTGTCAACCATCTATGAATCTGGTATAGACATGATGTCATTCCTTTAACGAATTCCCCCCTTCCTCTAATTCTCTCCCTTTGACATCAATGGCAAAGGTATGTCCAATACTCTCATAAAGAATCTTCCTCTTCCTCTAATACTTCCTCTTCCTCTAATACTTCCTCTTGACATCAAGAGCATCATTTTCCTTTCTTCTAACTCTCTCCCTTTCTGAAATCAATGACAATGAGATACTTATTTTCTTTGTATAGAATATTAATCAATTGATCTATCTTTGAATTGTCTTTTCCATCGAGCTTGTAAGATATTGGAATGATTAGCTCCCCCTAATTTTATGCTTCTTCCTTCTTTTCATAATCTTATTCTCATTTCCTTCTCCATACTTTTGTAAACTGTTTGTTCATGCTATCCTTCATGTTCTATCTAGGTTCTATAAGACAAATTCTATAAAATCTTGTTTTATGCTAATAGTTGATGCATCTGTAGCATGACATTATAATCTACTAACGGAACAAAATAATTATAGTTCCTTCTTGAAAACCCACAAGGACTTAATAAGAAGTATAAGCTAACTAAAATTTAGTCAAGTAATTTAAATGTTATTTGGTCACCTTGTATAATTGTTGTGGAGGAGAATCCACCCCCTCAAAAATTAGGAAACGTCCCACATGTTATTGAAACTTTGAACTTTGTATTACTTCCCTCACCTGTCATTATGGAGTCTTAATGTGTTTTTCATTAGTTCCATGATTTGATAAATTTCTATATCAAGGGGGTGCCACAATTAATTTTGGGAAAATATAAGTGATTTGGGTGTAAAAAAATAGGTGTGATGGATAGAGATAAAAAAATTTGGAAGAGGGGTGTAGCTGGAAGGTCAAATAAATAGCAATGTCAACAGTCAACCACAAACATTTTTTTTCAAATTCATCCTCAATTTGCTCATCTAGAAAATAGGATTCACAATGGAACAAGTGGGGAGTTGTTAAGGAAAGGGAGTATCGTCGAGAGAGTATAAATGTTTAGGCAGTTGACAAATAGTCCTAAAGAGACATTTTTAATAAATTCATTTATGCATACCCATCAATCTTTTCATTTCATGAAAAGATTTACATTGATTCATATTGTCAAATAGTTTACAGCCCATGTCTATGCTTCTACACATTCCTTTTTTTTAACAAATCCATTTTGTGTACATCCCATAATCATTGCATTTCTTGAGAAATGCATTTGTTTGAGGCATTGTGTCAAATTTGAAATTATTGTCTCCATTAATATACATTGGAAAAGTTTATTCAATTTATGTATTTTTTATTATTTTAGTTTTATGGAGGTCCTTAAAAATACCCCATTTGAAGGCAAATGTAGAATAAAATGCAAAGATGTAGATTTGATGACAACATTGATGTGGTTCTCACAAAAAGAACCTATCAAATCTATAAATTGAGATCCAATAAAAAAGTTTGATATACCTGTCAAGTAATTATCCCAATCAATTGTGTCAAAAACACAAATATGAAAATCTTGTTGCCCTAAATCATGAGAAACCAAAGATGTAGGAACACTCAATCTTGAAGAAGTGGGAACTTGAAGGAGATGTGATATTAGTGCAAGTTGTAGGAACTAATGAGGACGATAGGACTCCAAGATTCAAACAACCAAAATGTATCTCTTTCTACATGTTGAAGGTGTTAGTGTTATCTATCAAAACCACCATCAAAGTCAATAGAACCAAAAGAAGCAAAAAACTAATTTGGAATCATGACCATCATGTCCTATAGCAATAATGTTTCTACTATACAAATCTTAAATGATCACTAAATTTAGCTTGTAGTCAATTTTCCTATGTCAATATGTGTGATACGATAAATGAAAAGATAATTATGGAAGATTGTCTTTTTAATTTTAGGTTACATTATTTTTTATCCCATAGCATAGGATTAGGATGCTTGTCATGATCTAATTTAACCCTCACCTAGGGTATCATCTAGAGTTGATTTTTTATTTTTCCTTCTACAAGGATTTATTATTTATTATCATAACTATAATAATCCAATTACTCATTTAATACAAAAACTCAATCATAATGCATTTTGGGATAAAATCAATGATTAAGGTTGCATTTGTAAGTAATTTTTGGGAGTTGTTGGTCTCAATAATCAACTCTAACATTGTATCAAAGCATAAATTTAATGCTTCCCCACATATTGATGTGGAACAACACCTATATGAGTGTTTATGGGAAATGATATATCAATATTAATAATGCCACATTTCATGATGTACTTTATGTTCCTCCACTATCCACCAATATTATTTCCATCTATGAGATTATGTATAGTGTGTCAAGGAAGACTTGATTTCACGCCTAATTTAGCGATTATTGGATAATTATAGAGTAGACACATTGCTAGGTTAACGATAGTTGATCATGCATCTCGATTGTATGTCTTATAATATTTTTCTCTAGATGATCTTGTAGTTCCATTGATTGGTTTACACTCTCATGCATCTAGAGTGGATCAAATATCGAAGAAGTTTGGTCACTTGAACCTACATGTAATTTCATCTGCCTTAGTTCACACGACTTGTGCTAAGCTTCCATCTCCTACACCGCCTGCATGATGTTACTAATTTTTCATTTTTATATTTGTAGGATGAGATTCTACTAGACATTACAAAGTTATTTGTTGAGTCATGCATTGTGTGCATAATTGGGGACCTTTAAATGTCAAGGCTCTAAGTTTGCCTCGATATCCATCAATTATGTAACTTATACTATTGATAATAAAATTATTGTTTCTGCCATCTCTCATGTGTTCTTCCTCGTGTGTTTGGTGTGCATCTGTGTTGGATGATAAGATCTTCATCAAATGTAATCTTCAATTGTTACTATCAATTTAGTACCCAAAAGAGTCATCCACAAATGGATAATCAATCTTGTGCTCCCAAAGATGAAATATAGGTACAATAGAGGTAGTGACTTTCCTAACAACCATGGCACTCACATTCATAAAAAAAAACATGCCTTGTTTAAAGAAATTAACATCATCTACCAGTAAGAGGAAATATCCTTACGTTAATCTAAATTGTGTCAGTGATTAATTCCTCAATAATTGTCCATAAGGAAAGTTGGATTCATATTTTCTCCTTTTACTTATTATCTAAGAGTGTTTTAAATAGGTTGACAAGAAATTTAAAGGTTAGCCCAAGCATTTTATTTAAACAATAGGATTGGGGGGGCGGGGGGGGGGGGGTTGTTTATTTAAACAATAGGATTGGTGGGGGGGGAGGGAATATGCAAGATAGAGATGGGATTTAGAAATAATATGGGTGTACAGCTCAATGGTTGGATAAACACTATTAGAAGTGCGTTGGCAAATATAGTGAGAATGCAAATATTTCTTTTATTTTTGTGGTTCAAAAATTCCATGTTGATTGTAGGTGGCACTTTTTTAAATGTTAATATATTGATGTATGATTTCATGGGTGGTAGCCCCAACATAGCCCTCCTCATTCTATCAAAAAAATTAAGTGTAAGAATCCTTGAGCGAATTGGCACCATCCTACCAATGTTAATCCCTTCAATTATCTAACTAACTACTTCTGCATTAATCTATGTCATGTAAACATAGATGTATTCTAGTGCCTTGAGAAACACAACACTAACCTCAAGGCATGTTTTTACCCTAACCATTTGTCGTAATGACAAATGTCCCCAAGGAGTTTTGTATATCAAGTTTAGTTATAATCAATTCTTCTTGCACCTCCCTTTGCATCCCCCCTTTACATTAATTCCACTAAAGATTCTCATAAACATATATGTTGCTCTCATACAAGATTGTCAAGAAGATCTATTATAAGTTATTCATATTCTTATTCAACTTTCATACTATTTAGAAACCAACCAAATAATCCTCATTTAACGTGACAAACCTCGACCATTAAAGAACAAGAATCCATTAACCTTAAAAGAACAAGAAGCCAAAACAAAAAGCATCTCAATAGGGGCTCCAATAGACATTGTGCAAGGTAGAACCTTAATGAAATTTCTAGTGTCAATAAAAGAACCAAAAAAGAGATTTTCTATACTAAGCAAAAATCTATTCGATCTCACTAAAACCATATAAATTATTTTGAATTAACATATTATAAGATAAAAATAATTTGTTGATTGTATATATGTCCTAATAATATAGTAGAGAAATGTCACAATGTTAGAATTTGTTAGAAGAGAAAACGAATGTAGACCAGTAATTAATATTAAAACTAAACACAAGTCCCTATCCAATGAAACAAAAAAGGCATAGCTTGAATCAATACACAACGGATATAATCCAAATAATTTATTTCATATTGGCAAACGCAAACATTACATTTATTTGGATGGTTCTCGCACAATGATGCTCTTCAATTATGACAATAACATGAGGTAAGCAAAACTGTTATTTAAACGAATAACCTTGGTTGTAATAGAGTCAATTCTGTGTAGATTTATTTGTGCACTTGGTTGGAAACGATAAAACGTACCATATTAGAACAAGCTTTATATCATTGTACATCTTCACAACATACTTATCCATAAACAAAAACCATGACAATTAGGGGAAGAGCACCAATAGCTGACATGGTCAAATAACCACCATGTTATTGTCATAGTGACCCCACAATAGCTGTCATAGTGAAAACACCATTAATATATTTGTTTTGTACCAATAACCGATCATTTTGTCATTTTTTTGGTTCATAATTGGCCCATTTGTGCACCACTATAGGGACATTTGTCCACAAGTACTGGCGATTTTGAGTGGACAATTACTGGAACATCTTTCGTGAGGTATCAAGCGACACTTTGAAATGTGTACTTTTTGACCTTTGTGCACATAACTGATTACACGGCATGCATCATTACTACCCAGAAGCCAGATCAATAGCTTAAGCAGTTAAGTTGCATATGAAAACCACCACACAAAAAAATCAAAATCCGATGTACCGTTTAGGATCCATGGGTGCACGAAGTTAGCTATGACAGCTACTAGTGCTCTTCCCCTATGTTTGAAATTATCTCTTCGCTATCATACAATAAAAAGTGAGTTAATTCTTTCTTCCTATCAATTATGATTTCAGTGGTAAATAATGTAAATGGATATATTTGTTACCTTCATCGTTAATGTTTATTCAATATTGCATTATTTTCCACAATAAATAATGTTGTCTTGTTTGTTTATGGAAAGGTTAGTTATATAATACGTAATCAAAAATATCACATATATTAAGATGTGAAACTCCGTTTTCATATCACAATCTACCTGGAAGTAATGCAATCATGGCATATCAAACGAAATGGATTCCATTGATATATTTTTCATTGTACTTTTCTGTTTAGAAGAAATCCACTAACCACGATGTACTTAAAATCCTTCATAAGATAACGTTCGTCTTAAAGAAGGTATCAAAGATATTTCAAACTACATTGAAGACGAAAAACGAATCTCAAGATAATAAACCTAAAGAAGATCCTATCATCGAACCGAATTTATTTCATTTTTTAACTATCACAATAAGAAAATTCAGCAGCTAAATCACTTCGCAAGGTAAGTCTGATCGGCTAAAACACACTTTAATCCCACTTGAATAATCTAAAATTGATTTAAGAGACTGACAATTATTAGGTTTACCAACCTCCATCAGATCGTCGACTACATATTTCGATCCATTCCGTGTTCCACATTAGGTCTCTGGCTAAGCCAGATTAGTAACATATGCTTCCTTCTCTGCAAACCAGATGAAATTGGCTTAACCACCACCTATAAATTATTTAAAATTTGTCCTCACATAAACATGGAAAAGCTTTCGCGCGGTTCTAAACCACATCAACCACATAGATGAAACACACTAAATTTAACTCACGATACTAAAGAATTTTCCGTTACAATGACGTCTAACTTTTAGAAATCGCAACACCAATGTTATGTCTTCTTTCCGAATAAGAGAAGATTTCAAGTTATCTACGAGACAAACCTACATCTGTGTTATAAATTAGGTGCTTGCCAATCAACCTCCTACATATTATTTTAACTCCGGACACCCGATACAAAACTAACCAGATCTTCTCTAGTTTTTCCTCGCACCCGTTCTGTGAGGCCGAATCTTTTCGATTAAGACTATATGCCATTGTACAAATATGGTTACATTTCTGTTTTGCTAACCATAGATATGATATAACAGCAAACTGAGACAAAAATAATCCCTCTAGACCAATTCTCAAAAATCTTATACATTTAAACACGATCTGCCTTATAATGTAATTATTAAACATAAAAGGGTTTAAATCTGAGTTACCGGACCCTAGTTACCGGACCCATCAACATGCCTACTTGTAGGATTAAGACAATTTTTGGTTGTGTCATATGGGGCAGGTGCCTTGGAATGAAAACGTGAGACAACTTATGGTTTAGTCATATGGGGCAGGTGCCTTGGAATGGAAACGTGCCCCATAAAGGCCAAAGAACCTTGCATTACAAGATGGTAACTACTGGATTTTATCTAAATAATTTTTCATGACGACAATTGGCTTCCTAATTTGAAGTAGAAAATGCCTTGAATGAAAATTAATTCTTTATAATTTGAATGAAAATTAATTCTTTATAATCCACGGTGACCTGTTTTGGGGTTTTGGCTAATAATAATATGGGACTACTTTATAATAATATGGGTCTACCCCAAACTCTTTTAGTAGGCACCCAACTGTGCTACAAATGAGGTGTACATACCTTGCCCCTTCAGGATTTGAACTTGATTTGAACTTGTGACATTTCTTTGGAAGGAGAGTAAATTAAGAAAATAAAGTTTGTTACAGGTAAACATGTGCAAAAAAAAAAACATAAAAAATTCAAAACAATGCTGTTCTGTTCTTTTTAAAAATGAAAAATATAATTAAAATGTGGCCTTCATGTTCCATATGGTATTCAATTCATCCCTCTGTACCATACATGCATTTTCCAGTAGAACCTCATCATTAACTATTAGAAAAGACCATGAAGGTTATCAACTAAAACCCATTGAGACAGAACTAGATGTGTTCAATTGATTAATTCAGACTAGGTCGATTAATTACAATATCCCGTTACAATTTGAACAAAAACACTTTCAGAACTAAAATGATCAAATCGTACAGTACAGTTCACCGCACTTCAATTTGCAAGTAGCAAATCTAAAATTCACATGCAACAAATGAAATCCTCACAGTACAGTACAGTTCACCGCACTTATTAGGTATGTAGAGAATGTGATAGCAACAAGAAGTGAAATCCTCCATGTGTTTCATTTATTCAGCAATCTAAGTTATTCATCTGGATCTTCCCCTAGCATTGAAGCCAACTTGGTAATTTTGATCTACTCTGCAATAGACAGAATCCTTCAAATACAAAAGTCCCAATTAAGTACAAATTCACCCTATCACAAATATCATGTCAGAGGAAACAACACCAACAGAGAGCTTTTGAAACCAAAGACGAACACAGTACTGCATTCTAACTTTAGAGAGAGAGAGTAGCCGGTTTTTCCAACGTATGATTCTAATACTAGAAAGCTGTGTGAACTTGAGGTCAACATAAACTTAGTAATCTCATAGCTATATATCAAAGCTCAAAAAATGGCATAAAGGTCAAACCACAATGTACAAACATATACTATCAACAACGTTCGCATCAGAGAGGGAGGCCTGTAACATTTAACCCCAAAGCTTGGTTCCAAATTGACAAAGCTTTAATGCAAGTATACCAAACGATATATTAGTCATAAATGATTTTTATGTACTATTATTGTCAACACAAAATTAGGAGAGCGGATGTGCGTAATGCCTCATTTACAACTATTTATCACATATGTAACCCATTTAGAGTCGTTCCTAACACACCCCGACAAACAAGTAGGAGAATGTCTTGATTATTACTGTGGAAGAAAGTCCCACTGTAGAGATATTTATCTCTAGTAAATAAATTTACTCAAACTAGAGATGGCCAAGAAGACTTGACACGGATACAGCAAGGAATGTTATTACTAAAGAGCTAAGTTACCGGTTTGGGTTCGGGTACCGGTTCGGGTTCGAAGAACCCGGTACGCCGGTACGGCAAAATTTTGAAAAGGGGTTTGGGTTCGTTTGGGTTCGTTAGTACAAAAACATGTAAATTATATATATATGCAACCTATAAGCATGAATTAAGATTAGCATGTCACATAGCATCATATAAACAACAAAACCAACATAAACTTGTAATCGTAGCATCATGATCATACCATAACAGCATCATATACATCAAGTCTAATATCAAAATGATAAAATATTCAAGTATCATTGTTTCAACTTTCAACAATTTAAAGTTTGATCATTAAATGGATTCAAACTAAGAACATCCAAGTTTAATTTTTCAAACTGAGGACCTGGATTTTGCCGGCAACACCCCCAACGGGGTCAAGGGACAGCGCCCCTTGCGGGGGTCTGGGGGCAGCGCCCCCAACGGGGTCAAGGGGCAGCGCCCCTTGCGGGGGTCTGGGGGCAGCGCCCCCAGCGGGGTCAAGGGGCAGAGCCCCTTGCGGGGTCGAGGGGCAGCGCCCCTTGCAGGGTCCCGGGGCAGCACCCAGGGCGCGCTCCCTGTCACGGTACAGGGCGGGGTCGAGGGGCAGCGCCCCCGCCGCCAACACCAAATCACAACCTTCAAACCCACACGGAACTCCATGGCGTGCATCAGTTTTCTGTTTTTTTAAAACGTCTAATTTTCTGCTTATTAAGGTTATAACTTTCACTTTTTACAAGGCAGAATTGAAAAAAAAATTAAATTTGCATTGTTTTTTGACTTTACAAGCCGCCCAGCCACCCAGGTTCGACTGGGTCTGCCCGGGTTCGACTGGGTCTGCCCGGGTTCAACTGGGTTCGACCCCGGGTTCGACTGGGTTCGACCAGGGTCGAACCCACTCTGGGTTTTTCGAACCCTGGTCGAACCCAGGTCGAACCGGACCCGTACCACGTACCCGGTCGAACCCGGACCCGTACCAGGGGGGCCCAGAGGCGAACCCGGTAACTTAGCTAAAGAGGCAGCAACTTCAGAGCCAAAAAAGAGAGAAAAAAGACACATCAACCCCAGGACTTGCCCCCCCAAAGGCCTGCACAGAACTGGAAAAGCCCTCAGTACAGTTAATGCGTTGTAAAATACCCCTCTTGCTCACAATTGTTATCTTGTGGGATTATTAACAACACAGTGACAACACACGCACATAGAACCCAGAAAGTTGTATAGGAATTTTAAAATACTTATTCCATGGAAATACCAACCCAAACATTCAACATAGTGTAAGAGCTGCATACCAAATTAAAAGTTCAAATAGAACACGCCCTCTTGAAGATTTGCATCCCCCACCAATCGTGAACATCAACATTTTAAAGGCAGCATCAAAATCAACACGAAAATTGGATGTTATTCTCTCTCATCAGCTACAACAGCATCATCATCACAGCAACCAGCAGTGTTTCCACGTCCCCAACTAACTATCACATCTCAGTCATAGTCCAGCATAAGTCAGGACTAAAAAAACTAAAATAAAATAGTAAAGCACATATTAAAGTATGTCCTCTACTGAATGAGGGCACAAGTAAAAAGGCTGCAAATTTGTTACTTCCGGTCTAGAAATGACTTAACTACCAAAAAGCACCTCGTAGGGTGTGCACAGTGAACTTGTCAGAACCAACATTTAGCACCCCTCCAAATAACCAACCCACCGATACTGAAGATTATAAATTAATGAGATAAAATTCAGGTGATCAGACTAACCATCTTGATCTAACAATATAACTCCTCGAACATACTGAACAACCAATGTGTCACTCATGTTCAACACCAGAAGATGTACTTGAGACAAATCTATTTGGAACACCACTGGCATATGAAGCTACGTGGATCTACAGCAGCTTTGCAAACGAGATATGACTATCCTGCACAAGGTTATAAAAAAAGAAGTTTCAACATAAAAGCTGAAACTCAATCTAAAAAACATTTACTTCTACACTTGTACAGGATACAGATCCATGTATGTAACAGACCGAAGTTATACAAGCACCTGAATTACTAGGTCTTGGAGATTCACTTCGAGCCTTTGGTGACAGACTTGTATGGGCAGGAGACCTAGCAGGTGGGCTAGACTGATCTTGGCTTCGACGCTGCGGAGATCGACTGCGGCGTACAGGGGAACCACTGGGAACATGACAGAAAATCCATCACATTGGTAACATTCAAATACCATCCCCAAATTCATCATAGGATTTCTTAATCTTGCACACCAGCATACCTATCAATAGGACTCAGAGATCTTTTCCTTCTCTCACTTCTTTTGTCCCAACTTTGACTCCTGCTATGGCTGCGAGGGCTGACACTGCGGCTCCGGCTGCGAGGGCTGGCACTGCGGCTCCGGCTGCGACTCTGGCTCCAGCTTCGACGACGATATTCCCGATCTCTTTCATGATATCTGTGTCGTTCATATCTATCACGGCTCCTACTCCGTCTCCTATGATCTCGATACCTATAATCATCATACCTTCTCCTGCAAAATACAAAAAAAAAAGCATAAAGCTCATGCCAAGATAATTTTCAATTTAACAGAAACAGTCAGTCTCACTGTCGCAAAGACCATTCCTGACCTGGAAAGCCGAGGACTGTGACTCCTGTATCTCCTTGAGCTAGGAGGCTCTGCAGTTAGCCTTCCTTTATGACTGCAACATGGAAGCATTTTGATTGGCAAATAAATTGTAACTTATTTAAACCTTTCTCTTGTCCAAAACAAGAATGCAGGAGAGATAAGCAGACATGATAAACCATTGACAGTATTCAATCTTGATAATTTTAATACAGAATGAGTTCTCTGAGTCTACAGCTGCAGTTATTTTGTAAAAAGCTAGTCGAAATTTAAAATCGCTCTTGTAATTTTGCCAAGACATCAGTACAGATTATTAATAGAGTAATCTTTAATTAATTTTTGTATGGACCTTGGAGCTAAAATATCCGAAGGTTAAATCCTAATTTTATTTGTCAAGGAAAAGGCATATTTGTTTCCCTTGTCAAAACACCAAGCATATCAATGAACTTACATTACTTCTGCATTCGGACCATATTTTGCAAACTGCACAACAATATCTCTTCCATCAACATTCCTTCCTGCACTCACAGATAAATAGATCAACTATACCCATATAAATTGAAACATACATTCAGTAGAAGTTATTTGTGATGAATATGAGATAATTTGACCCATTTTACCCACAAGAAAAAAACCCTCTTCTAATTTGAAGAGTCTAATTCTTTGACATGTTCAGACTCACACTCCACTAAAAGAGCAACCTACCTTACAAATTGTATTTCAAGCTTCAAATTTCTGTTCCAAGATATAAATTGCATGATATCAAATCATCACTAAATTACTAATGCTACTGCACGTTTTAAAATGTAACAACCAGTCAACTATGCTGACTTGAAAAATATGCAAGCCAATTAACTTGCAAAACCAAAGATCAACAGTCAGAACTTCCTGAAACTTAACCAACTCGTTCAATTTCCCAAGTCTCAGTGAGCGTGAAAGTAAAACTTGTTCTTGGCAAATATAAAGCCAAAATAAAGTAAATTTGAACTCTTTCCAAAACAGTAAATCACAAATACTTCTTAAGTGAATGAGAAGACTAACATAATTGCATTTTTGTCCTGTTTTGCTATGGAAACCAGATTTGCCAATAATTTTTTGCAAGAATTTCAGTTTAAGCCTTTAAGGTTAAGAAAGTATAAAAACAGTTTATCAACAGCTAAAGAATTTGCATAGAATTGCTTTTATAAAAATATATGTATAATTTGTATTTTCGAGGAATTATAATTTGTATTTTCGAGGAGTTATTAGTTACCTCCCCTCCCCAACCTCATAATGCCCAAACTCCTGAAAAATCCAGAACTGAGAAAGTAGTAAGATTGTCTGTTTTTGTCATAACTCTTACAACAGCAAAGGAATACTGCAGTTTTTAGTCAGAAATCAATTAGTGTAAAGCGAAGGATACAATGACTGGAAAGGGAAGGGTCAGGAAGAGAATTTAATAATGTAGGTAGTGACAAGAGGGTAACAACCCTCTCTAAGTTGAAATTTCTAGTATAGGGTTCATAAAGGGACCTTAGAATTACCTCAAAAGAAGATAAATCCTGCAAATAGGGTGTTTGGGAAGGAAAAAGATGTGCTTCTGCAGAAAATGAGATCTTGCCTAGAGGCCATGAGGTGGATGTGGATATAATTTAAGGTTAACTTCCATAGACTCCTCACAAAAGGGTTAATTTGCAGATTCTTGGGTCAGCTGACTGGATAAAAAGCTTGGACTAAGAAAACCTGGGAGACCCAACGGGACTACAGGACCTGCCCATGCCAAGAGAATAGTTTATTGCGATATCAGATAATATTCTGTTAAAAACAAGACCTTCCAAGGAGACCCTTATTTCTTAAGAAATGCTGGGCTTTTTGCAAAGCAACCGCATATTGGTTTTATGCCTGCAGATTACGTGCCATCCATAACCCATGTGGACTTTTCATGATGCCCTTCTGCATGAGTTATGCATGCTATTTTCAATTCCAAAAGAGATTTTACTAGATTTTTTTTTTAAACCTCCCAAACAAATCAATTTTTTTGCACCTGGTAACTATGATGAAAGGAATATGTGTTTCAAGTGCTGGGAATTTTCATTTTGGGATATACATCTGTTCTTCTAAAGTGACTTTGGGAGGAGAAGCAACAAACAATGCATGGATCTGCATAGAGCTTGAGATGGACCAACTATTCGTGGAAAGTGTTACCTCAAAGGTACCTAAAGGTTTAAGTGGATTCAAACAATAGATTATAAGTGGTCATCTGGCAACAGAATGCCAAAAATCAAAAGCATTATTGCAAAATGCTATGGCAAAAAATGAAAACTCAAAACTTCTAAAAGCCAAAGTGAAAATACAGTCAATAAAAGCATGGGAGAACCGAACAATGGAGGAGAAATTAGCAAGCAGAATCCAAACAGTACAAAGGATAGAATCTTGGATTATGATGAGGCAGTGATGGCTAGAAATGGTTTCAAAGTTGATCTACAAAAATAACCGAAGGACAAAATCTTAGATGAGGTTGAGGTAAGGCTTCAAGGATAATCTACAAAAATCACTGAAGCCAGTTATGCATGAAGGGTGGGTAACCAAGGAGATCGAACATGTAGAGGCAGAGGAAGCAGGTGCAATAAATTCATAACAGCAATCAGTGGAAAGAAAAAGAGGGAAATGTTAGGAAAGGACTACAGGAAAAGTGCCAAAGGGATCCCAACCTCTATAGGAAGACATGTTGTAATAGAACTTCGAACACAAGCCAATATTGAATACTCAACAACATAAGCAAATTGATTTCCATGCAAGGAATTTCTCACATATCCATTGAAAAATATGCTTGTATGTTAACAAGATAACAAAATATAAAGGCAACTCTGTAAATGGCATGTCTTGCAAACTATCTAAGTCTTGTACACAAGCTTAGTTTAGACTGCTTTTGCTAAAGATGTCTCAAACTTGCTTGCAAGTATAAACGTCTTTTCCATGTCTTGATGTTGTACGACTTGAACCCTTTTTAATTATATACCATTTTAACCTTTACCAAGAAACAAATCCAATGTTACTACCACCTTGCAAAAATACAAAACTCAGAACCTTAATATAACTCATCAATTGGAAAGCAATTTAAAAACTAGTGTCAATAAAGGCATAAAAACAGAAACTATGAAGGAAATAAAAATAAGTTTCTGCTGTTGATGTCAAAACCAAACAATCCATGGTGCTACTAGTAACAATTCAACACCTGCTACTGCATACCCATAACCCGTACTATCCTAGTATTACTAAAGCCTCTCCCAGCACTGGTGTTGCTATCCATAATTAATCACAATGATACACTTGCAACTCAGCATATCCAAATGAGTTGCAAAAATATACAGGTTGTCCACAATCAAGTTGAAAAAGCCATAGAAACCTTTTTGTTATTCAGAATTACTAGACTACTTATTGACATTACCATTTTTTATATAAATTTCAAACTCTCTATACCTGAGACTCTCAGAAATAGAACTATTATAAATCTGTATCTCACATTGAACACAGCAGAAATCTTTTATTTAATTTCTAGCCCAAAATAACACTTTGCATTCAGCATTATAAATCTTGATATGAATTATATAAAAGCTAAAAAGATGAATATGTTCACTATGTTTGGGCTGCAGGTCCAGAAGAGTTCTGTGAAGCAAAGACAAACAAATGAACCGTTTCTAAAGAGATAATAAGATAGAAGAAAAAGGTCTTGTAGAGATCATACAAACATATTTTACCGCTCAAAGTTCAGGCTTGCCCAGCCCTTTTGTCCATGCTATCTGCATTCTGGCCCATAGAAAAACAATGGTTATGGTCACTTTGGGATTAATAAAGCAAGGAACAGTCACATGGAAATCTTCAGTTGGATGGTTAAGACCCAATGTCAAAAGAGGCTAACAGTCTTTAAGCTGCTCAGTGGAAAAAATGCATGCCTGTTAAAGGCAAAAGATTGAGCGGTATGACTGTTGCTTGCTGCACAGCATTCAAAATAGCAAAGGAAACGAACCAAGCATATTATTGCATATAATTTACTTGAATGAAGGTTATAAAGAGAAGCAGTTATTGCAAAACTGTTGAAACATCCATCAAGCATTCCAGTAACCATCTTATATTATCATTAAATTAACAAAACAAATATGAAATATCCTATCTTAAAATCAAGGTGCACATGGAACAACTTCGCTGAGTAACTAGTGAAATCAAGCACACATTTTTACTCATCTGTAGTATATTTTATCAAATGTGTACATTCTGTCAGCGGTCAAGTCTGTGTTGTAACATGTAATACATTCATAACTATAACCTTGAAGCTATTTCAGTTACATTGTGGCTTTTGACCTTTCCCTGTTATGACTCCCAAACAGCCTACATGCATAGTAATTGAGCAGATCATTCAAATCTTATCTTCAAAAGTATTTATTGGTAATCATCTTGAAACTATCCTGACATGGTCCTTTCCATATAATTTGTTTCTTCTAATGCAGTGACTTCGCCGTATGATTACTGAGATCTAGAATACAGTTGTATGCATTCCACTTACAGTATTTTCTTTCAACATGTAAACCTAATATCAGACTTTATCAGATCTATGTTGTTATTTGATCTTATCAAAACCTTTAATTTTTTTCAGTTTCAATATCACAGAGAGGCATCTCAGTCTGCCCTTTATGCTCCCATCATGATTTAGCAGGCCATCCACATCTCATCTCCAAATACAATTTCTTGGTATAATCTCAAAACCATTCTATCACGATCCTTGCCAGTTACCATAATGCAGGCAAATGGTAATTTTTATCTCAGCCAAATGTAGTGTCAACGATCTCTCTCAACCTATTATAGCTCTGTGGGCTGCTGCAGTATCCATATTTCAATTGTTATTAATATTAATACTCACTAAGTTACCAGGAAATAGTTAAAGGTATAGGAAACTCTTAATTTATAGGAACCTAGTTATGGTTAGTTTAGGAAATATTTATAAATAAAATATAAAGCTTTATTTTGTTTCAGGTATGGAAGGGGTGTAAGGAGAATTTGGTAAAGTACAACTAGTATACATATCCTAAATATGTCTATCATAACATATCTTAAATACATATCAATTTGGAACTTATTGTTTTGATCGGTAAAGGTTAGTTTTATATTGATTCTCAAAAAATCATACAAAAAACCACATATATGGCCTTTAACCATTGGTCTCAGCATGAATATCTACAAACCCCAGATAAACCCCATTTTTACAAAAAAAAATAACAGTGTCTCCATATACAGATATTATCTCTTTACAGCCCCCAGAATATACGAAAACATGATACCTATAGTCTTCAGAAAGGCCTACCAGCAACTATAGCCAAATATACAAAGTTCTTAACGAAACCAAAATATACCAATAATTTGCTCGCCAAGTTTACAGCAAGCAATGCTGCTTTGGAGAAGGTCAATAATGGTACAATAACAGTCATGGAAGATAGTGTCATTTGCAGGGATGATTTGACAGTTAAGGCAATGATGATGGCCTATCTTTCTTAAGACCAAATTTTCAAAACTAGACAAGAAATGCAGTCAAGAAAGAGGGTTTCAAAGTGGTAAGTTTCTCAAAAAAAGACAGAGATTGAAGTTGAAGACAGCAATGTGAAGGAATAAGATATTAAAACAAAGTAATGTAGCAGTTCAAAATCCTTGAAAACCCCACGCCTCGAGAAGCCTAGTCAACTTTAAGATCAATTACATGCCCCTAGGATCATGCAATCAATTGAAATCATCATGCAGGCTGTTGAGACCAGTTCAAGGCTTAAAAAGTGGAGTTTTTGTGACATGTATATCAATTCAGGCCTAGTTGAAGAACTCACATGGGTAAACGTTCAGTTGAGAAGAATTTTGGGCCCACAATCAATCAGTTTGGATTAACTTTAAAGCCTTGATTGCATACTTTTCAAAGTTGCACGACGAAGATGATTGCATCATGCAAATTAAAAAAGTCAAGGATAAAAGACATCAATTGGAGTCAATTTAGAGACCCTCATGCAAATCAGAAGTGGAGTTCAACTTCAAATTCATCTTTCAGTTGAAAATGAGACATATTTTCTATGTAACATTCTTTGTAATCTCCTTTTCTTTCTTGAGTTCTTTCTATTTGTTTATTGCACACAGCAAAAGCGTAAGCATTGTAACTCAGTTTTAGAAGCAATATTCATTATGTATCAGCAACTCCTTTGATTCAGTAAAGAGTAATAGTTTCCATTTCAAAATTTCTTGTCTCTTACGGTGATGAATGATATGATGCAATTATTGTGTTTTGTTTATGAATGCTTTAATTCTATCTTATTCAAGCAATGTTGAAGCAAGAAAGTTCATGATTCATATTGGTCATAGGTTGTGATAGTTGATTCTAATGTATTGAAGTTGCGAAAGCTACTAATTTTTCCTTCAGGCAAACATTAAATTTGAATCCTTAATATGAAATACTTATGTATTACATATTCTAGATTTAGTTGTCAATGAACAAAAGTTTTTTTGAAGCAAATTGTGATTTAGGGCAGCAATTAGATTTTCAAAATTCGGTGCATCACCTCCTAGATCCATAGATTTCCATTTCAAAGTTATTTCATCATTTTTCTTGTCAAATCAGTTGTTTTAGGAGGTCCATCAAGGGAACCAGCCCTCTCTGGAGATTCATCTTTACCATAAACCACCCACACCTTGAACATTGTCTCATGTTTCTTAAAATAGCTAAGTTTCAAGCTTAGCTTAGGTGAAATCCTTCTTGACAACTATTTTGTTGTCGCAAAGGATTGCACCTTGGCTAAGCCCAAAACTTAGCTATCCTATGAAACATATGATCATCCTCAAGCTATGGATAACCTATGGTGAGGATAAACTTCTAGGAAGGGTTGGTTCCCTTGATGGGTCTCCTAAAACTAGTCATTTGACAGAAAAATGATAGAAAGACAACTTTGAAATGGAAGTCTACGAATCCAAGGAGGTGATGCATTGAATTCATGAAGTTCTAACTGTTGTCCTATGTCAATTTTGCGTCAATAATAACTTTTATTTGTTCACAACTCAATTTAAAAACATGCAACACATAAGTATTTCATAGGAAGGCTCAAATTCAATGTTTGCTTGAAAGAAAACAATGTTTTCACAACTTCAACCCTATGACCCGCATTAATCATGTTGTTCTTACATCAATCTTGTTTGAATAAAACAAAATTTAGAGGATTTGAATACAAGTCACAAAAAATACATCAAATTATTCATTCACCATGCAACACAAGAAAGATTGAGAAGGAACACTAGTGCTTTTATTGAAAAAAAAATCTTCTTGTTACAAATACTAATAAATTGTTTCTAAACTGAGTTACAATGTTGTATGCTTTTGTTGTGTGCAATAAGTAAAAAGAAAGAAATGAGAAAATGAGATTATAGAAATTGTTTTACAAGAAAAAAATCTTTTTTTCAACTGCAAAATGAATCTAAAATTGAACTCCACCTCTAATCTGCATGAGAGCCTCGAAATTTGCTGCAGCTAAATGTCTTTATCCTTGACTTCTTCAATTTGCATAAGGAAATCTTCTTTGATCGTGCAACTTTGAAAAACGTCCAAAAAATTTCAAAATTGTTTTGAACTAACTGGTTGTGGGCCCAAAACTCCCCTTGACTAATGTTCTACCCATGTGGGGTCTTCAACTAGGCTCAAACTGAAGCTTATGTCATATAAACTCACATTTTTCAAGCCTCCAACTGCTCTTCAACTGTTTACTTGATATTTCAATTGATTGCATGATCCTAGAATAATTTCCTTATTCTAGAAGTTTGTGATTTAACTTAAGTTTGCCTTAATCTTCATAGGGCATAGGGTTTCTTCTAGCTTTTCCTTAACTGATGCTTGTGAAGGACTATTCATTTGTTAAAATTATTTCTAAACCCCTATCACTCAAGGCTCTCATCGCAAGATTCATAGGTCTTCTAATTTTGATATGACTATCATTTTGTGATATGCACCGTTGTTCTTAACTTTGAAGGGTAGCTTTTTTGATAGGAAAAGTATTTGTTGACAGTATATATTATGATTCCAACAACAGTGATTGGCATTGTTCCCCTTTTATGATAACTGTCATGACTAACTTTCTAAACATCAATGTGACTATCCTTTTTCTCACGACAATCCTCACTCTAATGATTGCATTTATTTCAATGTTCTTGACTGCAACTTTTTGTGATTCTCTCCAATCTGCCATTGAAACTTCTGCTATAATCTTAGTCTTTCATTGTTTCTCTTTTATGGATCATGATGTATCTCTTTCTCTCCAACCAAGAATGATAGCTACGTTTGTTTTTCATTGTTATATTGAAACCATTTTGTGGAAACACCTGACCGATATTACCATATACCTCATGTCCTTCTAGATGACAATAGCCAAAATATTCTCCAGCCAATCTCGAGCCACACATCCTGCCCCTAAAGGCCCAAAGTTGCCTTTCAATGCTCCATCAAAATTAATTTTAACCCATCTCATCTCCAATTTCATCCATTCTATGTTTCTATCCTTACTAGAGAATGGATTAACCTCTGAAGGCCCCTTAACAAGCGAAATATTTAGAAATTTTAATTTACTTTCAACTTATTTTATTTTACTTTAGAAATATTTATTTACTACATATATGAACACAAAGTTTATTGTATCTACATTGTTTATTTTTTGTTTTCGTAATACACTTATTTTACTTTTGTAACTTTCAATTTTACCTTTGGAAACTTATAATCTAAAGCAAAAATTTATTTGCATCTGTTCTTTTATATTTATATTTTAAAAATTTGGTAGCTCGGTGGTAGAGCACTCCAGCAGCATATGGAAGGTCCTAGGTTCGAGTCCTAGCTGGTCCATGTGTCAACATGGTATCAGAGCAAGGTTCATTCTAAGTAATCATATTAACAATAAGCTTTCACCTTCAGTTTGTTGTTTTATTTTCAAGATGGTGACAAGTCTGAAAGTAGAGGACGGACTTGATGGGGCTCTTAATCTTACCTCTTGGAAGGTTCATGTTCTCCTTGCCCTTGAGGAGATTGATCTGCTGTAGTTTGTAGAAGATAAGGATTTCCCTGAGCCCTCAGATCCAGAAGAGTTAAAGCAGTTCAAGAAGAATGCTCTTAAGGCCAAGAAGTTCCTAATTGATTTTGTAAAGGATTATCGTGTCCCAATCATCTCCAAGTTGCCTTCAGTCAGGGAGATGTTCAAACACTTTAGAGGGAATGTATGAGATCAGCAACATCAGCCAGGCACTTACTCTAAGGCAGCAACTACTTCAAGTCAAGATGGGTAAGGGAGATTCGGTGATGTCTTTCTTCATGAAAATTTCAGAATTGAAGGATCAACTCAGCTCCATTGCAAATGAAGTTGTGGACAAGGACATTGTCATGGTTGCACTAAATGGACTTCCTGATTCTTGAGATCCATTCATTCGAAGCAGTAGCGGAAGATCTGAATTTTCCACATTTTATTGCCTCCGGTCTGATTGCATTCAAGAAGAATCATGCTTAGCTCCAAGAGGAATGCTCAAGGGCAATCATGGAGGTGACCATCACATGCTTGCATCTCAATGTGTCAAAAGGAAGGGTGGTCATTGGAAGAAGAACAACTTCAAAAGAAATAGAGATTTCAGACCTCTTGTTGCTCACGATTCAAGGAAGAAGCCAAGGGATCTTTCACGTATCCGTTGCTTCAAATGTGATAAGTTTGGACACTATGCTAAAGAATGTCAGAATCTGCCCAAGCAAGGAGAAGCGAACCTGAAGTTGCAAATTCGAAGGATAACGAAGACTTCCTCTTCATTTCTGCCTTATCCAGCAATGTGCCAACTAACAGCAACACTTGGTTGATAGACAATGGTGCATCCAAACATATCACGGGATACTGGGAGCACCTCTCAAACTTAATGGAGAAAGAGTCCAACATTCATGTGGTAATTGGTGATGATGTTCGGTATTCGATAAGAGGTTTTGGCAATACTGCTTTAAATTTAGAATCTGATATCTCCTTGCATCTTAGTGATATTTTATTTGTTCCTGGAATTAAAAGAAATTTAATCTCCATTTCTGCCCTAGAAGATAAAGGTTATCAAGTAGTATTTTCTGAGGGTAGAGTACTTGCATGGCCTAAGAAATCTAGTTTTAAATTTGCTCGTGTTATTGGAAATAGATATGATAGTTTGTATAAGCTTTCAGCTCACCCTGTTCAAGCACTCATTCATGAGGCTCTTGAATCTAGCGAGCTATGGTACAGAAGGCTAATAATTTTAAGATCAGACAGATAACAGTAAGCAAAAAATAACAAAGAAAACACACATAACACAGCACTACCCTGGGAAAACCTCCCTCTTGGAGGTGAAAAACCTAGCAACAAGTCTCAGATGTTTATTAGGCAATAATCAGAAGTGATTTTACAATATGCTTCAGCACTTGAAGTTGTCAGCACGTAATGGACAGTAATAGCTTCAACCTAGGGAGTGAACTTATCTACAATTCGGATGTTGCTGTCCCAAAGATGAAGTTTGCTGCCCTTTAAATGGAATTCGCTGACCTCCTAAGGTGATAGCAGTGCTTCAGATAAGGTTCGCTGAGCTTCCAATAATATTCGTTGTTTTCTGATAGTGTTCGTTGGTCCCATGATTGTGTTTGTTGTGCACTCAATGATGATCACTTCCTTTAGATGATGTTTTCTGATCTCTGATCACAATATGTTGATCACTGAAGTAACTCGCTTATGACAGATAGGAATGTATTTTCCAAAATGTATATCTAATGTTTGTAAATGACTTTGTATATATATGTGACAAACTAACCTAGAAGCCTTAGGTCAGCCTTGCTAATTGATTTCATAATAATCTAAGGTTGGCGCCCAATATAGGGTCAGACCAATAATCATTTACAAGTTACATTATATATAGGTCTTGCCCAATATTCATAGCAAGATATAATTACAAGTTAATGTAATCTGAACTTAGCTATTATTTCAACACTATCTCTTAGCTAGAGAGGATTCAATCAGCTATAGTGTAATCATACATCATGGACTTCTTTATGAGATTCATCTTGCATTGGCCGCAGAGGAAGAATGTAAATTGCAAGAAAACAATCAAAAATTTTCATCTTGCATTGCCCCCAGAGGATGGATCCACCTTGCATTGCCCGTAGAGGATGGAAGAGGTCTTTCACCTCAACTTTCTCCCAGAGAAGGATATACTGTCACCATGCATTACCCGCAGAGGGTGGAAGATGCTACTTGAAGCATCACTGAGACTAAGACTCCCTCTCAGTCATAGTTGGATTCTCCACAATTCCAAGCCTATCTCTAAAGTATTCAAAATTCACACAAACAAGGGGCTTGGTGAGAATGTTTGCAACCTGCTCCTCAGTGCTGACATATTTCAACTCTAAGGCACCTCTTTGTACCACATCACGAACATAGTGATAGTGAGTTTTCACATGTTTTGATCTGTCATGAAACACAGGATTAGCAGACATTTTAATACAACTTTGATTATCACAATGAATAACTGTTGGTTCCCAAGGTTGTCCAAACAACTCAACAAGAAGCTTTCGAAGCCACACTGCTTCTCTTGATGCAACACTCAATGCAATATACTCAGCTTCTGCAATACTCAAGACTGCTAAGGACCGTTTCCTGTTGGCCCAGGAAATCACAGCAGAACCCAAACTCAAACAGATACCTTAAGTGCTCTTACTTCCTGCCCAATAAGAATCTGAGTAACCTTCCAAGGTAATGATAGTGTTGATTGGATACTTCAACCCATATCCAACAATTTCGCATAAGTACCTCAGAATATGTTTGGCTGCAACAAGGTGAATGTGTTTTGGCTTGTTCATAAACTGGCTCAGTGCACTCACTGCATAACAAATGTCTGGTCTAGTGTTCAACAGGTACATCAAGGATCCAATCAACTGCCTGTACTCAGAAGGATCTGCAAAATCAGAGTTAGCTGCAAATAAACTCAATTTCTACTTTCCATAGGAGTAGACATAGGTTTGTAATCCAATATTCCAAATCTATTCAAAATATCAACACTATATTTTCCTTGATTTAGAATGATTTCATTATATCTTTGGCACACTTTTAACCCTAGAAAGTAATGCATTAGACCTAGATCCTTCATTTCAAATTTCGTAGCTAATTATTTCTTACATCTAATGATGAGACTATCTTCACCAGTTAGAAATAAATCATCCAAATATAAAACCAAAATTAGCTTTCATTACCAAATACTTTAAAGTAAAGGTTAGGATCAACATCATTCTTGCAGAATCCTAGACTTACTAAATACTTATCAATTCTTTCATGTCAAGCTCGAGGGGCTTGCTCGAGGTGCTTGCTTTAGGTTTATTCTAAGTAATCAGATTAACAATAAGCTTTCACTTTCAGTTTGTTGTTTTATTTTCAAGATGGTGACAGGTCTGAAAGTAGAAGACAGACTTGATGGGGCTCTTAATTTTACCTCTTGGAAGGTTCGTGTTCTCCTTGTTCTTGACGAGATTGATCTGCTGCAATTTGTAGAAGATAAGGATTTGCCTGAGCCCTGAGATCCAGAAGAGTTAAAGTAGTTCAAGAAGAATGATCTTAAGGCCAAGAAATTCTTAATTGATTTTGTAAAGGATCATCTTGTCCCAATCATCTCCAAGCTACCTTCAGCCAGGGAAATGTTCAAACACTTAGAATGTAACTCAACAAGAAGCTTTCGAAGCCACACTGCTTCTCTTGATGCAACACTCAATGCAATATACTCAGCTTCTGCAGTACTCAAGACTGCTAAGGACTGTTTCCTGTTGGCCCAGGAAATCACAGCAGAACCCAAACTCAAACAGATACCTTAAGTGCTCTTACTTCCTGCCCAATAAGAATCTGAGTAACCTTCCAAGGTAATGATAGTGTTGATTGGATACTTCAACCCATATCCAACAATTTCGCATAAGTACCTCAGAATATGTTTGGCTGCAACAAGGTGAATGTGCTTTGGCTTGTTCATAAACTGGCTCAGTGCACTCACTGCATAACAAATGTCTGGTCTAGTGTTCACCAGGTACATCAAGGATCCAATCAACTGCCTGTACTCAGAAGGATCTGCAAAATCAGAGTTAGCTGCAAATAAACTCAATTTCTACTTTCCATAGGAGTAGACATAGGTTTGTAATCCAATATTCCAAATCTATTCAAAATATCAACACTATATTTTCCTTGATTTAGAATGATTTCATTATATCTTTGGCACACTTTTAACCCTAGAAAGTAATGCATTAGACCTAGATCCTTCATTTCAAATTTCGTAGCTAATTATTTCTTACATCTAATGATGAGACTATCTTCACCAGTTAGAAATAAATCATCCAAATATAAAACCAGAATTAGCTTTCATTACCAAATACTTTAAAGTAAAGGTTAGGATCAACATCATTCTTGCAGAATCCTAGACTTACTAAATACTTATCAATTCTTTCATGTCAAGCTCGAGGGGCTTGCTCGAGGTGCTTGCTTTAGGTTTATTCTAAGTAATCAGATTAACAATAAGCTTTCACTTTCAGTTTGTTGTTTTATTTTCAAGATGGTGACAGGTCTGAAAGTAGAAGACAGACTTGATGGGGCTCTTAATTTTACCTCTTGGAAGGTTCGTGTTCTCCTTGTTCTTGACGAGATTGATCTGCTGCAATTTGTAGAAGATAAGGATTTGCCTGAGCCCTGAGATCCAGAAGAGTTAAAGTAGTTCAAGAAGAATGATCTTAAGGCCAAGAAATTCTTAATTGATTTTGTAAAGGATCATCTTGTCCCAATCATCTCCAAGCTACCTTCAGCCAGGGAAATGTTCAAACACTTAGAATGTATGAGAACAACAACATCAGTTGAGCACTTACCCTAAGGCAGCAACTACTTCAAGTCAAGATGGGTAAGGGAGATTCAGTAATGTCTTTCTTCATGAAAATTTCAGAATTGAAGGATCAACTCAGCTCCATTGAAAATGAAGTTGTGGACAAAGACATTGTCATGATTGCACTAAATGGACTTCCTTATTCTTGGGATCCATTCATTCAAAGCATAAGCGGAAGATCTGAATTTCTCACATTTGATCGCCTCCGGTCTGATTGCATTCAAGAAGAATCATGCTTTGTTGCAAGAGGAATGCTCAAGGGCACTCATGAAGGTGACCAAGCCTTTTGTGCCATAGCTTGCTAGATTCAGGAGCCTCATGAACGAGTGCTTGAACAGGGTGAGCTGAAAGCTTATACAGGCTTGGTCACCTTCACTTCCAAGCACTTCCTTCACTTGAAAAGATGGTTAAAGGTATGCCTAAACTTAATCATCTTCACGATGATACTTGCAAAGGTTGTGCATTAGGTAAGAACACTAAAAGTCCATTTCATAAAAGTGAAAGTAGAGCCAAGGAAAAATTGGCACTTGTTCATTCTGACTTATGTGGACCTATGTCAGTTCCTTCTCCCCGTGGATTTCTATACTATGTTACATTTATAGATGATTTTCTAGAAAGACTTGGATTTACTTTCTAAGATCTAAAAAATTTGATGAAGTACTAAGTTCGTTCAAAGAATTTAAGGCTCTAGTTGAGAATATATCTGATAAAAGGATTAAAGTGTTAAGATCTAGTAATGAAGGTGAATACACCGCAAGTAGTTTTCATACCTTTTGTGTAGAGAGAGGAATTAAGAGGGAGTTATGTGTCCCTTACAATCCTCAGCAAAATAGTGTGCCTGAAAGGAAAAATAGAGTCATTGTTGAAGCAGCTAAAGCTATGATTCATGATCAGGACCTGCAGACTTTCATATGGGCCGAAGCATCTAAGACTGCAGTGCATATTCAGAACAGATGCCCTCATCGTGTCTTGAAGAACATGACTCCCAAAGAAACCTTCACTAGAATCAAACCTCATATGAGTCACCTAAGGATTTTCGAAAGTCCTGTCTATGTTCATGTGCCAAAAGAAAAGAGATCTAAGCTAGAGCCATCCGGGAAGAAAGGTATCCGTGTTGGATACAATGAGTCCTCCATAGCATTTCGTGTCTACATTCCAGGACAAAGGTACATTGAGGTAAGTAGGGATTGTTACGTTTGAAGAAAATATTGCTCTTAAAAAATCGAAAGGTTCCCTTGTCAATAATGATAGAGAAGTTAATGATAATCAAGATATGGGCATCGATACTAACCTTGAGATTCAGAGGGAGTCTACTGAGCCTCCCGAACCTATTGAGCATGGAGAACCTCCTGAGCCTCTGGATCCAACTGATGGACCTAGAGATATTGCAGTTAGCAAGAAAAGACCACTTTGGGTAAGGAGCACAATTCAAGAAGCTGAAAAGTTTGCAGCTCCCCAAGGAACATTTAGAGAAAGTCAAAGACCTCATAAATTCTCAATCTATGTTGCAATGATGTGCAATATAATTGAGACTAAACCATCAAGCATAGAAGAAGCTATGAACTAGCAAGCATGGAAACTAGCTATGGACGAAGAGTATCAATCCGTCATCAAGAATGATGTCTGGGATATTGTGCCTGGACCTAAAGATAGTCTGTTGATTCTTCTAAATGGTTGTTTAAAATTAAACATGGTATTGATGGTAGTATTGAGAAATATAAAGCTAGATTTGTAGCTCGTGAGTTTTTTCAAAAGGAAGGCATAGATTATGAAGAAACATTTGCTCATGCTGCTAGATATAATTCTATTAGAACTATTATAGCTATTGCTGCAGCTAAAGGTTGGAAGTTACATAAGATGGATGTAAAGATTGCTTTCCTTAATGGTGTCATTGAAGAAGTCTATATTAAGAAACCAAAAGGATATGAGATTCATAATAGAGAATCTTATGTATGCAGATTGAAGAAAGCTCTCTACGGCCTCAAGCAAGCCCTTCGAGGTTGGTATGAAAGAATTGATAAGTATTTGGTTAGTTTACGGTTTTGTAAGAATAATGTTGATCCTAACCTTTACTTTAAAGTATTTAATGGTGAAATGTTAATTCTGGTTTTATATGTGGATGATTTATTTCTAACTAGTAAAGATAGTCTCATAATTAGATGTAAGAAAGAACTAGCCACTGAATTTGAAATGAAAGATCTAGGTTTAATGCATTACTTTCTAGGGTTGGAAGTATGGCAAAGATCTAATGAAATTATTCTTAGTCAAGGAAAATATACCATTGATATATTGAAAAGATTTGGTATGATGGATTGTAAACCTATGTCTACTCCTATGGAAACTAACTTGAAGAAATTGAGTTTATCTGTAGCTAACTCTGATCTTGCAGATCCATCAGAATACAGGCAGCTGATTGGATCCTTGATGTATCTAGTTAACAGTAGACCGGACATTTGTTATGCAGTGAGTGCACTCAACCAATTCATGAACCAACCAAAGCATGTTCACCTGATTGCAATCAAACATATCCTGAGATATTTGTGTGGAACAGTTGGCTATGAGCTGAAGTATCCAATCAATACAATGATTGACTTGGAAGGCTACTCTGATTCTGATTGGGCAAGATGTGTTACTGATAGAAAGAGCACTTCAAGAATCTATTTCAGTTTGGGTTCTGCCATGATCTCTTGGGCTAGCAAGAAACAGTCCTGGGTTGCATTAAGTACTGCAGAAGTTGAGTATATTGCATCATGTGTGCCATAAAGAGAAGTAGTTTGGCTTTGCAAGCTTCTTGCTGGGTTTTTTGGACAACCTTAGGAATCCACAGTTATTTATTGTGATAATCAAAGTTGTATTAAAATGTTTACTAATCATGTGTTTCATGACAGGTCAAAACATGTGGAAACTCATTATCATTATGTTCGTGATATGGTACAAAGAGGTGCCATTCAGCTGAAATATATCAGCACTGATGAGCAGATTGCAGTTGTTCTCACCAAACCTCTAGCTCGAGTGAAGTTTGAATACTTCAAAGAGAAGCTTGGAGTTGTGGAGAACGCAACCTTGATTGAGAAGGAGTCTCAGTCTCAGTGATGCTATCAAGTTGCATCTTCCAACCTCTGCGGGCAATGCAAGGTGGAGTCACCCTCTGCGAGCAATGCAATGTGGATCCATCCTCTGCAAGCAATGCAAGATGGATGTCATGGAAGGTCCATGACATGTTATGGTTACTTCTTGTTATCCTCCCTAGCTAAGAGGGAGTGTTGAAATTGGTAGCTAGCTCGGATTATGCTAGCCCGGATTATCAAACTTTAATGTTGCTAAAAGAAATTAAAGTTTGATTATTATTTATGTGTTTAAACTCATTGAGGCTAGGCCCAAATAATTGTAATTAAATTGTAATAGGACTATACCTATTTGGGGCAGTAAAAGATGTTAAATTTTATACTTTCAAGTTAATGGAAGACTGAGAAATTAGAATTTAACTATTAAATTAGATTGTTTGCAGTTAGATTTAATGATTTTCAGACTTAGGAACAAACATAGAAGATAAGCAAAATGAAACAAGACACCATTACCCTAGGAAAACCTCCTAGGAGGAAAAACCCAACCAGAAAAGATCCTCAAATCTGATTATGGATTATATTCAATATTCTGATTACAATACTTATCTCTTAGGTAGCTTGATGAAAACACCTAGGGTAAACAGCACTTCTTTATTGTTCAAATCAATGGAAATGTCATCTTCAAATCTGCATCTTGATGACCTAGCTCTTCATATGACAGAAGTATTACGCCTTCAAACAACAGACATACTTTGCATCATTTGGATGGAATTCGCCTTCAAGGTGCATATGTATTTGCACAGAATTAACTTGCAGCAGATAGATGAATTCGCCTACTTCAAACATCAGATTTCGCACTAGATTGTAGAGCTAATGCGCTCGAGGGTTGAACAAAATAAAGATTATATTTGATGCTTGCCAAAAGTACTTTACTTATATGATGCTTGACCTTTATTAAGTCAGCTTGGTTTAATTTAAACTTGGCGCCATTTTATGTTTTATTTCATCTAATGTGTGACGTGTTCTTTTATAGGGTCAGCCCTATTTGAAGGGAACACACAATCTTTTAAGTGTGGCGTGAGAAAGTGCCCAGCCCTAAAGCGGATTCCAATGTTGCCATTGGCAATTGGAACCTGCCTCCCTAGTTATAAACAACACTCCCTCTTAACTAGGGAGGAAACAATTACAAAATCAGAATATCTTAATCTTCCATCTTGCACACAAGCAAGAATGGATTACATAATCAGAATGTTGTAGCCTTCCGTCTTGACACAAGCATAAATTGGAGCTACATAGCATAATCTTCCATCTCGCACACAAGCATAGAATGGATCCACCTTACATTGCCCGCAGAGGGTGGAGAGAATCTTTTCTACCATCTTACATTGCCCGCAGAGGGTGGAGAGAATCTTTTCTACCATCTTACATTGCCCGCAGCGGATGGTAACATTTATTCTACTCCTTGAGATAATTACAATGCCGCCTTGCATTGCCCGCAGAGGGTGGTTGATACAACACAATGTATCACTGAGGTTGAGACTCCCTCTCAATCAAAGTTTCATTTTCCACAATACCAAGTCTGTCTCTGAAGTACACAAACTTCACTTTGGACAAAGACTTGGTAAGAATATATGCAATTTGATCATTAGTAATGACATACTTCAACTAAATAGCGCCTCTTTGCACCATATCTCGAATGAAGTGATAATGAGTCTCCACATGTTTTGACATGTCATGATACACCGGATTGATAAACATCTTTATACAACTCTGATTATCACAATAAATAACTGTAGGTTCCAAAGGTTTGTCCAAACAACCCAACAAGAAGCTTACGAAGTCACACTGCTTCTCTAGAAGCAACACCTGCTGCAATGTACTCAGCTTCAGCAGTACTCAGTGCTACTGAAGACTGTTTTCTGCAAGCCCAAGAGATCACTGCGGATCCTAAGTTGAAACAAATCGTAACCTTCCAGGGACATTGGGGTGTTAACTGGATACTTCATCCCATAGCCAACTGTGCCTCATAAGTATCTCAGGATGTGCTTGGCTGCAATAATATGAACATGTTTAGGCAAGCTCATGAACTGGTTAAGAGCATTCACTGCATAACATATATCTGGTCTAGTGTTAACTAGATACATCAAAGATTCAATCAACTGCCTGTACTCAAACGAATCTGCAAAATCAGAGTTAACTGCAAAAACACTCAACTTCTTTAAGTTAAATTCCATAGGAGTAGATATAGGTTTACAAACCATCATTCTAAATCTTTTCAGAATATCAATAGTATACTTTCCTTGACTTAGAAAAATTTCGTTAGATCTTTGTCATACTTCTAGACCTAGAAAATAATACATTATACCTAAATCCTTCATTTCAAATTCTGAAGCTAATTCTTTCTTACATCTAATAATAAGCTTATCTTTGTCAATAAGAAATAAATCATCCACATATAGAACCAGAATTAGCATCTCATCATTAGATATTTTGAAGTAAATGTTAGAATCAGCATCATTCTTACAAAACCCTACACTCAACAAGTATTTATCAATTCTTTCATACCAAGCACAAGGAGCTTGTTTGAGGCCATAGAGAGCTTTCTTCAATCTGCACACATGAGTATCTCTTTCATGAATCTCATAACCCTCAGGTTGGTCAATATAGACATCTTCCTCAATGACACCATTAAGGAAAGCAGTCTTAACATCCATTTCATGCAGCTTCCAACCTTTAGCTGCAGCAATAACTATTATAGTTCTAATAGAAGTATATCTAACAACAGGAGCAAATGTTTCTTCATAATCTATGCCTTCCTTTTGAGAAAAACCACAAGCTACAAATCTAGTTTTATATTTTTCAATACTACCATCAGCATTATGTTTAATTTTAAATAACCATTTAGAGAAAACAACAGATTTACCTTTGGGTCTAGGCACTATGTCCCAAACATCATTCTTGATGATTGACTGATATTCTTCATCCATAGCTAGCTTCCAAGCATAATGGTTCAAGGCTTCTTCAACATTGCATGGCTCAAACTCAGTGAGATTGCTCATCAATGCAACATAGTTGGAGAATACTTGAGGTCTCTTGCTTTCTCTGAAGGTGCCACTGGGAGCTGCAAATCTTTTAGCTTCTTGAATGGTGTTTCTCACCCAAAGTGGCATTTTTTTTGCTAACAACAATGTCACTAGGTATATCAGTGGGATCCATGGGCTCAGGTGGATCATTATGCTCTTCTTGAGGTGGAGGTTCATCAGGCTCCCTCTGAATCTCAAGGTTAGTATCAACATTCATATCTTGATTATCATTAATTTCGTCAACAATGGGGAAACTTTTTTATTTCTTAAAAGCAATATCTTCTTCAAAGGTAACATCCCTACTTACCTCAACATACCTTTGACCTGGATTATAGATCCTGAAGGCTTTGGAGGTTTCACTGTATCCAACTAGCATTCCTTTCTTTATGGAAGGCTCCAGCTTGGTTAGCTTTTCTTTGGGCACATGGACATATACAGGACTTCCAAAAATTCTAAAGTGGTTGATGTCAAGTTTGGATCCTGTGAAAGCTTCTTTAGGAGTCATATTCTTTAGAACGCGATGGGGACATCTATTCTGAATATATATTGTTGTTCTAGAAGCCTCAGCCCATAGAAATGTGTGAAAATCTTGGTCATGAATCATAAGCCTTTGCAGCCTCAACAATAGTTCTATTCTTTCTTTCAGCAACACCATTTTGTTGGAGATTGTAGGGAACACAAAACTCCCTCTTAATTCCTGTCTCAACACAGAAGTCATGAAAACTGCTAGAGGTATACTCACCTCCATTGTCAGATCTTAAGCATTTAATTTTTTTACCATAAATGTTTTCAACCAATGCCTTAAACTCTTTAAATCTACTTGAGACTTCATCAGATTCTTTAGACTTTAAGAAATAAATCCAAGTTTTCCTCGAGAAATCATCTATGAATATTACATAATAAAGAAATCACTAGGAGATGCTATAGACATAGGGCCACATAAATTGGAATGAACAAGTTCTAATTTTTCTTTAGCTCTACTTTCACTTTTATGGAAAGAACTTTTAACATTTTTACCCATAGCACAACCTTTACATGAATCATCATGAAATTTACTGAGTTTAGGCATACTTTTAACTATCTTTCCAAGAGAGGGAAGAGCTTGAAAGTGTAAGTGTCCAAGCTGGTAGTTTTTAATTAGGGTGAAGAGTTTGAAAGTGTAAGTGTCCAAGCTGTTAGTTTTTAATTAGGGTTAAGAGCAGATTCCAATTGCCTAAGGCAACACTGGAATCCGCCCTTTAGGGCTGGGCCCTTTCTCACGCCACCCTCCAATAGGGTTGGGCCCTTTCTCTCACGCCACCCTCCAAATAGGGTTGGGCCCTTTCCCACACGCCATCCCCCAATAGGGCCGACCCTATAAGTCACGCCTCATTAAAAGTGTTAAAGGAAAAAGTAATTAATAAATTAAATGTTAATGCTTGCCGACCTAGAGGTCTACCTATTTATACATGATAGCCTCGATGAGATAAATGATTGAATGAGAGATAAATGAAGTCTCTCATTCAATCATCTATCTCATCGATAGACTATGATAAGACTTTAGTCATCATTCCTTCGTCTGATAAATATAATTACTCTTCAATATGTTATTTTCGTTTTATGTTATATCAATAATAGTATGCATGATATACGATCAAGTTATGATCGTATCCCTCGATTCATATATATAACCTTGCTAATAATCAGGTTCTTAACTAATGCACGGAATACTGATTGTTATCGGGTTTATTGTTATCGGGTTTATTGATAACTGCATACATACCGATTGTTATCGGGTTCACTTGTTAATTATATGCACACCGATTGGTATCGGTTAAACTTGTTAGTTATATGCACACCGATTGGTATCGGTTAAACGCAATTATGATTGAAGAGGTGCAATCAAGTAATATCTTGATCGGTGACCGGTCAAGGTATTGCTTGATCCTCCTTATTGGCATATATATATATATATCAATCGGTGATTGTGAGAAGGACATCGAAATTAATAAATGCTCTTTCTCCATCTGCAACATACCAGATAATAATCAAATTTATTATATTAAGAAATAACATATACTTGAAAGAAGAAAAATAACCTTGAATATAACTTGCATCTTGAATTGAAAAATGAATTACATTTATATGGTATCAGAGCTATAGTTAAAACGAACTTGAGGCTATTCAATTTTGTGGAAAATTCAAGACAAGCATATATTCAACATCACATTTCTCCAAATGGCTAGCACCATCAGATTCGAAGATAGACTCGAAAGAGGCGATGACTTCTCAGCATGGAAGTTCAAAATTAAGATGATTCTAAGAGAAAATAAAGTCGAATCATTTGTAAAAACTAAAACTACAGAACCTGAGACCGAATCTGACAAAGCAACTTGGATAGAGAGAAATGAAAAGGCCATCAAAATCATAGTTGATGGGGTGAGGAATAATATTATGCCCATCATAAGGAAACATGAAACGGCCTACAACATGTTCAAAGCACTTGAAGATGCATTTGAGATATCCAATGCTAGTAGAACCTTGGCTTTAAAGAGAGATAAATCATATAGCTATGATCAAAGGGGAGTCAGTCAATGCCTACTTCATGCGGATATCAACCCTAAGGGATGAGCTAGCAACCCTTGGATATGAGATCCAAAGCAGAGAATTAACACTCATTGCTCTAGATGGGTTGCCTAGTATATGGGAAACATTCATCCAAGGCATCAATGCAAGGGATAAATTTCCAAAGTTTGAAAGGCTAAAGGCAGACTGTCTCCAAAAAGAATCAAGGTTAAATAAGAAAGAGATCAAACAAAAGAATACAGATGAAGATCTTCAAGTCCTAAATACAAACTCCAATAAGAAAAGCAAGCAGAAACAATTTAGGAAGAGGAAAGGTCGTCATGGCAAGAACACATTCAAGAAAGATCTTTCACAGATCCAATGTTACAGATGTGACAAATTCGGACACTATGTTGCCAAATGTCCGGAAAGAGCCAAACAACAAGCCACATTTGCCAAAGCAGGAAAATCTAAAGAGGAAGATAACTCCAAAAAGTATGTACTCTACTCAGCACTTGCAAACCAAGCATCAAACAAGGTTAACTCCTGGGTGATCGACAGTGGCTCATCCAGACACATTACAGGGTTTAAAGAAGTGCTAGACTCCATGATAGAGGAGAATGATGAGGAAGTGATTATCGGAGATGAATCCACACATCCAGTTAGAGGAGTTGGAACCTGCACCATCAAACTGAAATCAGACGTATCATTGCAACTTAAAAGAGTACTATATGTCCCAGGCATCAAAAGAAATCTAGTCTCCATATCAGCACTAGAGGATAATGGGTACAAAGTGTGACCTTCATGGACAACAAAGTGTTGGCTTGGCCAAAGAATTCATCTATCAAGAAAGCTAAAACTATTGGTCAAAGACAAGGCTACTTGTATGAGTTGTGCACAGAGCCCAACCTAGCCCTAATCCATGAAACCACAGATGCTAATGAAGTTTGGCATAGAAGACTAGGTCACCTGAATTTTTGAGCTTTATAATCAATGGGAAACCTTGTCACAGGTCTACCTAAGTTAAAGCAATATCATTCAGGGGCATGCAAAGGATGTGCCCTAGGTAAAAATGCTATAGGTGTTTTTCAAAATAGTACTAGGAAAACAAGCAAAGTTTTAGAATTAGTTGATTCTGATGTATAAGGACCTATGTTTGTACCTTCTTTAGGGGGGTTTTTGTATTATGTAATATTTGTTGATAACTACTCTAGGAAAACTTGGATCTACTCTCTAAAATGTAAAGAATCAGAAGAGATCCTTAATAGGTTTAAGGAATTTAAATCATTAACAGAAAAATATGCAGGAAATAAAATTAAAACCTGAAGAACTGACAATGGGGGGAATACACTTCAGATTTGTTTAAAGATTTTTGTAAAAATGTTGGGATTAAGAAGGAGCTTACTATACCTTATTATCCTCAACAAAATGGGGTAGCTGAGAGGGAAAATAGGACAATTGTAGAAGCTGTCAAAGCCATGATTCTTGATCAGAATCTAAATACCAATATTTGGGCAGAAGCAACAAGCACTGTTGTATATGTACAAAATAGATGTCCTCACTCCCATCTTGAAGATAAAACCCCCGAGGAAGTCTTTACTAAAACAAAATCAGATATTAACCACCTTAGAATATTTGGGTGTCCTGTCTATATTCATGTACCTAAGGAGAAAAGATTAAAATTAGAGCCTTCTGGAAAAAGGGGAATACTTGTAGGATATAGTGAAACCTCCAAGGCCTACAGAATCTATATACCTGGTTAGAGAAATATTGAACCGAGTAGAGATGTAATCTTTGAAGAAGACTTAGCCTTCAAAAGAGCCCAAAGCTCAATAGAACTTGAAGTATATATCCCTACCCCTAGCATAGAGGAAGACCCTGCTCTTGAGCTTCAGAGGGAGAGCCTTGAGGTAAATGAAGGTGAAACTCAAAACCCACCTAGAGAAAATTTCAAGAAAAGACCACTATGGGCCACCAAAATTGTAGAAGAAGCTCAGAAGTATGTTGCTTCTTCAGGAACCTTTAGAAAAAACAAAAAGCCTAACAAACTTACCAACTACGTTACCCTCATGAATGATCTTTTAAAAGTTGAACCTACTAATGTATCAGATGCACTTAAACATCAAGTATGGAAGAATGCCATGTCTGAGGAATAGCAGTCCATTATGAAAAATGATGTTTGGGAGATTATTCCTAGACCAGCTAGAAAGTTGTAACCTCCAAATGGCTCTTCAAAATCAAACATGCTGCAGATGGCAGCAATGAAAGACACAAGAATAGATTTGTAGCCAGAGGATTCTCACACAAGGAATTGACTATGAAGAAATCTTTGCACCTATAGCCAGATATACCTCAATAAGAACAATCTTAGCCATTGCAGCAACAAAAGGATGGAAAGTACATCAGATGGATGTAAAGACAGCATTTCTTAATGGAGACATTGCACAAGAAATATACCTAGAGCAACCTAAAGGGTTGAGATTCATGATGTAGAATCTCATGTATGTAAACTCAAGAGAACTCTTTATGGACTTAAACGGGCTCCCAGGGCCTGGTATGAAAGAATTGGCACTTATCTCTCAGGGCTAAGCTTCTCAAAGAATGATGCAGATCCAAATCTCTACTATAAGCAAGACAAAGGTGATATGTTGATATTGATTTTATATGTTGATGATTTGTTAATCACCGGAAAAGATCACCTCATAGATCAGTGTAAGAAAGTCCTTGCTAAAGAATTTGATATGAAAGACTTAGGACTCCTTCATTACTTCCTAGGTTTGGAAGTATGGTAGAATTCTGATGGCATTATACTAAACCAGGGTAAATATACCTTGGACATTTTGAAGAGATATGGAATGTGTTGGGTGAATATTTTGTCACCAACGTACCAATGACAAAATATATGATTCACACACAGCTATATTGAGAAGTTAATCTCTCCTCTCATCAAAGGGAGGTTCCCTTTGAAATTTATTTCTTCTCTAATTAATAAGAAATCAAGATCTGTGGGTTGGTGTTGAGCATATAACTCTCTTTTTTCAGAGTCTATGTATTCTCCCTCTACCTTGTTACAATTCCTCTATCTCTTTAGATACTTAAAAAAAAGAACAATGAATCTAACAAACTACACTAAAACTTACTATCAAGTAGCACAAAGTCTCCCTTGAACGTAATACTAACTCAAACTGATTATTACAAATAATTAGAAACTTAACTTGAAGCTCAAATTCTTCAAATATAAATTCTTAATCCTTTAAACTACAAGTAACTGCAGTAATACAAAGCCTACCACTAATCACTCAATTATCAAAAGATTTCCCAAATATGCTAGAAGCACACAGTCTACTCGCACGATTCAAGAGCTCTTTTACCCATATAACAATATATCCAATATCAAAGAAGTAAAGAACATATATAAGTAATGGACATAAGAACATTAACTCATATAAACAATTTTCTTGACACAACACAAAGTTTGAGATCAAACAAAATTGCTTTCTTTATTTGCTTCATAGAATCTTCACAACAAAAGCACAAAGTCTTAGTTGAGGCAAAAATTCTGCAGAGTTTTGCTTATAGCATGAAAAAGATAAATATTTACAAAAGAGGTCCTCCTTAAAAAAGAAAAGAATGGAGAAAAATGTGGGCACAGTTGACTAATTCAACTGCACAGTCCCACTTTACCACAACTACAACATAAGGAAAATGTGCAGCTGCAAGAAAACTAGCAACATCTAATGATGCAACTGCATAAAAAGAAAAAGCTAAAAGGGGATGATTTATTCATCTTTCTCCTCCTCATTTGATTTTTGGAATTCTTCAAACTTAGCCAGGATGGCTTTCATCTCTGCTTCATACGGCTTTGGGGTAGAACTTGTGATCACTCGAACACGGGAAATTGCATCTTCAATCTTTACCTGTTTCTTTATCCCATCCTTCAGCATGGATGCAAAGACTTCAAAATTGACCTGGATCTCCAATAGCTTATCAAATGTATCAAGTGAGAAATCCTATCCCGTGCAGTATTCCATTAAGGAAAGGAATTCTTGTGTGATAGCTTCACACAGTAACGAGATTCTGATTGCCATCATATAAATAACAAGGAAGATCGACAACTTTGGCAAAAATGAGATCAATCTCGTCATATATGTAGCTTTTTTGATAGGAAAAGTATTTGTTGATAGTATATATTATGATTCCAACAACAGTGATTGGCATTGTTCCCCTTCGATGATAACTGTCATGACTAAACTTTCTAAACATCAATGTGACTATTCTTTTTCTCACGACAATCCTCACTCTAATGACTGCATTTATTTCTATGTTCTTGACTGCAACTTTTTGTGATTCTCTCCAATTTGCCATTGAAACTTCTGCTATAATCTTATTCTTTCATTGTTTATCTTTTATCGATCATGATGTATCTCTTTCTCTCCGACCAAGAATGATAGCTACGTTTGTTTTTCATTGTTATATTGATACCATTTTATGGAAACACCTAACTAGTATTACCATATACCTCATGTCCTTCTAGATAACAATAGCCAAAATATTCTCCAGCCAATCTCGAGCCACACATCCCACCCCTAAAGACCCAAGGTTGCCTTTCAATGCTCCATTAAAATTAATTTTAACCCATCTCATCTCCAATTTCATCCATTCTACGTTTCTATCCTTACTAGACAATGGATTAACCTCTGAAGGCCCCTTAACAAGCGAAATATTTAGAAATTTTAATTTACTTTCAACTTATTTTATTTTAATTTAGAAATATTTATTTACTACATATATGAACACATAAAGTTTATTGTATCTACATTGTTTATTTTTTGTTTTCGTAATACACTTATTTTACTTTTGTATGTAACTTTCAATTTTACTTTTGGAAACTTATATTCTAAAGCAAAAAATTATTTGCATCTATTCTTTTATATTTATAATTTAAAAATTTAATCATTGTTTAAATAATCATTAAAAATAAAATATTTTTTAAATGAATTAATTTTCCTTCAAGGGTGATAGGAGATTGGTGGCTGTTTGGGAATACTATGATCAACTTACAATCAAGAATCAAGGTAGCCACTTCAGAAGAGTTAATGATGCCTTCTTTGTTGTGTGGAAGTGCATGTTTGATAAGAGCTTGCAGATGAGGAGATTATCAGAGGCTGCGTATAATAGGGTATCTCATTTCGGATGTGTTTTCCTTCGATTCCCAACATTCACTTACATCCAAATTGGATGTTTCTCAGGTGAGCCTTTCATTCTACCAAGGTATCCTTTTGACAAGATCATTCTCATGGAGTTGTGTCGACAACTAATATATGTGCATGAAAAACAATCACAAGCACATAAGACTGGGTTGAAGTTCCCGGAATCAATTGGCAGGTACTCAGTCCTAGCCAACCCCAAAGCCAAAAGCATGGAGGAAGAAATACAGTGGAATACTATGAGAAGATTCAAGGCACGAAACAATTTTGATTTTCGTGGCATGAAGAACAAACTCAAGAGGAGTTATACCCATGTCTACAGGTTTGAAGATGTATGGGCAGACTGTCAAAACGAGGAAGATATAAGAAGGATGGATTTTAGTCGTCTTACCCTGGAACAAATTGAAAACTTGGATTTAGCAAAGATCCCAATGACCATGGAAGACACAGATGACATAATAGACCCTGTCTATTATGAGAAGAAGATTGTCAATTCTCCACTCCCACCAATGCAATGGTCAAAGAAGGAAAGTAAATCTATCACCCAAAGCATCGCTCCCATCCTGGCAAACACCAATGCTTGGTTGTTAAAAAAGAACCTTAGGATGAAACAGCTGCCTGCTAGTTTTGGGGATGACGATAATAGTGATGGCCCAGTTGGTAAGACAGCTACAACTGAGACAAGAACAAAGAGCAGGGCAGATTCACAAGCACTATCTTCGGCTCCCGTAGTACAATCTAAGGGGAAAGGGCCCAAAATTAAATTCACAATTAAAGGGTCCAAGAAAGGTGAGTCATCATCAACAATACAGGGGACAGTTGCAAATGAGCCAAAACAGCCGCCTGCCATTGAAGTTGAAAAAGAGAAGGGGGCTGAAGAGGGTGAAATTCCTCAACAAGAAGAAGCACAGGTCAAAGAAACATCACATCCAAGTGGAGTTAATGCCCCGACCACTTCACAGGTACTAACTCATTCAGAGGTAATCGTCCACTTTATTGATTCTGACTATGATCAAGAGGATGAGGATTTTCAAGATGGGGATCTAGGTATGGGCATGGCGCAGTAAGAGGCTGCTCAACAGTTTTTTACATTAACCAATTTCTCCAATTTGGATGATATTCTTTCATCTACCATTGAATCTACGATAATGGATTTTAATGAAGCCTTGGAAAAGGTATTTGCAGAATAGTCTACAGTGGATTTACCTGTTACTACAATCACAACAGAAATTCCACCATTGGTAAGTACTAAGGTTGCATCTATGGCGCCTTCAATTCTCCCATCTATAACTAAAGAGGTGTCAGTAGCGGCAACTATCACAACATCGATGAGTGTCCCACAAGATGCTTCAACATTGGTGCCAATGACAACACTCATAACTGCTGCGAGCTCTAGTCAGCCTGCTCCCGAAATCTTAACTGAAAATCAGCAAGGAGCTACTACTCCATAAGCCAATCCAGAATTACCACCTTGGATGGAAGTAGTGACCCCTAAGAGGAAAAAACAGGTAATTTCTCCAGATGAGTTTGATTTTGAGCAGTTGGTTCCTCCGAAACCTAAGGGAACAAAGAAACCAAAGACTGTATCTCGAGTGTTAGTAGACCCGGCTTCTAATAGAAAGTATGCTGAGGTCATGGTGCCATCATTAGATAAAGACAAAGACAACCTACGACCTGAGGATTACACCATGCAAACCATAGAGCTCAAGGTGGAAACACAAGAGAGTGTTAAGTTGGATTCTCAGACAGCTTTCAACTCTTTGTTAAGAAGATTTGATCAAGAGAGGGATGAGAAGAACGAATTGAAGCAGAAATGTGAACAATTGACCAATGTTCTTCTGAAGCTCACACAATCTTCTTAAGAAATTGAGCCCATAGGATCCTCAATGGACACTGAACCTCTAAAGAAAATTGAACAAGTAGGAGCCAAGGGCCGAGTGATGGATGAGTGGATTTCACGGCTAAGGTCAGAGGGCTCTCATCTTCTAAGTTCAACAGTTGGACTATTGGCGGATTTTGAAGTAATCCAAAGTCAAATGCAAGGACTCAAAACTTCATCATAGCAGGAAGTTGAGGAAGTAGAGAAAAGTATGACCCTTTGGAGCAAGATGGAGGACTTCAGAATAGATGTCCTTGTTGAAAATAAAGTAATTCCTACGAGGGAAAAATATATCCAGATTTTGTCATTATTGTCTCATAAGCAAAAGACAATAAGGTTGATGATTGCGGCGCTGGACCGAGAGAAGAAAGAAGGTGATGACGAGATTGATCTCATTTTTGCCAGAGTTGTCGATCTTCCTTGTTATTTATATGATGGCAATCAAAATCTCGTTGCTGGTGAAGCTATCACACAGGAATTCCATTCCTTAATGGATCACTGCACGATACAGGATTTCTCACTTGATACATTTGATAAGCTATTGGAGATCCAAATCAGTTTTGAAGTCCTTGCATCCATGTTGAAGGATGGAAAAAAGAAACAGGTAAAGATTGAAGATGCCATTTCCCGTGTTCGAGTGATCACAAGTTCTACCCCAATGCCGGACGAAGCAAAGATGAAAGCCATCCTGGCTAAGTTCAAAGAATTCCAAAAATCAAACGAGGAGAAAGATGAATAAAGCGTCCCCTTTTAGCTTTTTCATTTTATGCAGTTGCATCATTAGATGCTGCTAGTTTTCTTGCAGCTGCACATTTTCTTTATGTTGTAGTTGTAGTAAAGTGGGACTGTGCAGTTGAATTAGTCAACTGTGCCCACATTTTTCTCCATTATTTTCCTATTTAAGGACCTCATTTGTAAATATTTATCTTTTTCATGCTAAGCAAAACTTTGTAAAATTTTTGCCTCAACTAAGACTTTGTGCTTTTGTTGTGAAGATTCTATCAAACAAATAAAGAAAGCAATTTTGTTTGATCTCAAACTTTGTGTTGTGTCAAGAAAATTGTTTATATGAGTTAATGTTCTTATGTCCATTACTTATATATGTTATTTACTTCTTTGATATTGGAGATATTGTTATGTGGGTAAAAGAGCTCTTGAATCATGCGAGTAGACTGTGTGCTTCTAGCATATTTAGGAAATCTTCTGGTAATTGAGTGATTAGTGGTAGGCTTTGTATTACTGCAGTTACTTGTAGTTTAAAGGATTAGGAATTTATATTTGAAGACTTTGAGCTGCAAGTTAAGTTTTTAATTATTTGTAATAATTAGTTTGAGTTAATATTACGTTTACGTTCAAGGGAGACTTTGTGCTACTTGATAGTAAGTTTTAGTGTAGTTTGTTAGATTCATTGTTCTTTTCTTTAAGTATCTAAAGAGATAGAGGAATTGTAACAAAGTAGAGGGAGAATACATAGACTCTAAAAAAAAAGTTATATGCCCAACACCAACCCACAGATCTTGACTTCTTATTAATTAGAGAAGAAATTTCAAAGGGAACCTCCCCTTGATGAGAGGAGAGATTAACTTCTCAACGTAGCTGTGTGTGAATCATATATTTTGGCATTGGTACGCTGGTGACAAAATATCCACCCAACAATTTTTTGGCGACTCTGCTGGGGAGCGACGTGCAACCAATTTGTCTTTTGGGTTGCAGTGCGCTTTCATTGTAATTTCCATATTGTTGCTTTTCTCTATCTTCTAATCTGGCTGATCAAAGTTACACTCGTGGGCAGCGATTAGCAGGAATTGTTGATCCTACATTCGAGTTATTGCAGCAATTTAATTTTCCCTTTGTGACACCTCCACGGACGCTATCTTCTTTGCAGCAGACATGAAGTTTTCCTCCATCTGCATGGCGATCTCCCATACCAAGCGAGGCGTCAAGTTTGCAAGTCTCAGTTGTTCCACTTGCAAATAATTTTGTAATACCATCATATAATCCATTAAGGATGGCCGTTGTTGACCCTTTGGGGAACTGCTTTTGGTCCTTAAAGCTTAACTGCACCTCTACAAGAACTTCCCAAAGGCACGCGGAAAAATTTGCCCAAGTTTTTAGGAGATGGATCTCAACATCCAGATGAGCACATTGTTGCCTTCTATATTGCATGTGGAGTTCTGGGGGTCGAACACGAAGATGTATCCATGAGACTGTTCATTAAAACTTTGCATGGAGCTGCTGCTGATTGGTTCTATCATCTTCCCAACATTTGTATCACAAGTTGGGCAACTCTCAGAACATTATTTGAGGCAAGATTTAAGTCTGCAGAAGATGATCATGCTTTATTGGGCAACTCTCAGAAGCTATTCGTGACGTTTCCTTGCCAACAAGTAAGACTATTGTTCATTCTTACTTCGACAAAGTAAATTTTTTGCGAAGATTCATTCCAGACTTTGTTGAACAGACTCCTCACATAGTTAACATGACGAAAGGTAATTCTCTTTTCAAGTGGACTCTTGAAGGAAAGAAAGCTTTCCATCAGATCAAGGAGGCCATGGCAAACGCTCCAATCTTGGTATGCCCAAATTATACTAAAGAGTTTATCATGTATAGCTATGCATCAGATCATACTCGTTCGGCAATACCGATGCAGAAAAAAATGAAGGCGTGGAATCACCCATTGCATTCATGAGTTATCCACTAAAGGCTCATGAGTTGAAGTATTCAGAAATGGAGAAGCATGCTTTTGCCGTGGTAAAGACGATGAAACATCTCAAGTTCTATATTTTGAATTCACATGTCATCGCTCTTGTTCCTAATGTTGTTGTCAAGTCAATTTTGATGCAACAAGAGTTTGGAACTGGGTTGCCAAGATTCAAGAATATGACATGGAAATCAAGCCTACTAAATTGGTTCATGGAAAGTGTCTATGTCAGTTGATAGCTGACAACAACTCAATTGATGAAGTAGTGCTGGAAAATGAAGGTATGAACCAAGATCTTCCCAAAGCTCTATTTGTCAGTACCACTGATGAGTGGTATTCAGACCTGGCATATTTCTTGACATATGGAGACTGTCCTACACATCTGTCAAGGAAGGAAAGGCAAACCTTGAGGCTTAAAGCAGTGAATTTTGTCCTATGGGACAATAGTTTGTACAAGAAAGGTCTAGACGGCAATTTCTTGCGCTGCATAGACAAACAACAACAAGTAAGATTACTTCAAGCTTTTCATGATCTTGCTTGTGGTGGACATTTTTCAGCTATTGGCCAACCTTTTTTAAGGATAAATACAGTTGGGTTCGCAAGTGTGAGCAATGTCAGCAATTTGTGGGCAAGCCCAAGCTAGCTGCACTCCCTCTTAAACCAGTATTAATTGAAGAGCCCTTTCAAAAGTGGGGATTGGACTTCATTGGACCTGTCAATCCGACATCCAGTGCAGGTCACATATACATTCTCACAGCAACAGATTACTTCACCAAGTGGGTGGAGGCAATTCCAACTAAGCAAGCTACCTCGGGGGTAGTTTGCTAATTCCTAAAGGAAAACATCGTTTCAAGGTTCGGTGTTCCTCATAAGATAATAACCGATAATGCTTCTTATTTTTCATCTTACGAGATCATTGATTTTTAATTTGATTATGGTATTACCCTTTCACACTCATCTGACTATTATCCGCAAGGAAATGGTCAAGCAACAAGAATCTGGTTACGATTATGAGAAAGTTGGTTGATGAGAAACAACAGACTTGGCATAAAGCTCTCTATGATGCGCTATGAGCGGATCGTATAACTCCAAAAAGAGCAATCGGTATGTCACCTTTTCAACTTTTGTATGGGTTGAATGCCAAGATTCCAATCACTATGGAACTTCTAGCATTAAAGCTTGCCAAGACCATTGAAGATGAAACCTATCAAAGTTCACTTGATAAGCGGATTATTTTTCTTTCTCAATTGGAAGAAACAAGATCAGAAGTGGTTGATAGGATTGTTGAACACCAAAGCCAAGTGAAGGTATTGTTTGATAAGAAAACAACTTCCCGTGAATTCTCAGTTGGTGATCAAGTCTTGTTATGGGACAAGGGGAGGGAACCAAAGGGATTGCATGGAAAGTTTGACTCCTTATGGAGAGGTCCCTTCACTATTCACGAAATATGTGGCGAGCATAGCTATTTACTTGCATATGCAGATGGTACCCCGTTCTCTATACCTCATAGTGGAGAACATTTGAGGCTCTTTACTCAATAGGGAGCGATGTAAAGGAAGTTGTACTTTTTGTAAAATATGTATATTCTTTTCTTTTTATGTCTTTTCGTCGCCTGACTCTATAGCCCAATGGATACAAGCACTCGGAGTTCTTGATTCTACAAGCTTTAAGTGGTGGAGTTTGTTCCCCAGTCAAAGCGAGTTGTTGTCCTCGATTTCAACACGGCCAAAATCATGAGGCAACCCTACAAAACCGGTCCGTTTCGTACCTTACGACCTCTAGGAGAGCTTGATCGACTCCGTTGGTTAGCTCGTTTAGCTTTTCGCTTTTCATTTTTATTGTTTTCTAAATTTTTTTAAAGGTTTGCAGTTTTACCTACAAATCGGACTTTAAAGTCCGACCTACAGGGTTCTTTCTTTGCAAAGTTAATTGCATTTTTCAGCCTGCAGGTCGGACTTTAAAGTCCGACCTGCAGGTAATCTTTTCCCTGCAAATCGAACTTTAAAGTCCGACCTGCAGGTTGTCTAGTCGAAGAGTGCATGTCGAACTTTAAAGTCCAACTTGCAAGGGTTTTCTTCCTGCATGTCGGACTTTAAAGTCTGATATGCACTGCGTGATTAAGCAATTAATACCGCATTTATTGCTAATTTAGGGGATTATTCAATTGATTTTCGGGCATTATTTCTTCATTCTTGTTGGTGATTTTCTTCTCTGCGCGTCTCCTCCGTTTTCCAAAAAGTGATTAATACTGTGTACCTCTCTGTGGCCAGAAATTCCACTACCACACAATGGCCCAAGTTTTTTCACAGGATTGATTTCAATGAGGAGTACAACGACATGGTTACCATGTTATCAAGAGTGAAGGGGTTAAAAGACACTCATTACTTTCAAAGCTGGATGTGTTACTACATGAATATAATCAGGAAAGGGGTTGCAAGAATCGATTGGGGTGAACAGATCAGTGATGCGCTCTGTGCTCAATTGAAGGAAGTCAAAGTGACACTGAAATTCTATATGACCTCATACCTAGTTTATGCAATTGCCTCTATGAGGCAATACCCAGATTTTGTCATTATTGTCTCATAAGCAAAACCCGACATGTCAATCAGTTGCTTTTCCCTCGATCAACACATCAGACTGTAAAGTCCGATGTGCTAATGATCTTCCCTGGTTTGCACATCGCTGTTGAATTTCCCAAAATTTGATCTTCTCCGCACGTCTCCTCCGTTTTCCTCCGTCTTCATTCGCCGACCTTGCTGATTTGTTGCATCTCCATCAGTTTTTTTTCTTGCATTGTAGCGAATTAAGGTAGGTTTTTAATTTCTTTTCGGGTTTTGCATGTTCTTCGCGTTTTGTGTTTTCCCTTTTTTCCTTTCCGCCTTGTTTTTTTTGTTTTGCTTGATGGTATCTTTGGAGAGTAATCGAACTTTAAATTCCAATTGCCCTTCTAATATTTTCTTCTCTCCTTAGCCTGCATATCGGACTTTAAAATCCAATATGCGAAGAGGAGAACGTCGGATTGACATGTCGGGTTAAAGTCTGATATGCAGGAGGGTAACCTTCGCATATCGGACTTTAAAATCCGATATGCGAAGAGGAGAACATTGGATTGACATGTCGGGTTTAACCTCTTTGCATATCGGATTTTGAAGTCCGATATGTGAAGGTTACCCTCTTGCATATCGGACTTTAAAATCTGATATGCGAAGAGGGCACCATTGATCAGCCTGCATATTGGATTTTAAAGTCTGATATGCAAGCTAAGGAGAGAAGAAAAGATTAGAAGGGCAATCGGAATTTAAAGTCTGATTACCCTCCAAAGACACCATCAAGCAAAACAAAAACAAACAAGGCGGAAAGGAAAAAAGGGAAAACACAAAACGCGAAGAACATACAAAACCTGAAAAGAAATTAAAAACCTACCTTAATTCGCTACAATGCGAGAAAAAAAACCGATGGAGATGCAACAAATCAGCAAGGTCGGCAAATGAAGACGGAGGAAAACAGAGGAGACGTGCGGAGAAGAAAAACACCAACAAGAATGAAGAAATAATGCCCAAAAATCAATTAAATAATCCCCTAAATTAGCAATAAATGCGGTATTAATTGCTTAATCACGCAGTGCATGTCGGACTTAAAGTCCGACATGCAGGAAAAAAACCCTTGCAAGTCGGACTTTAAAGTCCGACATGCACTCTTCGACCAGACAACTTGTAGGTCAGACTTTAAAGTCCGATCTACAGGCTGAAAAATCAAACATGTGCACATCGGACTTTAAAGTCCGATGTGCAATTAACTTTACAAAGAAAGAACCCTGCAGGTCGGACTTTAAAGTCAGATCTGCAAGTAAAACTACAAACCTTAAAAAAACTTAGAAAACAATAAAAATGAAAAGTGAAAAGCTAAACGAGCTAACCGATGGAGTCGATCAAGCTCTCCCATGGGTCGTAAGGTGCGAAATGGGCCAGTTTCGTAGGGTTGCCTCACGATTTTGGTCGTGCTGAAATCGAGGTCAACAGAATGCTAAACTACAGACCCATGACCTCTCCAATGGAAACAAACCTTCATAAACTTAAAGAAGCAGCAGCAGAATCACAACCCTCAGATCCTACTCTATACAGGCAAATGATTGGGTCCCTTATGCAGTTAATGCCTTGAGTCAGTTTGTGTGAACCAAAGGAGATACAACTAGTAGCAGTAAAACATATCAAGAGATATCTACAAGGTACCCTAAAACTTGGTCTCAAATATGAGAGAGTTGAACTAGATCTACATGGTTCACAGATTTAGATTGGGCTGGAAGTGTAACTGACAGGAAAAGCACCTCAGGATGTTGTTTCAGTTTAGGTTCAGCCATGATATCCTAGATTAGCAGAAAACAGTCATCAGTAGCACAGAGTTCCACTCAGGCAGCATACATTGCAGCCTCCATGGCTGCTCGAGAGGCAGTATGGCTTAGGAAGCTGCTTGTGGGGTTATTCGGTGAACCAATGAAGCCTACAGTTATTCAATGCGACAACCAAAGTTGTATAAAACTTCCAGTGAATCCGGTGTTTCATGACAGATCCAAACATATTGAGATTCCATATCATTATGTACGAGACATGGTAGATAGGAATGTGATCCAGTTGGAATACATTTGTACAGGAGATCAGACAGCAGATATTCTTACCAAACCACTTTCAAGGGTGAAAGTTGAGCACTTCAGAAAAGGTCTTGGTATGATTAAATTTAATTTGCTTTGTACTCCTATACTTATTAAGATGTTTTATGTGTAAACTTCTTTGTCATGTTAGGACTTTTATGGGTTTAACCCCCTATGTTCATGTCTAAGAGGTGACGATCTCTCAGATAATGAACACTTGTATGTAGACATTATAAGGTGACGATCTTATGATGTTCAAACCAGTTATCGTGTTGGATCTTATGATCTTATGATTGTGTTGTGGTAAAACAATTGGATAAAATGTTAGTGCACATACCACAACTTGGATAAGTTGAGAATTTAACTATTCTCATGTGCTTATTCTTAAAGTATTGTGTGCTTAGGCAATACTAATATCACGTGCTTGGGTGATATCTTGTCATCACAAGTTAATGGGATGAACGTTTGTATCACGCATTTAGGTGATACCTCACGTCACGTGCTTAGGTGATGTGATTTCTTGTATCAAATAATTGATGATACTTCATGTCACATGTCTAGGTGATATGATTCCCTACTGACCATCATGAGAAATGTGATGCTAGATATGTTGTCTTTCATTTATCTTCCCTAGCTAAGGAGTGTTGATACATGATAGCCTCGGTAGGCTAAATGATTGAATGAGAGATAAATGAAGTCTCTCATTCAATCATCTATCTCATCGATAGACTATGATAAGACTTCAGTCATCATTCCTTCGTCTGATAAATATAATTACTCTTCGATATGTTATTTTCATTTTATGTTATATCAATAATAGTATGCATGATATACGATCTATTTATGATCGTATCCCTCGATTCATATAAATAACCTTGCTAATAATCGGGTTCTTAACTAATGCACGGAATACCGATTGTTATCGGGTTTATTGTTAACTGCATACATATCGATTGTTATCGGGTTTATTGGTAACTGCATACATACCGATTGGTATCGGTTTCACTTGTTAATTATATGCACACCGATTGGTATCAGCTAAACTTGTTAGTTATATGCACACCGATTGGTATCGGTTAAACGCGCTTATGATTGAAGAGGTGCGATCAAGTAATATCTTGATCGGTCATGTCTGGTCAAGGTATTGCTTGATCCTCCTTATTGGCATATATATATATATATCAATCGGTGATTGTGAGGAGGACATCGAAATTAATAAATGCTCTTTCTCCATTTGCAACATACCAGAGAATAATCAGATTTATTATATTAAGAAATAACATATACTTGAAAGAAGAAAAATAACCTTGAATATAACTTGCATCTTGAATTGAAAATTGAATTACATTTACACTACCGCCAAGAAGAAGATATATATATGATGCAAGTTATTCATTCAAAGATATACAATCAGAAAAATATAATCTGCTCTACTCCTAAATGCGATCTGCTCTCCTACACTTTGCGAATATGCTCCTTGGTGAACTGCAACAAAAATTTGGTTATATGTTGCTTCAGCATGTTGAAGTTATCTTCTGCTGATTGGTGTCTTGGTCATCTACAGCTAGGGCATCATTCTACATCACCTTGGCAACTTGTTGTTTGGACAGCAATCAAAGATAAGTGTTGTAATCAGAACATTGTGTTTAAATCATAATCAGATCTGAGGATCTTTCTTGCTGGGTTTTTCCTCCTATGTGTTGTGTGTTCATTTTGTTCATTTCTCTACTTTTGCTTATTCTGGAAATTCCTAACACTAACAGCAATTAATATTAATCTGGAAATTAAGATAAATTTCTATTTTCTGAGTATTGTATTAATCTAAAAGACTAAAATTAACATGGTATCAGGGCTATAGGCTAGATCAACTTTCAGATTTCAGAATTTAGTACTCTTTTATTTCCAGATTGTTGTCTCATTCACAAGTCAGTGTTGTTTGTAATTAGGGATGGCGGATTCCAATTGTCTTAGGCAACATTGGAATCCGCCTAAGGGTCTGGTCCCTCTTTTAGCGTGTAGGGTTGGGTCCTATACCTCTCGGCACATCTTAAAGAACCCCACGCTACTCCACGCCACATGCAAAGGTCCAACCCAATATACAATGCATTTCGGATTAAAGGGAAAATAATATAAATTAAAGTATAAGCCGACATAAATATAAGCCGACATACATGGACAATGCATCATATAAATAAAGATACTTCTCACATCAATTACATACATTCAGTTTTCATTTTTCATGCAAAATACATGTGCCTGCCAATGTGAATTTATAAGGAGCAAAATTACATCTGCAGTTAAAAGCAAATTACCTTTGTCATATTAGCGAACTACATCTGCTAGATGAGGTGCGAAACTCATCAATGAAGTGAGCAAATTAAGGACTAAGGTTGTTGTCCATCAAAGAGCAGACTTCTGATACAAAGATTGCAGACCTAGGGTTTAGACCTGATTACTATCAAGGTGTAACAATTTGATGCTTGTGAAAGTGCAGTCTTGAGTGCAATCACCCTCAAGTACATGAGATAAGTGTTGTAACCTTCATATGAATTCAATCCATAATTAGATCCGAGGATCTTTTCAAGCTGGGTTTTTCCTCCTAGGAGGTTTTCCCAGGGTAATTGTGTCTTGTACTTATTTTGTTCTTTTCTTGGTTATGCTTAAATCTGGAAAACTATAAACTATTCATTTAATCAATTTAGTTAGTAATTAAATTCTAATTTTCTGAGTTTACATTAATCTGAAAGCGTTAAAATCAACATGGTATTAAAGCTATAGGCTAGATCAACTCTCAGTTTTCAAGATTTAGTACTCCTTTATTTCCAGATTGCTGTCTCATTTACAGGTCAGGTTAATGGGGCTGAAAGTTGAAAATAGGCTTGATGGAAATATCAATTTTGCTGCATGGAAGGTTCGAATCATGTTGGCTCTGGAAGAAGAAAATCTTCTCCACTTCATAGAAGCGAAACTAGCTGAACCTACAGATGCTGTTGAGCTAAAACAATTCAAGAAGGATGTTGTCAAGGCTAGAAAGCTCCTCATTGATTCAGTTAAAGACCACCTTGTCACCTCCATTGCCTCATTTACTACTGCAAAGGAAATGTTCAGTCATCTACAAGGTACATATGAAATTAACAATCCCAGTAGGGCAATTACTTTAAGACAACAACTACTTAATATCAAAATGTCAAAAGAAGATCCTGTTGTTTCCTATTTTATGAAAATTTCAAAACTAAAAAATCAGCTAGGTACAATTGGTCATAACATGGAAGATAAGGACCTTGTCATAATTGCCCTAAATGGTTTACCACACTCATGGGAGTCATTTATTCAAACCATAAGTGGTAGAACTGAGTTACCTACCCTTGATCGCTTTAAGAATGATTGCATCCAAGAAGAGTCTCACCTTATCACAAGAAGGCAAACCAAAAATCCTCATGTAGATGATCAACACATGCTTGCAGCCCAATGCAAGAAAGGTGGAAATTGGAAGAAACCTTATCCAAAGAGAAATAGGGAATTCAGACCATCTAGTTCTCAGCACTCTTGGAAGAAACCAAGAGATAACTCTCGTGTTCGATGTTTCGGATGTGACAAGTTTGGTCACTATGCTAAAGAATGTCAGAATGACTCTACTCAAAGAGATGCCAACCTAAATGAAATCTCAGAACAAAATGATGACTTCTTATTCATCTCTGCTCTGTCTAGCAACATACCTGCAGATAGTAATACATGGTTGATTGACAGTGGTGCTTCCAGACACATCACAGGCTACCGTGATCATCTTTCAGACTTAGTAGAAAAGGATACCAGCCTTCACGTGGTAATTGGTGATGATGCTCGCTATTCGATAAGAGGTTCTAGCACTACTTTAAATTTAGACTCTGATATTTCACTGCACCTTAGTGACATCTTGTTTGTTCCTGAAATTAAAAGAAACTTAATTTCCATTTCTGCTCTAGAAGATAAAGGTTATCAAATTGCATTTTCTGAGGGAAAAGTGCTTGTTTGGCCTAAGAAATCTAGTTTTAAATCCGCTCGTGTAATTGGTAATAGATATGATAGTCTTTATAAACTCTCTACTAACCCTGTTCAAGCCCTCATTAATGAGGCTCCCAAATCATGTGAGCTATGGCATAGAAGACTTGGACACTTACACTATCAAGCACTTCCCTCTCTTGAAAAGTTACTCAAAGGTATGCCTAAACTCAATAAAATTCATGATAAAACTTGCAAAGGTTGTGCTATAGGTAAAAATGTTAAAAGTCCTTTTCATAAAAGTGAAAATAGAGCTAAAGATAAACTAGAACTTGTTCACTCTGATTTATGTGGTCCTATGTCTATAGCATCTCCTAGTGGATTTTTTTACTACGTAATCTTCATAAGATGATTTCTCTAGGAAAACTTGGATTTACTTCTTGAAATCTAAAGAATCTGATGAAGTCTTGAGTAAATTTAAAGAGTTTAAGGTATTAACTGAAAACTCCTCTAGTAAAAGAATTAAATGTTTAAGATCTGACAATGGAGGTGAGTACACCTCAGATAGCTTTTATGATTTTTGTGTTGAGTCAGGAATTAAGAGGGAATTTTGCGTTCCATACAATCCTCGACAAAACGGAGTTGTTGAAAGGAATAATAAAACTATTGTTGACGCTGCAAAGGCTATGATTCATGATCAAGATTTGCAAACCTTCCTATGGGCTGAGGCTTCTAGAACAACAGTATATATCCAGAATAGATGTCCACACCGTGTTCTAAAGAACATGACCCCTAAAGAAGCCTTCACAGGATTCAAACCAAACATCAGTCACCTCAGAATCTTTGGAAGTCTCGTTTATGTTCATGTGCCCAAGGAAAAGCGAACCAAGTTGGAAACCTCCAGGAAAAAAGGCATGTTAGTCGGATACAGTGAATCCTCCAAGGCATTCAGGATATATATCCCTGGTCAAATGTATGTTGAGGTAAGTAGGGATGTTACCTTTGAAGAAGATATTGTTTTTAAGAAATCAAAAGGTTCTTTTGTTATTGATGAAGCTAATGACAATCAAGACATGAATGTTCATACTAAACCTGAGATTCAGAGGGAGCCTGTTGAACCTCCACCTCAAGAAGAACATGATGATCCTCCAGAGCCCATGAATCCCACTGACATTCCTAATGACATTGTCGTTACCAAAAAGAGGCCACTTTGGGTAAGAAACACCATTCAAAAAGCCGAAAGATTTGTTGCTCCCAGCAGCACCTTCCGTGAAATCAAGAGACCTCAAGTATTCTCCAACTACGTTGCATTAATGAACAATCTCATTGAATCTGAACCTTGCAATGTTGAAGAAGCATTGAACCATCATGCCTAGAAGCTTGCTATGGATGAAGAGTATCAGTCAATCATCAAGAATGATGTTAGGGATATTGTGCCCATACCCAAAGGTAAATCTATTGTTTCCTCTAAATGGTTATTTAAAATTAAACATAATGCTGATAGTAGTATTGAAAAGTATAAGGCTAGATTTGCAGCTCGTGGTTTTTCTCGAAAGGAAGGCATAGACTATGAAGAAACATTTGCTCCTGTTGCTAGATATACTTCTATTAGAACTATAATAGCTATTGTTGCTGCTAGAGGTTGGAAGCTACATCAAATGGATGTTAAGATTGCCTTCCTTAATGGTGTCATTGAGGAAGAGGTCTACATCGAACAACCTGAGGGTTATGAGATTCAGGATAGAATAACTCATGTGTGCAGGTTGAAGAAAGCTTTGTATGGCCTGAAATAGGCTCCTCGTGCTTGGTATGAAAGAATTGATAAATACTTGTTAAGTCTAGGTTTTTGTAAAAATGATGTTGACTCTAACATCTACTTTAAATTATCCAATAATGAAATGTTAATTCTAGTTTTGTATGTGGATGATTTATTTCTTACTGGTAAAGATGAACTTATCATTAGATGTAAGAAAGAACTAGCTTCAAAATTTGAAATGAAAGACTTAGGTCTAATGCATTATTTTTTAAGTCTAGAAGTATGGCAAAGATCTAACGAAATTTTTCTAAGTCAAGGAAAGTATACTATTGATATTCTGAAAAGATTTAGAATGTTGGATTGTAAACCTATGTCTACTCCTATGAAATCTAACTTAAAGAAGTTGAGTGTTTCTGCAGTTAACTCTGATTTTGCAAATCCATCTGAGTACAGGCAATTGATTGGATCCTTGATGTATATAGTTAACACTAGACCAGATATATGCTATGCAGTGAATACTCTTAGCCAGTTCATGAGCTTGCCTAAACATGTTCATATTGTTGCAGCCAAGCACATCCTGAGATACTTACGAGGCACAGTTGGTTATGGGATGAAGTATCCAGTTAACACTCCAATATCCCTGGAAGGTTACTCAGATGCAAATTGGGCAGGAAGTGTCAAGGATAGGAAAAGCACTTCAAGCATTTGTTTCAACTTAGGATCCACAGTGATCTCTTGGGCTTGCAGAAAACAGTCCTCAGTAGCACTGAGTACTGCTGAAGCTGAGTACATTGCAGCAAGTGTTGCTTCTAGAGAAGCAGTGTGGCTTAGTAAGCTTCTTGTTGGGTTGTTTGGACAACCTTGGGTACCTACAGTTATATATTGTGATAATCAAAGTTGTATCAAGATGTCTGTCAATCCAGTGTTTCATGACAGGTCAAAACATGTGGAAACTCATTATCACTTCATTTGAGATATGGTGCAAGAGGTGCTATTCAACTGAAGTATGTCAGCACTGATGATCAGATTGCAGATATCCTTACCAAGCCTCTATCTAAGGTGAAGTTTGTGTGCTTCAGAGACAGGCTTGGGATTTTAGAAAATGAGACCTTGATTGAGAGGGAATCTCATCCCCAGTGATGCATTGTGTTGCATCAACCACCCTCTACGGGCAATGTAAGGTGGTAGTCTTCTCAGGGAGAAGAGTAATTGTTACTATCCTCTGCGGGCAATGTAAGATGGTAGAAAAGATCCTCACCACCCTCTGCGTGCAATGCAAGGTGGCTTCAATCTTTGCTTGTGTGCAAGATGAAAAGATCTTTTGTTATATAATTTCAATCCTTGCTTGCAAGCAAGATGGAAGACCTCTAATTATGTAATTCCATTCTATGCTTGTGTGCAAGATGGAAGTCTACTATGTTTTGATTATGTAATCCATTCTTTGCTTGTGTGCAAGATGGAAGATAGTGATATTCTGATCATGTTCTCTTCTTCCTAATTAAGAGGGAGTGTTAGTTTTTAATTAGGGTGCAAAGCGGATTCCAATTGCCTAAAGCAACATTGGAATCCGCCCTTTAGGGTTGGGCCCTTTCTCACGCCACCCTCCAATAAGACTGGGCCCTTTCTCTCACGCCACCCTCCAAATAGGGTTGGGCCCTTTCTCACGCCACCCTCCAATAAGACTGGGCCCTTTCTCTCATGCCACCCTCCAAATAGGGTTGGGCCCTTTCCCACACGCCGTCCCCCAATAGGGCCGACCCTATAAGTCACGCCTCATGAAAAGTGTTAAAGGAAAGAGCAATTAATAAATTAAATGTTAATGCTAGCCGACCTAGAGGTCTACCGCCAAAAAGAAGATATATATATGATGCAAGTCATTCATTCAAAGATATACAATCAACAAAATATAATCTGCTCTGCTCCTAAATGCGATCTGCTCTCCTACACTTGGCGAATCTGCTCCTTGGTGAGCTGCAACAAACATTTGGTTATATGCTGCTTCAGCGTGTTGAAGTTATCTTCTACTGATTGGTGTCTTGGTCATCTACAGCTAGAGCATCATTCTACATCACCTTGGCAACTTGTTGTTTGGACAGCAATTAGAGATAAGTGTAATATTCAAAACATTGTGTTTAAATCATAATCAAATCTGAGGATCTTTCTTGCTGGGTTTTTCCTCCTAGAAGGTTTTTCCAAGGTACTTGTGTGTTGTGTGTTTAATCTATTCATTTCTCTACTTTTGCTTAATTCTGGAAATTCCTAACACTAACAGCAATTAATATTAATCTGGAAATTAAGATAAATTTCTATTTTCTGAGTATTGTATTAATCTAAAAGACTAAAATTAACACAAGCTTTCTATGCCATAGCTCACAGGATTCAGGGGCCTCATTAATGAGGGATTGAACAAGGTTAGTGGAAAGCTTATACAAACTACCATATCTATTTCCAATAACATGAGCAGATTTAAAACTAGATTTCTTAGCCAAGCAAGTACTTTACACTCAGAAAATGCTACTTGATAACCTTTATCTTCTAGAGCGGAAATAGAAATCAAGTTTTTTTTAATTCCAAGAACAAATAAGATATCACTAAGGTGAAGTGAAATACCAGAGTCTAAATTTAAAGAAGTAGTGCCAGAACCTCTTACCGAATATCGAGCATCATCACCAATTACCACATGTAGACTGGTATCGTTTTCTACTAAGTCTGAAAGATGTTCACGATAGCCTGTGATGTGTCTAGAAGTACCACTGTCAATCAGCCATGTGTTACTATCTATGGGTATGCTGCTTGACAAGGCAGAGATAAATAAGAAGTCTTCATTTTGTTCTGAGACTTCATTTAGGTTGGCTTCTCTTTGCATGGGTTCAGTCTAACATTTTTTAGCATAATGACCAAATTTGTCACATCTAAAACATCGAACACGAGAGAGATCTCTTAGCTTCTTCCAAGAATACTGAGAACAAGGTGGTCTGAAATCTCTATTCCTGTTGGGATTATTCTTCTTCCAATTACCACCTTTCTTGCATTGAGTTGCAAGCATATGTTGATCATCCACTTGAGGACTCTTGAGTTTTCCTCTTGTGGCAAGGCGAGATTCCTCATTAAGGCAATTGTTTCGAATACGATCAAAGATTGGGAATTCAGATCTCCCACTTATGGATTGAATGAAGGAATCCCGTGAGTCTGGAAGACCATTTAATGATATCATGACAATATCTTTGTCTTCTATGTCATGTCCAATTGTGCCTAGTTGATCCTTTAGTTCTGAGATCTTCATGAAGTAAGACATAACTGAATCTTCCTTTGCCATTTTAATATGAAGTAATTGTTGCCTTAATGCAATTGCTCTACTGAGGTTATTGATCTCATAAATACCTTCTAGATGTTTATATATCTCTCTAATTGTAGTGAATTTGGAAACGGAGGTGACAAGGTGATCTCTAACTGAGTCAATGATGAGCTTTCTGGCTTTGAGGGCATTCCTTTTGAATTGCTTTAATTCTTCTTGATCTGTGGGCACAGTCAACTCTTTGTCTTGCACAAACTGAAGGAGATCATCTTCCTCAAGAGCAAGTAGGATGCGAACCTTACAGGCAGCAAAGTTAAGTGCCCCTTCGAGCCTATCTTCAACTTTCAGCCATGTCATTGTCCTGACTGAAAATGAAACAGCAAACTGGAATTAAAAGACTACTGAAATCTAAAAGTTAATATATAACCTAGAGCTCTAATACCATGTTAAATTTTATACTTTCAAATTAATGGAAGACTGAGAAATCAAAATTTAGCTATTAAATTAGATTGTTTGCTGTTAGAATTAATGATTTTCAGACTTAGGAACAAACATAGAAGATAAGCAAAATGAAACAAGACACCATTACTCTAAGAAAACTTCCTAGGAGGAAAAACCCAGCCAGAAAAGATCATCAAATCTGATTATGGATTATATTCAATATTCTGATTACAATACTTATCTCTTAGGTAGCTTGATGAAAACACCTAGGGTAAACAGCACTTCTTTGCTCTTCAAATCAATGGAAATGTCATCTTCAGATCTGCATCTTGATGACCTAGCTCTTCATATGACAGAGTATTACGCCTTCAAACAGCAGACATACTTTCCATCATTTGGATGGAATTTGCCTTCAAGGTGCAGATGTATTTGCACAGAATTAGCCTGCAGCAGATAGATGAATTCGCCTACTTCTCCAATCAGATTTCGCACTAGATTGCAGAGCTAATGGGCTTGAGGGTTGAACAAAATGAAGATTATATTTGATGCTTGCCAAAAGTACTTTACTTATATGATGCTTGACCTTTATTAAGTCGGCTTGGTTTAATTTAAACTTGGAGCCATTTTATGTTTTATTTCATCTAATGTGTGGCGTGTTCTTTTATAGGGTCGGCCCTATTTGAAGGGAACACACAATCTTTTAAGTCTGGCATGAGAAAGTGCCCAGCCCTAAAGCGGATTCCAATGTTGCCATTGGCAATTGGAATCCGCCTCCCTAGTTATAAACAACAACTGGTAGCTAGCTCGGATTATGCTAGCCCGGATTATCAAACTTTAATGTTGCTAAAAGCAATTAAAGTTTGATTATTATTTATGTGTTTAAACTCATTGGGGCTGGGCCCAAATAATTGTAATTATATTGTAATAGGACTGTACCTATTCTGGGCGGTAAAAGAAAGTAATTGAAAATCTCAAATCTTGTAATTAAATCTCTAAGCCGACTTGGACAAATCATACTTCAAGTCATGTATAAAACCAAGTCATATGAATGGCATTAATATATCAAGTAATGCGAATTGTTTTAAGTATCTCCTTCTGCAATAACAGCGAAGCAATTGTGAAGTTGTATGAATTTCTTCAAGCATCATTCCTTCTGTGATTACCTCTGTTACATCAGCGAATCTCTTGTAAATTCTACAAATCATCTTTAGAAGGTCAGCGAACTTGATTGCAAAGTCCGTGATCTCCATTATAAGAACAGCGAACTTCAGTATAAGGGCAGCGAACACCTTCCTAAGGCTATTATTCATCATTAAAGGCAGAGTGAACATCATATCAGAAGTCTGCCACTCCAATTGTGACAGCAAACATCATTAGAGCTAAGTTCATCAGTTCTGATTGCTGTACATAGTTCGCTGTTAGTGTCAAGAATTGAAGGTCATTGTAAAGATACACTTGCTTATTGTTTAATACGGATTTGAGATTTGTTGCTGGATTTTTCACCTCCAAGAGGGAGGTTTTCCCAGGGTACTGTTGTGTTGTGTTTTATCTGTTGCATTTTCAGTTTATGTTTATTGTGCTAAGTCTGATTGCTAAAAATTAACATTTTATCAGCGTTCCATGGCCGTTGGGAACGGGGAGACGCAGGGACGTGGGGACGGGCTTCGGGAACGGGGAGACAAAGGGAAAAAGCTTAGGGGACGGGTTTCGGGGACAGGGGGACTTGGGCCTGGGGGGAGGAAAAGCATTTCCGTGTAACACTGCATTTTATAGAATCTTTTCCTGATTAACTTGTTCAAAACTTTATCTTCAACAAACTCAAACACAAACACAATCCTGGTGACTTTGACAATAACCATTGCCAGTCCCACTTCCTATTTCCAAACACAACTATCTTGACTAAATCTTTGATTTTTCATTGTTTCAAGCATCAATTTAAGAACAAAAAGCTTTGGACCAACACCCTAATACAATAAAAAAGCCACAAAAAAAGGAGGCTGATGTTGCGATCAATGCTTTAATAGAGACTCAACTTTTTTGACTAAAGCTTTAACTTTCTAAACATCACTTTAAAACAAGAAGCTTTGGCTCAACACTATAATACATAAAATAAGCCACAGAAAAAGGAGGCTAATGTCATATACAATGCTTTACCAGAGCCATTTCCAAGGCCCATTCTGTTAGAACCAAAAACAGTCTTGTGCCATTTTTATTGACCCACGCAGTTTCCAAATTTGTATGTCAGTTATCACCATTTCAAAGACACTTCCATTTCTGAAACAGAACACAAAAAAGCCAGTCCAGCTAGGTCGTTCTGGTAACTTACACAAAAATGGTAGTCATGTTGAAACAATTGTTGCATACACCAAAATCTCAGTTCAAATAGTTCTACAACATTAGTTGACTTCTTAAAATTTAAGAATTTGTTTGTTTCAATAGTTGAACTCCAATTTCCCGAAAAAGTGAAGCTATAAAATTTCATCCATATCACAAATCATTTCTTTTTGTTAATTTTTGGCCTTTCTACCACTAACAAGCAAGCAACTATCACAGAAAAATTTAAGTCCTGAATTAGACAAATCCTATCCACAAATATGTTTAGTTTTTGGCTGTAGATTAAGACAAAAAATGTACCAGCCTACAGAACTTTAATAACTGGCACTCGGGTTAAAAAAAAAGTTTAACAGAAAAAGGTTAACGTCTCCACCAATGGTATCAGTGTAGAAGCCAATCATTTGCACAAAGATATAATCTTGCAGAACCTACAAATTTATAAATATTTCCAAAAATCTTTTTAAGTATTTATATTACTAATTAATGCTTTGAATATGGCTGCTTCTAATTAATATAGTTTCACACAAATATTATTAATTTATAGATGTCAGAAATAACAGTTTCAGAGATATTCAAATCAAGTATATGTAAATATAATTCTAATATATAAAACAACACATTTTCTTACCATCAAGCCTCTCAATTGCCTTTTCAGCCTCATCTGCATATTTGTAACGGACAAACGCAAATCCTCTAGAATCCCCAGTCCTAAAAATGTTTCAAAGGTATATTAATAGGTTTCAAATAATGAATTTTCAACCAAAAAAAACAAAAAGTAAATGAAAAAGTTTACTTAAGCATTTAATTACCTCCTGTCTCTCGGAATAAAGATGTCGACAACCTTTCCATAACGATCAAACAATGGATAAAGATCATCTGCAGTTGTACCTGCAATAGATAAAATCAGGACCAGAATGAAGCACTTTGAAATAGCTTGAAGGTAATTAAAAGAAGATCATGATTTAAGCATAGAATAAAATCGGGTGCCGCAAGACATTAAATATGATGCAGGAGCATCAGGAATCCTGTACAATCTTGTAGAAACCAAAAACATTTCCAAAATTTTGTTTCGAGTTTGTGTTCGATCTTGTTGCTGATTGTTTGTAGGTTTGGACATATTTTGCAAATTGCTATGGAAGTTCTTATACTATTTTATGCTTTAAAGTGGTGTAAAGAAAACTTCAGGGTGTTAATTCAAGTAAAAATCAAGTTGTCGGATCACAGTCTTCATTCAATCAGGCTGCAAAGAAATGGTACAAAAGTCTCAATGGGAAATTACTATTGAACATTATTCTAACAATCAGGTGCTAAGTGAAAAAGAAAAGAAAGTAGTTAAATATTCTACAAGCATGTTAAAGTGTGTCGGCTGAATTGTCACTATTTCAAAGGTTTTCTTGCCTTTTCCCTGCTGATTTGGCACTCGAGGGTTAATTAAGATTTATCACAAAATCAATCTTGCACAGCCACAAATTTTCTATTTCTTCTTCCATTCATGGAATCTGATTTTTGTCTTTTCTTCCAGATTTCTTGCATATGCATGAATTTTCAGACAAATATTTGGCCGCGTAGAGTTCTCTGCAAGTTCTTGGCTGTTACAAGAATCAAGGAGGTTGTGATACGTGTGAGACAAATGATGAGAAGATTCCAGAAATCCCCAATTCATCTTGGTGCGTGAGACTTTTCTTTGCCCATTATTGGTCATTCCATATGAGAGGGGAGGCTGAAGAATTTTGCTGAAGGCATGTAAAGGGTTGTAGGACAGAGTTTAGTTCAAAAATGATTAAATGTTGGTCAGATGGGGGTAGGGGGTGCACAAATACATATAGTACTTGAAAGAATAATTATAAAAAGACGTGTAAGCAATAAGTAAAAGAACTGTAAATGAAACTTTGCCACACTATGTAAAATTTACACTAATAAACATAAAAAAAATGAAAATGATTGCATTGAAAATTTAAAATTTAAACATTAACAATGTAATGTCCCCTTGAACATTAACAATGTAATGTTCCCTTCTACATTCACCCTAGAATTTGCCCTACAATCACAAATTCAATAAAAGCACGAGATGAGATATGGTTAGATATATATCTTTACCAAGTAAAATGCCCTTTTAACATGATAAAACCTAATTTAATGGCAGCAACCACAACCATATATATAGTTGTGGTTGCTGCCATTAAATAAGGTTTTATCATGTTAAAAGGGCATTTTACTTGGTAAAGATATATATTGTTAAAAGGGCACCCTACAATCACAAATTCAATAAAAGCAAGAGATGAGATAAGGTTAGATATATATCTTTACCAAGTAAAACGCCCTTTTAACATGATAGAACCTAATTTACATGCATGCATGGGTTTAGTAATCATACAGTTGAAAACATATAATTATCTCAATTCAATAAGATAGACCATATCTATGTTTACTACCTAGTATTCAATCACAATAGGATTTGGAGGATTGGAGGAGGCATGATAGGTCCACCCAAAGCCATCCCCACACTAAGCCCAAGATAGACCATACATACATACATACATACATACATATATGGGTTTTGTAATCATACAGTTGAAAACATATAATTATCTCAATTCAATAAGATAGACCATATCCATGTTTACTACCTAGAATTCAATCACTATAGGATTTGGAGGATTGGAGGAAGCGTGATAGGTCCACCCAGCCATCCCCACAATAAGCCCAAGAGTGGACACTCATCCTCTTGGCCCCAAGTGGCAGGCACATTGGACATCCAACATTGGGTGGTCTACCTAGTGGTGTGCTTGTATCTGCTTTACCTATTCATGCCTTATCCCTTTAAGACAATAGTCAAACATCTTAGAGATAGGAGAGGAGATCACAATGGGGGGGGCCTAAATCCACCTATCTAAGCCCAAGAGCGGGCACTCACCCTCTTGGCCTCAAGTGGCAGGCACACATGGACATCAATCAAGTGGTGGCCTACTTAGATGGTGATCTTATATCTGCTCTCCTTCCTTACACCTACTTCCCTTCCCTATATGAAGGCTTGTGAGGTTACAAACAGATTTATGTTCAAGCATAAGTATTTCACATTCAATATATATAAGAGATTATATAATAAATGCTATCTTATAGTGCATCAGTTAAACATACAACTTAGGCATACCATAAAGATAATTATTAATGCTATTATCTGTTTAATATAGTAAATCCAGATCTGATCTGTTATAAGCCTGATCCTAATTCGTGCTTGCTGCTCAAAAATGGTCTTTTCCTTATCTGGATTTGTGTTCTCTTTTATTGATCGCTGCAGTTGCTTTATCCCTATTGATGTTTGAATTGATTACTTGCTTGCTTGCTGATCCAAAACACTTATTTCTTCTTGTTCAATGCATTACCAGTCTGAGTATCAACAGTAGATCTGCATATTTGATCTGCTCTCTTGTTCTTCCTCTGCTCTAAATCGAATGTTAATTCATTCCCAGGCCTCCCTTCCAATTAGCATTTTATCTCCCTTTATACCATACTCAAAAGGTGTGATTTCTCCAGGGAGGGACGACTTGTCCCAAAGAGATGCACTTAATTGAATGAGGTCAGCCTCTGCAATTAATTAAATTTATTTTAATTTATTTCAGTCCTCTCTAAAGAGTCGGCCACATATAGAGGGACGACCTTTATAAAGGAGGGCATCTCATTGGTGATGGGACAAATTGTTCCTATTTAGAGCACTCCAAAAGGTGCTGATTCCTTAAAGGAGTCGGCCCTTAAAACACTGTTTTACTTCCAGCCTTCTCAAATTACATCTGTTTCTAATTTAGACAATAATCTCAGCGCTGCCATAGGGAAGTCGGCCATCATTGTTTATTGGAATAAAACAATTAGTGGCCTTGGGTGTAACATATTTGATTTTAATTAGTTCAAACAGGTCAGCCCTCTATGTTATTAATCACCCAGTTTTCTATTAATAGCAGCTGGTTTAGGGGCATCACAGTCCGCCCTTCCCAAAATTGCTTGTCTTCAAGCAATCTCAGTTTTAAATTTTGCCCATGATAGGATCAAATCAACTTTGAGGATTTAGAAGTGAACAATTCCACAACAAAACTAAGGGTTGGAATTTTGCAAGGATTGTAATTCTAAAACAAGTTCTTTGTCATCTTCATTTCGCATCACTTCGTAAATGGTTTGTACAACGTCATTATATATCTCTCAAAGTTAACACAAGAACTTATATATTAACATGAGTATTAGAAGCGTGACATACCCCTGAATTTTTGGTCTACTTTTGTTATTCCCACATTCTAGATCAGCCAAAAATAGAAATCTCATGATGATAGGAATAAGTTTACAATAATCATAGATATTCATGGAGTAGAAATGCTGGAAACACATCAGGTATGAACCAAACACAGCATACACATAAAAACACGAAACATACACATGAATTCATGCATACACGCAAATACACGTATTGTTAGATCCCTTCTCATTGACTAGAATGCATTCATCGATTTATCTTTACCCTGCAGGCTGGCAGGATGAAGGATTTGATACCAATTGTAATGTCCCCTGCTATACCCTAGAATCACAAATTCAATAAAAGAATGAGATGAGATATGGTTGGAGATATATCGTTACCAAGTAATATGACCTTTTAACATGATAAAACCTGATATATATATATATATATACACATATATTAGGGTTAGTAACATGATAAAACCTGATATAATATATATATAGGGTTAGTAATCATACAGTTGAGAACATATAATTATCTCAATTCAATAAGATAGACCATATCTATATTTACTGCCTAGTATTCAATCTCAGTAGGATTTGGAGGAAGATAGGTCCACCCCAAGCAATCTCTGCACTAAGCAAAGTGCAAACCAAGAATAAGTATAAGAATTGCAAATGAAACTTTGGCATACTAAGTGGAGTTTAAAGTTTTAAACTAATAAACATTAAAAAACATGGAAATGATTGCATAAACAATAAGAATGGATAGTGGAGGTTTAGGGTCAAGGGGTAGTGCCCCTTGTGGGGGTCTTGATTGTGGCTTTGACACAAGGGATATGTATTATGTAGATTTTTTTGATCATGATTCATCATTGGCCTATTACTTGCTTAGACTTATAGTTTGATGGGGGTTTGGGGGCAACACGAAAACGAGGTTGAGGGCAGCACCCCTTGCCAAGATCCGGGGGTGAGAGAAAGAGAGAGAGATGTAGAGAGATAGATCTAGATCTTGGGGGAGAGAGAATAGAGTGAGATAGAGAAAGGTAAAGAGAGGGGATGGAGGAAGAGTGAAAGGGGGAGAGATAGGTCTAGAGTTTGGGGGAGATAATGAGAGTAAGATAGACAGAGCTAGAGAATGCTGATAGGAGCTTGCTGATTGCTAAAATTTGACTAAGTTTGAAAATTTATAAATCTCTGAAATCACTCTCAAACATCTTGCCAATATATACATGAAATATAGCTTGAAGTATAAGAATACTTAAATGTTGTATTTGTTGATTGTAATTAGGGATGGCGGATTCCAATTGCCTTGGGCAACATTGGAATCCGCCTAAGGGGCCAGCCCCTTCTCCAACGTATAGGGCTGGGCCCTATACCTCATGGCACATCATAAAAACCCCACGCTACTCCACGCCACATAAAAGCTAACGTGCCAAACAAAATAGGGCCAACCCTATATAGAATGCATTTCGGATTAAAGGGAAAAGAATATAAATTAAAAGGATAAGCCGACATGAACACAAGCCAACATACAAGGTCAATGCATCATATAAATAAAGACACTTCTCACCTCAATAATACACATTCATCTTTCATTTCATCCTATGCGAAATATATGGTTCTGCTAAATGCGAGTTAAAGAAGGAATGTTATATCTGCCATTACAGCGAAATACTTCTGTTACATCAGCGAACCACATCTGCTAGTGAAAGAATGAAATTCATTCATGTCAAAATCGAACTGAGGTTGGAGGAGAGCAAACTGAAGTTGCAGTCCATCAAAGAGCAGACTTCACATATTACAGTCCTAGGGTTTGAACCTGATTGCTGTTGGAAGGGTTAATGGTGCAGATGTGACTACTTGATGCTTGTGAAAGTGCAGTCTTGTGGAAAACACTATCAGTCCTAAATGCAATCACCTTCAAGTACATGAGATAAGTGTTGTAACCTTCATATGAATATAATTCATAATCAGATCTGAGGATCTTTTCAGGCTGGGTTTTTCCTCCTAGGAGGTTTTCCCAGGGTAACCGTGTCTTGTTCTTATTTTGTTCCCTTCCTTGTTCTTATTTTGTTCACATATTAATTTAGTTAATAATTAAAGTCTGATTTTCTGAGATTAGATTAATCTGAAAGTGTTAAAATCAACAGTATTTCATGTATATATTTTGATGAAGAGAATGAAACTGACTTGAAGACAATGATGCCATTTTCACAAGATTTTCACCATTTTTTTCTTAAGGACCAAGTTTCTAAGTGGGGGCTATAGGAGACTCCTAGGGCTCCCTGGGATGGCCAGGGTACTCCCGGTAGTCCCCAAGACATCCTGGGTACATCGCCCCGTCTCAGTGACATACCAACAGTGACAGTGGTACAGCAAGGGGACATCCCTGCCTCGTCCCTGCATCCCTAAGACGTCCACATCCCCAAAACGGGGAGGAAAAGGGGAGGGGACATGTCTTGTGTTTCACTGGAAAAAACTAGAGAATGGGCCATAATAGGCAACACAGACAAAAAGTTGAGAAGAAATCAGAGATATGAGAGATATCAAGGGAGACCATGAGAACATGATAGGATTAAAATGTTGCAGAAAACAATCAACACAAAAAGAATAAAGCACAGTGTTTGAAGGGAGAACACAAGGCAATCTGAAGAGAAATAAAATTGCAAATAAAAGTTGTAACTTTAAACAGCCATAGTTTTGAATACAAATATCATGCAAATTCCTGAAAACTGTTAAATGTTGTTGATGCATTTTGAGAGTGATTTGTGCAATTGTTGAAAGTGATTTCATTTTCCCTGAAGCATTTGTAAATTGTTTTAAGCTACAAAAAGCTTAATAAAAGATTGTTTTTTAGTTTTGCCTCCAAATTTTTTTCAAGTGGATTGATTTGTGTTTAAGCTGCTACATTGGGCAGTTTGAATTTTAAAATCCCCGTCTAGATCTGCACCAAAACATTATATACTACACTTGAGACGAGCCATAAATTCATAAGAAAACAATTTATGTATAAAAAGTAGACGTTATATATATTGATCACACGCAACACTGAATGATTTATTGTTCTTTCACCCAACTCTTGGTGCAACAGAGCCGCTTACAAAGAATTTCCCATTCCTGCCCTCAATTGTAATCAATTTTTTCTCTGGCATTACTTTCCTCTGGGTCACTATTTCCTAGACTTTACATGCAGCGCATTCTGCTATTTTTATTCTATCATGCTCGCATTCACTTTAATTATTTAATTCTTTCTCACTCATACATATCAAGAGCCACCATGCCCACCACCACCTTGTCATCTTTGTCAGTTATGGTCATTATCATATTCTGTTTACTCATGCCTCTCATTGGTTGGGTACTATCAGCATTAAGTTATTAACCTTCTTACCCACTACTATTCCATTTGATCCAAATCCAACATCAGTTTTTCTGACAAAGTAAACTTTTATGCTTAATCCATGGTATCGAGCATGGTCACTGGTGCAAATGGTTTGGAGGTGAATGCTTTTTCTTGCAAACCAAACCGTTGCTTCCAGGCAGCTCATTCAAATCATTGATCAAAAATTCACAAAAAAGTTGCTGATGCAAGCCCTCGGCCAGTAATTTGCCAGCAAGTTTTTGGCAAAGTCCTCGATGAGTTTCTTGCCAAAACTAATGAGTTCGTGTGAAAAACTCACCCACAGTCACATATGGATAATCATCTTTCACAATTTCTTCTTTCAGCTCTCAATCCTTCAACACTGTGACTGAAAAAAGAAAAAAAAAACTCACGTGTATGAAGGTCTGTGTAAGCTTGAAGGCCTTATTCGGACCCCATGAGGAACTCTGACTCCTCAACCACACTAGGGGCTGCAACCCCCAACCCCTACTCTGGTTTACAATAAGCATGAAAAAAAATTGTTTTGAGTCAATTTTTCAAATGGATGAAACTTGTAAAAACACGAATACAGACTTGTAATTTAGAATCATATGACACTATGGTGTGCATTGAGATTGATTTTAAATTTTAATCTTTAAGGGAAGGAAAATGTACTTGTTGCTTCTGTAAATTTAGTTTTATGCTGAAAAATTTCCCAAGTTTTAACCAAGTCACATGTCCAAGTCAAATTTTAGACCTACCAAGTTTTTTCCGAGTCACTAAGCCAAGCCCAATTTTAGCCTAAGTTTGAGTATTGACATATGATTCAAAGCAATGCATTGTATTTAGACTTCTAGTTTTGGAATAATGTGCCTTCAATCCAGGCACAAATCGCATCTATCTTTGAGCAGCAAATTGATCCCCCAACATTCAATGGCAAGTAACCAAATATAAAAAACAATTCATTTCCTAAAGTAGTACCTAAACTCATTCTCGCCATCTATTATAACTAGCCTGCTGTAATAATGTTTGATTCCTCGCCTTTACTCCATTTCAAAATACATTTTTTGCTGCTTGTGCATCTTAATCCATATTCCTTTAAATTTATTTGTGCTATTTGTCGTATCATTCTTACCATTTACTAACTTTCTCTCATTTTCTCACCTACTATCAACCCCTAAATTTTGCATATCAAACAGCAACTTGAGATAAACAACTTAGACTCTAAGTCACAAGGTTCGAATTCGAATTCGAATTCAACAGAAATGAAATTCGGATGAAATTCGACAAGGGAAAAATTCGAAAAAAAATTCGGATAAAATTCGCCTTCTATAATTTTGTTTATTTTTAAATATATGTATACTTCTAATAAATTATCAGAATAGCGACCCTTGTTGGAGAAAATCCGAGGGCGACCCAGCAGTTGCAAACACCCATGACCCAATAGATACAAAGCATATACAAAGAATACCCACGACCAGCTGAGTTGTGTTTAGAGGCGGATAGCAGTGCTTTATAGAGGAAATTCGATTAAATTCGATTTTTTTTATAGAAGTTTGAAATTTGATTAAATTCGAACCTCATCCATGAAAATCACCGTATCATGTGACTTAGCCTAGACTTATGTTAGGCCAACTACAAGCTCTTGTTCCCTCATTCCTTCCAACCTCCATTAAATCATTTAACAAACCAAAGAAAAAAACACAAATCTCCGTAGTTCTCAAAACGTGACAAGACCATTTCTTACGCTCCTTGTATAAAATATAATCCTTCGGAATGAACATTAAAAATATGTAGTCTGCGACTAAATGAGAATAAAGCCAAACAATTTTGGTCTCACACTACTAGGGTTAGTCTAAGTATCTTAGGTATCCAGCTTCATATTCCTCAAATTCTCTACAAAGGATAGAACAACTCCGTACGTCCGACAGACTACAACTCAGATTTTGACGCCGCAAACAGATAAGTTCTGATAATTCTTTAATTTTCTCAAGCAGAATCCATCTAATAAAAATTTCATCTGAAACAGAAATTTTATCAAGAATCACATGAATCAATGTGTCTGTCTCATTCTGCAGCTTATGGTATAATTATGAAGCATGGTGACCTATGTTTAAGCTCCTACCGCCCAAGCAGAATTCATCTAATAAAAATTATATCTGAAACAGAAATTTTCTAAACGATAAAATAATAAATGTGTCGTCTGGCAATCTGTAGGCTACGGTGTAGTGATGAGGCATTACAACCTATGTTCTAGATAGTACAAAGCATGCTCCTCAGATAATAAAAGAACCCATATGCTTAAAACCCTATTCGTGTCAGGTAAATATTGAACAAATGAATTAACACCTTTTTTCTGTCTGTCCAGCAAGTTATGTTGCCTCATTTTCAAAATCCTAATATGCATTCTCCCGAAATTAAACCAGTTCCGCGATGTTGCAACCTCCCTATTTCCATGGTGCTGGGACCAATGTTACTATTCACCAATCTGAATAAGAATTATTAAAATAGAAAGTGAAAATTGCCCGAGGCCGAATAAATCCTGACAAAATTCCAATATTTAAAAAGCTATGGTTCAATAAAATAGGAAGACTATTTTCAAAACCACCTACCAAATACTCCTCTAGTATATGGTCATAATCGACATATCCATTCCTTTTCGTGACTTGTGTTTCCCGTTAAAAATTGCACAAGCTTTACATAATATCAGTTTCTAAGGGCAATACTACTAGGTCAGTTCCGACTGTCCAAAATTCAACCAAAGACCCTTGCTAGACCTGCAATAAAACTCATAAACCCTATAGCAAACCCTCGACTGTCCAGAGGTAATTTCAGGTATTATTTTAAGGAAAAAGGTAAAACGAAAACAATATGTACAGCACAATAAAATGCAGGCACTGTTGGATACGAAAAATTATAATAAAATGAAGAGAGAAATCTTACGGAATGTGATATTGAGAACTAGCAAAGAATAACTGTCTTTAATATCGGGAGGCCCTGCTCTGCCAAAGTGAGACATTCTGAAATGAGCGAATGGAAATTAGGGTTTCAGGCACTAGTGCCTTTTCGTTTGTAATTCACGCTGCCAACACCTGGGAGAGAAGATTCACCGCCCGTTATAGAGTAGGTAAAGCTTGTTATATAAATACACTAGGTCTGTTGACATTTGTTCAGTATAAGACACATTCACATTTGGAGGTGCTGTTTACTTAAATTTTTTCAATGATTTGTTTTTTTCATTTTATATAAAAAAGTATCTTAATCTAAGGAATAAAAGTGATTTATGTACCCCTCTTTTTTTCCCTACATGTTTGAGTATTTAATTTGAAAATTTTGTGTTATTGATTTATAGTTACAATAATCTTTCTCTCTTTTCATATCCAATCTTTCAATTATTAATTTTTTATTTTTTTTAATTATTTATAAATTCATTAATAAATTTCATATGTACTAATAGTTGCTCATTTTTTAGTATTTTTGGATCATAATTGACTCATTTGTGCACCTTTATTGGTACCCATAGCGCACGACTACAAGGGCATTTGTGCATATGTATTGGCAATTTTAAGTGCACGATTATTGGGGCATTTTTAAGCAAGTATCAGGGGACACTTTGAAATGTGTACTTTTGACCCTTGCGCGCATAATGGATCACACTATGTGCATCGTTACTACCCATAAGCCAAAACAATAGCTATTTAAGTCGCATGCGGAGACAACAAAAAAAAAAGAACAGTCAAAATCCGATGTACCGTTTAGAATTCGTGGGTGCATGAAGTTGGCTATAACGACTAAAGGTATGTTTCCCCTAGATATCTTAAATATATTTATCCAAATTATCAATCGTATTATAGTGTGCAATGGGTACATTGAAGAGATGTGGAAGGTCAAATGGAAATTTTTTGGGTCTTATCTCTGCATGTATTTGTGTAGTACATAAGGTCATTGGTAGGTTATTTAGCAAATGATATTATCAATACAACAAAGGTCTCTATGGAGAAGTGATAGCTTTAAATCAACTATGCATCCAGTTTTAGATCTCTTATCATGACTAAAACAAAATCTCTAAATTAGGAAGATAATCAAGCTCAATCATCAACAAGATCATCTTATTTTTATAATAGGGAAAGAGGGAGAGATAGGGAGTAATTGGGGTAGAAAGAGGGAAAGATAGGGGGGAAGAGTGGGAGAGGGGTAAGAAGATAGAGATGGAGAAGAATGCAGATACGGAGAGAGAGAGAGAGAGAGAGAGAGAGAGAGAGAGAGAGAGAGAGAGAGAGAGAGAGAGAGAGAGAGAGAGAGAGAGAGATGGTGAGATAAAGCGATAAAGAGATAAATATATAAAAATATAGAGAGAGAGGGGGGAAGGAGAGACAAAGACATAGACAAACAAAGAGTAGAGTTGGAGAGAGGTAGATAGAAATGGGAAGAGATAGGGAGAGGGAGAGATGAGGAAGAGATAGATATACAGATGTATGGGAAGAGAGAGAAGTAGAGATAAAGAAAAAGATAGGGGGTATGGATGAATTAAGAGTGAGAGAGGGAGGGAGAGACGTAGGGAGGGAGAGACAAGTAGAGAGATGGTTAGAGGAAGGAGAGAGGGATATCGATTTCTTAATATATAGAGATGGAGATGGGGAGAGAGAGGAGGAGATATACATAGACATAGTAGGATAGCGAAAGAGGTAGAGAGATAAATCAACAGAGAGAAATAGAGAGAGAGAGAGAGAGAGAGAGAGAGAGAGAGAGAGAGAGAGAGAGAGAGAGAGAGAGATGGAGTGATATCTCAATAGATAAAGAGAGGGAGAGGGAGTGATGTACATATAGAGGGAGATATAGATAGATAAAGAGGGATAGGGAGAGAGAGAGATGGAGATATAGGGAGGTCAAGATAGATATATGAGAGAGAGAGAGAGAGAGAGTAATGGATTGAATAATAGAGAGGTAGATATAATCAAATATAGATAGAGGGAGGGAGGGATAGATGGGGAGATAAAGATAGACAAACAAAGAGTGAGAGATAAATAAGACAATAAACACAAGTAATAGAGAGGTATAGAGAGATATAGAGAGGGGGAAGATAAAGAGGATATGTATATAAAGAAAGAGAGAGGGAGGAGATAAATAGGGAGAGGAGAGAGAAGTAAAGAGATATAGAAAAGTGTGTGTGTGTGTGTGTGTGTGTGTGTGTGTGTGTGTGTGTGTGTGTGTGTGTGTGTGTGTGAGAGAGAGAGAGAGAGAGAGAGAGAGAGAGGGATAGAAATGAGACATAAAGAGATATATATAACTTGGGGAAGATAGAGGAGGTGAGAGAGATATATAAATATAGAGAGAGTGAGAGATGAAAGGAGAGAGGAACAGGTAGATGGATAAATGCATATAGAAAGAGGGAGACAATATGAGAGGGAGAGATGGAGATATAGAAAGCTAAAGATATATGGAATGATAAATAAAGAGAGAGGTAGAGAGAGTAATATATAGAGAGACTAGGAGAAATTGTAACATACTAATTTCTTCTACATGAAAAGTAACTATTTTTACCTACAAGATAAAGTAAAATATGTTATAAAATTTGTATATGAAATTTGTTTACATTTGGAATAAATTTTCAACATGAATTGATATTGAAGAATGCTTGCGTAAGAGTATATCTAAAAACATATGATTGAATCTTTAATATTTTTAACATGTCCATTCCCCTAATTAAAAAAAGTTTGCATTTAAATTAAACAATGAATTCATAGCAAGTAGTGGAGAGAGAAAGAGATTTAGAGTATACTATAATCTATATTGATTGATCCATATCTCAAGTTTCAATGTGAATCTACGAGAGAGAGAGAGAGAGAGAGAGAGAGAGAGAGAGAGAGAGAGAGAGAGAGAGAGGGGGGGGGGGGGGGAGCATCACTTGAACACTTTTCCTCCAACCACAAACTTGGCGATTCCCCGCATGCCTTTCTATTGGAAGTGACCCTACCCTTCACGAGGGTATAGTCATGGGAATTAGTCAAGGTTTGTCATCTAAGTCTAGTGTTATATCCTGCATAGTTCTAGTTGTAGACACCTAAAACTTGAACAACTAATTAAATGAATTCTATTCATTTAATCATCATTTATTCTCATATTAATTAGACTAAGGTTTAATTAATATCCCTATTCTTCCAATCAGCCTATTAATCAAATAAAAAATTTGATTATAATCATTTTCTTCTAGCCTAACCTATTAATTAAACTAAGGTTTGATTAAGTACCATTTGGCCATTTAATTGAATAAATCTTATTTATTTAATTAAAACCCCCATTTTCCTCTTTTAATTGAATTTACATATGATTAAAATCCCTTTGCATTTAAATAAATCATTATTTATTTGTGAATAGTCCCCCCACTTGCAAAATCCTACAAATGCAAGTTGCACCCTTTTGGCTAAAATAAATCTTTTATTTTATCTAAAAATGCCTATTTTCCTCCACTTGCATTCTCCTACATTTTCTATTAGCATGCTAATATTCTTCTATAACCCCTATAATTCCTCATTAATTAGTCTAATTCCTCTAATCACGTCACATCCCTAAATTTGGGGGAGTCACTTCTCCAAATTTGGGGAAAGTATTCAAAATGTGTTGAAGACTTTACCTTCTTCAACAAGTTAACTTGTTGAGCCTTCCAAACTTGCAAGGTTATCTAACTTTCAACAAGTTAACCTCCAAAGTCTTCAAAGGCATTTAATGCCTCTTACAAAGACATCAACCTATCCCATGATGGTTGTCCCTTTGACCATCCCTCAACTTTTCACAAGAGTTTATCTCTTGGACAATAGCATGTTCCCTTGGATAATAGCATTATCCAATGATGTCATCCCTCGAGCTTATCCCTAATGCTTACTTAGCATCTAATGCTTGCTTAGCATCCTCTCAAGTCATCTCAAGGCGGCATTTGTCAACTTGGGATTGGATTGAATTCCCCTCATGGATTGATAACTTTCAATCCTAGCCCTTGTCAAGATTGCTCAATCTTGGCCATCCATTTCTCTATTTTCTCTATAAATAGAGCCCATTTATTCAATCTTAGGAGCCATCATCTTTTGCATCCATATTATTGTTATTTTGTTGTGCAGGTTATCAAGGAGCTCCAATTGTTCACCCTCGAGCATCTAGGCCATCCTAATTGCATCATGGTTTAGATTATATCATGTTTTAGATTATCATTTAGCTTAATTTCATATCAATTTCATAACATTCTCATGTCTCATCTTCATCTTAGCTTAATTAAATCACTTAAATCTTTCAATTTGGAAATACGCCTTCATCTTGCATATCATCTATCATAGTTCTTCATCCATATCATATCAATAGTTTTTCATCTAATCACTAGGATCTTAGTTGCATCCATTTTGATCCTATATCATTCTTCATCTCTTGTTCTTTAGGTTGACATCTAAAAGATCAAGTGCTCTTCCAAGCTGAGAGCCACCTTGAATCTTGAAGATCCTTGGAGATAGAGGACCATGAGATAGTTTTGAGCAATTTGATTTGACAAACATGTTTTCTTCATTTAGATTTCTTGATATAATGTTTCATGGGTGCATTTGATGTTTTTTGTTGTCTTGCAGGCCTTCAACAAATCATTTGCACACTAGTCGACCATGCAACTATAGACACCTACTAGCCATGCATGACCAACTAATTGGACTATGCATCTAAACACAAGGAATTGACTGAACACGAGCAAACGTTTACATCACTTTAGCAAAAGTTTTTTTAAGCAACATCACTTAACATGAAGTGCAATTATTTTTTTACATACACTTACTCAACTTGGGTACTTCAAACATCCTATAGTTTTATTCTCATTGACTCAAACAACAACAAAGTTGGCATGGAACCTTTGGTCATGCATGCTTACATTACTAACCTTGGCAACTTCCTCTAGTTCTCATGACAAGGTGAAAATAAGACAGATGTAATCTCATCTTAATGCCAAACTTGGCATTCAAGTTGGGAAACTTGCAACATTAACTCCCTTCACACACTTGTGACTAAGTGAGTTATAATACCATCAAATAAATAAGAAGACCTGTGTTGAACTCAACTACTTCTTCAAGGTACATGATGACTGGTTTCCATCTACTCTTAAATATAATTCTAGCTAATGCTCATATAGCTCATAATTTGTTTTTACAATCATATGAAAATCTTAGAGTGGTTGTATGAATGGTGCTTTAATAAAGACTAGTATAAAGTACAACTCTCTTGTTGATTTCTCAAGTCCTAAATTTAGTTTCATTATTCTACATTAATAATACACTAGTAATGATCCTTAGAGTTCCTTATTTCCAATTTCATACAGAAAGAACATCCCTCGTTCTTATATGTAGTCATGCAACATACAAGGTTCTATATGTTTTCCTTGCATGTACATATTATTGCTTAATTTTTGCTTATCTTTCTTAAGATTGAGTGATAAAACATTTATACTCTTCAACTATTCTAAATAGCATTGAGCTGTGAAATAAGTTGGATTGTTATAATATTATTTTGCATACAATGAAAAGTCTATATGCTCATTCAAGCATTACTTCCTTTTTTGGTGTGTGTGTGTGTGTGTGTGTGTGTGTGTGTGTGTGTGTGTGTGTGTGTGTGTGTGTGTGTGTGTGTGTGTGTGTGTGTGTGTGTGTGTGTGTGTGTGTGTGTGTGTGTGTGTGTATACACACATATATATACATGTGCGTGTATATGTGTATACATGTGCATGTGTGTGGAGATTTTTAACTAAGATTAAATAAACTAGAACTTCAGTTTAGATTGAAGAAAATATATCTGGTGGTGGGGATACAAACTTATTGGTTTAGTTCTATACAAAGTAATAACAATTCCTGGAATTAAATTCCATACGTGGAGGAAATAAATAATAAATATATGAAATAGCTATTATTTCCTCTCAAATATTAGAGAACAATGATTCAATGTAATAATAGTCTCTTGAAGAAGCAAAGAAATAATTCAATATAAGCTCATGCCTAATACATTTCTATCTCACTCTTCTAAATATAGTAAGGTGCCTTTGAGCTTATAATAACTACAAGAAAGAGTCTAATAAAACTGTAAACGACATGTCTGTAGAAAAGATGCAATGGTTGAAAATGAGTTGCAACTGCAAGCTCCCTTCAATTGAAACTTTCTTTAATGGAAAAAAAGCTAAAGTTTTCAATTTGGTTGAATATCCCTTATTTAATGTTATACTAGCAACCTCGCATATATATACATATTTAGCTCTTACAAAAAGCTTTGTAGCTCAAATCTATTCTTTGATCTTTCCAAACTTCCAAGAACTCAAGCAAGGTGTTGTTACCATTATGCCAAGGATGAAATTCATCTCACATTACGCTTATCACCCTCTCTCCATTGTTTACACAATTATTTCTTCTTTTCTTAAGCAAATAATAGCATCTCCCTTCCCAAAACTGAAAAAAATGTTCTTAGCTCATAATATCCATTCCATTATAATATTGAATTCCTTCCCAAAAATTGTTATCAATTCGCTTACAAACTTCAAATATAGTGCATAAGATTTGAACCAAGAAATGGTTCAAAATAAGATACATTGTATCTATTCTTCCTTGTGAGCTTCTAAAGCTTAACCAAATCTAAAAGCAAGATGTTGGTTTGGGTCAGCCTCAAACCACACACACTAAGAAACATATTAAACCTAGAGAATGTCAATCATCTCTAAGTGTTTAACACTTTTAAGCCCAAAAGTCAAAGCTTAGCGTGTGTTGTTTAAGTCATCTAATTGGTTTGTAACGAGATGCCAATGTCTATATCAACGTGATCGAATAATAGTCAACAATATAAAAATAAATAATTGGTCAAGTGAGAAATAAACTAGATATAGGATAATTCAATCAATGCTAATGTTTAGGTTTACAAACTAGAGTCGACATTGGTCGCGAACACTTACCTGTAGTGACGTAAGAAGAAACAAGCATAACATAAGCACAAGACAAGTTGACCTATGTGTATGTGTGTGTAAACTCAAGAGGCAACACTTCCTTGTTCCCATGTCTATATTCCTCTCTGCAGTGATGTTATCCCTCTCTTTCTCGAAGGGAGGGGTGGATTGTCCAACATCCGTCTTAGAAACTCAACTACAAAGCCCATAATATATAATCATCATCAATACATAAAACATTAATCGCATGTCATTATGATGCAGAAGCATCCTTGGTTCTTAGCAATCTTGCATCAATCAAAAACATTTTCTTTCGGTTTTGCTATTTGTTTTGTAGTTTCAGCATTTCTTTCAATGGTTTATTGCATTTTTACACCAGATCTTGCAGAGATGGAATTTGTTTGTGGACATGTTCATCTACCTTATCCCAAGTCCATGGGACGTTTGGATCTTTTTCCAACAAGTTATCGCTTCTGGAATCTGGGATAGTTTTCTAGCTTAGAGCACCAAAACTACTTGGACCTATTTTGCTAATGGAGAATCTTGTGAATCATTTCCGTAGCTTGAGGAGCCTAATTTCGTTGCTTCCAATGTTCCTTGGCTCGTGGCCGACCTTCCTTTAGGTCTGCACCTCATGCTATGTATTTTCTGGAGGGATTCCTTTGGCGGAGGCCAACCTTGTTGTTTTACACGTTATATCTTCTTCATCGACAATTATTTTCATCCTGGGACTACGTGGATCATCCTTGAGCTGTGAATATCATATAAATCAATGTAATCAAGCTAATAGATATAGTTTTGGCAGGTTAACTGAGATGACTAATTGAAAGCTTATTGAGAACTTTATTTAGAAAAAGCTAACTAAAAGATGGAAATAGGAATTGAAAAGATAATTGAATTAATTAATTGAATTAGCATGTGCTTGCACTTTAACTTTGATTCTCAATTTAATTTTTGCATGAGAATTAATTCAAATATTGAATTTATTTTAAATTCAATTTGTTATTTGAATATATTTAGAACCTTGACTTTGATTTTCAATTTGATTTTTGAAATCATGCACATGTATTTGAAATTAGAAGAAATTAGAAGAATTTGAATTTGGATTTGGAATTTAGAATTTGAAGAATTAATGTAATTAAATTAAATTAGAATTTGGGGATTTGGAATTGGAATTTGAAGAATTGATTAGCTAATTAAATAATTTAAAGAAACTATTTAATTATTTAGAAATTGAATTTAATTAAATAATAAATATTATTTAAATTAAAGAATTAAGATCACAATTAATTAAATAATAAATATTTAATTAATGCTTAGAAAAGGGTTAATGATTGAATGATTATAGATAGAAATTGAAAATGAATTTATTTAAATAATAAAGATTATTTAAATTGAGGATTAAAAATCACAATTAATTAAATAATAAATATTTAATTAACATTGGAAAATGGTTTGAATGATTAAATGATGATAGAATAATTAGTAAGATGACGAGGAAATATGAAACTAGAAGAATAAGATTAATTAACTTAATTAAATAATTTAAATAATTATTTAACTAATTTAGATGAATAATTAGTACATGATCAATGAGACATTTTTAGGTGTCTATAGGTTGGTCCAACACCTGCACTTAGATTGAAGAGGAAGCCGATCTTCTCTGAAGATTCAACCTCACATTTAGCAAGGTCTGACACTTGAGAGGTTGATTCAATGTTTCACAAGGTTGATGACCAAGGTTTCTTGGGTGATCAAAGGTGCAAACTTTTGTGACAACAGTTTTTGGCACGCCTGGTGGGACAAATTTCAACATACTTGCTGAGGATTCAGTGTTTTTCCTGAGCAATTCAGTTGTTGGAGGAAATCAATCAAGCACTTGGCGACTCTAAGGAACAAATGTAGACTCCTGGTAAGGATTGGGTGCCACTTACATGCCAATAATACAAACTAGAGCATCTTCTAGAGGTAATTTCCAATACTCTGAACTTTCATATGAACAAATTCTAGAAGAACTAGAGGTAGGCTTTCGTCGTCACCTACAAGGGGAACTCAAGGAGAATCACCTACACCCTTAAGGTCTCAATCTACCTCTCCTTTTATTAGACCTTCTCAATCTAGAGGCCCTGCCATCCATATTAACAAACCCTTATTTGCAATGGCGGTCCTAAGAGCACATACCTTTGTCACCTTCAATGGTGGAGTCCCTTAGTCCTAACTCAAAAGAATGACATTCAAGTAGCAGCCTTGAAGGCTATACCATTTTTTACTGGAGAAACATCTACCTCATCTGAGAATATATCCAAGATGTGTCAAGCATCTGCACTGTGTTTGATGTCACTAAAGACAATGTTGCAGTGAGGCTTCTTGCATCCGCATTCAAGGGAAAATCTCTCCAATGGTACATAGGGCTAGCTCCTAATTCCATTCAAAATTGGGATGAGTTAGGAGAAAAGCTATGCAAGCATTTCGAAGATAAAAGTGATCATCTATCACTTATGGAGTAGCTAACTACAATCAAAAGAGCACCTCACGAGTTCATGGGTGATTTCAAATATAGATTTCAAAAGACATGGCATAGAATCCCATCATTAGTAAAGCCTTCATAAAATCATGCTTTTCTATATTTTCTTAAGGCTTTGAACAATGACATAACTGCAATGATTCAATCTATGGGAGGGAATAATCTCCAATTAGCCTATGAGACTGCCATAAGGGCAGAAAATTGCTTAATACAAGAAGGAAAGTTGTCTCCTAGGCCTCCAATGCCCTTATTTCTAGAGGCTCCTACCCAACAACGTGTTTTAGCACCAATACCAATGGCGTCTTCAAGTCATCTACTTACACCTGCGCCCTCTCCCTTATCTTTTGAAATTAAGGAACTGCAGGCCTCTCTTGAGGCATCGATGCAGAAAATGATCAATCCATTACAACAACAACTGCAAGGATATGGAAATGAATTGGTCTTAGTCAAGAGACAGTTGCCACAGGCTAACAACAAGCCTTATCAACCCCAAAACCAGAATTATCAGCAGCAGAGGCCTAATTTTCAAGGGCAGAACCAATGGAGCAATGTTAGGCCCTTGAACAATTTGAACCCCACAGCTGCAAGCACCTCAAAGGATATAGTGCCAATTCAAAATAATCTTGCTCAGGAACAAGATTGGTGTGTCCCATGCAATCGACCACACAATCGGACCTCATATCATAATGGTGAGTTTTCTCAGGCCCTAGTAGCACAAGAGGAGCCAACAACATCAAGGTAGCAACAATTTGTTGATTGTCCCAATCATACATAGGAAGATAAAACTTTTATAAATTGGCAGGAGGTTGATTTTTGTGGCATGAATCAGACAAGTGGGGATAGTGTGGCCAACAACACAATATCAAAAAGCAGGGCCATAGATCCTAGTGCTAATTTCGTAGCAATAGCTTAGACTCCATCTGTAGCTCAAGCTTCACACCCTATCTTACAATCTTCAATGCCAAAGTCATTTGATAAGGCAGTTGCTCCAAACAAAGAGCGAGACTTGACACAAAATGTCAAGGAGGGGGAGCCACCTATGGTTCCTATCACACCAAGATTAGACCTAGTCGCTACGAGGGTCCCTACTAAGGTTGTTCCCTTTAATGTTGTTGAATAGATGAAGAGGGCCAACCTTAATGTATCGATGTGGGATGCTCTAGCTATTCCATCTCAAAGAGACCTACTTCAGGAAGCCCTAAAGGGGATGGATGTTTTGCAGAAGGTATCAGTCAGGGTTGCAGTTCTTCAACTTCCACAGGCTTGGTGCAACCTTTGGATGTAGAGAGTTCAAAGAAAATCAGTAAGCCTCCCCCTTTTTATTTGTCATTAATCATAGGAGATAAACTTGTTCATAATTGCATGATAGATAGTGGGGCTAGTAGTTTAGTTATGCCAAAAGGGATAGTTGACCGCCTAGGTATCAAGTATGAACCTATAACAAGAGGGGTGGTGCAGCTTGATGGCACATCAGTTTAGATTATGGGAGTCATTAAAGATCTAAATTTAACCTTGCATGCCTGCCCAGGTTGTAGTGTGTTGCAAGACATCTCAATGATTGACCTCCCTGCTTATTTTGCCATTTGTTTATCTAGGGAATTCACCACCAAGATAGGTGGTTACCTATCTTCTGACTAGTCTCACATGTTGTTTAGGAAAATATATGGTACCAAAGTAACCATTAGGGCTTAACTTGTTGCCAATGATCATATAGAACCATATATCCCAAGTCCTATCAACATGAATTGTACTCTCCATGAGGAGAAAGATGAAATTTTAGTAAGAGAGTCTACAACTCAGCTGGATGAGGTTCTTGATTGCCTACTTGATGAGTGGGCAAATGCATTTCAGTTTGACCCCATTGTTGGGGTCAATAATACCAGCTTGTGTACATATTGTATACATGAAGAAGACACCCCCATTCCTAATATTTCAAAGGAAGACAATGATATATAGGGGATATGGGACATGTTCTTTGATGGTTCAAGGAACAAAAATGGTGTGGGGTCGGTGTATTGTTGATCTCTCCCAAGGGGGAGAAATATTTATTTTCTTTCATGCTTTAATTTAGTTGCACTAATAATGTGGCTGAGTAGGAAGCTTTGATTTTGGGGCTCCAAACAAAACAGAGGAGAGGGATCAAATCTTTGAAGGTGCATGGAGATAGCGAGTTGGTTGTTAATCAGATTGGAGCTTAGAGTACGACCAAGAACAAACTTCTCAAGTCCTACATGCATAGAGCATAGGACCTAATTGAAGGATTTGAGGCCTTCAATATTTATAGTATCCCTGTAAATTAGAATAAACATGTTGACTGATTAGCACCAATTGGTGCTCAACATGACATTCCATCTCATATTGCAGTAGAGAAAGAACAACAAACCAGACTTGTGGTAAGACCAATAGTGCTTGATAATCAAGTGAATTGGCAGGTCTTTGATTTTGATCAGTAGATCGTGAACTTCCTGCAAGATGAAGCAGAGTTCTCACATAAGAAGCAGGGAATGCTGTAGGACCAGTATGGGGATCAAATCATGCAGCTAAGCTCAAACAAGCAACTTAGGGGGTTGATCACCTTGGAAGGGATCTTCAACCCTGATAGTCAGATGAAAGGGAGAGCAATGAACCTGGCCACAAAGAAGGGAGACAACAAATCAGTCTCCATATCTGATGGAAGAGCTCTCAACTTGGGAAAGGTATGTTCCCAAAGTCATCAAGGTACTTTTGTCAATCTTTGTCAAGAGTATAATGATATTTTTGCTTTTACATATGAGGATCTAAAAGGGTTTGATCCTAGTCTAGCTCAACATACCATAGAGTTAGATCTTAATGCTAAACCAGTCAGACAAAAGCAAAGGCCTATAAATCTCAAAATTGAGCCTTTGATGAGGAGGGAACTATCCAAGATTATAGAATATAGCATTATTTTTCCAATTAAGCATTCTTCTTGGGTAGCCAATCTTGTTCCAGTTAGGAAGAAGAATGGAGAAATCAGACCGTGTGTGGACTTTAGGGACCTAAATAGAGCCCCCCTCAAAGATCATTACCCCCTCCCTTCCATGGAACAAATTTTAGCCAAAGTTAGTGGCTTGGAAATATTTTCATTCTTGGACGGATACTCAGGGTATAATCAAATCCTAGTCCAAGAATCAGACCAATTTAAGACTTCATTTACTACTAAGTGGGGGCACCTATGCCTATTGTGAAATGCCCTTGGACTGACAAATGCAGGTGCAACTTTTCAAAGAGCCATGGATATGGCTTTTAAGGGAGTATCGGTAGAATTTGTACTAGTATATCTTGATGATATTACTGTATACTACAAGCATGCGACATACCACTTTGCTCATCTTGAGGCAAGTTTTCAAAAAGTGCAAAGAGTATCGTGTGTCCTTGAACCCTAGCAAGTGTGTATTTGCCATTGATCAGGGCAAACTACTTGGACACATTGTATTTAAGGATGGTCTGGCCATAGACCCATAGAGAGTGGAAGCCATTATGTCTCTTCCACTTCCACATCACAAGAAAGGACTTCAAAGCTTTCTTGGAAGAATCAACTTTGTCAGAAGGTTTATCCCAAACCTTGCAGCCTTGGTCAAGCCTCTCGCAACCATGCTAAAGAAGGATTTACCCTTGAAATGGACTAAAGAGGGGAAGGAGAGATTTGATTAGATCAAATAGGCCATTGCTCAGACTCCTACCATAGTCAATTCAAACTATGAGAAGGATTTCATCCTTTACGCCTTGAGAGGAGAATCAAGTATATCTGCTACCTTAACACGGTTAAATCAGGATGATTTGGAGCAGCCCATAGCTTTTTTCAGTGAAGGCCTAAAGGACTATGAACTCAGGTACAACTATGTGGAAAAACAAGTCATCATAGTTGTGAGAGCACTAAAAAAGTTCAGACACATTCTCTCAAATAACATGATTCAACTCCTAGTCCCGCATGCCAGCATTAAGGATTACTTCTCAATAAGGATATAGGTGAGAAGAGAGTTGAATGGATCGCTATGGTCATGGAGTATGACCTTGACATCAAAATTACTAGGTTAGTGAGGGGAAGAGGACTCTATGAGAAGTTCAATTTGTCTTTTGGGAAAGAATCAAAGGCCTCCTTCTTGCTACAGGAAGAAGAATAGGTTGATAACCAGGGAGATGCACAAACCGGTTGGTTGGAAGTTATGTCCACCTTCTTAAAGGATGGTAGGTATCCATCACACTTTGATAGAACCAAGAGAAGGCATCCTAGATTGCAATACACCTCATATGCCTTAGTGGATGGTATATTATTCAAAAGAAGTCTGGATGGTGTCTATCTAAGGTGCATCCAGAGAGATCAGACCAATAAACTGCTAGAGAAATTTCATAATGGGCCCTCAGGTGGCCATTTCTCAAGAAGGACCACAACCATGAAGATCATGAGAGCAGGATATTATTGGCCTTCTCTATTCAATGATGCTCACAAATGGGTTAGATAGTGCAAAGAGTGTGCACTTTTTGTAGGTAAGCAAAGGTTGGTTGCCCTTCCTATTCATCCCATTTCAACTGATCATCCCTTTGCACAATGGGGGTTTGATTTCATTGGTCCTATCAATCCAATGTCAAGTGCAGGGCATAAGTGGATTTTGGTTGCCACTAACTATTTCACAAGGTGGACAAAGGTTGTTGCTTTGAAGGATGCAACTGAGAATTCAGTAGTTCAATTCCTTGAGGGGATTGCAACCATATTTGGAGCCCCTTCCAGCATTATATTAGATAATTATAAGGCCTTTGTGGGATCTCATATCAGTCTATGGGCAATCCAACATGATGTGTTTCTAAAAACATCATCAAATTATTATCCCCAAGGCAATGACTTGGATGAGTCCTCCAACAAGAATCTAATCAGGATCATCAAGAGGACTCTTGAAGATAATCAAAGGTCATGGCACCTCAAGTTGGGAACAACCATATGGGTTGATAGAGTTACTCCCAAGAGAGCTTTGGACAACTCACCTTTCATGCTAGTATATAGGAGGGAAGCAAGGCTCCCCTTGTCCCTTGAGTTGCCATCTCTAGAACTAGCATATCAGTTGGAGCTCTTAAAAAATGATGCCTTGTCAGTAAGGTATACTGAACTTACAAAGCTTGAAGATGTCAAAGAGAAGGCCAAGCAGACTTTAAATGTCCATTAGGGACAAGTAAAGAGATACTTTGAAAAGAAAAACATTTTGAGGACCTTCTAAGTTGGAGATTTTGTCCTGAAATGGGATGCTGATAGAGCAAAACCTGGGAGGCACTCAAAATTTGACGTAATATTGAGTGGTCCCTATGTGATTACAGACTACAAGGAGGCTAATGCTTTCAAGTTAGCTAGGTTGAATGGGGAATATCTCCCCATTGTGATGAATGGGATTCACCTTAAATCATGCACTTAAAGGGTTGTTGTGGCAACTTCTTTTGTAAATATTGTAATTTATGTTCTTTTGCTTTCCAACAAGTGTGCGCACAAAAGTTGTTCTCTAGAATGGCGAAGTTTTGACTTTTTGGAGGGGCATAGATTATCTTTTGCTTCAAGTTTTGACTCTGTGTTCAGTGGACTTCATAAGGCTACTAATCAATGTGCCAAGTAGGCTTGTCACCCCCTTCGAGTCGCCAAAAATGTTGGCAATTTTTGTGCCAACCAAAGAAACAAAAGGGGGGTCCCGCAAGATAAGAGCAACAAGGAGCAAAGGGGGCTCTTGGCTTATCCTGCAGAGTTATAAGGGCAGTAGTGGTTTGGAGTCTTTCCATCTATTCAAGCTCCAAAATTCTATTTTTGATTTGACCAACTTGGGCGGTCAACTCACTTAAGGTCATCGGCTGGAGGGTTCCCTATCGTTCGTGGGCCGGTTCCCCTTTTTTCCTCATACTGGCCGATGGCGGTTTTATCTCAAACCAAGGGCCCCGTTACCTCACAAGATTTTCTAGAGGAGAAAATGTTGTTGCGGGATAAAGGGATTGTGATCGAACTTAATTTCCCCTTATCCCGCATGCATTCAAAGGAAGCAATGACATCTAGCGGGATAAGAGGTTGTGACGAGACTCAGTCTCTCCCTGCTACCCCGCGAAGGAAAATAACAGGTGAAGAAGGCCCACGGGGTAAGGAACAATAGAATGAGCAGCGTTCTCCCTGCTATCTTGTGGGGATATTTGGGAGGCATTTTAGCCTCGTAGGATAAAAAGCAACAAGCAGGTAGTGTCCCCGCTATCCCGCAAGTATTTTTGTGGATACAACGAGGCCTGCAGGATAAAGAAACAAAGGCAAAACAAGCAAAAGCTTATCTCGCGGGGTAAAAATAGACCCACAGAGATGTCGTGGGATAAGAACTCAAAGTGACTCAGCGGTCAAACAAAGTGAGGAAAGTGTGGACCTGGGGTGCCACGTTAGCCATCTATGGTCGTCAGATCTTCATAAAGGCCTGATCCGATGATAATGTTTTAATATTCTATTGGGTCTATTGGATGCCTATGTGGAGAGATCTCACGTGTCCATCTTCGCGCGAATCTCTTAGATCAACGATACTCTTTTAATTTTGCAGTGACCATTGAAATTCAATTTCTCTGCGAGGTGGGTGGTTGTCGACTTGGTAGTCGAGACGTTTTCTATGCTTAATCGACGCTCGATCTCAAATCTTATTTTTATTCAACCACCAGGGATTATCAATATTACTTCAAAAGTGACCCTGCAGGTCGATTTTAAACGCCACTCACGCCTTTTCAATGCATTATGAAGACTTTTGGGTCTCACAGAGATTTCTTAGACGCCATCCCATGCAAATTTCTCCTGATTTTTAGGAAATGATTGTCCCTCCTACGCCTCTATAGCTGATTTAAAATGAAAGCCATGCTCATTCATTGCAATTCAGAGACTTTTTGGCTCTGTGGTACCCCCAAACGCATTCAGATGCAAGGTTTTCCCTGATTTGTGGGGTTTTCGGTCTTCCAGAGGCAAAGGAAACCTTTAGAGGTTGTTCTGATCTCCTCCCTCTTGCAGATTTTTTGTAACCTAACCCTATGAGGGTTAGGGTTTCTATCTTCAGTTCAATCTAAGTTTTTGATTAAGGAAAAAGCAGGTTTTGAAGGGGCCCCAAAACCCTTTACAAACAAAACTAAAACAACATAAACAACAAAAGCGACGAGAAACAGAAAAGATCAGAATCACAAAAAACCAACGGATAACTAGAGAAAACCCCAAAAAGCCCCATTGAGCCAGTATGCCTTCCAGAATTCAGATTTTTTCTAGGGCTTTTGCTAGGGTGTTGCTAATTTCGTGTAGCTCCTTGATGTTGTCTTTGAGGTTAGGGGGATCCTTAGTGGATGCAGCCACAACTTTCTTGACGTTGGCCCTGGTTCTCTTCGCAGTACCGCCCACCTGAGTAGCATCACCGCTTCTAGTCTAGATGGTATCATCATCTAGGTCAAGATCCACAACCGGATTCGGAGTGCAGGTATGATAAAAAATATTGGCGATGTCCTCCAGGTTTTTAGTGATGGCAGAGAGGATACGTGGGATAACGCCCATCAGATTTTTCATCGCTTCTTTTCCCTCTTCCAACAATTTTACCTTATTCTCCATTTCCTGCTTCCATTTAATCTACTCTCTGTTTTCATCCTCCCTCTTCTCATCCGAGTTTATTCCCTTTTTTTCCAAGTTTTTCAGGCTCTCATAGGTCCATTTATCGTAATACATTCTTGCCTCAGAGAGTTTATTGAGGTTATCCAGGATAAGCCCTTTACCGACACATTCCTTATCCTCGCTATCCCTGTCCTTAGTCAAGTCCTTCTCAGAATCTTTGTTCGTTTCCTTCTCGGAATTCACTTCGATTTCCTCGTTATCCTTGAGATCCACTTCTTCCATCAGATGGCTATTGTCCTTACCAGGGCATTCACTGAGGATAGGGCTTTCGTGATCAGGCTCATTATCCCCACTTTCTTCCTCATTACCTAGCTCCTCGTCTTTCCAGCTGTCTTCACCATTGAAGTCATCTGTCTCCATTCCACTACTTTCCTTAACCATTTCCTCTATTTCCAGCCCAAGAACACTTTTCCTTTTTTGTTGGAGGACGCTTTCTCCTTGCTGGTTTCTCCCTCTTCCATCTTTCTCTTGCCTAGAGAGGCAAAAATCCTCTTATTTTCCAGCAATGCAAGGGTTTTGCAATGCTCATAGATGAGCAGCAGAAGCCTGCAATGGAGAATCGGGCTAGAAGGGTTGTTCCTGTGTTTATTGAGGGATATGGAAAAGGACCGAAACAGGTAGTAGGGCAGGGATACTTTCTTGTCATGTCTAAAATGGTTTAAGAGCACAAAGTGGTAGGTGTGGACCCTGGAGAAATGACCTTCAACCATGATGTATTCCATAATTGCATTTAGGACCCAGCCCCACAACTTCTTGATGTTTGCAGCTTCGTAGTAACCCCCAGTGGCTTTGCCGATTTTAACCCTCTCTTTCTCTTTCCGTGGGAATAGATTGACCACGTTGTTGGAGACTTTAAGGTCTCAAAAGAAATTAAGCCCAGTGTGGGGCATTCCGGTCATAGTGGATATGAGCCCAGCGTCTAGCTTGAACTTAACTCCATAAATTTTAAAAGAGTCATTAGGCCAGTTTTCAGAAATCTTAGAAACAACTAGGTTAACCCCACCTTTGTCATAGTCCACGAGCTTCTCCATGAAATTGGTGAGGGAGCCCTTCTCCAATTTCACCCAGACTTTTGGTATCGCTTTCTAAGTCGACGTATTGTCTGGTTCTTCCCGCCTTAGGTCTCCTCCCATCTTTGTAAACGGGCTATCTGCTTTGTTTCTCTGCAAATTAAAACCTTCTTTCCTGATGTTGATCAAGTTTTTGAACTGAGTAACCCACAAAGCGTGCGTCAGATTATTAAAGGTTGTTGAAGATCTGTCGTAATGCAAAGTAATGATGGCCTTTCCAGCAAGGCATAAATGATACTTTTTACTTGTCATTATTAAAAGTGTCCTTCTCTCCCCATCTAACGGTCCTTTCTAAGGAACTCTTTAATGTTTAAATTGAGATCCTCCTCGTGCCAAATCATTTGGGAGTCAGAGTTAACCCCAGTATTTACTAAATAGTCCGTAACACTATTTTGTTCTCTGAAAGCATGTTGAACAATAATTTCTTTGAAACTTGCAATGATCTCCCTAGCTTTCATGATGATATTTTCAATAGACCAAGAAGGCTCTAATTCCCCCTTTAAACACTTAATGATATTAAGTGAATCTCCCTCAAGCCATAATTTATCATAATTTAGATTTTTTGCTATAATTAAGGCGTTTAGGGCGACAGAGGCTTCGACAAAATGGCTAGTTTGATTCCCCAGAGGACCAACCACCGCCTTAAGACAACTTCCAGCAAATTTCCTGACAATGCCCCCATATCCAGCTTTACCTAGATTCCCTTTAGAAGCCCCATCAAAGTTAGCCTTAATCCATCTCTGAGGAGGAAAGCACCAGACCAAACCTTCTCTTCCAGTCTCCTTGCTAGAAGAAGTGGTAGAAAGGTTCCATCTGTCTTTAAAATCATCTTTAGCAGCAGGTCCCTGATTAGTGCAATAAAGGCATTCAAAAATACTCCTAAAGATTTTATCTGCAACCACTTCAGGAGTAGCCCTTTTATCCCTAAAAATCATGTTGTTGCGCTCTTTCCAGAAATTCCAGATAACAATCGGCAAAGTAAGTCTCCAAGTTTCCACAATTTTAGGATTAGAATTAGGGCAATGCCATTGCTGCCAAGAGTCCCCAAGGGAGTTCAGGAAAACCCAACTCAGGTTCCACCTGGTTAGGATGATTTTCCAGATAGCCTGGCTAAAAGTGCATTGATTGAGAATGTGGCAAGTCATCTCTTCTTCCCTGCAACAAAGAGAACACCTATTAGGAAAAATAATACCTCTTTTATGAAGATTGTCCAGGGTTAATACCTTATTTTGAATGAAAACCCAGAGGAAGATATTGACCTTTGGAACTAACTTCTTGTTCCAAACTTTAGCCCAGATGGGAATTTCTTCCACCGGGTCAATGTGAATAGCCACAACAGAGGAAACAGAATAAGTCCCATCCTGGGTTTCCCTCCATATCAATTTGTCATCTTTGTTGTCTCTAGGGATATTAGCAGAGAGAGCAATCTGAAGGAACTTGGGCCCCGGACACTGCTAGCTAAAATTAATCCAGTTCCCATTTATCCAGTAATCTCTGACCTTTTCCCCATACCTGCTTTTGAACCGGTCTTTCCAATCTTTAAGGATTGGAATTTCCTCCAGAGGTTTATCCAGGACCCATCTATCTTCCCAAAATCTTATTCTCCTCCCATCCCCAAGGGTCCAAGTTCTACCAGCAGCAGCCCAGCTTTTAGCGGATTGCACAACATTCCATATAGTGGATCCTTCAACAATGAAAGAGTTATCAAAGAATTCTTCCTCAGAAAGTTGCATATAGAGATATTTGTTTTTCTAGATAGAGTTCCATTCTCTTTCCTCCCCTTTGAATCTCCAAATTTGTTTGGCTAATAAAGCTTTGTTCATAGAACCAATGTTCCTTAAACCTAGCCCACCATAGGCCTTAGGGGAACAAATTTTATTCCAGGCTAGAGTTCAATCTAAGTTATGCCTCAACTATAAAGGCAATTTTTTGTAATTTTCTCAGGATCTTCTCCTCTTTTTCTCTTATAGTAATCTATGATTTTTTCAACTATAAAATCACCTTGTCTCTGCATTAATAAAATTTGCTCGCCTTACCTAGTTTCAATTTATGCAAATTTGTGTATCTCTTTTACCTATTGTGTGAATGTATCTTTTCTTGTTTTCTCTACATATGTGATAGTGTTGACTCTTCTTAGAGTGGCATATGAGAACATTGTTTGTTACTTTGCCATTCTCAAGAATTCAAACCTTAACTTAGTCTTACAAAGCTAGGCTTAGATATAAATTTGTGTATCTTTTGGGCAGTTTTATTGATGTTCTATGCAATTACAAGTGGGGGGTAGAATCAACTTTCAGTCTAGGTGTGAGCCTTATTTCCCTTGTTTCATGCAACCCTTCTCTCCCTCTTTTCCCTATTTGAACATAGATTAGTTTTATCAGCGTCTGGTTGGTCCAACACCTGCACTCAAATTGAAGAGGAAGTCGACTTTCTCCGAAGATTCAACCTCACATTTAGCAAGGTCCCACACTTGAGAGGTTGATTCAATGTTTCACAAGGTTTATGACCAAGGCTTCTTGGGTCATTACGGGTGCAAACTTTTGTGACAACACTACCCTTGGAGGAGTCTCTTAAGGGTGAAGTTTGTACAAGTGCTAGGATTTGTTTGGTGGACGAAACAAAATTAGTGGATGGGATAAGATATGAGAATGTGTGTTTTTCTTTAGTTCCCAAGAAGACTGAAGATCCAGAGCATGAAGAAGAACAACCGAAGGAGATAAAAGAGTTGTTGAGAGAATATGAAGACATCATTTTAGATAATGTGCTTGATGGATTACCGCATGTGAGAAGTATTAGTCTTTTCATGGACCCGATTCCCAGAGCTAGTTTATCTAATAAAGCAACACACCGGATGACACTAGCAAAAAGTGAGGAGTTGAATAGACAAGTGCAGGAGTTGTTGAAGAAAGGTTTGATTAGAGAAAGTTTGAGCCCTTGTGTAGTTCCAACAGTGTTAACACCTAAGAAGAATGGAGAATGGAGGATGTGTACTGACTCTAGAGAAATAAACAATATCACAATGAAGTATAGGTTTCCCTTGCCTAGGATGGACGACATAATGGATTGTTTAAGTGGAGCTAGATACTACAGAAAGATAGACCTGAAAAGTGGATACCATCATATCAAAATCAGAGAAGGAGATGAGTGGAAGACAACATTCAAGAAAAATGAGGGACTGTATGAATGGTTGGTGATGCCTTTTGGACTGACTAATGCACCAAGTACTTTCATGAGGTTAATGAACGAGGTATTGAATAAATTCTTGGGTAAGTTTGTTATTGTGTACTTAGATGACATCTTGATTTCCAGTAAGACAAAAGAAGAGCATATGTTGCATTTGAGACAAGTTTTGTAGAGGTTGGGAGAAGAAAAGTTGTTGATAAACATTAAGAAGTGCAATTTCATGAAGGAAGAGTTAGTCCATCTGGGATGTGTGATATTTGTGGATGGATTGAAGATGGATCCTAAAAAGGTAAGAGCAATTGTTGAATGACCTACACTGGAAAGCATTGGGGAGGTAAGATTGTTTCATGGACTGGCTAGTGTTGACTCTAAATTTTACTTTGAAAACAAACAACCTTATGGGAAATTCAGTGATGGGGGACCTACTACGCGGAATTCACTGAATAACCTCCGGATTTGAGAAGCCGACTCTTCCTTGGGGTTTGGGAAAAGGGAAAAGAAGGAAACTTAAAATAAAATGATCTATACTATGGAGGTGATGTGCCATAACATTTAATAAAAATCAAATAGCATATAAAACTAGAAAACACGTAGTTTTAAAGCCCATTCAACAATCTACATGCCCGAACAGAACTATAATTAAGATACAATTAAGACTCCTTTGAAAAAACATAAAGAAACATATATCATACATTCACCAGATAACAAGTGCGGAACATAGTTTAATCAACAAAGTATTAGATAGATATCTCTAAAGTCATCGAAATACAGGAAAAAACATAGAAAAGCCTATATAAGCATCCAAAAAGAGGCAATCACAAAGGCAGCAGGCACAATTTTGATTAACCTTCCTCTTGGGAAACTATAACAGCTGAAAATTATCTAATATCCTTAAGTGTTTTTCTTAAAAGTTCTAAACCTCTAAAACAGGGAAAAAACCTAGCATAAATAGAGCCCGCAGCTCTGCTAACCGCTCCAAAGTACGCCAAACATGCATAACCACCCCTAAATAGAAAAACCAAGTCGTGTCATTCCGCGAGGTCACACCCAGCAAAATGGCCCCCAGGTTGTTGTTTTGCTTGTCTGCGATGATCTTCATACCGGCCCAAATAGAAAAGATTTCGCTAACCGCAGAAGAAAATGCAACAAGCAAGGAGACCTCTTCTGAAAAACCTCTCCAAAAAGAAACGCATCCGCCAGTGCGAAGATGCCAGGTGTCCCTTTCCCATTTGAGCTACAAGGTGGGCCCCGAAAAAGGCCCAGTTAGCAAAACCTCTCCATTTGTCATCATCGCGCTACTCCAATCCTCAAACGCGAAACACGGACCGCTAGGGGCAACGCTAAGATGACACTTGTCCTGTATGCCATGCACTGCTGGAAAGTTGAGAAAGGATAAAAGATACTCTGACCGAAAAATCACCCTGGGGATTTTAATGTGAACATTTCTTAGCGACTGAAAGGGGAAATTCTGCCTGCGGAATACAAGAACCCAAATTTGTTGGTTCAGAGACCAGACTTCATGCTAAGACAGGATGGAGCAGGTCAGAGACCTGCTGCAATAACAACCAATCCTCCTCAAAAGGCAACACTTGCGCATCCAGATTTTGATAGTGTTGATCCAAGCAGATGACCTCACTGAACGACAAGCCTATGGGTTCACCATGGACCAATTTTAAAAGAGCATAGAGTTGGGTAAGGGGATGAAGAAGACGCTCTACGTTCTCGGGTGAGACAGGGTCATTCAGGTTCTGGATGAAAGATCTATCTTGCTGTAGGTGCTCAATTTGATTTGATAACTATTCAACCCCTAATACAGAACCATCAACAGAGAAAGGAGAAGGCAAGCCCAACGAAACAAACCTTTCTATACATTGCTTAATGTTTGGGACAAAGATTTGTAATGGCTCCAGTGCAGCTGATATATGCATGACCATTCTGTGGCGATTGATGAAAACATTCGTCCTTTTGATCAGCTGCCTGCAATCAGCTATTTCCTTCTCTCCTAGTTTATCATCTTGAAGTGGATACAACATTTGGATAAAGTCCTGAGCCACAAGGATCTTGGGACCCAAGACAACCATCAAACTATTTACTAGAGCTTCTGCTTCTACACAAAGGGATTGTGCTTCTCGAATGAATCTCAGCACAGGCTGAAACGAGGGGCCATATTGCTTAATCTTCTCCCAATGTGAAATATACAATTCTACCAGAATTACCAAAAAGTCCTGAGAAACCTACACCGGGGGCAGAATGCTTAGCAATCGTGAGACCTCATCACCTTTTGCAATCACTTCTTGTTGGAGCTCCCTGCATTTTTTCTATTCAATAATCATCTGATTCTCTAGAGTGAGGATTCTGGCCTTTCCATCTTGCACCATTTGCTAAAGCTGCGATGTTCGGTCTTGCTCATGTCGCAAAAGAGCCTTCACCTCTAGAAGGCACTTATCAGATTGTCTGAGGCTAGCCTCTTTTGCTTTCAGCTCTGCCTCAAACTCATCTTTTCCTCGGACAACAACACTTGAACCTCACGTAGCTGTCGGGTGTAATCCTCCTTCAAGTGAAACTATCTACGTAGTTGCACTTGAACCTGAGTAGCATCTCTAGAGGCCGTCTTTGATTTTTGAATCTCTGAGTCCTTCTCCCGCAACTCCTTCAGAGCCGCGTTTCTCATTGCCTCCCGGCCCTTCACATTATTAAAGACTAACTGCAGCTTCCCTTTTTTTGAATTGGCTTGGGCCAATAGACTTTGTAGGCGATTGATTTCTGAGCTCTGGGCCTTATCTTCTTTTCTCTGTTGGGTTAGGGATTCTCAGAGATTGGCATTCTTCACTTGGATCTTTTCTAGACAGCGACTCTTTTTGATGAAATCTGAAGATACAACTTTTGAGGTTTCCTCCATCATTTCTACCTTGTCCGAGGTTGTAGCACTTTGAAGGCTAACACCGATAGCATGTAATGTGTAGTCATTCAGTCTCATCTGAGACTTTGGCTTGTCAACCTTGGGGAAAAAGTTTGCAAAGAAAAGACAATCTTTCTCCTCACTGAAATGCATCTGTAGATGAGGACGAGTTAGATGGGCACCTTCCTTTTCTTTTCTCTTGCCTGTCTTACCAATGCGAGAAGCCTTAGAAAAAGCAACTTGTTGTTGGAAATCATTTGGGTTGTCAATAGCCTGACCTGCAAAAGCTGCACCAGGGGGGACCGCAAAGGGAAACTGTGAAATAGGCCCAACGAAAGTAGTCTGGATGGGATGAGCCAGGGCCGACGGGGAAAATAATGGGATGAAGGGGGGAGCTCCCGACAAAAAAGGGCTTGTGGACGCTATTCCCATAATCGAAGGAGGGGACTCTCCAAAACCCAGCCTATGCAACATAGAGGTTGCTTTAGACATCTGCATGGGAAAAGTTGTGAGGATAAAAGCAAAGGTCGGGGAAGGAATGGAGGCCTGCGGGAATACATCTTGGGGTTCGACCGGTGTCCCAGCAGGGGCCAAGGTGAGGGAAGTAGGAACTTGAGCTTGCATTGTGGCGATGGGGACAATAGAAGAAACAACCTGAGCAGGAGATAAGGATAAAGGAGGACATACTTGAGCTGTGGAAGGCACCGACCACTGAAGATCTGAGGACATCTCTGAGATTTGAGAAAGTGGACTCCTTGCTGCACTAGGATGTTGCCTTTTCTTTGGAGGGGAGTCACGCAACTGCTTCTCAGACCGCCTTTTACCTGCCTAGGAATGGGGCCTGCGAGCGGAACTGTCTAAGGGTAGGAGAATTTGAGGCTCTGGATCTTTCCCTTCAACACTTATAACCTCTACCCTCTGCCACAGGGCAACCCCGGGGGATGAGTCCCCACGTGAGGAGCTGTCACCTATCTCATCATCATATTTATTTAGCTGACACCATTCTTGCTTGAAATGCTCATCCAAAGGGGCATTTCCAATGTTAGCTCTAGGCTGACTCACCTCTTGCCGGTAGACCCAAAAGTCTTCCCTCTTTTTCTTGGGCTAGGCTAAATTTTTCATACTCTCTAGCATCGCCCAGGGAATAGGCTTTGCAAGATTGAATCTTTGTAGGGGTGAATAAAAACTCAACAACGAGGGGCATCTTAAAACAAGAAAATCATCAAGACCCACATACACACTCGGGTCGTCAACCCGGGGGTTTGTACGCTCCTCCCATGAGCTCTGAGGCTCATGCTTTACAACATTCTTTCTCTTGCTGAGGTAAGCATCAGGGTCATAGCTCCAGGAGTCATCAATAACTACTAGACTGAGTTCCACCATCTTAGACGTCAGGACTTCCTCCGTAATGTTCCTTCGTACTAGAGTGATTGGGCCAATAGCCTTGTGATCTTCAATGATGGAGGTATCATGCTTACTTGCTCCAATAGCCCTTTCAATTCTCACCAACTGCCTTGCAATTTCGAGAGCCAGGGTTCTCTCAGTAACATAGGTAGGCAGACAGAATGGCTCTTCGAAGAACCCATGCACTTGGACAAAGGAAAAGTCGCGACCTATGAACTAGTCGCAGGGGGATGCTCATTCTGCATCCAGTTCATCTGAACCTCGGAGAAGCGGGCTAATGGTTCGTTAGGGATTGAACCAAGATCTTTGAGCACGAGAGTCAAGAAGAAGTCTAAAAACTTATATGCATCGTAAGAGACTAGCAAGAGGGGTGTCCAGGTGGAAACCGACATTCTATTCCCTAACTCGTCACAGATAACCAACTGCATGAACTGGCTGAAGAAAGCTTCATTTTGGTGCAGGAGTAGATGGACTAAAACCGAAGAAAACCTGAAGCACCGCAACTATTGGAATTATGATAATTGCTTAACTATGGCTCTAACCATAGTGATTGAGAAGTCAAAATGAAAAGGTTCCCTTTGTTTCCTGCACTTAAAGAGAAATCCCATCATTGCGGTTGTAATATCCTAGTCATTATCATAATTGCACAGCCAGGCAAGAGTAGACGAAATGTCCTTGAGATCATCTTGCCTCAGGTCGCTATATGACAGGGGAAACTTCAGAAGTCTAAAAGACAGACTCTGATTGAGCGTGCTTTGACAGAAGGTCAATGCGTCTCTCCTAGTGCCCCAAAATTCCTCCATTGAACTTTTTGAGAAAACCTTTCGAAAATAGGGCAGCACATCATATCTCTAACAGCCTCTGGAGATATCACCACCTTCAAGAGGGAGTCGTTGATAGAACAGGTGGTGGGGTCGAAAACATCAGCACAAGCCGCTATGAGCTCAAGGCAATATGGACCATGGGAACCACATATTGGGGGGCACCACTATTCCAGAAATGAACTACCATAAATTGCGGCTCTGCTCTATGATTGAGCATTTTGCTGCATGCGACCTCTCTAAGGCTTTTAGGCTGCTTGTGAACCTTGGGCTTGAAAACATTTTCCAAGGAATCCATAATAGTGGATGCATTTCGAGTGGTTGTTTTGATCTTGATCTTCGTTCTTGGATACTCTTCCTTTGGGGGAATGACATGTGAGGAACATGAGAGTTCCTCGAAGACGTCCACTTAGAAACCTCCATGAGCAGAGCTTGAGGGTGTTGCTTCAGCCTCCATTACAGGCTGTGACTTTCCTTCTTGAAAACTTTTCAACAATCTGAGAGGGAAAAACACTTAGGTTACAAAAAGATGATGAAATGAAGAAGAGAGAGTAACTTCACTCTTTAAATGCACATCATGCCTAGATTTTCGCAAAAGCGAATGCTTAATGGCAAGCGCCCACCTATACGCATGCCAACTCATTTTGTAGTTGCAGTAAACTCCTGAGGAGGATGAGCATCGCCATTCCTGCTTCCCAAGAAAGAATTTAGTTAACCTGTCATTACTTGAATTTGCTTGAGGGAAAAGGCATGTCCAGACAGATCTTTTCTTTAATCGATAAAATCGGCAAGCAGTGAAGCTTGCGCAAGTTGAGACAGTCCTGCGGAGTTTGAGTTTTAAACGTGATGTACTTGTACATACGCGTGGCACTGCTTACATTGACTCCTTCTTTGAGGTACCTGGCAGAACATTGCCAACTCTAAATCCAAGCTCATTTGCTTGTATGAATTAATGGAAAAATGACAGGAGCATTAGAGTTCGGGAAGGTTGACGCCTCAAGCATTCGTCATCTCGAGCTGCATTTTTTCTATAAATATGTCTTTTTAGACATTCCTTTTGTACAATGCAAGCTTCAGCGATGGAGTTTCTACAACAATGGATACTCCAGTTAGGCTTGTCAGCAGCAAAGCGCAGGTCGCTTTCTTAAGGAATATCTCTAATTGGAGATTGCAGCTGATGATGCAGAGGAAAAATCCTTTGATGATTGTTGTCATTAAGTGGGTGCTCAGAGAGGATTTTATCGATAACGCGGATCGGTACCTGGTGAACACAGACATCTGCTTGCGCTTTATAGCTTCGCTACTGGATTGTGGTCAGGCTGGGCTATTAGCTTTGCAGCTGACCAGGGCTCTCTTTTCCCAAGACTACTTGGGCGGACTGGAGGATGTGATTACATATCATGTCCCTTTTTGAGGGCTCCCACTGCCATTTGACCTGGAAAGGTTTATCACTCACAATGAGGAAGTAGCTTGGCATCCGCTCGTTAGTGGGCTGAAAATAATGACACTGTCTTCCCATCGATATCACGCCGAGCTTGCTGCAGAATTCCTTCTACGTATGAATCTGATAGTCCCCATTCCCGAAGATACCAAATGGTATACTGAATTCAGGGACCATACCTTCCCTTGGGTTTTGACACTACAAAAGCAACTGAAACTGGTTGTTGTTTTCTTGCCTAGAGAGCCTAGAAGCGATTCTGACCATGAGTGGTCGGAATGAGGGGACTCTTCTAATGATGGCGAGGATTCAGACTTCTTGATGGATGAAGATGAGGACAAAGAAGATCAATGAACCAGCAATGATCCATCATTACTTGACTGTTGCTTTATCATTTTGTAAAAAGGGGGGGCCAAGAGCTTGCTCTCTAATTGTAACAGAAATACAAAAATGCTTAATATAACAAACTTTCATTTTCTTTGCTCAACTTTGGCATTCTTTGCAATTTTATTTACTTTGGCACTAGCTTGGGTAATAAATGAAATAAATTAGGCACCCAAAAGAACTATTCATAATATATACAATATATACACTAAACAAAAAGGGAAAGCTTAGTGAAACGACTTGAGGTGGAAATCATTAACCGAAATCCAGAGGGGGTCTCCATTCATGTCTTGGAGTTTGAATGCGTTGAAACCTTTGCAATTTAGAATTCGAAAAATCCCTTCCCATAGGCAATCGAACTTAGCATGTTGGCTAGGCTTTTCCACCCTTTCATTGTACTTCAACACGAGGTCCCCAGGGCTGAAAATCGGATTGGAGCTCTTTTTACTGTCAAACCACCTTTTGATGGTTTCCTGCCTATCTTGGAGAGCCGCAAAGGCTGTCTCCCTTGTCTCTTCTAGTTCCATAATCTCTGCCCAACCTCCATGGACTTTAGTAGCTGCAGGGCTGGGATCTCTAAAGACGTGAGGAAAAGTGCATCTTTTCCATATACTAGCTTATAAGGTGAGTTTTTTAGGATTTGTTTAGATGTTATGCGATCTTCCCATAACGTGCTTCTCAAATGATGGTGCAACTCCCTCTTATATTCAGAACCTATCCTTTTAATAAGTCTAATCAAGTTCTTGTTAATGGACTCAGCAAGTTCATTCCCCTGAGGATAGTAATTAGAAGAGGTTTTAAGATAGATACCTTTGTCGAGGGCGAATTGGGTAATTCGTGAGCTGGTGAATACGCATACATTGTCTGATATGATGATTTTGGGAGAATCGTATCGGCATGCCAAGTCTTCTAAGAAAGCCATCACTTCACTTTCTGATGAGTTCCTCAAAGGAACAACTTCGAACCATTTGGTGAAATAGTCAGTGGTGGTCAAGATCCACTTGTGTCCAACCGAACTGGGGGATTGATCATTCCAATGAAATCGAGACCCCACTGGGCGAAAGGCTCTTCTATTGACATAGGCATGAGGGGCATTGCTTCTTTTCTGCCTCTACCAGTATAATACTGGCACTCCTTTCATTCTCTTTCCAAATTGTGTGTGTCCTTGAACATAGAAGGCCAAAAATATCCAACTTGGGTAATTTTGAAAGCAGTTGTAGGTGCAGAGAAATGGCCTTCTGAGGAGCCGTAGTGGAATTCATGTAAGATTTTATCCTCTTGGCTCCGACCTACACAGTGGAGCAGGATTCCATCAAAATTCCTCTTGAAGAGTACTTTGTCTATCAAATGAAAACCATTGTTTTGGAGCCTGTAAAACCTTCTCTTTTCGGAAGGGAGGTCATCGGGAAAAATCTCGGTCTTCATGAATTGCTTCTTGGCCTCGATCTAGCAAGCTTGTGGAGCATCAAGTGAAAACATAACAACCTCTTCTACAACCACTTCATCTTCACGGGGTTCGCATCCCTGAACTATATATTCTCAAATGCCCCTCCTCTTTGCCAGGCTCAGGCCTTATATCAGTCCCTTGTACTCTGCTTCATTGTTAGAACATGCAAATTGTAACTAGAAAGGCTTTAAGATCTGTTTGGCTAAGGGAGGCGTGAGACAAATTCTAGCTCTGGAGTCCATCTTGCATCTTGCATCGTCGAAGTGTAGGGTCCATAGTGCTGAAGACAATTGCTCATTGGAAAATAGTTCTTTCGTAAGCTTTGGGATGATCTAGTTTTCATAAAAAATGCAATAGGTACTTAGGTCGGTGGCGTGGTAGTTGGAAAAAGGATCAGAGTCTATGAATTCATTCAGGAAAACTTCCTGCTCGAGTGGAATCTCCCCAGTCACTTCTTCATCTTCTAAGAGTTCTACAACTTTTCTTTCCTCGTTTGATATAGAAGTGTGAGTAGGCTCGAAATTAATCATAGCCTGGTTAGCTACATGCTCAGCATGGAGAGGTTCTGAGAGTATTTTTAGCTTGGCACCGTGCTAGGTGCGGAGGATGAGATGGGACCAGTCTAAGGACATATAACCTTCTATTTTAGCAGTGAAGTCTCGGGAAAGATAGAGCCCGAAAATAGGAGGGATGTCGATGATCACTACTTCTTGGGACACCGTAATGCTAGGACATGCGAATAAGGTCAGAGGAAGGCTTTTAATAAGACCTATGGTTTGGACCTTGTTCTCGTCAAGCTACACAACCCCCTTATTCAAAGGTTCATACCTGATATTCAACACCTCGGTGATTTGCTTAGGCATGACGGTGGTGCTAGCTCCAGAATCTATCATGGAATTATGTAATAGTTTATCTCCAACTATAAGGGTAAGGTAAAATGGGTTTGGTTTAGGCTTACCTTCTAGTTGAACTTTAGGGGGCGGGACCTAATTAGTCAACACGGTCGGAGAGTGTGACTTGCCTGCTGCGAGTTGGAAACCCATTTTGTTGATCTGTGGAGACTTGGGGGCGCTCCCGCTTGCATCTTTTCCATCATTAGACAGGGCCTCTTTCAGCCGGTTCTTTTGCTGAGGAATACTTAGGAGATCCCAAAGAGAGACATGAGCTAGAGCTTTCTTCAGTTGTTCCACCATGTCTACTCTTTGAGGTGTGAGAATCTTCGACTCCATTAGCTTATAGGGGATAAACTCTTTTCTCGTATAGGCAGAACTGATCATTGGCCGTTCAAGAGATTTATTTATGGGCGTTCCTCTTGAAATATCAAAATTCTCCTTGATGAAACACCTTTTGGAGCGTAGGTTAAAATTTGACTGCACAAAGGGGGCTCCATCCTTTGAAGTGGATGCATTGTTGGTGAGCACGACATCCTCGTCCTCCATCCACGAGAAAAGTGCATGGTCTAGGGCGATCTCTGTCTCTTGCTGCAATGACATACCTTGCATTTGAGCAACGAAAGCCACATTATCCATACCCAAAGATGTATACACGGACTCATCCAGCGTCATGCCTAGACTTATTTGTTTTGCGACCTTCTACTGCAAGTTTCCTCTTGGGCAATTTCTCAGAGCATGAGCATTGTTACATGGAAAGAACCATGAATTGGTATCATCCACAAGGTTATTTTTACCCACTGTCAGCTCCTTACAAGTGGTTGGATAGATAGTTTGCAATGGATTCAGAATCGAGACTATCTGGCCATTCAGATGGGAAGGTTTGTTAGTACAATGATTTGTATGTTGGTTATGTTGGTATGGAGGTCGATTCCCTTGGAAACTCTGTTGGAAGAGAGGTTTGGCAAGAGAGACTTGGGCTCTCTTTATATTGACAATCTCATTGGATAAGGATCTTAGGAGATTCTTCATATCACTGACCTCGACAGCCAAAGAAGACGTGACGAGCGGGATATGAATATATAGACTATGGAGCAGATGTACTGGGAGTGGCTTCTTCTAAGACTTGAGGATATATCTCAGGAAAAAATGGCATGATAGGGTGGGGAGCGAGCTTCCTGACATCGATTAGGTTATTTTCCACTTGGATTGCTATGTCGAATGCTTGCAAGAGAGTATTGCCTCCTAGAGACTGAATAATCACTGATATGTCAGAATTGAAAGCTTTTAAGTAGAATACGAAAGCCATATCCGTCAGGGGGTGAGAAGACAAAGGTATCCTCTGCTAGGTCCACTAAAACCTTAGATTAAAATCAGTTAGTGCTTCATAAGGGACCCTCTTTATTGTGATCAATTGGTGCATCAAAGACGATCTGTCAGCCTTATCGAAGAACCTCTGGAAAAAATGGTCTCCCAACTGATCCCAATCTCCTATAGTGTCAGGGCCCAACAATTTGAACCAATCCAAATCTCTTCCTTTAAAAGAAGCTACGAGCAATCGTAAGGCCACATTCAGTTTGGTAATTCCATGGACAGTGTAGACAGTGGCTACATCTTGTAAATGCTCCCCAGGAGTTTTATGACATTCTCCAGTAAACTTGGGCACAACTTTTAGCGCGGCTGTAGGGATAGCTCCCCAAACCACGGGTGGAGTTGGGGGAATGAGAGGGCTCTTGTTATCCCAGGTCACAAAATTTCTAGGGGGAATGTGTGCCATTGCTGCGCGGGTGACTACAGGGAAAGTGGGAAAGCTCTGTGAGGATGAAGATGTAGATGAATGCACGGTCACCAAAGGTGGTAAGAGAAGGTGAGGATTTAAAGCTGCCTGACTCCTGGTGATAGGCCTATAACTCATAAACTAGCCCAGAGTTATATTTGAACTTGAGGTCTCGTTGGGCATGCCAAAAAAAGAACTGTTGACTGTTCAACCCAACAATAATAATAATAACTCTAGTTGAAGTCTCAACTTGAAGTTTGGACATTCACTTGGTAAAGTCACTATTTCTATAGCTAGTGTTCATTTGATTGTCAACCCAGGGATGTAATACTTGGAATGGGTCTACACTATATATGCACTAAGTTCCTGCAACAACTACTCTGCATTATTGCAACAACTAACATTGTGCGAAAAAGATAAGCAAGAATTGAAACTATTGAAAGGCTATAGGAAAACTTTTGCATTAACATAAATTCATTCAAGAAATACTGGCTAAGTTCAATGCTGATAAACATAAATTACTCTGTTTTGGTTTGGCTGCAGGAATAGTCAGTGGATCTATTTCCAGTGGTTGCAGGATCAGTCAATGCAAGGATGTCTACTGCAGCTAAGGAAAGAAAACTAATCTTAAGAAATGCACATGAACACTCACCAAGTGGGGCCCCTTGGGTGAGTGATTCCAGGCTTCCCAAAAATAACTCTAAGTGCTCAGAATAACATATTTTTATTCATCATTCTTTGGAAGTCATTACATGATTCAACATGAAAAGAAACTCAAAAACACTTGTGAAAATCCTCTGCTCTGCTTTCTCTCTCTTTTTTTAATCTAACCTCTAAGAAGAGATGAAGAGTTTATTTTAAAAGAAATCATCTACTTTAGACAACACAGATCACACCGAAGAGAAGAGGCGGATAACTAATTGAGAAAGGAGATAGCTGGAGTTAAGCTACAGAAAATGCAAATCTAAACCGAACCACAGTCATAACATACTATGGCGGTATTTACAACACCAATGTCCACTTGAGTTAGACATCAGTAGTATCACATGATTGCTTCTCCTATGTCATTCCTCATGCTTTTCAACATTTCTATTGTTCGATCTTTCAGTCGTCTTCTAGAATATCTCTTCCTACAACTGGCATGATAGGCGAGCTTCCACCGCAACATCATTTATTCCCTGCACTTCAAAAGAAATAACATACAAGAACATACATATGTATTTTATTTAATTAAGACATCTATTAATTTCACACATGATATTGCCCTAAAACATTCGCATGGCAACAAGAATGAATCACATGGCTGCAAGAATAAACTGGCAAGGACAAAACATGTTTTGATAGGTTCAAGCTAACATATGAAATACATATAGTAAACTTCTGATAAATCATTACTACTATGTAAATCAAAATATGACAAAAGCTCAATAGTTCTAAGGATAAAAATATGCCAATGTCTCAACTCATAATGCCCCCCAACTTTAAGATCTTGTTGATCCTCCAGCAAGAGGAAAATTTTTGATTCTTGCACTAACTCTTAGGTCACCAATGGTTCCTTAACCTATTCCTCCTGAAGCTAAATTCCAGTAAAATCCTTTCATCTTTTCCAACCTGGACCATTTGGCTTCTTCTGTAACTGCTTCATAGGGCTTATTTGTAGTCTTACATCCTAATAGTGGCCACATAAGAATAGGAGGCTGAAAGATCAAAGGTACCCAATTACTAGTTTTCTCTCTACCCAGTTGTATATATTTAGGGACTCTTTGCAGAGCTGCCTGGAAATTTGGCAGTGAATGAGGTTCTTCCTTCTTCAATTCTTCTAGCAAGTTATTCTAGCGCTGAGTTAAACCATCAATTGCAGCTGCACTTTCAGTTTGAACTAAATGCTCATATGCTTGGTATATTTCTTCCCTCATCGGCAACACTAGATTCCTAACATCTTGCCTTACTAGAAATTTCTTCCATTCATAATAAAGAAATCTTGACTCTTTTGCTTCATTCCTCAATGGTAATGGACAATCAAATTCAAAATCCTTGTATGCTCTGGCTTGTGCCCCCATGCTGATCTCATTTTGAATCCATGACATTAAAGCTTTTATATGGATATCACCAATATATAACAAATGATTCCACTCACTATCTAAAGCTACAACATAGTTATGTAAATAAAATTCATATAATAAATTTTTCACAGCTGCTGGAGAAGTATGGTAAGCATCATAGAATTCCTCAGGGGTTTCTAAAGAGGAGCTAAGGTCCCTCACAATGCAGTTCAATTTAAAATTTAAATACCGCTCCCTTAAATGCAAAGCATAAACCCTTGGTGGTGCTGTACATTGCATCAATTCGGGGACCATACTAGTGATTGTATCAACATTAGCGTCTAATTCTTCAATTTTGTTATCCCTCTCTTCAATTTCTCTTTGTTGTTTGTCAATAACCCCTTGCAATCTAGCCCTCACTATTTCCCATTGTCTATAAAATGTTAACACAATAGATAAATTGCTTAGGGATGATGGAGGTCTAATAGGTGTTACCTTAGGCCGTGGAATCTCTTCAACAGGTTCCTCAAGCTGCTATGCTACATATGCAAGATTTGAGAGTCTATCAACAACATCTTCTTTCTGAGTTTCAACATCTGCAGGGATCCCTTCTTCTGATGTTTCCATTGAAATAACTTCTGTTGGATCACCTGCTGCACGAGCCTTCTTGGTTTTACTTCGAGTCCTTCTCACATAAACCTCTTGAGTGGCTATAGGAATGGTTTCTACATGTGGCTTTGCTGCAGGAGTATTTCTTTTAGACCTATGCCTCTTGGCTGCAGGAGAAACTCGAGTTGCCTGCGGCCGAACCATAGGTTCTTCATCTGCATCAATTATTTTTAATTCCTTCCCTTTTCTTTTAGAAGATGGTGATTCTCTTTGAAGAGAAGTGGAGGGCTGCTCCGCATTTGTCTCAACCATCTCTTCCTCCACAATAGCCACAACTCCTTCAGTGGTGAGCAATTCATTCTCTGTAGAAACTATAGGAGAAGAGGGTTCTTCAATATTTTCTTTTTCAACTACTGGATCATTTGCAACAGGAGCATCTTCAACCCTAAACTGCAATATGTCTTTAAATATCCCCCATTCCATTTGTGAAACATCTATAAGAGAACGTTCTATAAGAAATTTAATCAAACCATGATGGCTGACAGAACGATTTCTGTTCTTTCATGTTTCTTTGGCACTTATGGAAATGAGGTGGTATAGAAAATTAGGGACATTCACTCTCTTTGCTGGGTCAACCTGTATTCCTTTTATAGAGATATGATGACCAAGGACTATTCCTTCCTGCATCATTATAAATCACTTCTCATTGTTTAATGACAAACTCTAGTCTTCACACCATTGCAAAACTTTTTTCAGGTTCCCCAATGCTTCTTCAAATTCAGAACCATAAGTTGTAAAGTCATCCATATAAATTTCCACGATGTCTTGAGAAATATCTGAAAAGATACTGATCACTGCTATTTGAAAAGTGGCTGGAGCATTACACAATCCAAAAGGAAGAACAAAATATACATATGTGCCCCAAGGACAAGTAATTTTTGTCTTTTCTTGGTCCTCCGGGGCTATCTGAATCTGATTGTAACCACTAAATCCATCAAGAAATGAAAAATATTTCTTCCCAGCCAAAGAGTCTAATACCTGATCCACAAATGGCAATAGAAAATGATCTTTTCTTGTTGCTAAGTTCAAAGCTCTATAATCAACACATACCCTCCATTTTCCTCCTTTCTGAGGAACTATTACCAAAGGTGATACCCATTGGCTATCAGAGATAGGATAGATAAACCCAACCTTTAACAACTTCTGCAATTACTCTTTGTTACCTTGTCATTCGTACCTTATAACAAGAGTGAGTCGCCTTGCAAAATTTTTAGTTGAGTCCTTGTCTTATTAAAAATTTGTTGGTTCAATCCCTAATCCACCTGTAAATCATTTCTAAATCCTTAGCGTTAAGTATAAATGGCCTATTGAACTTCATGAACCTCATGAACCCCTTGAACCATCTTGAACAGAGTTCATAGTGTTCATTTAGGTACCGCAGGTTCTAAGTTGTGTCTAAGACATTTTGGGGCTAACGTTCACTTAAGTGTTTTGCAGCAACTCTATTTCACAGTCGCAAGTGATATTTCATATATTCTTTCTCCAAACTATGAACCATTTTAACCTAGTTCAAACAATTCAGTGATGTTCAAACTGTTCGATGAAGTTCAAGGTTCAAGCTCTGCAAGTCTGATTTTATGACAGTCATATAGACCCGCACACAGTAGCTCGTATCTTTTTACTTAGACATTATTTTTGAAATCTCTCTAGTAAGAATGCAGAAAACTAGGTTTCAGCCAACATATCAAAAATTGAGAAAGATCCAACGGTGGAAACAAAAGTTATGGCCCCCGTACCGAGACAGATTTTGACTGTCACAAATATTTTCAGCCCGCCCAACATAATGAATATTTTCATTTTGGTTTAAAATATTCAAGTGCCACCTGTCCAAATATTTTATAAACTTTAGAGAATTATATTTCTAATGTTTATAAATATTTGATGTTATAAATAAGAGTAATGGAGAAAGTGAAAAGTAGAAGTTAAAAAGTTTTTCAAGATTCGGTTATAAAAACTGAATAAAGATTTCATGTAACTATTTATTGTGAAAGGATTGAAAGAGCAAGGGTTCTTCTTCTTTTTCTTTTCTTCCAGCAGCCTGTGGGTGAGGGAGAGGAGATTTTTATTTGTAAGGGATGAGTTGAAGCTTTTCTAAGCAATGCTTTGTACAGAAAATATCAATCTTTGAGTTGATTTTTAGACATGAATAGAATGCAGATGATATCTTCAATCTTTGTGTTGCTGATATTCTTCTCATGGTTGTAGCTGGACTTTGAGCCTTTGCAGTTGTTTATTAATGTCTTTTCTGTTATAATCAATTGTGTATGTGGATTTATTACAAGTTTGTGTGCTTGAAAGTAAGCCATATTGGAGCAACGACTTTCTCTGTTAGTTTTTAGTCCAAATGTTATCCATAAGTGCAGAAAATTAAACTTTGATTTAATGATCTTCATTTATATCTATTTTGTAAGTCTTTGGCATTCATTTTCATGGCTATGGATGAATGTTATTTTCCTTTATTGCTTTCTGGTTAAAAGCATATCGACAATTTAATTCTTTGTAAATCTTCTAAGAGGGAGCTGCACCTCTCAATTTAGAGGAAGATTATCACTTCAATGATAATCTATCCAACTGTTAGTACTTTTTGTCCTTCATTCTGGGCATTTTGAGTTTATTTGTATAGTTATCTTCGAAGGATAAATCTATTCACTAACACTCTTTAACTATTTCTTTTAATGAAGGATTGATTATTTTGTGTGGTTGTCTGAGTGGGCAACATTCTTCTTTTATATAGATACAGTGGGTGCAAATAGTTGGATCTATTCCATGTGTGTCCTTGTAATCCCATGCAAAGGCATTTTTATGACATTTAAGCAAGTCCATGAGTGCTACCTTTTGAGTATCTGAAAGATCACTATTGATATTCAAATATTTACGTAAATCAAATTCTATTTTGATAGTAAGATCAATCTGGGATATATCAGAAAAATGGGAAGTACAGACTTCCTGTGGCAACAAAGCATGCATTATATCAGTGGCTGCAGGAAAGTCTAAATCTGCAATATTTGGTACCAACTCCTGCAATTGTTGTTCTTGTGTCAACTTATTTGTCAGAATTTTATAAAGGATTGAGTCTTCATCATGTAATTGCATGAATGCCCCTCGATTAATCATCATAAGGTGATTAATAGAGTCAACTCCCTCAGATTCTTCTCCCAAAGTAGGCCAAACAACTTGTTGTTGATCAAACTAGGGCCATGGAGGAGAATACAAAGCTAATGTTTTGGTAGAGTTCCCATCTGAAATATTCATATCCCCTAATATACATCTAATATATGCATCAGTCATGGCAAGCCAAGGTCTGCCCAAAATCACCAGATATCCCCTCAGTGTTGCCTTTGGAGACAGAATCATAAAGTCTGCAGGGTATTCCCAAGAATCCAAAATAACAACCACATCTTCAATCATACCATCAGGTCGAACTGTAGAGCTATCAACAAGCTGTAGAACTGTGGGTGTAGGCCTTAGTCTATTGATTTCAAGCTGCAACATTACTTCTCTTGTCATCACATTAATGGTTGCACCTAAATCAACTAAAACATTCCTTATTTGGCTGCCATTAATGACTATACTCACTACAGGACTACCAGGATCAAAATATTTAAGAATTAAAACCTTTCCTAACATAATATTTGCCAGTTGACCCATCACATGCACTGTTTGTGGATCCTTCTTCTTCCTGCCAGGTTTTTTAAGACATGCTTCTCTAAGTACCTTACTATATATAGGAACATCTTTTATTGCTTGCAACAACGGAATTTTAACACATACAAGTTTCAGTTGATCGATGATATCAAAACCTTGCTCCTATTTTGTAAGAACTTCCTTTTCTTGCAATCTCTAGGGAAATGGTGGTAATATCTGCTTCTGAGGTATTGTGTCTATTGGATTAGAGATTTCTTGTTCTTCTTATACCTCAATGATAACTATAGGAGATGGATTAGGTAGAGTTGTCCCAGATCGGAGGTGAATATCACTTATAGATAGAGAATCGGTTGGGTATTGATTAGGGTCATCTGAATAAAGTTGTTGTTGTTGCTGAGATTTAATATTAGGATTTGGCATTGGCTGAGTGGGCAACTGCGTTGGTTTAGGTGGGACAACAGTGGTTGTAGGGGGAGGCATTATTGCAGGTGGTTGTGGCTGTTGAGTAGGTTGTTGATAACCAGAAGATTGGGTAGTCTATGGTTGACTCCCCCTCCATTGAGGAGTAGGTTGCCAATTCCCTTGAAACTGGTTTCCTTGACCCTGAGGTGGATACTAATTCCCCTGTGGCTGCTACCACTGTGGTATTTGATTAGCAAAATGCCGCCCTTGGCCTTAAGAACCATACCAGTTTGGATAATTACCAAAATTTTGAGCATATGGTGATTGCCATTGATTATTTGGTGCATAAGAATTTCCACTATAATTAGAAAAAGAAAGTGGATCTGGAGGCATACCTTGTCTTTGGAAATTTGGCCTTCTTTGAGCAACATAAAAAAATTTCTCATCCTCACCTTGTATTGGCTTGAAGTTAGGAACCTCAAGATTTGCAACCATTTTACATTTGTAGTCCTTTTTCTACTATCTATAATGAGGGCATAATTTTGCCAGAAATGCATCAACTTCTTCATGCTTCTTCTTAGCTGAGAGTGTATCCAACTGAGTAGCCATATTGCTTATGATGTCTTCCTTAAAGTCCTTCAACAAATGACTAAGTTCCATTCTAGAAACTCCAGTACCAGATGCTGATGAAGGCACTCTTGGCTTGAAACGCCTGTTCTTTTTAGAAGTAGATCTGGAATACTTATTGCAAATTTGTCCTATTTCATTTCACATGGATTGGGTAATGTCACCTCCTCCCATAAGATCCAAAGAATCGGTGCATTCATCACTGATTCACCTCAAAAATATCAACTTGAGGGAATCTTCATTTAAAGTACTATGCTTGGAATTTTTGACACTAAACTAAAACCTTTCCAGATATTCTTCAAGACTCTCATCTTCTTTCTGGGTCATTCTAAAGATATCATCCCCATGATGATCAGTACCTCTACAATAATCTTTATACTGTGCAAGAAACAATCGTTTCATCTCATCCCATGTATTGATTGTGCTACTGCCCAAGCTCATAAACCATCTTAAAGATGATTTCTTCAAAGTGGCAGGAAATATTTTGAGTCTATGGGCATCTGTAGTATAATCAAAACTCCTACAGAGAACATCAAACTCAAACATAAATGTGTTTGGATCCTTTGTCACTAATCCATAGAATTTAGGGAGGGAAGAAGCTGTAATGTTCTTGAGATTAGCATTATCATGTTGATCAGATATGGGGAACTCAAATGTTGGGTCCAAAGGTGGTGGTGGTGGATTATTTCCACCAGGAGGTGGGTTTCCTTGCATTGGACTTGTGGGGGAGTTACTATATGAAATTCTTCTTCTGGGGGTCCAAATGGGAACTAAAGATTGCCTTCTGGAAATTCAAATTTAGGGTGGTTCAAATTCTTTGGGGTTTGATAAAGTTCAACAAAAGGATTTATATCTAGGGAATTAATTTCTGCATGATTAGGATGACTGGGCAGGAATCTACCTAGAACATCTCTTCTTCACCTATGCATGTAGATTCATGAAATTTTTTCGAACAATCAGGAATGCCAAAAAAAAATTAATTGAAAACTGAAAAGACAATAACAATAACAGGTTCTTAGTTTGACACCATCCTCGACAACGGCGCCAAAAATGTTCAACCCAACAATAAGAATAATAACTCTAGTTGAATTCTCAACCCGAAGTTTGGACATTCACTTGGTAAAGTCACTATTTATATAGCTAGTGTTCATTTGATTGTCAACCCAGAGACGTAATACTTGAAATGGGTCTGCACTATATATGCACTAAGTTCCTGCAATAGCTACTCTGCATTACTGCAACAACTAACATTGTGCGGAAAAGATAAGCAAGAATTGAAACTATTGAAAGGCTACAAAAAAAATTCTGCATTAACATAAATTCATTCAAGCAATACTGGCTAAGTTCAATGCTGATAAACATAAATTATTCTGTTTTGGTTTGGCTATAGGAACAGTCAGTGGATCTGTTTCCAGTGGCTGCAGGAACAGTTAATGCAAGAACGTCTACTGTAGCTAAGGAAAGAAAATTAATCTTAACAAATGCACAGGAACACTCACCAAGTGGCCCCCCTTGGGTGAGTGATTCCAGTCTTCTCAAAAACAACTCGAAGTGCTCAGAATAACATATTTTTATTCATCATTCTTTGGAAGTCATTACATGATTCAACATGAAAAGAAACTCAAAAACACTTGTGAAAATCCTCTGCTCTGCTTTCTCTCTTTTTTCTATCTAACCTCTAAGAAGAGATGAAGAGCTTATTTTAAAATAAATCATCTACTTTCGATAACACAGATCACGCCGAAGAGAAGAAGCGGATAACTAATCGAGAAAGGAGATAGCTAGAGTTAAGCTACAGAAAATGCGGATCTAAACCGAACCACAATCATAACATACTGTGGCGGTATTTACAACACCAATGTCCACTTGAGTTAGACATCATTAGTATCACATGATTTCTTCTCCTATGTTGTTCCTTACGCTTTTCAACATTTCTGTTGTTCTATCTTTCAGCTGTCTTCTAGAATATCTCTTCTTGCAATTGGTGTGATAGGCAAGCTTCCACCACAACATCATTTATTCCCTGCACTTCAAAATAAATAACATACAAGAACATACATACTTATTTTATTTAATTAGGACATCTATTAATTTCACACATGATATTGCCCTAAACAATCTGCATCACAACAGGAATGAATCACATGACTGCATGAATAAATTGGCAAAGACAAAACATGTTTTAATAGGTTCAGGCTAACATATGAAATTCATATAGTAAACTTCTGATACATCATTACTACTATGTAAATCAAAATATGACAAAAGTTCAAAAGTTCTAAGGATAAAAATATGCCAATCTCTTAACTCATCATTGACTCTAAATTTTATTTTGAAAACAAACAACCTTATGGGAAATTCAATGATGGGGACCTACAGCGCGAAATTCATTGAATAACCTCTGGATTTGAGAAGCCAACTCTTCCTTGGGGTTTGGGAAAAGGGAAAAGAAGGAAACTTAAAATAAAATGATCTATACTATAGAGGCGATGCGCCAAAACATTTCATAAAAAGCAGATAGCATATAAAACTAGGAAACACACAGTTTTAAAGCCCATTCAACAATCTACATGCCTAGACAGAACTATAATTAAGATACAATTAAGACTCCTTTGAAAAAACATAAAGAAACATATATCATGTGTAGACACCTAAAATTGTCATGTCTAATTAAATAAATATTTTATTTATTTAATTATCTAAGCTTAATTCTTCTATTAATTAAATAAATCTCTATTTATTTAATTAATTCATTTATCCTCTTCTAGCCTTATTTCTCATTTAAATAAATACATTTATTTATTTAAATTATCCTTTTTCTAAATTAAATAAATATTCTTATTTATTTAATTATCCCACTTCTTCTATTAATTAAATAAATCTTTATTTATTTAATTAATTCATTAACCTTTTCAACCCATGACACATGTCATTCATCTCTTAATTCCTACACTACCTACCCCTTTCATTATTTTGGTATTTCTTTTACCTACCCTCTAATCCTAGCCGACCTCCTTTTTACACCTCTCAATCTTATCCCTCCATTTCATATTGTGTCTTCTATTTAAGGAGATGCCTTCTTCATTATCAAACCCTAATCGACAATCTGGAGGACTCGACTACACTACGATCCTACTTGCAACCACATTCCGTTCTTTGTTGAGCTCTTGTGCATATAAAATCTGAGAGCAAATATATCAAGCAAGATCAATGGAGATAGGAAGAATGGAGATCCAAACCCTATTGGACATGTGATGGTATAATCTTTATGATTTCGTTTGATTTGCATTGTCTTAGGTAATCTTCATATGTTATGGCGGATCTTTGTTGATTGTTAGGCTAGGGTTTTGTGGTTGAATTCATTTAGCCTTTCAATATTGTTATTATTGTTATCCATTTTTCACCATACACATTTTGGCACGCCCGGTGGGACTCTTGTCCCTTTTTGCATTTAACCTTTTTGTTGCAGATTTTGTGTTTGAAGTTGCAAATCTGGCGTTTCCGACAACATTTCCGATATTTTCGCGTCTGCATACTTTCGGATCGCGTTTTTGATCTTCTAGAGCGTTTGCGACATCTTGAACCGCGTCAGTGTTTTCGACAAAATTTATTTTGCAGGTTTCCGAAAGGCGCGTCTGTGTTACGAAAACGCGTCTGCGTCATTTTTATCCGCGTCTGTGTCTGGAAAGTGCGTCTGTTGTTTTTATCCGCGTCTGTGTCTCACAGAACCGTGTCTGTGTCGCATAGTCGCATCTGTGTGGAGGGTAACCGCGTCTGTGTATCCCTTGTTTGGAAATTTTGCATTTTTCATTGATTCAGTTTTCGGATTTTGGATTTAGGGTTTCAGATCTGGTTTATTTTTGGACTAACATTTGCAGATCTAGCTAACAAAATTGGTGTAGCTTGTCTTAGAAGCAAAACCGTTTGGTTGAAGGCCCCTATTTTCACAAAATCTTTTGGGTTTTAAAATTTACCTAACTTGTGTGCATGCAGGAAGGGGTGATTATTTCAAACAAATCCAAACTACTAACAACTCTTTGTTGCAGATCCTTGGCGAGGGTTTTGGATTTTTTTATTGTGTGCTTTGTTTTCATAGACTAGCAAACACTTCCATTGGTGCACTAAAATTGAATCATTGTCTTTTGTGTCTTGAGCAATAGGCTCTTTTTGTTTAATCTTTAGAGGGCCTGTCTTCCCGTGTGGTCATTAGGACTACTAGTGAGAAGAGAACGACCCAAGTGGTAGCGAGGAAAACCCACCTCATCCGAACCACTATAATCAAATGTATTCATGGTGAAAACTATGGATAACGTGTGCTGATTAGTTCATACCAACACTATGTCTCCCCATAAACCCGTTTGATCAAATTTATTTGATCAGTTGTAGGACGTAACCCCTACCGGCTGGGAGCCTTCTGTATTTACAGAGCTGAAAGTGCCGCATGTATGGCCACACGAGCGGATGCCCTTACTAGCACCTTTTTGTTTTAGAGGCCCAAATCCTTCTAGTTGTTGGGGCAGGAGGTCGGACCTCTGGTAGCGGCCCACACACATACGGTTCTTAGTAGAGATACAAAGTTCGCCATGGGGAGTTTTCATGGGGACTGATGCTTGGCTGACCCGAGAAGTGAGTGCCGAGGGTGGAGCCAGTGAGGTCAAGCATCTAAGTATCCGCTCTGAATAGCGTAGCCTCGGGGGTAAAACCCCATGTGGGATCAACAACTATTGTCTTGGCCAGCCATAAGAATTGTGCTTGACTTATTGTAAACATTCAAAACATTTAAGACCAAACAACAAAACATTGTGTCTTTTGTGTCTTCAAGTGTATGCAAAACAACTTTACATCAAACAATACACTTTCTTGGAGTCATTTTGGAGTCTAGACACTTGCAAACATTGAGTCCTCATCAACACTGTGTCCTCTTGTCATGAAAAACAGTCAAACAGTCAGATTTGGTCACAACAAAACAACTTCACAGATTGGAAAAATTGCACAAAATTTGCAGAAACGCGTCTGTGTCGGGCATAATAGCGTCTGTGTTGTCTAGCCGCGTCTGTGAAGGATAGAATCGCGTCTGTGCTCCAACAACAAACATTACTTTTAACAAAAAATCGCATAGGCGTGTCTGTGTTAAACATAGTAGCGTCTGTGTCGGGAAGCAGCGTCTGTGAAGTATACAGGCGCGTCTGTGTCCAGAATTGAAAAACTGTTACAGTCCAGCAAGCAAACACAGTCAGTTTCAGAATTCTTGAGCTTCCTAGGTCATCTCTCTAGGGTTTTCATCTAGCATTCAACCTGTCCTTGGGTCTCAAAAAGTCAATAATTGCTTTACACCTCACATTACATTCACAATTGTCTAAACTTGAGTCAAAAGGTCACTTGCTTGTCCTCATCATACTTTGTCAACACACTACATACAACAACACTTTGCTAAGTGGTCCCTCATCAAGGTTTCTTACCTTTGGGTCTCATTTGGTCTTACTTAGAGTCAAGGTCAACTTACCTCATCAAGAGAAACTATCCTCTCTTTGGAAGTCACACCTACTCTACTACATACATACTTGATCTTACACTTTGGACATTGCAAGTACACTTCAGATTAATTTACATTCCATCCAACTCTTGGTCTTCCATACTCTTTCCATTTTTCATCTAGTCTCTCACATTTTGGTCAATACCTAGTTCATGGTTGAAACCCGTCTTCAAAAATATAGGAGAGAAACTAAAGAGGCTCAAGAGTCCGCAAACATGAGTTCTTATGAGTATGACAATGATATCTTTTTCAATTCTGATCATACTACATTACCTGACATGGATGTCTATAGAAACATGACAAATGTTGGGAACATGGACACTATAAACAACAATGCTACACAAAATGACAATGTGGACAACTTTTCAGTACATTCAGCAGATGTGGAAGAATCCATTATGAACCCCCATTTCAATCGATTGGTTGAGGAAATAATGAGGAGGGATAGACAATACTTCTTACAAATGATGGCACAAAGTGGAGCCAAGATACCTCATGATTTTGACATGTCTCAAATAATGGAACATAGACCTTTGTAACAACCTCACTCCAATATGGATCAAAGGAGACCTAATAGAGGAGGAAATAGAGGACCACACATGGTACCTGAATCACCATCAGCTTTGCTTCAAAAACCAGAGATCCCACATACACATGGTCAAGCATATGATACTCACCTTCGTAGACCATTATGGAAGTCTTATGTAGACAAATATGCTCAATCACATACTAATGCTAAGGATCAACCACCAAAACAATTGGATGTTCAAAGACATGCTCAAAATTTGGACACAAGGAAACCTCATGTCAAATTTGGGGGCAACACAATGGAACATGACATGCCTGTAGAATATGGTATACATGCACAAAATAGATATGGTGTTCCTCAACATGAATCTATACCAAGTGGTCCATATACGCAGCATCATTACAGACCTCCTCCATATGAACATGTGTATGATCAATATCTTCCATATATGCAACATGCTCCTCCTCCAATTGGTGCCTCAAGCATGGGGTATGGTCCAAGAAGTCGATCTCCACCTAAGAGCAATTTGGAGCAACAAATCAGGGACAATTACCTTGACATCCGCCGCGACCCCTCACCACCCGAGCCTGCCTCTCCTCTCCACCCTCCCTCCGAGCAACAACTTGCCTCTCCCCAACTACTCCTCTCCTCCTCCGTCGGCCTCTGCCCCCATCGCCTCCACCATCATCATCATCATCTCCCCCACCATCTCCCTCCAGTGCCTCTCTAGGATCTGTCAACCGTGGGAATGGATGCTCTGCCCAATACGCTGTATACTCTGCATCCATCCCAGTGTCCTCAATCTCATACCACATGTCCCAAGGAAGAGGTATCATCTCCACCAGCTGAGTCACTTCCTGATCATACGACAGTAGCGGCCCAAACTATGCCTGATCTCTGACGGTGCGGGCATACATGCCTAATCCCCGGGGCATCCTTTGAATCTGGCCAAACTATCGGCCAATCCTGTCTACCAGCTGCCTCTCCAGTACATAGGGCGTTCTCCCAATCAGATACCTGCTCCGGAAGGTGTACAATAGCTCAATCGCGTCATCCTCCCACTGCTCGCAGCCCAGATAAGGTCGCCATATGACCTCATCAATGTCATCAATCACTCGCCGCCAGTACTCTAGCCTGCCAATCCGTGGCTGCGAGGTGATCATATCATATAAATGCACGAAGCTGCGTCCATGCCCCCGGCCTCTGAAGTCTATCGGCTTCGTCACTGGCAGATGCTCATAAGCCCACACCTGCAGCAATGTAACTCCGCAGCCCAATCCCACTGATCCATGATAAACAAACTGATGCAGCTCGTAATACAAGTGTGCCAGCACACACGGTCCCCAGGCATATCTAGTATGCTGTGTCATCAGCATCTCCAGTGCTCCCCCCAGCCCACAACCAAACCCCGTGTCGCCCTATTTGGACACAGGAACCCACTGATAGCTCCTCCGATCACTGCCGGCAATGCTAACCCTGTGGCTGTCATGGTATCCCAGGCCACATGTCCTGCCCTCATCTCCAATCCAGGCTCCTGAAATACCCATCTCAATGCCTCTCTATCACCATCTCGATCGTATGGGATCAGCTCTCCATCGATCGGCACCCGCAGAATCCTGTATACATCCTCCAGGGTGACTGTCATCTCACCCATAAGCAAATGGAATGTGCACGTCTCAGAGTGCCATCTCTCAGCTAGCGCAGTCAGCAAACCCATGTTTGCCCGAAACTCAGGCACATACAATATATGTCTCAAACCCATCTCCTCGATGGCAGCTCTATCCTGAAACAACAACTCAGGTCGTAACCTCTGTGTCGACGGGAATCTCTCTCGTGACTCTAGCATAGGCAAATACTCCTGCAGTCAAGCAAATCAATCATGTCAGTCATAGTGGCATTCACTGTTTATCACAAAATGCTATTTAAATGCATATGGCTATCTACCCTAGTGACACTCACTGTTCATCACAAAGTGTTGCTATTTATCCTAGTGGTACTCCCCGTTCATCACAAAGTACTACGTGTGTGACACTCCCTGTTCATCACAAAGTGTTACTCACATTTGCACTCCCTGTTCATCACAAAGTGCTGCTCATATTTTAGTACTCTCTGTTCATCACAAAGTACTTTATCTTGGTACTCACTGTTCATCACAAAGTGCCTTGATCTATCCTAGTCTTCCTAGAGGACCTGCTTGAGTGTATCCTCTCAGCAGCTTATCCAATCGACAGCGTATGTTCATTACAGAACTGCCGATTTGACCTAGAAGATGCAAATTCATACTTTTCAAATGCAAATGCGCTTACATGACACAAACGCTTTCACAGACTGCACAGACGCGCCTGCCTAACACAGACGTGCCTATGCTCTGCATAGACGCGCCTCTTTGACACAGACGTGCCTTCTTGGCACAAACGTGCCTGAACAGCACAGACGCGGCCGCATTTGACACAGACACGGGTCCAGACATAGACGCGCCTGGCACAAACACAGACGCACCTAGCAGACATAGACACGACTGGCACCAACGCAGACGTGCCTGGACGTTTTTTGACACTTTTTGGACCCTAGTCTAAGCGCATTTATTGCCCTATTCGACATGCATTAATGACAAAAATGAAATTCATCAAAGTACGAGGAGGTTTGGCGGTACTTACTGGCTCTCCTGCCTCTGCTGGCCTCTGAAATCAGCGAACGCGGTCGAATCTGTGAGTGAAAGCCATCGCTGCTGATTGCTCCTGCTCTATTTTCGCTCTGCAATATGCTCTTGTGGATGCGTGGATGACAATGAGGATGTATTTTCCCCCGTGGTCTATCTTATAGCCTACCCTAGCCCTCGCCTTCATTTTTCCGAGTCAGTCTTCATTATCCCGTGACTCTGTCACTTTATCCGGTCAATCCATTCTAGCCTTTCTTTCTTATCGAGAGATTGTCTGCAATCTTTTCAGACATTTTCATCCAATATCTCGAGGGGGCATATCATTCCCATTCTAGGGCAACTCTGTATCAGTTCATCTTATCTTCTTTGAAACAACGCGACAAGCCGCATTGTCTCAAAGAGGGGCAAAATGTAGACACCTAAAATTGTCATGTCTAATTAAATAAATATTTTATTTATTTAATTATCTAAGCTTAATTCTTCTATTAATTAAATAAATCTCTATTTATTTAATTAATTCATTTATCCTCTTCTAGCCTTATTTCTCATTTAAATAAATACATTTATTTATTTAAATTATCCTTTTTCTAAATTAAATAAATATTCTTATTTATTTAATTATCCCACTTCTTCTATTAATTAAATAAATCTTTATTTATTTAATTAATTCATTAACCTTTTCAACCCATGACACATGTCATTCATCTCTTAATTCCTACACTACCTACCCCTTTCATTATTTTGGTATTTCTTTTACCTACCCTCTAATCCTAGCCGACCTCCTTTTTACACCTCTCAATCTTATCCCTCCATTTCATATTGTGTCTTCTATTTAAGGAGATGCCTTCTTCATTATCAAACCCTAATCGACAATCTGGAGGACTCGACTACACTACGATCCTACTTGCAACCACATTCCGTTCTTTGTTGAGCTCTTGTGCATATAAAATCTGAGAGCAAATATATCAAGCAAGATCAATGGAGAGAGGAAGAATGGAGATCCAAACCCTATTAGACATGTGATGGTATAATCTTTGTGATTTCGTTTGATTTGCATTGTCTTAGGTAATCTTCATATGTTATGGTGGATCTTTGTTGATTGTTAGGCTAGGGTTTTGTGGTTGAATTCATTTAGCCTTTCAATATTGTTATTATTGTTATCCATTTTTCACCATACACATCATGCATCCACTAGATAACAAGTACAAAACATAGTTTAATTGGTAGAGTATTAGATAGATATCTCTAAAGTCATCAAAATACAGGAAAACACATAGAAAAGCCTATTTAAGCATCCAAAAAGAGGCAATCACAAAGGCCGCAGGCACAATTTTGATTAACCTTCCTCTTGGGAAACTATAACAGCTGAAAATTATCTAAGATCCTTAATTGTTTTTCTTAAAAGTTCTGAACCTCTACAACAGGAAAAAAAACCAGCATAAATAGAGCCTGCGGCTCTGCTAACAGCTCCAAAGTATGCCAAACATACATAACCACCCCTGAATAGAAAAACCAAGCCGTGTCATTTTGCGAGGTCACACCCAACAAAATGGCCCCGAGGTTGTTGTTTTGCTTGTCTGCGATGATCTTCATACCAGCCCAAACAGAAAAGATTTCGCTAACCGCAGAAGAAAACGTAGAAAGCAAGGAGACCTCTTCTGAAAAACCTCTCCAAAAAGAAATGCATCCGCCAACACGAAGATTCCAGGTGTCCCTTTCCCGTTTGAGCTACAAGGTGGGACCCAAAAAAGGCCTAGTCAGCAAAACCTATCCATTTGTCATCATCACGCTACTCCAATCCTCAAACGGGAAACACGGACCACTGGGGCAACACCGAGATGACACTTGTCTTGTACGCCACGCACTACTGGAAAGCCGAGAAAGGAAAAAAGATACTCCGACCGAAAATTCGACCCGAGGATTTTAATGTGAACAACTAGTTCTACCGAAAGTTCATTACAAATTTCAATTCAATTTGTAGCCCTATGACAGAAGCAATGAGAGGAGATAGAAAGGACTTCAAGTGGACATCTGGAGCAAATAAGAGTTTTGAGTTGTTGAAGGAGAAGGTGACAGAGCAGCCTGTGTTGGCTTTCTCGGATTTTAGCAAAGTATTTCAAGTGGATTGTGATGCAAGTGAGAATGCAATTGGTGCAATGTTAAGTCAGAAAGGAAGATCAATAGCTTATTTCAATGAAAAATTGAATGATGCTAGAAGGAGATATTTTTTGTATGATAAGGAGTTTTATGCCATAATTCAAGCATTGAAGAAGTGGAGACATTATTTGTTACCTAAAGAGTTTGTGTTGTATACCAATCATCAAGTTTTGCAATACTTGAACTATCAAGGTAAGCTAAATCAAAGACAGATGAGATGGGTGGAGTTCTTGTAGAGTTACACCTTTGTTTTGAAGCATAGAAGTGGAAAGTCAAATAAAGTTGTTTATGCCTCGAGTAGAAAGAGGAACTTGTTGACAGATTTGAGAGTGGAGGTATTGGGCTTTGAGGAGTTGAATAATTTGTATCAGGATGACTTGGATTTTGCAAAACCTTGAAAACCTTGTAAAGAACCAGTTATGGTGGACAAGAGCAAGTGGCTAGATTATTTCATTCAAGATGAGATGTTGTTTGGAGGAATCTAGTTGTGTATACCTAGAAGCTCTATGAGGGAGAATCTAATAAAAGAGAAGCATAGTGGAGGATTAACATGACACTTTGGTGTTGATAAGACAATAGACTTGGTTAGTGAGGATTACTTTTGGCTTCAGATTCATAAGGATGTCAGGAAATTTGTGTAGAGCTATAGAAGTTGTCAACTTGCAAAAGGTAGAAGTCAAAATATTGGTTTGTATAAGCCTTTGATAGTTCCAGAGAGACCTTGAGAGGACCTAAGCATGGATTTTATACTTGGATTGCCTAAGAAACTGAGAGGAAATGGTTATATATTTGTGGTGGTGGATAGAGTCTAAAAAATGACACATTTCATACCCTATAAGAAGACAACAAATGTCGTGCATATAGCTGACTTATTTTTCAAAGAGGTGGTGAGACTACATGGATTACTTAGAGAGCATAGTTTCTGACAGAGACACTAAATTTGTTGGATATTTTTGGAGGACACTTTGGAAGAAGTTGAAAACAGATTTGAAATTCAATTATACTTTTCACCCACAAACTGATGGACAAACATAAGTAGTAAATAGGACTTTGGGAAATTTGTTGAGATGTTTAGTTGGAGAGAAAATTGGAAGTTGGGACTTGATCCTTGCACAAGCAGAGTTCGCTTACAACAATTTAGTGAACAGGAGTATCGAAAGAACACCCTTTGAGATTGTTACCAGAATACACCCTAGAGGCATATCAGAGTTGAGAGACTTCAGTAATGAAGATAAAAGGAGTGCAAAAGCGGAAGAATTTGTAGAACATATGAAGACAATACATACTTAGGTCAAGCAACATTTAGAGGACATGAACGGTAAGTATAAGGAGAAAGCAGATGAAAAGAGGAGACACAAGGAATTTGAAGTTGGAGATGAAGTGATGGTATATTTGAGAAAAGAAAGATTTCCAGTTGGAACCTACAATAAGTTGAAGATGAGGAAGTTTGGACCTTGTAAGATATTGAAAAAAATTAATTTTGAAAATGCATATGAAGTGGATTTACTTGATACTTTGGGTATTTCACCTTTATTAAATATTGTAGACCTACATCAGTATAATGAGGTAGAATTCAATGAAGATAGTGCAATAGACTTAGATAAGTAGATACCCTAGAGGGTACCAAACCAAATTGAAGATATTTTGGATAATAGAATTGGGCGTAGCACCCGAGGCAAATAGTATGGAGAGTATCTTGTGAAGTGGAAGGGTAGACCAGTTGAAGACTCATCATGAATTTATCAAGTTGAGGTAGATCGTCTTGGTTTTCCTTTGACACTTGCAACGTGAGGGACTCACTTTTCATCAACCCTGAATGTCTGATGCAGGAGCATCCCTGGTTCTTGGCAATCTTGCATCAACCAAAAACATTTTCTTTCTATTTTGCTTTATGTTTTGCAATTTCAACATTTCTTTCCACAGTTTATTGAATTTGCACATTAGATATTGAGGAGTTGGATTTTGTTTGTGGACATGTTCATCTACCTTATCCTAAGTCCACAAGATGTTTGGATCTTTTTTCCGGCAAGTTATCACTTCCAGAATCTGGGATAGTTTTCTAGCTCAGAGCACCAGAACAACTTGGAACTATTTTGCTAATGGAGAATCTTGGGGATCATTTAGAACTGTAAATTGTGAAGCCTAATTTCATTTCTTCCAACATTCCTTGGCTCGTGGCCAACCTTCCTTTGGGTTCGCACCTCATGCTATGTATTTTCCAGAGGGATTCCTTTGATGGAGGCCAACCTTGTTTTTTACACGTTACATCTTCTTCATCGACAATTGTTTTAATCTTGGGCCCATGCAGATCATCCTTAAGCTATGAATATCATATACATCAATGTAATCAAGCCGATAGACATAGTTTTGGCAGGTTAGATAGATATAGAAGATAAATATGAAGGTTAGGAGATTCGGAGTTGGCTCACATTCTTTGCTTGAGCCCGGATTCTGTATTTGAGCATGTTTGTAATCAAGCCTGTGTGCCAAATCTTGTAAGCCTGCATGTTGTCGGCCAGTTGTATTTGAAATTCTTGATATAATAAAGCTTATTTTCTGCATTGCCTCCATCACATTAAGATGTTTGTGTTGTGTTTCATTTGCTACATGGTCCAGACTATTCTCTTTGAGGACTTACTCCTGTCGTGACTGCACCACATTGATCATAAAATATAAACATTTCATTCATATCAACTTGTTTAAAATCAACCATCTGATGCAAACCACATACATATGTAAATTCATCACAAAATACTATATAAATAAAAAACATTAATAGTGTCATGTGGAGGGGTGTAACATATCCTCCCCCATAATAATAATCATCCTCGATGATTGGAGTGTTGACATGAAATAAAAGGAGTCTTTTAACTATTGAAGACGGTGAATAAATGAGGAAAATTCTGATGAAATTCATCATAATCCTCCTAGGTGACACTATCTTCTACATATTGGTCACATTAGACTTTGCATTGTGCAATCTCATGATCATGCAAGCGGAGCTTGCACACCTTGAACACTCTATGAGGTTTGATTGTTATCGCTCCTAGATCTTACACCTGTAGTGAACTCTTATCAAGTATGTGATCAAATCTAAATATATATTACTTTAAATAAGATACATGAAAGACATTATGTAGTTTGGTGATTTGGAGGCAGAGAAATCCTATAGGCAATTGGGTTGATGGTTTCAAGTACTTTGAAAGACCCCACATGTTTGGGAATTAGTTTGGATGAATTACCAAACTTGATTGATCTTTTCTACAATTTTACTCTCAAAAGTACATGAAGAAGTTGAGAAATACAACTTCGGAGATCCCAAGAACACCTGCATACAAAATGCTTGTCACAAGAGAAGAATGGAGGCAAAAAAACAATAATGACTCTGAAGAAAAAGATTATCATTCAGAGAGGGAATGAAAAAGAAATACAATACATTCCTTATAAAAGGAGATTATGCAACCCTAAAAAAACCCTAAAGGGCCAATGTGTATTTAATAATTAGAATAATTATTAAATACCTACAATATTATTAAGTGCCTAAGTTTAGCTTAAGTGTAGAGGATAATGGACTAATAATTAAATAAATAATTATTAGCTAATACATGATAACTCTAACACCCCCCCTTAGATGAACTTAGGGAGTAGCTAAAAACAACTAAGGATAAAAATGCATGTAAACAAAATGCATGAAAGTAGCAATGGGTCTCGACAACTAGGCCTGATGAGGTACCCAAGTACAAAAGAGTCTCTATAAAGTGGATAAATAGAGAAAACCACATGGGAAAAAACTCTACTCCAAAAAGAGATGAAGACTAGTGAAGGACTGAAGAAGCCTCCAAACTAGCGAATGTTCCAAAAAATAGGAACAAAGGATGAAAATGAAGAACACCACTAAAGCATGAAGCTGCAAACACTGTCAAAGAATAACTATCGATCTGAAGAACCTCCACTAAAATAGAAGATGATCATGTAGAGAAGATTGTAATCTGCATGAGTGCTCTCAAATAACACTACTTGAATCAGATGGCATACAAAGACAAACAACCGAAATCAAAGATACAGATGGCAAAACCACCAAAGTCTAAAGAGCTGATCAATCAAAGATGGAGGGTTGCCTCGAAAAATAAGAATGAAAGAGTGTCCGTATGGTAAATGATCCATCTCACCGAAATGCATAGGCAACCAACCACTACATCCACCTAGTACATAGGAACAAATATTAAATATATAGCTCACTCCAACGAACCAAGGAAGCATTAGAACCAACAACCAATAGGAGAAACCCCCCCATAATGTTGACAAGGGAGAGGTGACATGTACACTGAAACTGAATGCCAAGAAAAACTGCATGACGAAGAACCAAGAACATCGAGAGTGCAACAAAAAGTACAAACACATATAAAGGCTAGTGTCGTGAAAGGAACACTCACTTGACACACATCACGAGGCTAATATCGTGGAAGGAACACTCACGTGACAAAAGTAGATGGTAAACAAAGGCAAACATCAAACCCCCCCATGACACTTTATAATGGAGTGTGAGTACAATAAGGCACAAGATGTGCAAGATCCCAACCATGCAAAGCATAGTGGCATTTTATCTCAGCGCGTTTGCGAAAAGGAAAATGCTTACAAAATGATGTATACAATGCTCAAAGAGGACACAAGGCTGGAAATACAGAAATAATAGCCAAAGATGAGTTATCTCAGACAAAGAAAAAGGATCCCAGGAGTTGAAACATCCTAGATATTCACCAGAGTGCATAAATGCAAAACAATGAATAAAATGTACTTGGATAAGAATCTAGAAAGAAGACCCATACCATTGGAAAGTGCACAAAACCAGCTTTCCAATGATATCTTGTGTGCCAAAGACAAAGTCTGGATGCTCAAGATATGCCTCTCGGAGTGCAAAAAAAAAACTTCTGATTTTAACGACAAAAAAAGGTACAAAATGGAAAAAATAACAAATCTCACCTCTAGATTTGAAAAGATCTCGAAGAGAGCTTTCCTTCAATATAATTTTTTTTCAAAAAATGACTCTGTTTTCCCAAGTTATGGTGAAAAAACCACCCCCTATCCAAAAGGCTTGCAAGAGGGGCCTGAGTGGTGATTGGGTGGAGTTGCCGATGAAGGTGGTGCGCTGGTGGGTGGCGGTGGCGGGTTGGTTGGGTGGCGGTTGGGCGGAGGTGTGGTAGTCATTGTTGGCAGACTGCTAGTAGCTATGTTGTGGTTGCGGAGACTGCTAGCGGTTCGCAGTCCGTAGCGACTGCAGCAAAGCACAGACCGCCTGCAGACCGTTGTGGCCTGTGGAAGCTGTTGCGGTTGCAACAGTAACTACGGCCTCGAAAATCCATAAAAAGGCCCTAAATTTTTTTTTTATGAATTTTCTCGAAATTCGTGCCCAAGAAGGGCAAAAATGAAAACAAAATTCTAGAGGCCAAAGTTGTCCAAATTGGACAAATTTTATATGAAAATGGGGGTTTTTGGGTGTTTTGAGCTCAACGGTGAGGTTTTTTTGAGCCCAAAATGCCCCAAAACAAAGAATCATCCTAGATTCAAATAAAAGGCTTTGAAAAACTTGAAATCCTAGCCTCCAAAAATCTTCTGAAAAATCAAGAACAAGTAGTAGCAGATGGAGGCTCTGATACCATGAAGAAGTTGAGAAATACAACTTTAGAGATCCCAAGAACACCTGCATGCAAAATACCTATCACAAGAGAAGAATGGAGGTAAAAAGCAATAATGGTTCTGAAGAAAAAGATTATCATTCAGAGAGGGAATGAAAAAGAAATACAATACAATCCTTGTAAAAGGAGATTACACAACCCTAAAGAAACCCTAAAGAGATAATGTGTATTTAATAATTAGATACCTACAATATTATTAAATGCCTAAGTTTAGCTTAAGTGTAGAGGATAATAGACTAACAATTAAATAAATAATTATTAGCTAATACATGATAACTCTAACAATACGTTTTCCCCTATAGTGAATTGCCTTGGGGTTTGTTTAGCATCTACATAAGTCTTATGTTGATCATTAGCTTTAGCTAATCTTTGTTTGATCAGTCTTACCTATTCTTCCATTTCTTAGAGAATTTGCAAACCAAGACTAATCATATCTTCTACCTTGTCCTAGCTTATAAGAGTTTGACACTTCTGTTGTACAAATGCCTCAAATGGTGTCATCTTAATAGAAACATGGTAAGAATTATTATTGGCAAATTCTATAAGAGGTAAGTAATCTTCCCATTTATATTGTTGACCTATGCAATACATTCATAGTAGGTCCTCAAAACCTAATTCAACCTTTTAGTCTGCCCATATATCTTTAGGTGATATGTCGAGCTTATATTCAGTTGAGTTCCTATAGCTACAAACAAGATTTGCCAAAATATTGATGTAATTTGTGCATCTATATTAGAATCAATTTTTTCTAGAACTTTGTGCAGCCTAAAAACTTCTTACACAAATTTTTGGGCTATGACAGGTGCTCCATATATTAGATTCCTAGGAATAAAGTGTGCTACCTTATTGAGTTTATTTAATACTACTAAAATAGTGTTATGTATATTTTGAGATATAGGTAGACCCCACATAAAATCCATGCTAGTAACATGCCACTTCCAATTTGGTATGTCACGTGGATGCAAGAGCCCTACTGGGTGTTGGTGGTTCTCCTTAACCCTCTAAATCTCAAAGCAACTTACCAAAAATATTGCAACATCACATTTCTTTTTGACAAGTTGGGAGGGTTGTGGCCATTTATATTTTGTGCGACTCTTCTTTGTGTAAGTAGCATTCGTCTTCAACCTTTGTTCTCATTTAACTACCTTCTTGTATACTTTGTCCATGGTGGTCGATCCAACAACATTGACCACACCACTAATTTAATTATTCAAACCCATGATTAATTTTCTAATCCTAAACCTTTCACTAGCTTAGTATTGAGGTACATATTTACGAGTTGTTAAACTTCTCTCAATATTCATTAACAGAGGAATCTACCTACCAAAGGTTTTGAAATTCCATTAGTTTTTTATTGAAGAAAAGTCGGAGTATCCAACTTTATCTAAATATTACCACAAAACCAATCCCATGCAAGACTTGTGGATTTCAAGCCCAATTTCGCCTTTTTGCTTTCCCACCAAGTGGAAGATTCCCCAAACAATTGGTAGGATCCCCAAATATCTTTGGTTGTATAAGAATAGTTTCTTAATTCAAAATATTTTTCCATCTCCATAAGTCAGGCTTCAACAATGTCTCATAACACTAAGCCCTCAAACTTAGGAGTGATCTTTTTCATATCACGGGAAAGTTCTATAGCTAATTTGTTTTTCATCCTACTCAAAGCTCTAGCATCCGAGTGTTCTTCTTTATGTTCACTTTAAGTTCTCTTCTCATGTCTATTATAGTCTCCCCTTTCCTGGATTTCCTATTCATTGTCATCTATCCTATTTTGACTCATTACCTATTGTTCCAAGTTACCAAGTCTAGTCCTACGATTGTTGAGACTAAGAAAAATCTAATTAGCCGATAAGCTTTAAGTGTGGGCTCTTAAGACCGACAAGTTTGTATTTTAGCTAGAAAATTGTTATCATGGTAGGTTGATTGCTTTTTCTCAATGAATCCAAATGCCATTTCCTAATCTCTAGTTTTAAAAAGGATCTAAGCCTTCCAAATCAAATCAACGGTTCATATGGAAAGGGAACCCTAATTTTTTTTAGAACTCTTTACTCGTTACTTCCAACCCTAGGCCATAGAGGAGGTGGCTGACAACGAGCCATACCAAATCATTCCATTTGTATTTCTTCATATGTAGACACATAGTTCCGCATGGGTAGCAAGTCTAGATGTCGATATGGTATTTTCCTAGACACCTTCTATTTTTTATTTTTTTATTTTAAAAACCATTTAAGTTAATTGTCGTTGTCATTCTAGTATCACCAGAATAGGGTTTGTTGTCCCGATGGTATCTTATGCGCCTAGATGGAGTCAGAAGGTTCGTAATATCTATTCAATCTTACATATATAATCTGGTTTTATTATTGAATTTATATATTGTTATGACTTTAACTTTTGCACTCGTAGAACTTTGTGGGAAGGGTTATTATAGCCACATAATTCTCCTCGAGCCTCAATCATCCCAAACACTGGGATTTTCTATTTCAAGAAACTAGTGTGATAATAACTTGTTTTACATCTTGTTGTTTGATCTTATTAATGTTTAAAATATCCGGTAGGGATGGTATGGGTAACAGGGAAGGCACTATGATAGGGAGAAACATTGAATCGATATTGGACTGAGATTAACGAGACTTACTTCTACAATCTACACTAGTTCGAGAAGTATAAAATTTTTACTAGGTTCATACGGTATTAATATAAGTGCATGTGTATATATTTCCTCATGGCCAACTCCATCATTGTTAGCACCAGATTAACTAGAAATACTAAGTTTACTTGTGAAGGAATTCTTTTATATTTTATATTTTTTTAGGTCTTGGATCTATTTATATATATTTTTTTCAGATTTAATTTTTCATCTATCCCTTGTACAACAATACTATATCCAAACAAATTTCTTTTACAAAAATGTGACCTTATTTGGTAAGGATATTGAAGAGGGGAAAATCTATGCTAATGGTTAGTTGCATAGATCACATAAAACCACAAAAGAAGCATTCAAACATACAATTTAACCATTATACCTTAGTTCTTCACTCTTCCAATGATTAACCTTGATGAAGTGGAAATGCACTCTTGATCCACTTGATTTGATTTGATTTTCTTTTTGGTGAAGGATATGTGGATTGCTCTCCACTACACAACAAGATGGGATGATGAAGTGTTGGCTAAGTATGATAGATGATGGATTTTCCAAAAAAAAAAAAAAGTATGGTAGATGATAGATTGGCTATGGCATGAGTTTGGAATTATGATGGTATGATGGAGGATTTTTATTCTCAAATGGATAGCAAGACAATGCATGAAAGGTAGATGATTTGTGAGGAGGGGAGACTCCAATTTATAGATTGGAGGGGGTGCAAAATGGAGGGCCGAGATTGATTTGAAATGAAGGGCTAGGATTGATAGAAAGTGGGAGAGGATTGAGTGGAAAAGGTGGGAGATCCAAGAGATATGCCACAAAGAGATTCGTTGTCTCCACACCTCACAAGTACATGGGGAAGAGTTCCCCAAGTACACTGGGAAGAGAAGAAAGGAATACAAGATTCCTTGGGGGAGGACAAAGAAATTAAAAATTCCTAAATAGAAGATTATGTGGAGAGAATAAATGGAGAAAGGAATTAAAAATTAATTGGAAAGAGGAGGCATGAGAATGTTCAGGGATTTGACATTCCTTGGAAGAGGAAAAGTTGGTGCATTTAAAGTTTGGAGGGTGATATGGGAAAACTATTTATGGCAAAGAGTTGACTCATCCCTAATCAAGGTGATTAGAAATGTGTAAGTGATTATGAGGAGTGATTCAGTAGGTAAATGAGGGATTAGGAGTGCAAGTGGGAATGTTAGGAGGATGGGACATGAAGAGAGAGAATGAGTGGAAGAATATAAAATTGGAGGAAATGATAATCATGATTAGTGTAGAATTAATTAGGTTAGATGATGGGATTAAGAAGGGTGATTTGTAGGAATCTTGAGGCACTAACTAATCAGGTTTAGATGAGAATATTGGCTAAGGTTTGAGAATTGAAATAATTTTTAGAAGAATGAGATATAATTAATTTGGTAAATTAATTATAAGGCCAAGGGATAAAATTAATTAAAATACAATTTAACTAATTTTGAGAAGAATACAGGCTAACATAATTAATGGAATTAATTATGGGAGAAGGGATAAATTAATTAAATATTAATCTAATTAATTTTGGACGTCTATAGATACAAGTTATTATACTGTTATCTATAGTGGAGCATTAACACATTACTAGAATATTCATACACTTTTTCCATGAGTAATCTATTGAATTAAAAGATGCACAGTCATTTGTATTTTTTGAAGTAAAAGATGTAGGTTTAAATTTGCTTCCAGAATATAGCTACTTATACTCTCTTACACTTTTTTTCATATAACATATTTAAATTTTTTTAGACTCTCTTACACTTTTTTACATATAACATATTTAAAAATCTTCCAACTTTCAGACCCTCTATAAAAAGCTTAAAAATATTTGAGAGAAATAGTAGGAAGAGAGAGTATAGTACATAGTTTTATATCAGCTTCTAGTGACTTGGCAAGGTTGTAATAAAAATGTTGTTCCTGCACCTTCCTCTATTTGGTGCACTTACACAACCATCTATTTATGTCAACATACATAGGCTTATTCCATAATAGATAACCTGAATTTTTTTATGGCAATGCATATAAGATTCACACTTTAGGGCCCACAGTTTCCTTTCTATTGCAATGCAAAATAGAGTATTACAAGACATGGTAGTTTTAATAAATCCGTTAGGCTTGACCTCTCTATGTCCACCTAAACTCAAAGTTTTAGCTGTCTTGTTCTTCATCCTTCAAAACATTTTTAGCATCACTGCTATTGTTAAAAATGAAAATGATAATGAAGGAAAAGTACCAGTTGTTGGTGATATTAAAGCCTAGACCAAATTCATTCATAAAAGTAAAAGTAAGTTCGGATGTCATTTGAGATCTGATTGTGTCAATGAAATAACTTTATTGATTATAGTATAATGTATGGATAAATGTCCTGCTTGTGCATGTCGAATAAGATATCCAATATCAAGTGCAAGAACATATAAATTAAAAAAAAAGGAACACAATTGTCCATAAATTCTATAAGCAAAATTCTCGCATTCAATACCAAATTTAAAGACTCCTAAGACTCTTAAGCCCTATAACCTTCAAATTCAATACCCTTTACTTATCACAGATGCTCTCCCTTTTCTTTGCCAAAATAATCGCAAAAGTTGGAAAAGAATGAGAGGCACAATTTTTAGCAGACAAACATTCCTCCATAATTAACCATGAAATATATTTTTAGAAGAGTAAAGGGAGCTTCAACAGATTGTTCATATCCCATAAAAGGTGAATAGTATTTAATTTGGATTGATATAGAATGTGTATTGCCACCACTAACTTAACCTCAAGCTATTATTATTCAAACATAAAATTTAAATTTCCAAGGTGAACAGTAATGTTTTCCAACCAGCTTCATTGGATCTAGTCAACATTTGAAATTAATGATTTAGTTTATTGAATCTAAAGTGAATCTTCTTTGAGAATTCTAATTTCTCGTTGACTCCCTTAACCTTGTAGTGACCTACCTACCATAGAATAAACTATATAATGCATACAAGAGAAGAGAGAAGTCACAATGAAAACCAAGGAGCACAAGCATGAAACCTAGGAAAATGATATGATAAAGCAACAAACTTATCAAGATTAAGAAAATGACAAATATATGATAAGGATATTAAGAACATCAAAATTTAACACAAATGCATTACTATAACATCAAAGTCTAATACAAATGCATTACTATAACACAAATGCATTACTATAACATCAAAGTCTATCACAAATGCATTATTATAATCACTTTTATGTAGCTAGAGAACTAATTTTGAAATTAGAAAATATAGAAAGAGACCAACATGATCACAGGTAGTCATAAAAAGCAAAACCTTGATTTTTAGGGTTGAACCTCCTTCAATTGGGTGCTCATTTGATTCCTTCATTTAGTGTTTAAAGTTTCTAGAATAGACATTTATGGTTTAGTGTGAGGATTTCTAAATCTAGGCACGTATCTTTAATATTTAGTGTTAGTTGGCACTCCATTTATGTTTTTTAGTGTTCAATTCTAAGCAATGCTGGAGAATATTTCTGTTGGATGAACAACAAACATATTTTAACACATCTAAAAGTAAGAATTTGTCTTTATTTTTTTGGGATCACTCAAGTTGGAGGTTTATTGGAGTTCACTTAAACAATTTAGGTTGATTCTTTGAGTGCAAAATGTAGATACTATGGTTTGAATTTTATTAGGATCCATCATCCACACTAACAAGATACAAAAAGGAACCTTCTCAATTATAATCATTCATAAAAACAAATACTAAAACTTTTTTAAAAATAAGCAGTAATCATATAATATGATTATTAAGACAAAAGAGACCTAGCGGTGATGCTAGAAGCTTCCTGTGTATTATGGGTAGTAAATCATAGTTTATTACATTAGTTTTATGTTTCCTATATCCATGTACATTATCACCCTCAGAAACAAATGATGCAACTATGTCAACAACAACTTCAGCGTATGTTGATTGGCCCGAATTTTATCAGAGTTGAGCTTCTATCAAAAACTATTTTGACAAATTCTCACAAGAATAGTGAAGAACTTAAACAAACATGTGAAAATTCATGCCATGTACAAAACTATGAGTTGGAATGACTGACCCAACAAACCACACAAGATGTGGGATATTAGAGGCTTACTATGATTTTTTGTAGGAATTACAATACAATAAACTTTATGGAGTGGACAATTCTTTTGTTTTGAAATGTTCATTCTACAGCTTCTTGAATGATGTATGGTAAACAAACACCAACCAACTTATAAGAAGTTAGTTTTTTTTTGAGATGTAGACCAAACTTACTGAAGGGATGAACATTAGCTGATTTTTATGATGGCGCAAAAATACTGAAATGAACAACAACTCCTTTTTGGCTGATCCAATAAAGCTCTTTTAAAGTTTTGGATTGCATGTTTTATAAATTTAAATTTGAATTTATGGATAAAAGTCCTTAGATTTTGTACAACTGGGATTTGATTTTTATTAATTATAATTTTCAAATTTTTGGGTACAATTTTATAATTTTGGTTGTAGATATATTTCCAGTCATGTACAATTTGGATAATTTGGAGGATGTTAAGCTCATCAGCATCATTAGGCCACAAGGGGGCTTCACTTGCTAGGCAATATTATATCATGTGCATTCATATTGTGGGGTTTAATATCCCAAAATTCTTTAACAATATATTGCCTATTTGGTGAAAATAGGGGTTTTTTAAATTTAGGCTACGAAAAAATATGATATTTGGTGAAAATAGGGGGGTGGGGGGAGGTTAATTTGGGTTATGTATTGGGAGGGGGTGACAAAAAAGGATTTTACGACAATATTTTATGAGAATAGGGGGATTCTTTAGTATTTCATGAACACACATGCTATAACCCAGGTTCACTAAGTGAAGCCCCCATGCACTAGGCATAGAAGAGCTTCCACCATCTATTGCAAAACTTGAGCAGTTGTTACCAAGAGTTATTTGTCAATTGAGTCCCTTGAAGCTCGTTACCTATGATGAGAATATTGGGAAGCACTTGTTGTGAGCCAAGAACATTTTGATTCCAGACCTTAAAGTTGAAATCATTCTGAAATTGTGTGTCAATGTTTTGTATACAACTCTCTGTACACACTTCAAAGAGTTATATTCTAAAATTATATGTCAATGTTTTGTATGTCCATGTCTATACACTGTAACTTGCAAATACACTACAACATCACATACGAAAAATTATCAATAAAATGTGTAACTAAGAAATTATATCTCACAGGTATAGTTTAGAGATTGTACTATTTGTAATCTTATTATTTATCTTTGGATTGTTAGTCATTTCATTAATACTTTTGGATCTAATTGTTGATCACATTATTGTTTGGCAAAATCCTATCGGCTCACCGTTGTATAGAAAAACCATGCGCACACACAAACACACACACACACACACACACACACACACACACACACACACACCAAGGTCTTACAAAAAGCTCTACGGCTTGAACCTACTCTTCAAGATTTTTAAACTTTCAAAAACTTAAGCAAGTTGTTGTTACCAGAATGACTTAAATCTCACATGCTATGCTTACACTTCTAGGCTTAAAAGTGTTTAACACTCAGAGTTGAATGACATTTTTTGGGCTTAATATGTTGCTTAAGGTGTGTGGTCACACTAAGAATACACTTCTAGACTTAAAAGTGTTAAACATTCAGAATTGAGTCTCTATAATATATTGCTAAATATATGTGATTTAAGACTGACCGTTGTTACCACTACACCAAAGATGGAATTCCTCTCACAATACTCTTACCACCCTCTCTCCATTGTTTACAAAGTTCTTTCTTCAACCATTCTTAATTCATAATACCCATTCCATAATAATATCGAATTCTTGCCCCAAAACTATTATCAGTTCACCTACAAACTTCAAATATAATGCATAAGATTTGAACCAAAAAATAGTTCAAAATAAGATACATCGTTTGTATTCTTTCTTGCAAGCTTCTAAAGCTTAACCAATTCCAAAAGTAAGATACCAGTTTATAATGAGAAGTCAATGTTTATATTGACATGACTGAATAATAACACTAATATTTTATCGCAAATCATTAAATATATATACCAAACCTTGCCATAATAATTCTTTTGATCTTCAAGTGTATGCGTTGCTAAGATATGCAACTCGCATATGATCTTCTTTATACATATAAATAGAATAAGATAATATTATGAAATACATGGCTTCAAGCCATTCCAAACACTATTCGATTGATTCACAACAAGGATTCAAGGATACCAAGCTGCTGATATTGGCTTTAATATAGTCATCCAAAAACATAAAATATTAAATTTGATGCTAGCCAAAAGAAGCCATATATATTCGGCTCACCATAGCATAAAATCTCGACTTATATGTTGTTAAGTTTGGTGCTATAGCCAAGTAGATTTAAATCTCAACCTTTATTTCATAAAACAATAAGTTGAACAAGAGACGCAATGCATCAAAGTTTATGCCAAATAGACAAATAAAATAGAGATAGATAGAGGAAGAGGAAGAGGAATAGATAGATAAAGAGGGAGAGGAGAGATAAAATTAGAGAGATGGGGACAAAGAGATAGATTGATAAGAAAATAATCTATGTATCTCGAAATGAATGGGTTGGAAAAGAACGTTAACTAGAGGGAAAAAATAAATTTTATTTAAAAAATTTAATAATCAAATTAAAAATCATTCTGTTAATAAAAACAAAAACTAAATAATAAAAATAGAAATCAATTTGCGATTAAAAATATAAAAAAAGACACATAAGATTTTTTTTAAAAATTAGGTTATGATTTTTTGCATAATAATTTAAGATAACAAAATTTAAATTATTATATTTGAAAATTTGTTAAGTTAAAGGTTTAGAGGGAGCATATACGTTGTTTATTATTCAACACTCAATTAATCAATGGAACAAAATCTATTAAAAATATAATTTTTTTTTTTAAGTTTAATTCATGGTTTTGTAAAATAATTAATTAAAATTTCATGGATTAAAATTATTAAACAAATAGGTTTGTAAATATTTTTGTAAGAATTAAATAAAAGTAAGAAGTGGCATGACCAGTAAAAATTATAAAGAAATATAAACAAATAAATTTTAAGTAAAAAATTTAAATAAAAAAAATATATTATATCATTTAAAAAAAAGAATTGTACATTTAAATTGTATTTAGAATTTATATATAATTTCTAAAATAAAATAACAATATATTTATAATAATTATACATTGTAGCCAATCGATATGAAGAAAACAATAGGTTAACATAAAAATATTTGAAAATATTAATTATTAATTCATGACCAAATTTATGTACATTACTTTAGGATGATTGTATCCATTCTTGTTTGTGGGAACAAATAAAACTTAATAAGTGGTGGTATTTGAAGTATTACTTTGATGAATACTTAGTGTTCTTCAAGTATATCAAGAAATTCGTTGGTCCTTAAAAAAAAAAGTTAATAGAGGTCATCTTAGCACTTGCATCAAAAGGAGGTACAATGATTACTTTGATAGCAAAATATATTTTGAATATCATATTAGTACAATTCTACAAATTAAAAATTTAAAGAAAAAAAATTAAAGAATAAAAAATAATTTTAATATCATAATTAGAAGTAAAATAAAATATTTAAACATCACAAAAAAAAATACTTAATTTTGTATGCAATTTTTTTATTTTTATTTAGTTAAAGATTATTTTATTTATCTACACAATTATTCTATTATTCTATTTTTCTACTTTTTAATTTTATTTTATTGATAAACTACTTTATTTACTTAAGGATTATTTATTGTATTGATAGTATATTTTACATTATTTGAAGAAGCTATTTTTATTTATTTACAATATTTTTCGTTTCCTCAAGAATCATTTTATGTCATTTAGTTATTTTAGAGCTGTAATTTCCATTAAAATTTGATTTGCTTTCCTTTAAAATTTAAGATTTAATGTCACATGCAATAACAACTTTTTACTATTTTTATATTTAACAATTATACTAAAGAAAAAGGACAAAAAATAAAATAAAATAAATGAAATACAAAATTTTGAATTGGGAAGTAAAATATAGAAAATATTTTTTAATCATTTGAGAATTCAACTCATTAATTAATTTTGAACACCATAATTATTTAAAGTTTAAATAGACATCTCCTTCATTAATTCAAAAATTTAAAATTAAATAATTTTTAAAAATTTACTATAATTTTGAAATAGATTTTTTTTAAAAATAATTTTAGAATACATATTAAAAAAGGTCATAAGTTAGCACTAAATATGATCTCCTTGCATCACATAAAAAGACATACAATATGATTAAAAATGCATGCGTTCCCTTTAACCTCCCCCAAAACACCCAAGTAGATGCCCATAGATACCTCTCATTCCTATGGAAGGATGGCTCCACCCTCCCTAAAATCAAAGCCTAATCTATCTATACCTTGCTAAACAGTGACTTCTCGGTGATCGAACACATCAACAAATTGTGGTATGTTAACCATACCCCCCACACTTGGCAGAAAACCTTTGAGAAGCTTTGGCGATCCCCCATTCCCCCTAAAATTCAATGCTTCAGATGGCAACTCATTTTAGACAGACTACCCGTTAGGAATAAATCTACTGAGTATGATCGGTGCTTTGTCTACAGAAAACCTGAGACCGCGCGTCACATATTCTTTGATTGCCCCTTTGCTAGAGAAATTTGGCTTCTGTTTGGAATATCTATTGCAGAATCTGTTTTTACTCTTGATATTGTTACTGGTTTTATTCATGGACTGCGAAAGGATACTAATCTTGTTTGGCAAATCTTATCTTCTTACATTCTCTGGTTTATTTGGAAAATTAGAAATGAGGAGAATTTTCAAGGCATTACAAGGGAACGTACTGAGTTTTTAAAAAAACTCACACACTACAAAATTGCTATGCAGGTTTGTTTTGTGATGAACCTCAAGAGAAACAAGCTACTGCGATTCCTGAAAGATGGCAGAGCAACCATGTTTGTTCATGAGATGCAAAACTGGTACGAATGAGCTAGAACCACAGAGAACCAGACCTCTTTTGACAAAGCAGTGAAGAAGCTGGTAAAGGATCTACAGGACAACAGGCCTCCCCCCTTCAATAGGATTGAGATGTGCTCCCAGATCCTAGCAAGAAAGAAGGTGGTCTGGATGGAAGGAGAACAAGGTTGGACTACGTGGCTGGAGGATCAGGATGAGATCCTCCAATACTGAACTTTTTTGCTATGTCCCCTCTTTTTGGCTAGAGCTCTATGTCTAAGTTTTCTTTGGACTCTCGATATTTAATACAAAAAAAAATGTCATAAGCTAATAATCAACTTATAAAATCTAATAATCAATTTATAAACTCTACTATGTTCCAATAAAATACATCTAAGTATAACATTAAATTTTCAAATTATTATTTTTTATATTAAAAAATCAAATAAGATTGTCATTTAAAAACCTGAATCAAAATTAACAGTGAGTGAATCCATACACGTGACAAGTTCCACAATACACCTCAGAGAAATGTGATCTCCTAGAATGTCATGGTTGTCGGATATGCACAAATATATAGGATAATATATAATTGCTCTATTTGATTGTGTAAATATAGTGATATGAACAAGAGCTGCAAAAGTAGCGAAGTTCCTACCAAGAACGAAAAGACCATTTTTGTACTAAGATTTGCTAAAGCTGACAGAGAAGTTGTCTTGTTAAATGAAGGTTTGTATGTTAGTCAGATTGCATTTGCTAGTGTTCTTAGCCTATGCCAAAATGGGAGCGTTGGAATAGTGAATGGGCAGGCAAAAAAGTATTAGGGATACAAGAATATCATCAAATGTTGTGTGAATAAATGGAGTGATTACAGGGTGGACATAAATTGGATTTGTTAAAGTGAGGATATAAAATTTTGTAAATGCATTCGGTAGGTGTAGATCCTAATTGCAATGTGCATTTTATTTATCTCTATCCTAGTCGATGTAAAACATACCCAAAACAACCAACGGATTAAGTAATCAATGAAAAGTCACAGTCAGGAAAATCAACATTGAGCATTGGAAACTACCCATAAGGTCCCGGGTGATCGAAGTTCCGCATTTGCAATGGCCACAAATGAATTCCATTGTCAAAAATACAGGTGCTCCCTAGTCCATCCTTCACCGAACACTCTATTACAACATTATAAGCTCTATAGTGTGCACAAAAATTTATTACCTGTACCCAAACAAAACCAGGTCTGATTTGCTTGCTGTTAGAAACCACAAAATGAAATTCACATGAGTCATTTGGGCCACTTGGAACTGAAAAAATACAGGCACTGATTAGTGTCTGAAACAAAAATTTCAAAAAGCCATAAAAATAAAATTAGATTTTGGTAATGGAAAGCCAAATCAATTAGTACTTGTGCTGAGTTGATAATCGCCCGTGGAATTGAAATGAGAGCCTTGAATTGCACTGGAATTTGATGAATCCAGAGAGTTTTTTGAAAAAGTTGGGCTCATCAAAGCACCAAATATTGAGAAAAAGATAAAATGATGATCTTCTGTATTCATAAACCTATAATTCCTAATTACTTGGCCATGATAGATGATATTGTAGAAATGCCATATTATAGCAATTAACTTTTGTGATCACAAAAGCCTTCAACTGAATGTAGTGCTAAAAAGTTTATGAAAGATAGCGGTAATAATTTATTAGCTCCAGTCAATCAATATGTTATTCTACAATATACATTGATATCTAGAGAAGAGATTTAGTTAATTATATCCCTATCATTGAAGTAGAAATAGAAAGGTTGACTGTCACAAGCTTCATAGGATTGAAAATTAGAAAACCGCTTGTAGTGGTTTTCAAAATGAGAAATACACACATCAAGCATCTTCTTAGACATATTTTGTTCTTGGTGGAATGGTTTTGATGCAAACTCCTCTAGTGGCATGCACTGAACAGAGAAATATACTAGTAATAATCACACACAAACCATTTAATCCCTATAATACATCTTTTAAAGGAATTGCAAAAGTTGACAATATCAAAATTCGGTGGTTTAAGACAACAGAGAGAAAACAAATCAGTAGTGACCCAGACACATTTTCTACCAATTTTGGCAAAAAGACGAGACTGTTTTGTTCCACTATCTCGATTCTCTAGCCAATATAGATATTTTGACAAAATGCAAATGAACACATTTCCAGAAACCTCTATTATCTCTTTTGATAGTGTCACACTACCAAAGACCTCGTTTCTCTTATTGTAATTTGCATTTGTCACTGATAGTCTGTTGCCACCAAGATTGGTCTAATCAACTTATAGAAATTTGTTTTTAATATTCCCTCAAGATTTCCTTGTCTTTCCCATTTCTCATGTAGACTATAAGTTCATTCATTCTAGCCTCTAAAGCTTTCCTGTACAACTTCACAACCAGTATACGATTATGCATTGCCTCCATGTATTTTGTAGGTGCTTTCCTTCCAATATTCACAATATTGGTTGTAATTTGGACATGGAGATGATAAAAAACCAGAGATGACCATGTTTTCTATATGTTTCAGATTGTATGTCATTGTTTTTGATCTTATATTTTATAAAACTCCTTAATAGCTAATTTTAAAAGGAAATCATGTAGTCGAACTCAGAAGGAGGGTGATACTGAAGAAAGTGACCATGTATGAGCATAAAAGTTAACTTAGACTATCTCATATTATAAGCCATAATTGATATGAAAATCAAGAACAAAAAATATTTTACAAAAACTTTAAACAAATGGAATTACAAAGAATACACAAATGATATGAAAATCAAGAACAAAAAATAATTTACAAAAACTTTGAATAGATGAAATTGCAAAGAGTAAGGACTCTATGACTAGAAGACTCAAATTGTAAGGCTACCAACAATTACTCCTAGGTTATAGAAGTATTTTGAAGCTGTGTGTTGACATGAAAAATGATATATCTAGAGGAAGGAAAATCTCCACTGCAAATAAGTTTTTGAGCTTATAAAGGGTAACAATTTCAAAGAGCATATATTCCAGCAACGAGATCCATAATAGAGTGGGCCAATGATGAACAAGAACATATAATACATCATAAGATTAACTAGTAAAGGATCAATCTCTCACACTAGGATAATACGGAGATGAATGCTAGCATAAAGCAAATCAATTGAAATCCCCCTGAACCTAAATTTCTTTACAGGTACATGTGCATCTAGAACATGATTCAACTCTGTCACTTTGGGCATACTAGCTAAAACATCATGAAGAATAATGAAAAAATCCTCCTGCATCAATAGAACAACCTCTGTCATTGAAAAGGAACTTTAGTTTATCTCACTATCAACAAAACTAATATTGTAAAACCCAATAGTCATTGTCCTGCACATTAACCTCTCGATTTGCATATTCAGGACCAACACACAATGTGTCAATATCAACACTTGGGTCATGCACCTGTTCATCTAGACATGATAAGTGGACCACTCATAATAAAATAAAGAAAAGACCTTGCATATTTATGTAATTCCTTGAAATTTATATATTTCAATTTCACTGCTAGGAATTAATGGTTCATTAAGTCAATAATGTTACACATGGCTCCAAGAGCATCCCTCACCATAAATAGAAAAACCCTTGGTAACACTTGGGAAATGAGCATTCAGTAGCATTAGATTAAACAATTTAATTTTTAAAATACAAACAAAGCATAACACATGTGACAATAAATTATGATTTTACTTGGATTTATCAATACATCCATATAATATACACAACCTAATCTGACTGCATAAAGCAAACTTGACTTCACCATTCTAATTTCGATGATCTAATCAGTAGATTTTATTCTTTAAACATATGATAGATAGTAGTCTAAGAGAATTTTCTAAAATAGGACAAGAACAAATGAAGTATTATGAGATTCTGCTAAAGCTTTAGTACATAAATAAAGAAACAAGATAAAGGCATCCCAGAGCTATGAAGTAAGTCATGAGTTCAATTATTGTTTGCACTGAAGTAAGGAAGTAAGGCATCTAAAACTTGATTTTATCTCATGATATGCTTATTTTAACAATGTTTTTAAATATTTAGCTATTCCATTCATCAGGCGCACTAATTATTTCCAGTTGGCTATGAGATTTTCCTAAAAATGTGGCATTCTTAAGAGAACAAGATGCCTATTTTAGCCAAGTACGATCAATTTTTTAAAGAATTCATGGCAAATTAGGACAAAATATTTTCATAATTCATGATACCCTCCTAAATGGCACAAGGTTAGTCTATGATCAAAGAACACAAAACACACAAAACCATTAGTGTTAGTCAATCTAAAACTAATCTATGAAGGCATACCAAAAGAGACACTAAAAAGTATGCTAATATATCTAATAAGTAAAACAAAGATCATGAGGCATCTCCAACTGCCTCTTAGCATGGCCTTAGCTTCTTCTCCCTTGTTCCTCTCCTCTCCAAGTTCCAAAATAGTGTAGCTCTCAGCATCTTTTTGCACTATGGATGCTTATGGAGGATTGAGATTTGTAGTATAGCTCTAAATGTGAAATGAAAAGCTAAATACTATGCTAGTGATGCTAAAATGATATATTTTAACCAAAATGATAAGATGTTAGATTGCTTATGCTAAATGCTCTCTAAAAATGCCTATAGCTTAAATGCATACAAGTTTTCAGGATCTGGATTATGAAGGAATGGGCTCTATTTATAGGAAAAATGGAGCAATGGATGGCCAGGATTGAAAGGTTTAATCAAGGGTCAAGCTCGAAAGTTGGGGATCCATGTGCACAATTTGCACCAATAAAATGGTGACAAGTGTCAACATAGGGTTGGGTTGAGAGAAGGGGTTGGAGGCATTGAATGCCTGAGAAGACTTCATGGTTATCTAGAAGGTAAGGGTTAAGTCTAAATTAAGATTACCCATTGGATTAAGAGTTAATCCAAGGATAAACCTTTGTGCAAATGATTAAGAGATAATCATGGTCAAAGCATTAAAGGCCTGATGAGACCCTTGGGTTGGGTAGAGGTTGAGTCAAAACAAATGTTTTAACCATGTAGGAGGGTTTGGGTTAACCATTAATGGTTTTTGAAGACTTTGTGGATTAAGTGGTTGAAGGTTGGAAGCTTTCAAAGGTTATCCAAGACTTTGAGACATTTAGTGGTTGAAGGTTGAAAGCCTTTAATGGTTATCAAAGACTTTTAGGCTTTGAGAAGTGACTCCATTTTGCTTAGGAATGTGACAATAATTAGAGGATGGATTAGGCTAATTAGGAAGGGGTTAGAAGAATCTAGAAGGGGATTAGATTTTGCAAGTGGATTTGGTGGGTGAGGGAAAATAGGATTTTATTAAAATAAAAATTCATTTATTTCAATAAATGTGTGCAAGTTGCATTTGTAGGAAAATGCAAGTGGGGTGGGGGTAATGATTTAAATAAATGTTTTATTTAATTTATTTAAAAGAGAAAAAAGGGAATTTAATTAAATAAATAGATTTTATTTATTTAATTGAATGGAATTTGATTTAATGAATTAATTAAAATAAATTGAATAATTTATTTAATTAATAGAAGAATGTTTGGGGATGAATTAATTAAATATTAATTTAATTAACTGATGGCTAGTAGATTTTTAATCAAATAAATAGTGAATATTTATTTAATTAAGCTGGATAGATTTGTGTGACTACATTTGCCCCTCTTTGAGACGGTGCGGTTTATCGCGTCGTTTCAAATAAAGAAAAATAGGTGTGAAGAAATGCCTCATAAAATGTAAATTTAGTGGGTGGTATGCCCCCTCGAGAGATGGGCCGAATTTTTTTGAAAAATCGGGCGATCTCTCGAAAAAGAATGAAAATTGGCAGGGTGGTAGAAGAGAAGAAGTTAGGTATACTGGTGAAAAATAGAAGAAATTGAGGGAAACATGGAGAAATGGGGGGCTCGGGAAGTTCACGGGGACCACGGCGATGAGCGGGGCGAAGTTACGGTGACAGCGGGGGGTATAAATAGGGTGAAAGGGGTGAAAATAGGATCATTTGTGACCGCGACCAGTTGAAAACGAGAGCTCTGATAGTGACATTTGGAGGAGCAAGGAGGAGCTACTATGCCGATTCCGATCACCGAGCACAGATTCGAGCGAGTCCGACGGTTCTAGCGCCCAGACGACTACGGACCAGCGGTACGCAAAATCGAAAACTGACTTTTTATGCATTTTTGATAGGTTTTTAGCTGAGTCCAAGTCAAGTCGGAGCAAGAGCGCTGGAACTCTGGTTTTGGCGCTTTTGCTCCATAAACTAGCGCTATTGTGCCGCAATGACGCTATTGTGCTGTTGTTTGAGCGCTTTTGCAATGTATTAGCGCTATTGTATGAAAGTTTTAGCGCTTTTGACTAAGTAGCGCTATTGCAGGGGTAATTGAGCGCTATTGATGTTTAATAGCGCTATTGAATAGCTAGTTTAGCGCTTTTGTTGTTGTAGCGCTTTTGTATAGCTGTTTGAGCGCTGTTGATAGGGTTGTAGCGCTATTGTGTAAAATAGCGCTGTTGTAGGTAAAATAGCGCTTTTGCTTAGGATAAAGAGATGCCCCAACGTTTGGACAAAACAAATCTCCTGATGCTAATGATTGATGGAAGGCGAGGTGAAGTGGGAGTTGTTTTGAACCATAGCAGCCCGATGAGACTTAGATCATTTGTTAGGATAAATGCCTGTTGAAGTCTAGGTGGCCATGATTGCTTACCTGTTGAGACTCGAAGATACTTGATCAAAGTATCTGATGATATTCTAGGTTTAAACTTAAGAAAGTTTGAAAACAAAACAACTGATGGTGATTGATGAATGTCGATGTGCAGGAGGATCTGCACGTGTTGCAGTTACACGAGCGCCACCCTGCGACACAGGGGTTGCGAGATCGATTGACGCAGACAGAGATTGATTGTATAGCAGCGACTGGTCTCTACGAGGTGATGCACATGCCCGTGATTCAGATGAATCACGGCCTGATTACAGCATTGGCAGAGCGATGGCACAGTGAGACATGCACATTTCATTTAGCTCAGGGAGAGATGACTGTGACCTTGGAGGACGTGTGGCGTATCCTTCGGATTCCGATTCGGGGGGAACTGGTTACATACGATAGATCCTAGGGGACTGTGTCATGTCAGAGGATTTTTGATGATGATGTATATATTGATGATGGCTTGATCGCATGGGAGGATATAGCGGCACTATATGAGCCCCTTCCAGCAGTGTTATCAGGGATCGTGGGAGGACTGTTGTGTCCAGACAGGCGGTCACATGGATTGACAGTGGGATGGGGACAGGTGATAGAGATGATGATGACTGAGGGGACCCAATTTGCATGGGGGCCGTGCGTGCTAGCGCACATGTATTAGGAGCTCCACGAGGTAGTGTACCGAGGGAGGGGTTCTCTAGCAGTGGGCATGACGCTGCTACATGTTTGGGCATGGGAGCACCTACCAGTGACTCGACCAGTGAGTCTCAGATTCCGAGCCGTGGACCAGCCATACATGTTTATGTACAGTGGCATGATGAGTCAGCCCCACTTGGGGAAGGTAGAGTGGTGGCGGCGGGCATTGGACGACTTGGATGCAGTGATATGGCGGCCATACTTGGAGTGTGAGCCATGGGAGGATGACGCAGAGGCACTGCCGTATGTATTCATGACCTGATTCCTCATTGGGAGGACCTCTTATCATGTAGAGAGATAGGTGCCGGGACGGGTGATGAGGCAGTTCGGACGGCAGCAGGGACTGCCTAGCGGATCAAGGGAGTATGCACGGGTGATTCGGGAGTGGTATGCATGGGGTCCAGTGCTACCGTATGATCAGGCACTGGCAGAGTTTCGGACACTGCAGGCAAGGCTATGGGACCTACGATCGAGGGTTGTTGATGCAGGGGTGACAAATGCGTACACACAGTATCGAGCGACGCACCCGATCCTACGGATATCAGACCCGGCAGAGCCGATCCCATCTTTTGAGGATGAGAGAGGACGGGGACGAGGACGGAGAGCAGGAGGCCGAGGAGGAGGAGGAGATGGAGGAGGAGGTGGGGATGGAGGAGGAGATGGAGGTGGAGGAGGAGGAGGAGGAGGAGGTGGAGGAGGAGGAGGTGGGTTGGGGATGCCGAGGCAGCGGAGAGGGAGAGGTGGACTACCTCTTCAGATATCACAGGGACCGTTGATGCAGGGAGGAGTGCAGCTGAGTGGGAGGGGGATGGAGAGAGAGATCCCGATGGATACAGGTGCAGGGGAGGGTGGTGCAGGGGAGGCAGCCATGGACACGGGAGAGGGAGCTACTGGGGATCTGCGGGATCATATGATAGGGTATTTGCAGACCCAGATAGAGAGATTAGAGGAGGAGATAGCAGCTAGGGATGTGCAGCTATTTGCACGTGAGTCAGAGCTGACGGTGGTGTTGCGGGAGAGAGATACTGCAGTGGAGAGATTGGCGGAGCTGCAGGAGAGAGTCCGAGCGGGAGTAGGAGCACAGGGTCCTACAGGGGAGGTTATGAGGCAGTTTGGGCGAGCACAGGCTGAGATAGAGTACTGGTGAGGTTTATATGAGCAGGTGGTGCCACTCAGTCAGCGAGCTCTTAGTTATATCCAGATGCGGCAGACGAGATCAGAGCGATCACAGAGGATGCAAAGCAGTGGGGGAGTGATGGGTCCTTTGAGGCGGGAGAGATCAGGAGATGCAGGAGGGAGTGGGGGTTCGATGAGGCCTCCACGGAGAGATGGATCAGGTGGTGTAGGTACCAGTGGTGGAGCAGGTAGGGGTGGTGGTGGTGGTACAGCATCTGGCCAGAGCGGTATTTGAGAGAGCATTTTTGCATATATGTATTGTATCATTGTCTATTCATGGACTGTATCTTGGATGGCTCTTGGTAGCCTATTTTGTGGACTTCACTGTACTCTGATATATGAGATGATATATATGAGGAGATCCCATTTGTGATGATATGCATTTTGATTATGTATGGATGGTTATGCATGATGATGATTTTGTGTTTAGATGTATATGTATGCATTTTGATGAGATGTTTCTTTGATGCATGTTTTTATGATGATTTATGATGTTGGATACTGACATATGAATGCAGGTTTATATATGTATGATGTGTTTTTGATTTTTGATGGAGTGCTTTATGTATGTAATGCCCTGATGATATATGCTTATGCTTGATTTTATGAACAGGATTTTGATGTTTCCTATGTTGATATAATGATGAGATGATTTATGTAACGATGTTAATGCAATGGTGGAATGAATGATATTATGTATGAGTATGCATCTAGATGTTTTGTTAAATGAATGCAATATGGATAAAAAAAATGTTATGAACTAATGTTTATATGATAATGTGTTAAATGAAATGCATATGTAAAATGGATATACGAAATGGTATGAACCAATGATTTGTAAACAAATGAACTTATGAATCTAAATGCTTAAATATGAGAGTGTGATGATACTATAACTAACATTTTTAATAACTGCACCTTAATGCGATTAAAAAGAGGATAATGAATGCGATGTTAAATGAATCCTAAAATGAGCATAAAATACTTTAATAAATGGAGGAGTGAATGCCATGTTTTAATTATGAATGTATGCAATGATAAATGATAAAGGATAATGAAATGATGATGGATAATCAACACTATATGAATGCTTAGTAAATGATTTAAAACAATCAAAGACAATTTGATCCTATGAATAAATCGACTTATTTTATGATTAACGCAATGATGCAAAATGATTGATGAAAACTAAATGTCCAAAATGAACTATATGCAATATTATGTTAAAAACAAATGACATGAATGTTTTAATGCAAGATATAACTAGATGTTTAATGCAAGATGCAACTAAATATTTAATGCAAGATGCAACTAAATGTGAGTATGATATGATTATGAGGAATGCAAGGTTTGTAAGACTTTGCATGATGCATTGATGATGTATCATAGTACTTGGTCGTGATTGTATCCAAGACCAGCTTTTATTGATCATTTTGGCATGTAGATCCTACATATGAATGAATGAATGGATGGGTGATATGCAACGGAATGCAACATATATAATAGATGAGGTGAGATGACGATCCATAGTGCTCTATTTTCACCATTAAGCTTTAAAATGTTGGAAGAGAATACAAGCATCTTGACATAATGATTCAAGATGACCTGAGTATTTCTTTCATGGATTTTAATATAGCAAGTTAATACAAACGACTTGATATAAGGGTCAAGTCGACCAGAGTATTGCTTGCAGAACAGACAAGGATTATCTCCTTTTGTGCATGACTTGGATCATCCTCCTTGATCTTAGGCTGATCAGATCCTGAGACAAGTGCATACTGTACTAAGAAAAATAAAACCTTTATCCAAATTGGATGAGGAGGAAACAAAGGATCATTGTACTTGTAAACAATCAGTATATACATAAAGAATGAAAGAATATGGATCCTTGGTAATGGTTCATGCCCATATGGTCAAGGTATACGCTGTAGTCAGCAAGCCGTAATGATCTATGACTACATTTTGCCTATGACTACGTAGCTTAGTGAACTTCCCATGTAGACACCATTAGTACATGCCCTAGTACTTCATCGGAAGTAATGTGCAAATGATACAAAACAATGCTGAAAGATGCTGATACAAATAAACAAACGATTGTACTCACAAATCAACCAAGTATTTGATAGCCTAACATAATTTTCTTGTCAAAGAAAACGTCATCTTGTCTTTGTTTTGATAAGGAAGGATGCATCCTTGTTTTAAAGACAGTTTGGATTGTTGATGTTGATTGTTTTGGTCGAGTGATAAGTGGTCAGTTGTGTGAGTATTTTGTCAGTGTTTGTTTTGGATTTGATCGGATGAATATGTATAAGGTGTTGTCATGTTTTTGGGTGATTTTTGATGGTTTTTCTGATGTTTTTGGATTTTGTGAATCATTTTTGAATGTTTTTGGTTTTTGCGAGACATTTGTGAATGTTTTTGGTATTTTTAATGATTGCCTGAATGAAGAGCGTAATGGCACATAAGACAATGTAGAATCCACTTCCATCAATAGGTTAAGGGCATTGCCCCCAGTTTAGACATGACTATGAAAAAGCGGGATGCAGGATGCATGTAGTACTTTCTTGGATTTCTAGATTTATAACAAGCCATGGTTAGATGGATGGATGTGTGTATGAAGTAAATGTGATCGCAACAAGTCTTGAAAAGATAATGGAGCCAGAGCCCTTATGAGTGGTGCCTGTTTGCCAGGTTTTCACCATTGCACTTACCCAAGGTGCCACTGGAGTGGTTGTTCACCGTTTGGATGCATGATTTTTTCTTTACTTTTTTGAATGTTTTTGTATTTTCTGAATGTTTTTGATATTTTCTGATATGTAGGGGAGCCTGATGCTCTGTATACCTTAGGTATAAAACCATTTGAGGTGCATGCTATTGATTGGATCTGTGAGCGGTTCTCCTTCTGATGTAGCCAACTGATATGCCCCAGACCCGAATACAGCAGTGACAACATATGGGCCCAGCCAGTTTGATTCAAACTTGCCTTGATGTTCTCTGTTTGGTTGGTTGTGAGGATTCTCTCGAAGAACAAGATCACCTACCTCAAATGTACGAGATCTAACTCGGTGATTGTAGCTTCTACTCATGTGCTGCTGATAGGCTTTGAGGTGATTGTATGCAGCTTGTCGCTTTTCATCGAGTAGTTCTAAGTCCTGAAGACGGGATACTCTATATGCTTCGTCATCTATCAGATTATGTAAGGAAACCCGTAATGATGGTATCTCGACCTCAATAGGTAAGATAGCTTCTGCACCATAGACCAATGAATAAGGAGTTGCACCTGTAGGGGTTCGAATGCTAGTTCGATATGCCCATAGCGCTGGATTTAGTTGAACATGCCAATCACGACCGGCATCATTGACTGTCTTCTTTAAGATTCTCAATATGTTTTTATTGGATGCTTCGGCCTGACCATTGCCTTGTGGGTAATAGGGAGTGGAAAAGCGGTGTTGGATATGAAATTTCTCACAAAGTTCACGAACATCCAGATTTTTGAAAGGAAGACCATTATCTGTGATGATGGACATGGGTACACCATACCGGCAGATGATGTAGTTGAGGATGAATGAGGCGATCTGCTTACCGGTGACTTGGGTAAGTGGAACAGCTTCGATCCACTTGGTGAAATATTCGGTGGCGGTAATAATAAATTTATGGCCGTTGGATGAAGATGGATGAATCTTACCCACAAGGTCAAGGCCCCATTGACAAAAAGGCCATGGTGTTGTGATTGGTTGCAGTTCCTGGGCTGGTGCATGTATCAGGTCACCATGAACTTGACATTTCTTGCATTTTCTGACAAAGTAGTAGGAATCCTTTTCCATAGATGGCCAATAGTATCCAGCTCGCATGATCTTCTTGGCTAGTGACGGACCACTTGAGTGAGTCCCACAAATTCCTTCATGTACCTCTTCCAAAGCCTTTGTTATCTCACCTTGTTCCAGACATCGAAGGAGAGTACCATCAAGACTACGTCGGTATAGGGTTTCGGCAATAATGGTATATCGAGCAGTTTGGCGAATGAAGGTTTTTCGTTGGTTATTAGATTGGTTGGGAGGAAGGGTGTGATTGCGGAGATAGGTGTAGAACTCACCGTACCATGGGGATTCAGAACCGACAAGGTGACATATCATTTCAGATTCGGGGATATCATAAGCGGGGATCCAAAGCTGTTCTACCAAGAACTCGTAGCGTGTTGAATTCTGTGGAAGATCTAGTAGAGATGCGATAGTAGCCATAGCGTCAGCAGCTCGATTCTGATCTCTTGGTATCTGCTTAAAAGTGATAGTAGTAAATGATGTCTTTAGATTGTCCACCATTTGCTTATATGGCATGAGTTTGTCATCCTTTGTCTGATATTCATCTGTTGCTTGTCGAATGACTAGTTGGGAGTCACCATATACTTGTAGTTCTTGTAATTTCCATTGTATGGCTAACCTGAGTCCTGTGATCAAGGCCTCATACTCTGCTATGTTGTTAGTGCATGGAAATGTGAGCCTATAAGACTTCGGGATGCTATCACCTTGAGGTGTGATAAACAGAATGCCTGCCCCCGAGCCATGCCTAGTGTATGAACCATCAAAATATAGTTTCCATGGTTGTGCTGTTGTGATCATGAATATCTCTTCATCTGGAAAATTGGAAATTAGAGGATGATCACCTATGAGAGGTGCCTCAGCCAACTGATTTGCAATAACCTGACCTTTGATAGCTTTACGGTCTACATACTCGATGTCAAATTCACTTAGAATCATCACCCATTTGGCCAAGCGGCCTGTCAATGCTGCTTTGCTGAGTAAATACTTGAGTGGATCAATCTTTGCAATGAGTTGTACCTTGTGTGTTAACAGATAGTGCCTCAGTTTAGTGGCTGCTAAGATTACTGCTAGGTAAGCTCGCTCAATAGGGGTGTAATTGAGTTGATAGCCAACCAGTGTGCGAGAGATGTAGTATATAGCACACTCTTTGCCTTCTGCATTATGTTGTGCCAATAATACACCCAATGCTGTACTTGTCGCTGAGATATAAAGTAACAATGGTCTACTTGGATCTGGTGGCATCAACAATGGTGGATTCATGAGATAGTCTTTAAGCGTCTGAAATGCTTGCTGGCATCGGGCATCCCACTGAAAGCGGATGTTCTTGTGTAGCAGATGTGTAAATGGGTGACACTTATCAGCCAATTGTGCAATGAATCTTTAGATGGATTGAAGTCATCCTTGTAGTGTCCTTAGCTGACTGATATTCTTTGGTGGTGGCATGTCCATGATTGCTTTTACCTTTGCTGGATCGACCTCAATGCCTTTGCTTGAGACAATGTATCCTAGAAGCTTCCTGGAGGTCACTCCAAAGACACATTTCTTTGGGTTGAGTCGAACATGATATTGTTCCAGTCTATCAAAGATTTGATCTAAGATGTGGAGATGTCCTTCTCTAGTAAGTGATTTTGCTAGTAAGTCATCCACATAATCTTCCATCATAGTATGCATCATGTCATGGAAGATGGTGGTCATTGCTCTTTGATAGGTCGCTCCTGCATTCTTTAGACCAAAAGGCATTACATTCCAGCAGTATGTGCCCCATGGACATGTGAAGGCTGTCTTATGTTGATCTTCGGGTGCGATCTTTATCTGATTGTAGCCGGAAAAGCCATCCATGATTGAAAGCATCGCATGTCCTGCTGTTAGATCCACTATGATGTCGATATTTGGTAGGGGAAAGTCATCCTTAGGACATGCCTTATTCAGATCTTTGAAGTCAGTACAAATGCGGATGCCCGCTTTTGGTGTGCCGACAGGCACAATGTTGGAAATCCATTCTGCATAATCAATTGGCCTAATGAAACCAACATCTAGGAGTTTCTTGAGTTCTGTTTTGACTAGCACTGCAATCTGGGGATGCATCTTACGAAGCTTCTGCTTGAAAGGTTTGGCTCCTTCTGCTACGGTGAGGTGATGCATGACTAAATCAGGATCAAGCCCAGGCATGTCTGCATATGACCATGCAAAGTTGATCTGACGCTTCTGGAAGAACTCTATAAATTTAGGTTGTTCCTCTGGAGTGAGAAGAGATGCTAGATGTATGATATGAGGATTTTCAGGAGTCCCCATATTGTATTCTTTGGTTTCCTCGATGAGAATCGTTGATCGTTCCTGTTGTGCATTAGCAGGGAGAATGTCAAACCCTTCATCCTCAGGTGCCTCAAAGAGGTTTTCACCGTTGGATACGCTCTTTCTTTTTACTTTTGTGGGATCAAACAGTGCCACAGTGTGGTTTTCATTGGAAGATCCATGTTTCATTGTTATATTTTTGCAGCTGAAAGGTTTGGCATCCGCCCTGAAGTATGCTGCGCTATTAAGTTCAATGGTGAATCCAGCTTTGTGATCCCCGCTTGGTAGGTTATCCCTTAATTCCAAAAAGTCAATGATGGCCTCATCGTTTTGGAAGAAGTCAAGGCATGGGGAATTTGGTTGGTTCCATTCGATGAGTTCAGGGTGAATAATGGGCATTACTTCATCGATTAGGTTAAGTGCGTTAGATGTATCAGTGAGGGTTAAGACGTTATGGTGAAGGTTGTTAATGGTACTCTCCCTGTCAGAATCAGGCGTAGGATGAGACGTAGGGTCTGTGGAAGATGTTTCTAGTTCAGGAACCCAAGTGGTCTTTATCTGCGCTTCTCCGTAAACAGGGATGTCTTTGCGTGGCGGAGGTGGTGATGTGTCTTCCTCATCTGAAGTATTAAGCTATACAGAATCAAATTCCCACTCATGTGAGTCGGTCTCTGAATCACTTTCCAGCATCCGATTGTTATACCATACTGGGATGTCTTTGGAGTTAAACACGACAGGTGTGATTGGTTTATGTATCTTTGTAGTAATTGGTGCTGCAGGAATTTTGATGGGGATTAAAGGATTTGTTACTGGAAGTATCAGCAGTGTTGACTTAGTGGCTTTTGTTGGAACGGCTGGTGCCATAGATGTTGCTGCGGGTTCGGATACAGTTGTTGTTGCGAATGGTTTTATTGATGTGATGGCTGCCGCGGATGGGATTACTGATTCGATTGGTGGGATGTTTGGCATTGGTGATGGTTGCGGTGGAGTTGTGAGCCTCGATGGGGCAGTGGGGATAGTGCTTGATGGTGCTTTGATTATGAAAGGTGTCCTCTTTGCAGTAGGTGGGCAAAATGGTTTGCTAGGTTTTCCTTTGAATCTGAGTTTAGGAAGGATCTCTTTTTCAAAGCCTATGCCTGTATTACCTTTGGGCTTGAATTCTGGTAGCAGAGGTTCATGTCGTCCTTGTTTACAGTATCCCAAAGCACTCTGACCATCATATCCCATTCTTTGCATAATGAGGAGACCTTTGCCATACTGTTCTGTGGGAAGTGTAACTCGCGGTTTATCAGTGGTGATGGGATCTTTATAGATCCATTCCGCTAGGTCCTCATCTTGTGTCTCTTCCTCTTGACTCTTTCCAAGGATGAAAGGCGTCAAAGCACATGCAGGCATGATTAGTAGTTGTTGGAGTAACTGCTGTGGTTTACCATGTGTTCTAGGAAAAGTGGGCATTTGTCCCACACAAAAGAGTTGACTCAAGTTATATTCTCCAGGACCTTCCTCTACTACTTTCATCTTAAGCTTTTCTTGCTTGGGTATAGGGGTGTTCGAACTGGCAAGAGAGGCGGGACTTACATATGATGTGGAGGAAATGGCTTCCCTATTATTAGGAACAGTAATTTCGGGTTGATGGCTGATATTATGGCAAAATGCAAAG